>NC_134585.1:44198103-44811512 GCF_037038515.1 Microtus pennsylvanicus | reverse complement strand
TGATGCAACTTAACTCTTTCATATATCATCCTGCAATATTTGTATATATTAAAACAGAACATAGAAAGATTACAGAATTGTGATTATACTTTAGAAAAGTACCTGTCTTGTTCCGATGAATACTGACTTTCCATATGTCTGGATCTGTGATCGACTGGACTTCGGGAGGCATCATGGTGTCTGGTTGGAGAACGTGACCTTCGTGTTGGATGAATTTCATCTAAGCTCCTAGAATATTGCACAAAAATTCAAGTGACAAAGTATTTTCCCAAACTATCAACAGACTAAAGGGGGGAAAAGGGGACTGTAACTGGCTAACAAATGACAAATGCTTTAAAGATGCTAACATAACACCAAAGCCAATTTTATTCGATGAACTAAGAGAACAGACTCTCAATTTTGCCTCTGTTGCATTTTTCCCAACTTGGATTTATGTCTGTATAAAAAGGCCCATGATTTTATCTGTATAGTTACAGCTTCAGAAGTATGTTCAGAGTCAGATGAAATAGAAAATACACACACTCAGAGACACATACACACACCGAGAGAGAGAGAGAGAGAGAGAGAGAGAGAGAGAGAGAGAGAGAGAGAGTCTTCCAGCACTTAAACCGCTTCAAAGAGATAATACTGTATATTTTTATAATATATTCTCCTTTCAGAAAACTGCTGTTGTTCATTTTTTTTTTCTTTCAGTATTAAACTTTTTGAACCCATGTGGGATGAGCTAGGTCTCTGCTAACAAACAGCAAAATTCCTTAACTTGATTGGCTAAACCATCATTTCATTGCAGTTACTGATCTAGAGTAAAATCCACTGGAATATAAGAAAAGAAAGCTGTCGAGGACTTTAACCTGCTCCCCACCTACCTCTGTAATGGCACATTTGGTAAACGTGAACGCGGCCTTCCCTGATCATCGCCGCGATGAGGAGACACCGAACGTGAGCGGTGATGAGTGGTTCTTTGCTGCTCTGGCACTGTTAATGTTGTGGCTTTACTCTCTCTAGCACTAGATCTATAACCCACTGACAAAAGTATATGGAGAAAAAGACTTGTTAGGACTTTGTATGGCATAAATTAACATGGAAATGATGAAATTATATCCAAGCAGCCACCAACCTTCTAATGTTAAACGCCATGCAATCAGTATTATTAGTCTTACTGCCCAAAGCTTTGCATCTACATACACAAAGTGTAAGCTAAGACATGCAGAAGAACACATTACAGTTAGGCTCAAAGCTACCATGAAGATACTAAACAGTAACATGACGGTCTATGCCTCAGACATTATGATGAATTGGGGCACAATTCTAATTTAAAAAAAAAAACGAATGAGTTAGTGACTTTTCAGCAACATAAACAAAGCAGAGAGAGAACTAGAGTCAATACACAAGCCAATGATTAGACCTGGTGTATCTTCAAATTTAATTAATTTTAGTTCTTCTTTCTTTTCTTCTGTGTGTGGTATATATTTTTGTGTGCATCTGTGCCTGTTAATGTGTGTATGTGTGTGTATGTGTGTGCAGCTGCCCATGTATGAGCATATGTGGGCATGGAAAGCCCAGAGGTCATCATGAAATATCTCCTGCTACTGTGATTCACCTTATTGAGAAAAGGCATCTCACTGACCCTGAAGACCATCTATTCTGTTTGGCTGCCTGGCCAGTGAGCCCCACGGATCCTCCTGTCTGCACTGTCTCAGCGTTATGTTCACAAGCACATGCCACCATGACAGTCTGGGCTTGTGCTGCAAACTTTACAGACTCACTCATCCCTCCAACCCCTGAATTGTTCTAAAGGATCAACCACTTAGTCATATTACAAATGCAATCATCACAAAAGCATTCTAACCATTTTTAATTGGCTATAAAGACATTCCGCACTCATTTTAATGAACAAAGAAGAGCAGTTGCTCTTTGCTATGACAAACACTGGTTGTGAGGTTTGCAGCCAATAAATGCAAATTTCAAAGGAACTAGTGTATGAGCAGAGAACCTGATGGCAATGAAACAGAGACTGTTAGACTTTGAAGTCATCAAACCTATCTAGGATATGTAAAACTAGCCCTTCGTTGTGTTCATGAACCATCGTTAAATGAACACAGTTAACCCCACTATACAAAAACGCCAATTGTGATGTATTCGGGATAAAAAATATCTGTGTCATTTCTGCTTTGATTCAGACGGAAAAGTCTAAAATCCATGAAAACAGCTCACAATTTAAAAGTGGTATTTTTTTATGTTTTTATGATGGTCATTAATTTTCATTAGTGCAAAGAAAATAAAAAACAATGTGCGGTGAAAAGACATGATACTTAATTTATGCCTGCATAATATTATATGAATCATCAACATTTTAAAGTATGATTCTATATTTAAAGTTACTATATCTATATATCACTTACATTAAAGTTTACCTATATTAATAATTATTTATAATTTAATTTTAATTGTAGTATAGTCACATTAGTTATATAAAATAATATATAGATTAATCGTCATATCTTGCTTAATTTATCTTTTTGAATCCTTGGTTTTGAATTATTGGCTGCACACAGTATTAAGTGATGAGTTAAATAAAAGAGGCAGTGCTAACTCGCATCTTAATTTTTTCATTTGTTCAGCTATAAATTAGAAATTTTATTTTTATTTCCTGAACTTACTAAGATGCTCCAAAAGTGGAGGATGCCAGCCTTCAAATAACAGCATTTTGCATATGGGTTTCATTCTTCTTAAGCAGCTGGAACTACTTAGTTTACAAAACCATAGGATTACGTGCTGTAGGGCTATGATTGCAGTAGCTATTAAGTACATGAGGAATGAGGAAGTATGAGACTTGGTTGTTGTAGAACATTGTGAATGAAGCTCTCAAGCTTTCTCAGGCCATCTACAATCAGCAACTTCCTTCTGTCTTCAGAAATGCAAGAGCAAGTTCATAGTCACCCAGAAGTACCAGGAGCACATTGTGAATGAAGTGCTCAAGCTTCCTCAGGCCATCTACAATCAGCAACTCCCTTCTGTCTTCACACAGGATGTTAGAAATGCAAGAGCAAGTTCATAGTCACCCAGAAGTACCAGGAGCACATTGTACTCATTAACTTAATCCCCTCTCTTCATGCTCACTTATCTACATTTTATCAATGCTTCATCTTTCTTCTATTTAGAACTATTATGTGTATTGATTCATAATGTACATATCTTTACTAAATTATATTTGTTCCGTGTATCTTTAGAGGGTCCCTGTATCTTTATATTGGATCAAAGAAGTAGATGTCTGAAATTTTTAGGAAATTGATGATTCTGCTCACTAGTTAATAAAATGAGATCTGAAACATACACTGTCACGTATTGGTTATATAAATTCTTATCTCTCAGGCTGTGGTCATTTAATTTACAGAGCTAGATACTGTGAAACACAATTTGAAGCATCAGATTTCTATAATAAAGATTCTATGTGTTACCAAACACTAGGGCAACTATAATACACTTGAGTAGTGGACAGAGGTATATTTATAATTCAGTGTTTTATACAAGTGTCCAAGTCATAATCTCACAGGTAGTGGATTCATCACCCATGCTGACTTCTCAGGAGCCGATGTATGATGTACACGTTTATCTCAGAGAAAGGAAAAGGAGCCCACCACTTGAATAAGTGTTTTTAGTTGGCTATTCGTTCATCCTCTGCTGCCTCATTTTAAAAAGGGAGAAAGGTGAGTATAACATGGGAAACACCCATAGTAGCAAATTGTATTTACGTAAGTTTGTAATAACTTTAAGGCTGATCAACCCCAATAAATATTTGATTACTTTCTTACAGCAATACTCTCATTCATTATATGAATTTAAATGTGTCAATAGATTTAAATTTATAATCATTTTAACAATTTGATTTCATTCAATTTTATGATTTTTCTATTCTGTGAAATAGTGTTTTAAGAATGTGCACAATTATTATAATCTTTTAAAAATAAAATCTGCAAATAGAAAATGTTACTCACTATTATCCAAAACTATTCATTCATAATCTAGTCTAAGTCATAGAACTGTTTAATTTAACAATATTTACTTTTTCCACATAAGTACCTTCTTTGAAAGACACATAGCAAATATGTGATTTTAGAAAATTTTTAATCATATCTTGAATAAAGTTCTATGGACCTTTCCAAAAGCATGAACTCTCCCCCTAGTGCTGATTCTACCAATTTATTAAGACCTTCCTCCTTGAACTAAGTGCACCCAGCGGCAGACGTTGCATAAACAAAGGGCACACGTGCCTGTACTAACCAACTACCTTTCATTTCTATATGCTGCAATCTCTCTTTCCATTCTCAGTGGAACCGCCTGCTCCCCCTTACTAAACAGAGGGAATCGAACAGGACCAATGCAAAGAACATGAGTGTTCCTTGATTTTAAGTGCTTTTCCGACAACTCAGAGGGGAAAACGTGAATCTACGCTTTCATATTTCACGAAACTTTTGCCAACTTATACAAAGACAAGAAGACAAACACTTCAAAGGAATAGTGACTCTTTCTAGCACATTGTCTTACTTCGAAACATACACACACACACATATGTATAAGTAGTGAGCACACCACAAAAGCAATAAAAGCTACAGCCATGCCACATGCAATTTTAAACCCTGCCATGCACCTTTCTCAGTATATTCCATGGAAGGCTATGGTATTTTGAGAAATGGGGGAAGGAAAATCATAGAAATACAATATAAAACACAGGAGAATGGAATTGGATGTAATAAAATTAACAATATCCTTTCATAATGAAATCCACATTTCCACAATGCTCAGAGTATTGGGAAATAGTGGTTTCTGTTTATCCTACATAGGCATATTTTTACGGGGGAACCTGACTATGTCAATTAAGTAGAGTGTGAATTCGGAGATGCTCGTCCATTTTAAACATTGTTAACAATTTGAAACTCAAGTCACCATGGAATAACAAAACACTGATGTTTCTGCACTAAAGACCTCCAGCTCAGCATCCGGAAGGAGCCTGGAAGTGGGCAGCGGAATCAAGCGGACAGAGGGAAGCAGAGCCATGCTCTTCACCACGCACCTGGAGGCACTACTCCAATACCATCATCAACCTCATAATCTGAGATGTCACTATCACTGATTCGCTGAGATCCTGCACAACAGTAAGGCAAACAGAGACCTCTGTGTCTACTCGGTTTACAACATGCAAAGGACATAGTTGAACAAGAATAATTCAAAGTAAACACTGGTCTGGTTTGTCGAGAAACAAGTTTGCTTTAAAAAAAAAACAACAGCTTTTAGAATTTCCTCCAAACGAAATTCACTGAAGGGCTCTTATGGAATATAATTTTATTCATATCCTTCTTTATTTTAAATGCTGCACTGACAGCATATAATGAAGTGCCTACACTTTGCCCTGCAGGGAGAAGAGTGAGGCTGAGGGCACAGCCTCAAAGACCTACCTTGTCAGCCATCTGGCACACCTCAGGATGCTTCAAAAGCATCAAGCCCATTGTTAAAACGTGTTTGTTAGCCATGCTACTGGTGAATATTAATTTTGAGGAAATTATTGGTCAGGGAACTATTGACATATTATATTCAACAAAAAGGCAAAAACCTGAATCAAGGTGACCAAAACAATGCTTCTAAGTTTCATCTGTTGCAGCGATTATTTACGTGATAACCCAAAAATATTATAGAGAAAATGACTCCTCCTAATTACCACATGCAGAGAAATAAACTTATAATAATATCACAGCTTAAATATATATCTTTCTTATCAATGAGATTAAAATAACCTAAACGTGATAAAGCTGTTACAACTTTATATGGAGCCACCCACTACTAAAAAGAGAATCATTCCATCAGTCAGCCCCTCAATGTTTCAATGTCCACGGTGGTCCCTGGGAGACTCGCAGCTTTCATCTCTCATTAATCTATATTTCATATATTATTTTATTGTGACATGTAGAAAATAGCACAACTAAATCTCTTTTATAGAGAGATGAGCAATTCTCCACTAGTTTGCTCTACCATACAACTTTAGCAAAGCTATCTTTTTGAGCAGAACCCAGAAACACCATCACTGTCTGCCAACTAAACTGAGGTTCACCTACTTTGCAGCTTCTTGCTGGAGCTCTCTCCGTGGATATGCCGCCTTGGCAGAAACGGCGATGGGTGAGGCAGAGGTAGTGAGGATTCATCATGTGTCTGGAGTTTATACCAATGGGGCTCATCATCCAAAAGTGCCGTCTCCAGCTCTATGAGGATCTGAAAAGGCAGTTCTCAAATGAAACACAAGCCGCAAGGTCTTGCGACTAATAGATGTCAAAAGCCGCAGCACGCAGCTGACTTGACTCTAAACATCACCTCTCCAAGAAATTCACTCTCTTCCTCTTGGACTCTTGGCTGATCCCACACAGTAATTTCCAACATTCGCTCCCGGAAATCTCTACGATGTACATGCGAGTAGACAAATGTTTGGTTCCATTTTGGTTCTAGAATTTTCTTTACGGTTTTGGTCCTCCTTTTACTTTTGTCGCTGAGAAATAAAGATGTTTCCAAAGTGAGCAAGTGAAACCAAGGACGTGCTGCTCTCTAGTGCAGTCGTGTGTCATTTAAGTCAGGATTTCCACGCTTCTCCCTTTTCTTTCTCTGTCTTAAGCTTATTCTTTGATAACTTCATTCACATAGGTACGGCATTCTGTTTACTATCTGCCTCCCCCCACTTACCTCATCCCATTCCCTGTAAACCTTCCCACCCAACTCCCTACATGTCCTTTTCTGAGATTTGTGACTTTTTGTTTTAGAACCTCCTGAGTTTAACCAGAGCTGCCGCTGTACCCACCGGCCAGTGCTCCCACAGGGCAGAAAACTGAAGAGGAAACTTCGCCAATCTGAAATCTTTCTGTAGCAAATAATTCATCTATGAAGAATAGAGTCCTTGAGCGCCAATCCATACCTGGCTGATGAATGATCTCCCTCCATGTGTATGTGTGTGTGCTATCTATGTATGTGTGTGTTTTGTGTGTTGTGTTTATATGTGTGTGCTGTGTGTAAGCATTTGTATATGTTGTATGTGTGTTGTGTGTCTGTGTGCTCTGTAATGCATGTGTGTTGTGTGCGTGTATGTGTGTGTGGTACGTGAGTGATGTGTGTGTGGCATCTGTATCTGCCCTGAATGCATGTGTGTATGTTTGTGTGTGCACAGTGAAGGCAAACTCAGACTCTTTGAGTTCATGATTAAAAATGTTCCATCTCTGCTTTGTGGGAGCCTAGTCTGTTTGGATGCTCACATTCCTGGACCTGAAGGGAGCGGAGAGGACTTGGACTTCCCATAGGGTAGGGAACCATGACTGCTCCTTGGACTGGAGGGGGGAGGGGAGAGAGGAGGGGAGAGAAGTGAGAGGAGGGGAGGAGGTGGAAATTTTCAATAAAATATAAAGTATAAAAAATAAAAAAAATGTTCCGTCTCACCTAGAATTTGGAGTTTTATAACATATCTATGTATATCTTTTGCATTGTTTGCATTGCTTTATTTTACAATGTTCCACAAGCCTTAGAGGGGATTGTATGACTGTCCTGTAATGGCTGAACAACTGAGTTGTCATTTATTATCAGTGTCTTGAGATGAGGTTCAAACCCAGTGCGTCATCAAGCGAGAGGAGTCTTCTGCCACTGAACTCTATTTATAGCACATATTTTTTCCTATGGTTATTTTGTAACATCAAAATTCAAAATGATCCCATGGGGCATAATACTGTTATTACTTAATAGAACTAATTCCAATTATATATGCATCAATGGTTCTGATTGTAGGTCAGATATATAAGGTACATTCTTAATGTAGTGTCTCTACTAATGGGCATATTTAAAAGTACCATATTGTCTTCAAGTAAAAGGTCTGAGACATTGTCTTCAGGGACAAGACAGTTTAATTCCTACAGGGGATTACTTACTATATAATCAGAAAATACATCCCAGAAAGGAAATCCTATCTTTCTAATTAATACCGAGCCTAGTAAACTTTCCAAAAACCATACATTACCTTCTATCGGGAAGAAAATACATTTTTACATAGGGATTCCTGGGGCGCCCATCTCCTCTAGGGGGTAGATCTGTTGCTTGTAAAACATTTACGATCAGCTGGTGTCCCACTTTATCATACCACAGCTTTACCTAGGAGAGATGCACAAAAACGTTCCTATTATTCAAAATCACGAGCTAATAGAAATTTTGCATAACTCTATTTAAAAATGATGTTTTGACTTGAAGTGTCCTGGAATTACAGTGATTTGAAACCATAGCCATCGAGAAGGTAACGTTTCCCTTTAGTAAGCATCTTGTGTATAACTCAAAATCTGCAAATCTGCCATCTTCGGCGTGAAAATGCAACTGTAGTGGAATACTATTTTTACCAGGCAAAGATGTGTCACACTTGTTTATGCGCTACAATATTACTTCAGCTGTGTAAAGGGGTGTTCCATTTGTTTACAATGCATTTGTTTAACTATGTATGTTGCTTTTTCACCTTGTCTGTCTAAGGTACCTGATTGATCTAATAAAGAGCTGAATGGCCACAGCTAGGCAGAAAATGATAAGTGGGATTGGCAGGCAGGTAGAACAAATAGGAGGAGAAATCTAGAAAAGAGGAGTGAAAGAGAAGAGGGGAGAAGAAAGGGACACGCCCAGGGCGAGAAGCCAGCAGCTGCCAGACAGACATGAGAAGCATAGTATGCAGAAGGAAGAAAGGTAAAAAGCCCCAAGGCAAAAGTAGATAAGGAAAAACAGTTAATTTAAGTTAAAATAAAGAGCCAGAAATGAGGCTAAGAGAGGCCAAGCATTCATAACTAATATTAAGTCTCTATCATGACTTAAGAGCTGGATGGTGGCCCAGAAGAAAAGTCTATATATACAAATAATCTTACTTTTTTTAATTTTAGAAATATTGAAGTCATCATAATGTTTTTGATATCAAACACAATAGTTGGTAATCATCAAAGCTTTTATTTTAGGGTTGGTACTTCTGTACTTTATAAAGAGCAGGCCAGGTAAATGGGAGCGTTTGGAAGAAGGAAGGGGAAAGGAGAAATTATATAATCATATTATAACACCAAAAATAGAATGAAAATATTTAAAGAAAGTGTTTTCTAGTTCTAAGGGTAGCTGAAATACGAGTTGATTAAGAGAGTCAGGGAATGTATTTACCACAGGCCCACACTGCACCAGGAAGAGTTTGCTGTTAACTAACATTTTTCTCTGTAATAAGCTAGCTATTACGAGAGAAGGGGAAATCAAAGGGAAGGCTTAACACATAAGCGACACTTCAGATATCATAAAGTCTGAGTAACACTTCTGATAATGAATTCTTCATGCTGCAGCCAAATGGTGAAACAAAAGGTGACTCAAACTGGATCTGAACACAAAGGGCAGAGTTCATGCTGGTAGCAAGAACATGCCTCTAAACTCATGGTGCTCACTTACACTCTGTCTTTGAATCTAGAAGCTACTTCATCGCTGCAATGAACAGAACAAGGGTCTGGGGAAGCATGAATCCAACCCTCCATTTGATTTTTTTATACGAACCAATTTAGGCTTTAGCCACCTTTAATGGTGTAGGTGAAGAGCCAGGGATAAGTACAATGAAAAAATATGTCCAAGCAGCTAAGCAAAACAGGTTATGCTATTTCTTATAAGGAGGATTTGGGAACAACAGTGACTATAAATTTATTTCTTTTGACTTATCAATCAAAAGAGTATCAAGAGGGAGTAGAGAAAGTCACACAGCACTAAAGATTAAAAACTCAACTGCTCATAGAACAACCTGAAGCATGATTTCTTCTTAGTTATTAATACAAATATGTCACTTTCTATTTTTAATCTATGAGCTATTTATAACACTTGGTCAGTTTATTTTTCCAGGTTTCTCCAGAGTAAACCCACAGAAAATATGTTGGTCACTGTTTTGGAACATCATCTGTGCTGTATGTTCACAAACAAATGCCCTAAGAAGATAATGAGATTTTTTTAAAATTTAAGTTTCTTAGGTCTAGGATCATAAAGTGGTTAAGATGATTGAATGTGGCTTTCTATGAATGTATGTGACTACTGATTTAACATGGAGCATTGATGTAACATACAAAAAGTATGAATATTTTTCCAGATGCTACCATTTACCAATGAATGTTTAGAGCAATTAGCACATTGTAAACATCCAATAAATATTTGTACGCCAATATATGTAACTAGAGGAAAAGCGGGAGAAATATACCCACAATGGTGAAGTGGATGATAGTGTCAAATGACTATGTATTCACTGGAGGCTCTGGAAAGCCAGGCGATTCAAAGAACACATCCTAATGCCATTCACTGAGTATAAAAAGTACATACAGAGAGCTGCCCAGGTAGGACTTGTGGGGCATCTTTCAGAGCTCCAGGGCTGGTTGGAGAAATAACAGAAATGGACGGCCTTTCCATCTTCTGAGATTCAAAGGAACTTGAACCTAAAATGAGAATAAAAATGAACAAGGGTTAGTGTAAGGAATACATTATTGAACCAAAAGATAGTTGTACCTGTAATCTGAATGAAGACATAGTTAATACTATCTGATGTGGGATTTTCTTTTCATGGGATAGCTGGAGAATGAATGCTCTTTTTCATCTTCCTTAGTTAACTATCTACTTTAAATGATATAATATGATACTGTATTCACTTGTTTCAGCATAAAAGATATTATCCACATGTTGAAGGAAATTGTTCACTATCAGCTCTGTCATAAATGACATCACTGAACAAGTTGTCTGATGTCATTACCAAGAAGATGATACCTGTTGTGTTAATGATCGTCCCTGATGAACATTGCTATGTACTGTTTCCAGTGACAAACTGATAGAGTTTATGAGCCACATTTAAATTTAGATTTCAACATTCTTTTAAAAAGGATTATATCTCTTAAATTTTATGTCACAAATAAATCTCTCAAACTTCTGAGCATAGTATTTCTTATTAATTTACTGCAGGGGATCCCCTTCACTCTCACAGAAACCTCTGTGGAGGCTGCTGTTGCTCTGCGCTCAGGCATATGCAGAAAAACGGGATGCTAGGAAGCGCAATTATCCTGTTAGGTTCTCGAATATTCAAAAACTCAGTAAGTGCTTGATTGAGAAATCCTGTGGAATTGCACGTTACCCACGCGATTCTTTTCTATAGTCTGTGAATGGAAGCGGTGTCTACAAAGACTAGTTGAGAGTGCACTGATGTAGTGGGGTAGGGATGTTACAGGTCCAAAAGCCACCTTCCACTCCCTCCCCTCCTCCCAGTCCTTCATCCTTTCCTCCACTCTCCCATCTACAAAGACTAGTCGAGACTGCACTGATGTGGTGGGGTAGGGATGTTACAGGTCCAAAAGCTACCTCCAGTCCCTCCCCTCCTCCCAGTCCTTCATCCTTTCCTCCACTCTCCCATCTACAAAGACTAGTCGAGACTGCACTGATGTGGTGGGGTAGGGATGTTACAGGTCCAAAAGCCAACTTCCACTCCCTCCCCTCCTCCCAGTCCTTCATCCTTTCCTCCACTCTCCCATCTACAAAGACTAGTCGAGACTGCACTGATGCAGTGGGGTAGGGATGTTACAGGTCCAAAAGCCAACTTCCACTCCCTCCCCTCCTCCCAGTCCTTCATCCTTTCCTCCACTCTCCCATCTACAAAGACTAGTCGAGACTGCACTGATGTGGTGGGGTAGGGATGTTACAGGTCCAAAAGCTACCTCCAGTCCCTCCCCTCCTCCCAGTCCTTCATCCTTTCCTCCACTCTCCCATCTACAAAGACTAGTCGAGACTGCACTGATGCAGTGGGGTAGGGATGTTACAGGTCCAAAAGCCAACTTCCACTCCCTCCCCTCCTCCCAGTCCTTCATCCTTTCCTCCACTCTCCCATCTACAAAGACTAGTCGAGACTGCACTGATGCAGTGGGGTAGGGATGTTACAGGTCCAAAAGCCACCTTCCACTCCCTCCCCTCCTCCCAGTCCTTCATCCTTTCCTCCACTCTCCCATCTACAAAGACTAGTCGAGACTGCACTGATGTGGTGGGGTAGGGATGTTACAGGTCCAAAAGCCACCTTCCACTCCCTCCTCTCCTCCCAGTCCTTCATCCTTTCCTCCACTCTCCCGTCCACTCCTCAGAGAGTGTAAGGCACATTGTTTTGAGGAAGGACCAAGGCCCTCCCTATTATATCTAGGCTTAGCAAGGTATCCATCCAAAGCTCCAAAAATTCCAGTTCAAGCAATAGGGATAAATCCTGATGCCATTGGCATCATAACTCTATAGAAAAGCTTCCGCCACCTTGCTGTAACCACCTCTATTATGTTCCCATCTATACATTTTAAACTTTTCATAATTTATTAACTTTCTTGGTTCTATAAATCTATACAACTACAGGAAAGTGCTTCCATGTTGGAACATGGAATTTGGGGTTACCTAAATTTGTGTTCCTAGCCATGTTCACTAAAAACGGCTCCAGAATAAACTATCCCCTATTCCCTGTAAGAAGAGAGCAGTGTGTTTTTTGTCAGCCACTCCAAAATGAGGATTCAGTGAGGCCACTTCCATCATTTTATGCCCTGAAAAGGAAACTTTTAATTACATGGAATACAGCTATAAAATGTAATTTCTCTTTAATCAGGTCTATTTAGTCTAATTCTACTAACCATTTTAGGTCTTAGAATATGTTTCTTATGATAATGCTAGCTTATAAAAATGAGTTTATTTTTAATTTTATCTAGACTGTTATTATTTATGAGACTTTATCCATGTATTTCTTAGTATTGGTCATCAGAAAGCCTAAAATTGAGTCTGGTCCCAGCTCCAACAGGTATGGGATCATGATGGCAACTTGGCCACTGGTCCCTTCTCCATTATGATCATGTTTTTCTTCCCTTCTCAACACCAATTATCCTTAAACCAACTTAAGTTTATAGGATAATTCTGTAATAATACCTAAAGAATCAAGCCCTTGTTTTAACTGAATGCCAAAAATTTCCAGATTATTAACAAAATTTCATTATCTACAAGTATCATTAACATAAAATATGATCTTATTCCATCCTGAGTGACTCTACTTATTATTCAGAAATTTCTTTCACCATGGTACACTAACAGTTTTGTCACACACCGCATCAGTGACCTCTATTACATCCATGGACTCCTGATATCATGTGGCACTATCACGTGGTGGTATGACAATTATTTATTATTGTGTCTTGACCAGTGAATCTCAGCCTTCCTAATGCTGCAACCGTTTAGTGTAGTTTCTCATGTTGTGCTCACCTCCAACCATAAAATTATTTTTGTTGCTGCTTCATAACTATAATTTCACTACTGTTATGAATCTTAATGTTAATACGTGTGGTTTCAGAAGGTCTTATTTGACTCCTATAAAGGGGTCATTTGACCCTCGAATGGATCGTGACCCACAGGTTGAGAACCACTAGTCTAAACTGTTTCTGAGATTGCTCATCAAGCAATCTGAATAGTTGAGTTTCACTATAACTATCATCTATCTATCTATCATCTATCTATCTATCTATCCATCTATCTATCATCTATCTATCTATCTATCATCTATCTATCTATCCATCTATCTATCATCTATCTATCTATCTATCTATCTATCTATCTATCTATCTATCTATCTATCTATCCTACCTACCTATCTATGTTTTGTTTTCTTGTGACAGATTCTCACCAAGTAGCACAGGCTAGTCTTAAACCTGCAATTTCCTGCCTCTGCCATTCAAGATATGACATTTTAAACCTGTGTCATAACACCCAGCCCACAATATTTTTTTTTTCTGTACAGTTTACAGCTTTACTCCTAGTAACTGTGCAATGCCAGAATCGGGCCTCTGCTAAGGTCGTGGCTCACAGTCACAAAAGGGCATCAGGTGCCAGGATTTCTTACCAGAAGAGCTAGTTAACATCAAAGGGGGTATTGGTTCCATCCATATGCGCCTCCCCCCCTCCACACACACACTGTCTTTTTTTTTTTTTGTATCTTGACCAGAAATCAGAGGGCCTGGCTGCAAGCTCTTGGTCTTGAGACCTCCTCCATCCTCAGAAAGTTTTAAGAACTAAAAAACCCACTCTCCCCAACTTCTGCCATGTTCTGACACTGGCATATGTCCCTGCTTTGCCATCTGCCTCTGCTACTGGGGTCTCAACTCTCCGTAATGCTCTCACCAAGCTGTGAGGTCCCTGCTGTCTCTTCATAGAGCTAGTAAGTTTTCTAATAAACTCTTTACTCCCTAGTCATCAGTCTCAGTTTCCCTCAAAACACCTGCCCCACACATAACACTTCCAACTTTATATTATAAAGAAGGATATTGAAATGAAGATTTTGGTGTGGTCACAAAAATGAGCCAATTTTAGTTATTTACAACATCTGATATTAGTGAAGACAGTCCTTTATATCAAATGACTTAGGAAAACAATAGATCTTCTTTTCTAAGTTACTTTAATATATGTTAATAACAAGGAAATTCTATTACTCACTGGATTCCAGGGGAGGATGGGAACTCTCAGGGATCCGGGGGATGTCACTAAAAGAAACAGGTACAGTGAAAATCCAATCAGGTATACTACCCTGCCTGAGGCAACCACAGCCCAGTTTATTTCAGTGAGGCAAAAGTCCTTTGGGGGCCTTTGGGGCATAGAAATGAAGGAGAGATACTATTTAGGTAACTACTGATGTGTATGAATGCCAAACACCACATAAAAGAAACTGCAATAAAAAAGAAGTTTTTATATCGTTTTATAGCAAAACATTCTAACATGACAACAATCACACTAATATTGTGGATAAGGTCACCACAATATTTTTACTACCAAAACAGCAGGTTTTGGAAATTAAAAAAAATGTTAAAGATAATATTTTATTTTAAGTCTAGAAAATCAAAATGACACAGAGTTTTACAAATCAGTAATATGCTTTACAAACACATCTGAAAGAGTTTACTGAGTGAAACAGATGGAAATATTTCTTCATAATTAAATGAGACGATGAAGATCATGGGCAAAGTTAAGGAAATTAAAAGGATGAATTGCTTTGGAAATTAATATGGTGCAAGCTTGCAACAAAAAAAGGCCAAAATATTTCATATATGTGCATGTAATATATACATGGCACATATAATATGTATGCAAACAAATGCCCTTGATAGATATTTGTATCTCTCTACTAAAGTTTTCCAGGTACATGGCTTTTGCAGTACATGGTTAAAGTGAGTTATGAGAGCACCATTCCTGCCGTGCTCACAAATTACTCTGAAAAAATACTTAAGATAACTTCAGTTTAATCTATTTTCCACTGAGAACTTACTATCCCATAAGAACCCTGGGCCACTTTGCTTTGGGCATTATACTGTATATGATTATTTTGCCTCACCTTTTTCAAAACTATTTTAGTAGCAATTTAAGATTAATAATATGCAAGTATTAATATGACATATTAAAGCAGACTGGAGTTATTGTCAATAGAATTTTCAGCATATCAGTTAATTATTTTAATTACTTACTTTACAGCCTAAATTCACTTGGATTATTTTTCTCTTATTTTTCTATTTTTGTTCTTAATGCCTCATCAATTTTGTGTTAATTAATATTAACTTTATAATTAACTACATCCAAATTTTTCTACTAACAGTAAGACCTCATGCTGCCCATTTTATATATATTTTATCATAAATTTTAATATAACTACCAACTTATATACTTTCCATGAACTAATAATTGAGATTACTTTATAATTCCTAAAATCCAACTATTTTCACAGTGACAATTTCCTCACTGTTCATCTGAGCAAATGGAAAGAATTTATGATGAAGACATTTTAAATTGTAAAAGTCTTTGACAATCTTAGACATCCAGTTAAAAACTCAAAATGTATAACTCTGAAATATTGTATGTGTTCCTGAAAGGAGAGCCAGCAGGAAGTTGTTTTTAAAATTCTGCATGCATTTTTGGATCAACATTCAACACTAATTGCTTTTGTAAGATTCCCATGCATACAGTTCCATTTGTTAACACTGGTTTTCTTAGTTATTTCTACTCACAAGTCTTGTGATCCATAATTTTAATAATGATTAGGAGCATAGAAAAGTCAAGGGCCTCCCGAAACATCTGAAAGGAACTTAGCTTTTAATTTGTATCAATCAATTGTTACAAATTATATCTACAAAGATTCCTGAAATCATTATGTCCACCAATTAAATATTAACAACATTTAACATATTTTTGAAAATATAACCAGAATTATTCTAATGATGTATACAATAGCTGTGATGTTTATTCAGACATAATCTTTGAAGTCATACCCCTCTGAATTCCATGTTCCATGATGGACTAGGGGTTGGAGCTGCCAATGGTTATTTCAAAGCAATGTGTTGACAGAGGCAACGGTGATTCTAGTGTTTTTCCAGTCCACTTTAATTGTCTGTTCTCTTAAGTCATGGTAAATTATTGTTTTACCCAGGACTCCGGAAGCGCTACATAACTACAAAATATCTGGCTATGTATGCAAGGCTCAAGGATAAATTTTATATTTATATTTTTAATTATTTCCCAGTTTACTTACCTCTTTTTCATTCTCATATGTACCTCAGAACTAAAACATATATCACATGAAACTAGCATAAATTGTGGTGTTATTTTAAAAGCCTACATGGATATATATAGTATTTTTGGAAATATCTTTAATGTTTATTCTTTATCACCACTTAAAATTAATTGAAAACTTAGCTTTGTTTTAGAGTTTTATATATTAATATTCTGTGAAATATGATCATCCTTTGGCATTCTGACAATATTAGGATGGATATTTTCTTGTGTGTTTTACATTGATAAACACCCATGGAAAAAATGATGATTAAAGAAAACAGTTTTCAACAAGATGTCTCGAATCAGAGCTCTGTAATATCTTGGTTTGGCAAATAGATATAAAATTTATTTCCAAGAATAAATTTATATAGTTAGCTCACTATTATGACATAGTTCCAAATGTCTACTAAAACTTATAGAATGGCAAATGTAGTTTGATTTTGGACTTAGTGAGTTTGTAGGGAAAAGATAATACTACAGGAAACTGAAGACAGAAACAGAGAAATATTCTACTGTCTACAGATTACTGAATCATGTTTAAAACTGAAATTTTATAAATACCATATATTATAGTGATTCAAACATCTAAACATTCGATATTCCCTGCCTAGTTTTAAACAAAAGCTGAAAACATTTGTTTGTCAGTATATGGAAAAATATTTCTTCTTGATAGAGTAAGAAGTTATTGGAGATGTATAATCTCATTTAATACTTTAAATGTCACAGGATGAACTGGCTGGTTATTCCCTTAAAGGAAACACCATGAATTACATTAGAAATTACAAAAACATCAGCAGTTAATCGCTAAAAGACAAGTTGCTATTTTGAAAAATATATATTGATATTTTTGTATTGGTCCGTGTGGAGCTTCTAATACATAGAGAAGAAAATCTCTATTCTAATTTTAAGTTAAGAATGATTTATAGTCTATTATATATGCCCAATAATAGATGAAAAAAAGCTATCCATGTTCACATGTACTGTATGAATGTAAACACTTCTTTGTCAAACCCTGGTAATACATGTCATTCACTAAGCTTAAGAAGTAAGTGTTTTTAGCCTTACCCAATAGGCCTTGAAACAATAATTTCAACTTGAGGTTCTGATTTTGATTCTAAAATAATGTTGTAAACTTCTTCGTTTGTTGCTCCCGGCAGGGGTTTACCATTCCATTCTAGAACTTCATCCCCTTGAATTTAAAAAAAAGGGTATTTTTTTACCTTATATATTCTGTTTACTTTTCTCATCTTTTCTCTTTTTTTTTTTAACAAAGAAATGCAAACCATATACCAATCATTGAATACTTGAGGCTTCGCTCTCAGAAGCAAAATGACTTGTTATATAATGTCGGCTATTTGGTTCTGCTAACCACCTTTACTTTCTTCTTCTACTTTCCTCCCCGAATATGACTGGTCACTGAAAATCGTCCAATACAAAACTGACTTTATTTTTTTAAATATACCAGAAATAATATAAAAATAATCTCATGCTATGGAATGGAAATTAGCACAGCCTACTTGGAAACATTAAAACCAATGGTTAGCAGCATGCCCTGTAATATAATAAATGCAGGCGGCTCTGCATGTGATAGATTCTTATTAAGTAAGCAGAACTTTTGTTTTAGTTTTGGTAAAAAGAGCAATAAACATTTACTAGCATGAATTTTCCATCTCTAAGTCAGGCTCCAATGTCTTCACCTGATGCACAACAGAATAAAAATGCATGAAAGGATCTGAATTCATATCCGTCGGTAAGGTAACATAGGTAGCCATGGCAGTTACAAAGCAAGCAGATGTAAAAACTGTTGCATGACAGTTAACCCCCTTCCAGATGTTCACCACACATGCATTCTTCACAGAGCATGTAGTGAGGACTAAAGTCACAGCAGGACATGATGAAAGCAATAGAAAATTCATATCATACTGATTTCTTTGTGAAATAATCTAAGATCAATGAAGGACAGAAATATGATGTCCCATGGGAATAAAGTAGGGCAACTGATGGCTGACATTTAGCACCAGCTTTAAGAGCAGATGATTTGAAGGCAAAGATTTATTTTCATAAATATGTTAGAGCCTAAATGGCCTTCTGACAGGGCCTTCTAGCTCACAATGGTAGATCTGGGTGAGATATCTCTACATTAGTGATTCTTTGAGGTGGCTTATTTTCCTCATGCCCATGCTTATTATTCTGTTCTTACCATTTTAGGTCTTAAAATAATCAAGGACATAACTAAAATCAGTGATTAATCAGTAACATTGTACACTTAAAGGTAGATACAAATACCAAGTTCTTAGATTTTAAGTCAAGTCATTTTATATTAGATAGAAAAAAAATCTTAACGTAATTCTTATTTTCTAAAAATTTCTTTCCTTAAAAGTAAAGAGCATGAGTCTGGTTAAGTTTCATTACTAATATGGTTATTAACAATGATTAAGTAAGTCTTACTAAGTTGACCTAAGAAGATACCTAGAGAGATTTTCACTGATATACTCCGCTGATAAGAAGAAAGGAAAGAAAATAAATTGATTTTCACAATACGTTAGCAATGTTCAAAAAGTTTTTTGAACAAAGAAATAAAGTTTAACATTACAGTTCATTAGACATATATTTATATCTAATGAATTATATATAATTAGACATAGTTCATTAGACATATATTTAATGTATAAATATGTGTATATTCACACCTATGATAAGAAAATACTTTTATAAAAGAGTACTTACCCTGACAATTCCTACTGCATTTTGTTCTATCACTTTTTTTGCAAAACGATGAATATAAATAGATTGACTTTAATACTCAACAATGGATTGCAACCATTGTTTTGCAAGTTATGCATTATAAATTACTCCATACCTGACAGTAATCTGAACACATAACTTTTAATATTAAACTGACAGTGATTAAATGTATTTATAGTGTTATAAAACTGAATACAGAAAGTATTTGATATCATTCAAACCATTTGCTTCTCCTCAGTAGATGTAGTAAATGAGGGGGGAAAAGAAAAAAAAAACCAACATTTTGTCTTTATATTTCATGGTGGAAATATACTACAGAAACCAGTGCAAAAATCTTTTAACAATGTGTTTCCTGCAATCACGAGCATCCAATGAGGAACAGAAGTGGAGCCAGGTGGTAGCAGGAGGGTAGGAATTAGTCACTGCTCTAGGTGAGCTATCAAGAAACATTTGAATTATGAGCACTGAAGGATGAAAAAGATTTTAACAATCAGAGCAGGTTGACAGCTGGTGCTGATCAAGTCTTGTAGCGGGCAGGGAGAAAGCTGGCCAGGACACAGGTACTGTGACATACCCAGGGAGCTCGGCAGGCTCACAGTGGGCAGAGCTACAAAGCTTTGAGTTGGAGAAAAACAAGAAGCAGACACAGATGGACCTAGAGTAACAAGCGTGAGTGTGTCGGTGTTGTGTTTCGGATGGTTAAACAAAGCAACAGCAAACTGAATTGACGTGAAAGGTCTGTATGAATCCATGGAAGATGGAAGAAAGGTTCCAAAATCCCAAGTAAAAGTCAAAAATAATGTCACAGGTGATGTTTATGAGCTAAGGCTGTTATATAAAAATAGAAGAGAAGCCAGTTTGTAGATTGAGATATATATCCATTTGTCTCTATCATTGAGTCTATTTATTTTGTACAAACTGCTTAAAGTAAAAAGCATACTTGTATGCTTTGCAATTATTCTAGCTGTGCCTTATCTATTTTAGATAACAGGTTATGTTATAGCGAGCAATAACTTCATTCACTTTTTCAGTAACCATTAAAGGAAACACACCTGAATTCAAAAGCCGTTATACTATTCTCATCTGAAATAAAATGAGTAGCTAAAGTTTGCTAGCTTTGGCTACCTTGGGATTCCAACATACTTTTAGATTTATTCTTGTGTCAACAATCACCTTTATTGGCACAATTACCCATCAACTACAGTGAAATCCACTAAAAATGTTATTATAGTTTACCTAAAATTGAAAATGAACAATTCATCAATATCAATTTTAAGTTGCATTGCTACTGAATTTACAGTACATTCAGTGATCATTATTTTTTACTATGTCACTTGAGGTTATAGAGAGCAAAATAACCTCCCAATTTCTATAGAAGCGGTTAATATGTCACACTTAAATTAACCTGCAATTCATTAAATAATCTGTTTGGGAATCATTATTATCATTGGGCTATATGCCAAACAGCAGTTGCTAATCCTAAATTAGTGTTTTGACAGATTATGAAAGACAATGTCGTGGAATGCATTTTTTGCGATGTTAATCCACTTTATATTTCTGCTATAATATTCTAAAGTCATCTATGAAATAAGCATTCTTTCATTTTTATCTGTTGTTTTATTAATTAAAACGATTACTAATCTTACTATCTCCTAATTGCTGCTTATGCGCAGATCCCTATAAATGAATTGGAGACCGTTTCAACCAGGAAAAGAGCTGTACCCATGCTTTAAAATGACTTGGTGACAATTTACATA
The DNA here is from genome assembly GCF_037038515.1 of Microtus pennsylvanicus. Taxonomy (NCBI): domain Eukaryota; kingdom Metazoa; phylum Chordata; class Mammalia; order Rodentia; family Cricetidae; genus Microtus; species Microtus pennsylvanicus. The sequence continues at coordinate 44,790,366 of NC_134585.1, read as the reverse complement.
TAAACTATTGACACAAACTGAAACCCATCAATTTATACAGTGAGAACAAGTTGGTTATACGGAAAAGAGAAAAGTTACCTGCTCTTAGGTGTCCAACTACATCTGCCAGGCTGCCCTTCTTCACTTTGGTGATGAAAGCACCAAGACGTCCTAAGTCTGTCATTTTTCCTCCAACCACCTGGATAATTACAAACTCATGAGTTCCTAAGTGATATCCAGGAATAAACAGGTAAGCAGAACTAAAGGTCCACTGTCTTCTGACATGCTGACAATACATGAACTTCATTTTTGACAGAAGTAAATAGTAGTAACTTATTATTTTTAAGAATCACTATACTTGGGTTGGCTGTGTAAGGAAGTTTGTGTACTGACCTTGGGGAACAAGTTCCTATTCATGGTTATTCATCAAGTGGTTGGCACAGTTTGCACTGAGTTAATTGGTCTTCCATATCATGCCTACCATGTGAATCAGCTTATTTGCATAAAGATATGCCCCACTGTCCATTTCAAATCTCGGCCCCTTTTCTATGACTGCGGTAGAATGGTAGACCTGAATTCATACATTCTAAGATTCCACCTAAGCAAAGGCCTCCTGGGGGAAGTGACACTGTACAAAGTATTCTGTTCTACAAGTATCATAGCTACAGCACATCTACAACAAAACCTCAGGAAAATGTCATTCCCTTACCTAGCTATGAACACTTGGCTCTCAAGCCTGAATTATATTGCTAAAAATTCGACATTTTCCATTTTACCCAAAGTCAATATATCTGAAAAACAACTCTAGGCTCAATTTACAATATGCAGGAGTCTCAAATATGCACAATTAAAGATGGGTGGAGAAAAGAAAAGGCAGGTGAAATAATAATACTGAATAGTGAGAGTGGTTCACAGTTCTTAGAAACGTAGTTATTAACACAGGCTGCCAGAGTTATTTCATAGCAAGATTAATTAATAGTAATAATCAACAAAATACAAATAAGTGCATGAATTAATTTTTGCTTGGCTGTCCTTTGACTCAAACACAGGGCTTTCATGGATGCCAGGCAAGAACTCTACAGGTAACTGAACATATTCCATAAATTTATGGCCAACAATTCTCAAGAGATAACACACAACAACAATATTTAAAGCAAAATCTTGGAATATTAATTTAGGAAACCGCCAGCAAAATCATGTGTCTGGATATACATAATGCAAGATATGTATGTATGTGCACACATATACACTGTTCTATAAAATAGAAATATCTCTGTGTAGCTAACATATTCTTATTTCAATCAGGGGACATTATTTGTTTAAAAGAAACATTTTACACTTTTAACATTATTGTAAAGATCACCTATGCGCTATTTGTCATTAACTAAATTCTGTGGATATTATTTACTTTGAGAAATAGAGGAAAATATTTAAAACTAACTGTTGCAAACTTTGTGAATGCTATCTTTACTGTACTTTATCCTGTAGGAGGCATTTTGAACCAGTATACTTACTTTTAGACCCAATAATGCACCTGATTCTTTGGGCATGGTTGTTCTTTTGTTAAGAATAACGCGGCCAATTAATCGGTCTCCCTCTTTTGATGGCTGCCACGTTACAGGATGCTATTAAAACACAAAGTTTAAAACGTGAATGGCATGACTTCCTAGATATAACATCAGTAGCACAGACAGAACAAAAATCAATAAATAAGACCTACCAAAACTGAAAAGTTTCTAGAAGGCAATGAAAACTGTCAATAAGACAAAATGGCATCCTACAGAATAGGAAAAGATCTTCACCAACCCTACATCTGACAGAGGACTGATCCAAAATATATAAATATCTTAAGAATCTAGACATCAAAATACCAAACAATCCAATTTAAATATAGGGTACAGATCTAAACAGAGACTTCTCAACAGAAGAATCTCAAATGGTCGAAAGACATTTAAGAAATTGCTCAATATCAGGAAAACAAAAAATCAAAATGACTCTGAGATGCCATCTTACAGCAGTCAGAATGGCTAAGGGGAACACTCCTCTACTAGTACTGGGAGTGAAAATTGTACAGCCACTTTGAAAATCAGTATGGCAACTTCTCAGAAAACTGGGAATCAATCTCCCTCAAGACCCAGCATTACTGCTGTTGGGCATATACCCAAAGAATGCTCAATCATATCACAAGAACACCCGTTCAATTATATTCACAGAAGCATTATTCATAATAAGCAAAACCGGAAACAATTTAGATGCCCCTAAACCAAGGAAAGGATAAAGAAAAGGTGGTATATTTACACAATGGAGTTTTACTTAGCATAAAAAACAATGAAATTATGAAGCTTACAGGCAAATGGATGAAACTAGAAAAAAATCATCCTGAATGAGGTAGCCAGACTCAGAAAGACAAACACAATATTATTCACTCATAAGTAGATACTGGATATAAAGCAGACCACAATCCACAGCTCTAGAGAAGCCAGAGAACAGGTAAGACCTTGAGAGGGACACATTGATTACCATTGGAAGGGAAAACAGATGAGATTTCCTGTGTAAACCGAGGGTGGGGACAGTAGAGAGGAGGGGATGGTTGATGAGAACATGAAGGAATGGGATGGTCGAGTTGGGGGAGAGACGGAATGGGAGAGCAATAGAAGAGAGATCGTGATAAAGGGAGTCAATACGGGGTTAGGAGAACCTGGTGCTATGAAAATCCTCAGGAAACCACAACGATGAACTGAACTAAGACTCCCAGCAATAGTGAAGAGGGTGCCCCGAACTGGCCTTTCCCTGTAATCAGATTGGTGAATACCCTGTCATTATAGAACTTTTATCCAAGGGAAGCAGATGCAGAGATCCACAGCCATACACAACCAGGCCTTGCTCTGAAAGTCCAGTCGAAGAGAGGGAGGAGGGTCTACATGAGGGGGGTCGGACAAGACGGGAAATCCACAGAAACAGTGGACCCGAACTCATGGGAACTTGGGGACTCCTGACTGACAGCTGGGAAGCCTGCATGGGCCCAAACCATGCCCTCTGCATGTGGGCAACAGTTGTCTAGTTTGGTTTGTTTGAGGACACTGGCAGTGGAACATGAACTTATCCCTGGTGCATGAGCTGGCTTTTTGGAACTCATTCCCTATGGTGGGAAACCTTGCTCACCCTTGATGCAGGGTAGAGGGTCTTGGTCCTGCCTCAATTTAATGTGCTCTGCTTTGTTTATACCCCATAGCAGGCCTTATCCTTTCAGAGGAGTGGAGGGAAGGAGGTGGGCGAAAGCAGGTGGGGAGGGAGAGGGAACTGTGGTTGGTATGTAAAATGAATAAAAGATTTTTAAAGTAACAACTAATAATGGCATGATTTATACAAAGAAACATAAAAATAAAAAGTGAATGGCTTGTTTTATTTTCTGTAGTTAAATTATCAGCAGTTGTAGCATGAGGTTATTTTGGGGGGGGAGAACTAAAAGACACTAGATTGGGAACTCTTTCTTTAGGTGCGCTCTGTTGTGGGCTTATAAGGCTTTTCAATAAGAGCTATAGTTTATTTTCAATGATTCTAAAAGTAGTTAGCAACTAAAAAGTATCAGAAATGACTCTGAAATATAACTAAGTGTAATTTTAATAATCTCTACTATACATAGAGCACCACATTTTAGTTATTAATAGTGATAATATACTGGTGACTATATAAAAATCGTAAATACTATATAAAAATAGTATATACTATATAGAGGTATACCACATATAGATATACTATATATACCTATAGCATACACATAATATACCTATGGATGTAGTGATATATATCATAGGTATAGGTATATATCCTATATATGTGGTGTATATATAGTATACCTATGGGTATATATAGATATATTTATATATATTATATAGCTCTTGAATTATATTGGTTTATCTTACAATCTAATTTTACTTTACAGTTGTATAAAGGTATTAACATTCAGCAGATACCATATGAATCTTAACTTTTGTCAAGTTGTGACATTTCTGTTATGTATGCTCTCCTCTCTCAGGATGCTGGACAGGGCAGTGAGACAGGTCCAGACATTCATGCAATTTGTAAACAATCAGCATCCTACATTGTACTGTGTTACAAAGTGATGGATTAAATAGAACACGTGTATGAAGCACATTTCAATAAGAATATATTATTTTTAATTAATTAATGTGAGGAAGCACACATGTCACGATGTACACGGATTCAGAGGACAACTTATGAGACTTGGTTCTCTCATTTCATAATGTGGGTTCTAGGGATTGAAGTCAGGTTGTCATGCTTCATGGCAAGTGACTTAACTGCTGAGCCACCCTGCAGTCTATCATTCAAAAACACGTTTAATTTACAATGAGTTAAGTAGGATGTAATCTCATTGTATAGTAACTCTAGGAGTACCTGAAATATTTCAGCCTTACCCACATAAAATGGAGTCATTATTGAATGATTTTCTTTGTGTTTCCTCACATGCAAGAGCTCTAGAGAAAATAATAGTGGTGACATGGATGTGTAACTGTTCAGAAAAATGGAAAGCAAGTGATACAGGAAGTAGAGGAAGTTAGAGGTAGGAATGTACGTCTGAATAGAATCAAAGAATATATGCAAGAATGAAAATATTACACTGAAGATTAATATTCTGCACAACAGAAAGGAAAAGTCAAAATAAAATATATTTGTCTGGAGTATGAACATCACTAGGAAGCTTACATCTTTTTAGATATATATTGGTCAACACTGTAGCTATGGCAGACATATCCTGGCTTTTAAGGTGGGGTTGGTTCAATTCAACCTCAGCATAGACTGAATTCCCAATGTTTAAATTTCAAATATTTGTTTGAACTTGTATTATAGTCAAATGATGTTAAAAGTTTCAAAGATTTCTCCCCCAGCATTTAAAAATATTTTCTACAGAAGTTAAAACTAGGTTAAGCACTTGTGTGGCCTAACAGCAAAACCTGCCATGTTCAGTGCAATGGATATGAATCTTGTGTGTTTGTGTCTGTATTTGTATGCATTGTACATGCTTGTTTTTCTCTGTGTTTGTTATGTCTGTGGGTGTGTTTATGTGCATATTTGTGCATTGGATACGTGTGCATCTTTGTGCTTGTGTGTGTGTGTGTGTGTGTGTGTGTGTGTGAACTGAGGGGATGAAACTCTTTCCAATAAAGCTCAGTGCTCTATAAAAATACTCAAATAAGAAGAGGCCAAACTAATTCATCACCGCAGTACCATTCTTCTGTACCTACAGAAGTGAAGTCATGTCACCCAGGCTAATGCAGGACCTCAACATGGGACTACTCTCATTTCTCATTTGTCTAAGCATTACTATGAACAGGTGTTGCAAACTCCATGCAATGGGGAACTGAGCATGGAAATTCAACTGTGGAGCAAACATAAATGCATGCACTTAGATTTAAACCAGAGGCCGTCGTATTAGTTAACCATTATTATAGCGGCAGACGTGCCTGTCTGTCACAGTCACTGATTTCACTCTGTTTGCTTTAAACAACCAAATTAACTGTTTACTTTTCATAAGATAAACTGTGTAAGCAACACTGTTATCTTACTTTGACCTCACAATCTGAATCTTGACATCTAAATACAGACTATCGAGGTATATAGAAGTGTCTTATTATTATGGAGAAAAGCCATTTCAGTGTGGACACCTAAAACATTGTCAGACTTCTTGAGGAACATTTTTTAAGTATTCTTCATTTACAAAATAATTTCAAGAGGCCGGGTGGTGGTGAGGCATGCCTTTAATCTCAGCACTTGGGAGGCAGATGCTGGTAGAGTTCTATGATTATCTACAATTTTTCAAAGATAACGCCGTTCTTTTAAAGTGCCCCTTCTAAAGTAAATAATGGGTGTAATAAAGTCTGTACTTGATCCAGGAAGACGATTATTGATCACATAACTGAAGATGATGAATACCACCTATGAATCTTGACTTGTATAGGCTACAAGAGAGCTTACCGAACTAATAGGCGACGTTTCCCGGCTGTGCCACGTCGCAGGATCCAGCCAGTAATAATCCAAGTCACCTGTGCAGTGGGAAAGAGTGAAAAGAGGTTGAAGTGGGAGATTTCAGCAGTGAAGCACCGATCTCAGCGTCACTTCTTCAAACCCAGGAAGTAAGTGTTCGGGTACTACAATCTTGTATGTTTGCACTCCAGGCTAATATGCAATTGACACGTAAAGGTTAAGGCTTGAATCACGGACACGAGTGATACAGATGCGCCTTTGCAATCAAGAACTACCAGTCACGCTAGAAACAGTGACACAGAATAGTGGAAGCCACAGGATTTTCCCTCCCTGTCTGCCTCAAAAAAACTCTACAGCAGGCGACAGCCTGCCATCTAGTGGCAAATAATATCCACTAGCTGAGAAATATTAAATTTAAGCTCTCTGGAACTCACCTGCACTATCTCCTATTTTTCAAAGTCATAGGATGATCTATATCCTCCTTCATTAACTGATAATATGGCACACATACCTAATACTGAACAATAAAAAACTACCGAGAAAAAGTTAGCAAAGGCTGCAAGCAAATGACATTGTACTCAACAGTAGTACCAGAGCCATAAGGAACTTAAAAAGCTCTAGTACTGTACGCATGAATCTAACTTAATATTGATTTTATTTTAAAAAGAATATTTTAATATTTACTTCTATCATAACGCCAAAGAAAGAAATTTGGTAAAATATATAAAGGAAATAGTAATGTTTGCAGTATTTGTATGAGATAAAAGACTGGAGAGAACAGCTTTTTAAGAAAAGTCAAAATCAAATGACCTTCATGTTTTAAATACCAGGTTAATTCTTTTCCAATTCTCTCTCCATGGATCTCCAAAGAGAATAAAATATTTCAGAGTTAACAAACGATGCCAGCTAATCCCAAGGCACACAGCCACAACTAGCTAACTGGAAAACAAAAAAAAATGGCTTGTAATTGTATCTTAGCATCAAAAACATTTTCATTGGTGGAAAGTATGGGAGACGTGGGAACTGGAGAAATGCAATACATAATAATTTCAAGTAGTCCTTAGTCATAAAATCCACACATTTCTACTTCAGTGCTTTCTGCAGATTTCTTTTACACATCCTAGAGTTAAAAAATGGTATAAATGCTACAATAAATATTGAAATGTCATTTAAATATTCAAAATGATAATGGTGGTTTCTGTGTAGTTATTAATGTTAGAAATGAGGCCATCACTTCACCTGGTATTCAAATCTCTCTCAAAAATCATGTATTTGAATGCACAGATGGTCCAATATCAACTTATGAATTTATAAATATCTACAGAACACCTCCAGTTACAGAAATCATTTTTTGAACTTCAAAAAAATGAATTTCAAAAACAAGGACTTTTGCATCTTATGTTTATTATCTGTAGAACTTCCCAAGTTTAATTTCAAGTAGCTAATCTTCAATCCCTTTCGGAAAACAAACTATAATATGAATATTGAAGTACTAATATGAATATTTATTCACAAAATGGTTATTGCTATTAATATGTGTTTCTCCCCAATTTCCATATACTTAGCAATGAGCAGTTAGTTTCTAAGGCATCTTTAAAGACTCATATTCACAGAACTACTTAGACTGCCAGGCTATGTAGAGGAATCTTAGTTGATGTGGGATACCCTTCTGTACACTGCAAATATGTGTTGCTTTTATTAGTTAATGAATTAAGTTATGGCAGGGCACAAATATAGTCAGGCAGGAAAACTAAAGTGAATACAGGGAGAAAGAAGGCAGGGTCAAGAAAGACACCAACAACTGCCTGAGAAGCAAGATGTGTGGTAACAAGCCTTGTGATAAAAATATAATGATAGAATTAGGTTAATTTAAGTTGTAAGAGCTAGTTAATAATAAGCCTGAGTTAATAAGTCAAACAGTTTGTAATTAAAACTAAGTCTCACGTGGTTACTGGGAACTGGCAGGCAGAAGAGAAATCTCTAGTTTCAAATGGTGCCCAATATGGGGCATGAATCCACATAAGACCTAAAACATTTTTAAGTTTCCAAGCACAAAGGAACAGGGCCACACTGGGCTTCTTAGTCTCTCATGCCAGGCAGAGCACATAGATGCATCTCTGGGAAAACTGCCCAAGAGATGGAGCTGGCCACCAAATACCATGGGCTGAGCAGCATAACCAGTTACGACAGTCTCTCACTAAGGTAAAGAGGCTCCCAGCAGCTGCCTGCGGGGTTGAGAGCACAGCTGCAGGCTGGAGAGCACAGCACAGCTGCAGGTTACTTAGTACTGCTCTCCAGAGTTGGGGAGGTAGGCATGACTCTTGTAAGTGCCTCAGTCATGCTGAAAAGTTAAATAGGGTGGAACCAAACTGCAGCTTTGGTTCAGCCACACCTGCTCAACATTCCAAAAACTTTCCTGGTCATAAAATGATTACCAATATGCAATAAAGACAAATTCAGACAAAAAAAAACAAGAAAAAAAAGAAATTAGAAAAAGAACAACAAAAATAAAAAACAAGGGGGCTGGAGAGATGGCTCAGAGGTTAAGAGCATTGCCTGCTCTTCCAAAGGTCCTGAGTTCAATTCCCAGCAACCACATGGTGGCTCACAACCATCTGTAATGGGGTCTGGTGCCCTCTTCTGGCCTGCAGACATACACACAGACAGAATATTGTATACATAATAAATAAATAAATAAATTTAAAAAAAATAAAAATAAATAAAAAACAAAACATCACACCTCTAAACAGGTCACAGTGTGTTTAAATATATGTAGGCTTGGGGAGACAGAAAAAGGTATGATGGTTATAAAAATAAATAAAGAGTATTAAAAAAATCAACTAGCCTTTAAAGAGACAGTAAAAAAGTAATAGAAAATAAAAAGCCACATCAAGTTGCAAAATACACAGACAGTCTGAATTATGTATACTATTTTATTTTTTTAAGTTTTGACTATCAATGAACTAACTACAGAAAGACATTTGATTGTGGGGGCTGCTAAGTTAAACCAATATAAAGGTATCTTGCCTTCAAACTTTGGGTCAAAGGATATGTTGCTTTTGAAAAGAGGTTCTGCTTATGCTTCCACAGAAAATGAGAACCTGTGGATTCCTTCCAGGCTAATATGGTTTGATTGAGCAAGACACCCAGAGAGGTCTCCAATGGGGGCAATGGCCCAGGTGATAAAACATCCAAAACAGCTTTAAGATAACTGGTTGAGACAATGCAGCCTCATAGACTGCTGAAGCCAAGATTTAACCAAAATTTTAAATTTTCTTAGAATCTCCGTAAGATTATCAGCACACCCAATCAGCAGAGAGTACTATAAAAACTACGCCCAAATTCCCAAAATAGAGTTTATAAATGTATGTTTGAATTTAAGAAGGATTGGTTATATATAGTCAATGGTCATATTCAATCTATTTCTAAAGAAAAAAAGGGGGATGTTATATAGAAATGATAAAAGGAAGATTATTATATCTACTTTAATCCAAAAGACAACTATTAATCTCAAAATACATTGGTATGGATTTTGGTTTACTGATACAAATTTAAGGTCAATTTTGTTATACTATATGTATATTTCTACTGTTGTTTAGGGTATTATGTTTATATAGCTCATTTAAAAATGTCATAGCCAGAACCTGGAAACAACCTAAATGCCCTTCAACCAAAGAATGGATAAGTAAAATGTGTTAATGGAGTACTACACAGCAGAAAAAAATAGTGACACCTTGAATTTTGCAGGCAAATGGATGGAGCTAGAAAACATTTTAAGTGAGGTAACTCAGTCAAAGAAAGACAATTATCACATGTATTCACTCATAAGTGTTTTTTAAAAATAAAGCAAAGAAAACCAGCCTACAAATCATAATCCTAGAGAACTTAGACAATAATGAGGACCCTAAGAGAGACATACATAGATTTAATCTCCATGGGTAGGAGAAATAGACAAGATCTCATGAGTAAATTTGGAGCATGGAGAACTTGGGGGAGGGTTAAAGTGGGAGGAGAAAGGAGAGGAGGTGAGAGGCAGGGGAGGAGCAGAGAAAAATGTAGAGCTCAATAAAAATAAATAAAAATGCACTATGTAGTTAAGATATATAATTAGTCATCTATAATCATCAAATTTACAGTCATGTTATTTAGGTTTTCTAGATATGCAAAGATATATTTCACAAGAATAGGTAATCTTCAAACACTTCAAATATCTATAGAATGTCTAATTTAAAATGTTTTAAGAACTTGGACTTTTCTCAAGAGTGAGACATGTCTGCTCCTGGCAGCACCAATTGCTTCAAGAGGACGATGGGCTCAAAGAAGCTGCTTATTGGAATTTGTTTTCAATGTGACAAGGCTAGCCATTTGGGCAAGAAACTTCTCTTGTCTGGACTGTTTGACTGTATGCTTTATAAACTGGACATGCAAAATACACAGGAAACTCATTGCTGAACTTGCCAAAACAAGATGGGACAATCCTTCAGGGTTCCTGCTTTATGGAAGAAATTGCCAGACATTCATCAGGACACAGAAAAAAATGACTGACAAACTGCTAATATAGGTGGGTCAGTTTCAAATTTCCTGCTTCACTAAGAAGTCTTCCAGGTACTTATGGGCCTGGAGGCTGAAGATGGATGCCCCAACATTACAGAACTTTGGGTGACTGTCCAGGAAGCCATATTTCTGTCATTTCTAAAGTGTTGGAAGTTACTTATCCTGTTTACTTACATAATATTATATCCTTCTTGGGTCTTTGATGGAGTTAAAGACTAGATAATTATATTTTCCTTAGTTATGATAAAATAAATTGGATATAAAACTTTACACTCATAAAGATAGGATAGATGATAGAGAATTTTCTTTCATTTTATCAAATACAAATAAACTAAATATTGAAACTGTAATCCTTGCTTGATAACTGTTTTTGCTACATTCAATCTTATAATGTTAAAGTTAAAACCTTCCTTCTTAATTAGACAGAAAAGGAGAGATCATTTGAGATGCCCTTCTGTATGCTGCAAATTTGTATTCTTTTATTGGTTGATGAATAAAGCTGCTTTGGCCTGTGGCAGGGGAGAATATATCTATCCAGGAAAGCCAAAGTGAATACAGGGAGAAAGAAGGTGAGGTGGAGGGAGATGCTAGCAGTTACCAGGGAAGCAGATGGGAAGTAACAAGCCACAATCCTCATGGAAAAATATAGAATAATCAAAATGGGTGAATTTAAATTGTAATATCTAGGTAATAATAAGCCTGAGCTAATAGACTAAATGGTTTGTAATTAATATTGAGCCTCAGAGTGGTTATCTGGTAACTAACTGGTGGGCAAGAGAGAAACCTTCAGTTACACATAGTCCTTGCTGGGATAGCTACTTTCACAAATCTATTCACTTGAGCTCCTTCTCTACCTTCTCCCTTTCTCTTCCACTGGTTCAGCTTTGTATTTGACTTCTCTTTTCTGAAATAAGTCTAAACACTCATATACAGTGACTATTTCTGAGCAAAGTGTTCCTCAAATGCAAAGAACTAAAATGTTAATGTGTTTCATAAAATTCAACAATGACACTCCTCAAATTATGAAAACATACCTTTCAATCAATAGTTTTCTATCAGCTACAAGCTATTTAGGCAAAACATCTTGAACAGAGGTTAGATAAATTACTTGAGTATTCCAAATAGGGAGACAATCAGATAGGCAGGCATACTATTAAAAGTGTGTCTAGTAATTCCTAACTAGTTATCCTGTCTTATGACATATGAATGCTACAGAATTAGTGGACAGATATTTGGGCAACATTTGCTTATACATGGTATTAGAGACACATACTAGTAATAATGGAACATGAAGAATTAAAAGATCAATACTGTACCACGCAAAATTTATTTTAGAATGCATCAAACCCGTTTGTATTCTGAACATTTTTTATAGTTTTATGATCATCCATTAAATTGCCACATTTTTACTTAAACATTTTAAAAAAAGAATAAAGAAATAACATGTAATTTTAATATATATACATATAATTATATATAATTATGGAGTTTATGAGAGACTAAATTTTTAAATACTACAATTGTTCTTTTTACTTAAATTCCCTTGTTATTGATAGTTAAGAAAAATCCAACAAAATTTGCTCCTAAACTATTGAAAAATACTTCTTGATGAAAATATATTTTTATTGTTTATATTAAGCTATGTATTTTTCTCTACTCCCCTCCCTTACCCCACTCCCCTGTATCCTCTCCTATGACTTCCATGCTTCTAATTTACCAAAAGATCTTGTCTTTTCTCCTTTCTATGTAGACCCATGTATGTCTCTTTTATGGTCCTCTTTGTTGTCTAGGTTTTTGGGGGTTGTGGACTGTAGGTTGTTTCTTTTTTTTTTGCTTTATGTCTAGAAGTTACTTCTGAGTGAGCACATGTTATATTATGTATTTACTTTGACAACTAGTAGATAATTAAAGATATTGATTGCTAGGTTATGGAGCTTCAAAATGATAATAAATTTAATGAATTTTCTTGCAGAACAATGCAAATATTTGACTGTATACTCAATATACCTCTACAAGATCTAATCCACTGTTACCACTAATACAGAACCATAAATCATATCAGTTGTCATCGAAAATCCATACATTGTTATGTTCAAAGTAATTTTATAATTCCTAGCTTATTTTTGTGGGACATTTCCAGACAGACTAGCTCTCTACACCTTGAAAATAGCAGGCAAATTAAAATTACTATCTTTAGATGGTAAGCATCAAGTTTCCATTGCAAGAATTTTCATACAATATGAAATCTCAATGTACAAATATATTTTCAATGCTGAATAATATACATGTTATTTTAAGTGGAACACAAAACTTATGTAAATAGAAATAAAATAATTCAGCATGATTAGGATCTATAATAAGGTATTAACATGTATTTTTATTCCATATTTTGTAGTTTGATTTCTGGTGTGAAAGCACCATGGATGCCAATAAAACCAATCCTTATCATTAGACATAAATACATTCCAAGTAGAATGCTTGATTACACATGTACATGAAAACTATTTTAGGAACCACACTTCTCATTTCATTTAGTAAGTATTTAATAATTTATGTGATAGGTGCTTGCCCAAGTTGAGTATGTACACAGTGTACAAGTATAAGAGGTATAAGAATCCAAGAAAAAGTACAAAGTTTTGCACTAGAGAAGTATTAGGGAAGGCTAAGTGCATGATCATCTCAAGAATACATATAAGGTATATTCTGACATCATCAAAATGAATTATATTAGCCCATACAAATTTTAATGATTCTCAGTAATTCTGCATGATTTTCAATACATATTTATAACTGTCTTTCCACCATCTCAAGAAACAAACCACTCTTCCTCAATAGACTATGTGACTGTCATACATACAATGAAAACTGCACAGACTTAAAATCAAAAGTACATCCGAGGTATTTCCTAAATCCCTTAAACTGTTCCACCTTTTGCTTATTCTTCTATTAAAAAATATGTGTTGAATCAACCAAAATCAGGTGTAAAAATGTTTAAATATAGCACAAGCTAGAAGTTAAATATTCAATAAAATTTGTTTTCTAAATGTGTGCATATCATATATATCGGTTGCAATACAGTGATAAGGATGGAATTCTCCATACCAAATGCATGGCTAGGACAAGAGGAAAGATAATTTGAGGTATATGATAATAATATATTTGAATGTTTTATGGGAACATTTGTTTGAGGACATTCATTTTATAGAAAGGAATTAAAAACAGAAACTACAAATTAAGGTGTGAAGCATGATTCCAGGTAGTTTATTTACAGTTTAAAAGGCCTGGAGGGATGGCTCAGCCGTTAAAGGCTAGGCTCACAACCAAAAATATAGGTGAAGAGGTAAAGAGAATGCATATGAGCATACAAGAAAATGTTAACTTTTTCAGTGTAGAAAGACCTGCTTTTGCGAATAAAACACAGATGAATACAGAAGACATTACGTTAAGTGAAAGAAGTCAGACATAGAAAGATATGTGCATGGTATATCATTCCATATGCCAATCAACATAGTCGTATACAGAAGCTGGGAGTAACAGGATGACTTCCAAGGGCTGGCAAGGGGGAGATGGTTTACTGTTCAAGAGTCAACAAAGTCAACAGCACTGCAGTGTATACTCAGAGAACTGCTTATGGCTTAGTTTTTAAATATGTGTCTCAGAAAGTGCGGAAAATGATGGAGGAGGTGAAGAGGTTCACAGCACTGATTTTGGTCACAGTTTCACAAGGAATACATAACTCCAGACTCATCAAATTGCATAAAATAAACAGGTATGGTGCTTTCATAAATCAATAATGTGGTGTAAGAAACAAAAATTGAATTTTTAAGTTCCCCTTTAATCTCTTTTTGTCATCGAATCAATATTACTCTTCCTCATTGGACTATAAACTCAAATTTAATTAAATTATAAATTAGTAAGATGATTCAAATAAGTGAATCAATTACTAATGATTACTCTAATGAGGTGTCAAATTCAAAGCTTATATTCAAAAATTATTTATAATCCACAGATTCTCTGAAGCCAAACAGACTTTAGACAGTGATCAAATATTTGTTTGAGGGCCTTCAGTGCAGTTCTGATTTGTAATTTTTTAGAACACATGAAAGTGGGTCAGAAACTGGTCCAAGAGAGTGTAGTGCTTTAACACATTTAGTAAGGGAGAGGCTTCAACACACCCCTTCCTTGTTTTAGGAAGTGTTGGGTGATTTTGAGAGGGTTTGGGAAGGACGTCAGCATCATGCTCTGTATAACTCTGAAAAACACAGACCTCCTGGCTGAACTCTGACCTCAGTCTCACATAAACACTAGAGCATCTGCTGTCCTTTAAGAGGTAAACGGAGGTCATGGACATCAATATAAACATTTCTACAAACATTTTCCAATGATTATACCTAGTTATATATGTTATATATTATATCTAATTATACATATATATGTATATTATTCTTTTCAATTTTTCCTACTAACATGAAAACTATGAAACAATACTATTTTTCTGCCTCACGGTTTAATTTAAATTAAATCAATTTAATTTATTTATTTTATTTAAATGGAATAACCTCAGAATCTCATTATCTTTCAGTTTATCTATTAACATTATTTTATCTTTTGAGTTTCTACTTCTTTATATAGCACTTAAAAAGAACATCCATTTTACAGTAAAAAGAGAAATGCCCATAAAATCAGGAACTTGTAATTCTAAACCTAACCCTATTGGGTACATTCTCTTGATAATATCTATCCACCTTTTACAAACTCTATCCTCTTCTATATATCAGGCATAACCTAATTTGCACATAAAAGGTTTCAAGAGCTTGAGACAAATTACATCATTTTTTTCAACTTCCAACAATTTTAGAAGTAAAGTTTAGTGTATAGTAGCTGCATAAATGGTGTTGAAAACATGAAACAGTGTTGGAAATAAGATTAACTGGGAAACAGCTTCCAACTTACTGAAATGTATGTACCTTAGAAAAATGTTAAAATCCTTTCTGCTTATAAAATTATCAAACGTTATTACTAAAGATGGCTAACAATATTTCAATAGTTTTAATAATATCTTTAATGTTAAGTAGGGAACGTGTTTGGTATCAAATACATTTTATGGTTACTCGGTAAAGTTTTTAATGACCTGCATGCATAAGAGTTCCTTTTCTAAACGAAAAGCCCGACAATATCATCTAATCAATAATAGAATTAAGTGTTAAGAAGACAATCATGGAGGTGCATGGGGAGATACTTCCTTCAGGTGGTAGTGTTCGCCATGTAAACATGAGGAACTAAGTTTGGATCCCCATCATACAGACATCAGAGCCAGGGGTGGCAAGGTACATTTGAACTCACAGTGGCAGGGAGCTGAAAATAGATTCCTGGAACTCATTAGGTAGCCTGTCTAGCCAAATCAATAAGCTTAGTTAAAGAATGTGGATCAAAATAAAATGGAATATGACTCATAAACTTACGATATTCACCTCTGTCCTCCACAATCACACTCACATACCCACAAAAGTGTGTACACACACCACCATCCTGTCCCCACAGTCACTGAAGACTTTAAGATGTAGCACTATGTCACCTCTTGATGAGGCGATGAGAAAGCACAGAAAAACTGGGATTTATCTTAAATACTTGTAGATTTAGAGAAATTAAAATGTATTTGAGAGATTAAACAAAGTTCTTTAGTTTGTGTTTTCCTCTATTGAAAGCAATACTAATTTACATAAGCTTAGATTTTTGACACTAGAAAATGTTTCAAAATCCACATATACTCCTTAAAGGCCATGATGCTCAAGGAGCTTTTGCCCTTTGTGTCTGCTCAGCCCTGAGCTGTGGACTTAGAGAAAGTTAATCAATTAAAATTCTGGAATTCATTCAACAAAAAACGCACAGATATACCTATGTATGAATACACAGATATCCATGCATTGACACATACAGCTCTGTGACTTAGTTTTATGAAGTAAATTTGTTCATGATTTTCAGTTAATCTGCAACATATGATTAGAAATGACAATAAAAGCTGTTTGAGAACATTTGCCAAGGCCACTGATTACGGAACAAAGGCATTGCTTGTATAATGGTTTAGAGATGAATAATTTTATGTGGAAATATAGCATGAGATGCAATGCCTTAAAATTACTCCTCCCCCCCAAATCTAAACATTGAATAGTGGGGTGTTCTGGATAACAAATCACAAAATGACAGTCTAGGGGAATTTTTTTTTAACACAGCAATTCTCAACACATCAGATTTTGGGTAGTGCTGTACCCAGGAGGAAAATATTACACTGCAACTTTCCAACTGACCAGGCTTCCACATTGATACTGAGCATTCCATTCACGTGGGAGAACAGGTTGTGACGTGCAAAGCCTCGGAATAACCAGCCAGGATACCCTGTGGAAAAAATTGGGGTTTATTTGCTTTCATTGTTTGGGGACTGGCTGTAAACCACAGGTTTAAGACACTGTAGTGCTGGACATGTTCACAGTAGAAGCATTGTAACAATACAAAAAGTACTCTAGAAGACTCTCTTTGATAAAGAAAAATGCTAGTGTTTGTCTGGACCCAGGCTGCCCAATCTAAACGCACTAATGTTCAATATTCTGAGTGTCAAACTGAATGCTGCTTGCCTCTGCATCTGAAAACACGGAAATGGAAAGTAGAGAGACTGTGACCTTGTCAGTAACTGTGAGTGATGTAAAGAGCAAGAAGAGCAGTTGGTGGGATACAGATAAATATTAAGAACATACAAAACAAGTGGAAATGCACACTAAGTTATAGCAAGCAAAGGATGAGTTCAATCAGGAGCAAACAGATAGAAGACATACTTTGAAGCCAGAGCCATCCCCTAAAGTCTTTTTCTTTGCCTCTATGCTTCATTTATCTCCATCATATGTTAATTTGATTTTTCTGCCTTTTGTGTGTGGGGGGTAGCAAACAATTTCTAGATATATAAGGGTACCATATCTCTTCATGTTGGCAGCTTCTTGGCTGGCAAAAGGAAATCACTAGGTGTGAGAACTTTGGAGGACATTTTTACTCTATGCATCATCACTGCTCCTGAGAAAATTGCTAAGTGTTCATGTCCACACAACTTTTAAACTGTAGGATGAGAAAGTAGGGCTGCAGAGTACTGCAAGGTCACTGGCCGAAGGCTGCTGGACTGAAAAAGTGGTGAGTCCTATAAGAGCATGCTCTTTCAGCTGGTCCTCTGATATATCAAGGCACACAAGAAATGGAGACAAAGAAATAATGGTCACAAATGCACACAGAGTGTCATGAATGCATACCAAGTGTATGTATATCTTATAAAGTCTCCTAACCTAAGAATGATCAGAGATTTAACACTTCATCTGAGATTTGATTTTTAAAAGAAAAGCATTAGAAGACTGGGCCTTGCATGTCTTCGCACACCTGTAGCCTAGTACTCAAGAAAATGAGGCAGAAGGGTTTCTGTGAGGTCCAGGGCAACCTGGAATATAAGACTATAAGACAGGCTATAAGACTCTGTCCAAAAAAAAAAAAACAATGAAAATAAAAATGAAAGAAACCAGAAAACATCACTAAACCAGACTTAAAGTGCTCAAAGTTAGTTTCTCTGTTCTGTTTAGTTGTTCTTCGGGGAGGAGATGATCTTTCATTCAAAAACCCTGGCAGCCATAGCTCCAGTTCCTCAGTCTGTTGAAATCACAAATCACAACACACAGCTACAGTGATCTCCAGAAAACAACCTAGAAACTCTATTATTTATTGTACTGTCCCTTAGTCTTTTTAATACTTAGTTTAATAATATGTGTATAAGACATATACAGAATGTCAATTTAGATGTTATAAAATATACCTGAATTAATCACACCCCATTACATGGCCACTTATCTGAACTGCAGTACACCTGTGAGTCTTATGCCTCCCTATTTCTTATACTTCACTATCACACCAGGCATTTCACAGCATCCTGGGGATGATATAACTCTTAAAATGTGTAGTAATTGCCCCTGTCATTATGAAATGGTGTGGAAGGCAAAGCTCTCTTGCATCAACATCAGGAAGAACATATGTGCGTTTGAACAAATGCTTTACTTTTGTTATGAAAGCTGTGTGTTTTGTAATCCACAGCACTTTTTCTGAAAGCTAATGTGTTAGATTTTTATGGCTAAGTTTGCAGCCTAGTGTTCTACCTTGATTTTCCCAAGTGAACATTTTATTCATTTTGAATTTCTTTCCTAGAACTTTATTTAGTTATAATCTAGCAACTTGGTAAATTTTAAAGTCAGAAGTTAAATTTGTTTCACTGAGTATGCACAAATGTACTTTCGTATATTTGTTGTAACCTTATTTTTGCAAAAACAACAAAGTTTTTTTTCAATTCATAAATCTCAAAATGTCTTTGATTCAACGGAAAACAATTGGAGTGGAATTCATGGGAAAGTATTCATTTACGTATAATATAAATAGCACAATCCCATAATCAAGTTTTCTGCAACTTTTGGGGAAATGCGTTGAAGGAAGGCGTCCCTTCTGGGATAAAATGACATCACAAATTCTAACTCCCTAGGCTTTATTCCTTGGAAATCCATTAGGCTTGCCCCACTTGGGTTGCAGTTTTTGGTATTCTGCCCAGCACGACCCTTGATGCTGCATCCTACAGAAGAGAAAATGGGAGAGCACAGAAAGGCATTCTCTCAACTAAAAGAATGAACTAGGAAGGGACAAAGACACTTAAAACAAAAAGAAGACAGAAACCTAAATTGCTTACAAGCCTATCTGCCTTCAAAATTGTTATTATTCTTAGCTTTATATACGTAACATGGATGATATTGTCTCAACAACTGGGTACAGACACAGCTGGGTGGAAGCGCAGTGTTAGAACAGCATCCATCAGATGACAACTAAAAAGAGCATAACATGTATGAAAACACATGAATTTCCTTATGGGTGTAGAAAAATTTACAGCTCTAGTGAGAAAATGTTAATTAAAATAATGTTAAAAAATAGTGACAGTAACTCACTAGTTGGCAAAATGATTACTAACTTAGAAAAGCCAGCTCTCAATCCTGAGGATTGAGATACCTTAAAATCCTAAAAGTAATTATTCCTCAACACACCACAATCGATTCATCCCTCATTAAAAAATTGAATGCACGCATGTTATTTTTCTCCCACTGAGTGTTCTACTTCCTGACATTTGTGAAAGAAGTGTGAAAAATAGGGAAAACAGGCATAAGTGCTCTCTACATAATGCCATACATTGTCAGCAAGCAAAGTGTCTTTTAAAGATTCTTAATCAAACTTAATGCCTCTCCAGTAAAAGCAAACCAAATAAACAATCTCATCTTCGCTCAAAATCTAGGGGAAAGGTTAAAGTGACTGAAATTGCAGTGTCAGCAATGCCTCCTAATACATTCAGTGGCATTAAATGTGAAATTAAAATTACTTCTTCAAACATTGAATTGCGTATTAATTCAGTGCTATGAACAATACCCATTTGATGTCTCTGCTGATAAAAGCCTTAAAATTCCATTTAAAAATATTTCTCAAGGGAGATACACCGTGGTTATTGATAAAGATGGCACATTTAGCTAATTTCCTAATAAAATATGCATGTCGTTTGACCTAACAAGTCCACTAAGCATATAAACTGTGTCCAACTTCCTAAAGTTAGATATAATAACTAAAAGCAAGATAAGCCCTAGAAATACAAAAGCCACGAGACATACTAAATTATAATGAGTAAGTATTTTTTATAAACCCAATAATAAAAAATTAATTTACCATTATATTTGAAAACAAACCTAGACCTTTTCTTATGGCATTTGTTCACACTGAGGCTCAAAAGAGGGTCTAACATATGCAAAGCAAGCCTTCTACCCGGAGTCACAACCCCCAATGCCCATTTCAACATTTACATTACAGTTATAGAAAAAAATTAAAGACTGATCTCAATTTCAAACTAAAAGCCAACCAGTAGTACCCTAAACAAAATCATTTATTCTAACTAGTTGGAACATGAGTACCATTTAGTTTTTAGCGTAGAATGTTTGTGATCCAGTTTCGGGATGTAATTGTAAAGAATTTCAACTTATTTTAATGTCTAAACATTAAACTTTGATTGAACTAGATATTGTGCTAGCCTGGACAGTTTTCATTCTTTACTATTAAAGAGATTAAAATGAATAAAAGGTATCAACTTGATAGTTGTTATAGTCTCCACCAAGAACTTACAGCTCTATTGTTTTCTTAAAGTGATGCATTAACACTTCAATAACAAAATATAGCGCACGTGCACACACACACACACACACACACACAGAGACTCCAGATCTTTTATTTTCTTATTAAAAACCATTTGTTTAATTCAATGCTCTAAAAACTTTCAAATTAAATAGCTATTTGGGGTTTCTTATTCTGTGCCTTACTTATGTGTGACTTTTATGTCTTCAGTGGATAGTTCTGATCACAGCAAAATCCCACATAAGAAGAAACATAACAACAACAAACAAACAAATAAATAAACAACAAAAACAAAAGAGAAATAACCACTAAACTAAATGTCAGCTCTTTAAATAAAACCAGTGTCTGAAGTCAAGGAATTACAACATAGTACCTGTGGTCAAAAGAGGCCCACAACGAGCTCTCAGGTACAGATGATATAATGTCATTCCATATAAATGCAAACCTGTTTAGAAATCACTCTACTTTTGACTTTTCAGTCATTCCTAATCTATTTCATTAAAGCTTTAAATGCATGTAACCACCATTTACTCATGTTTTGGATTGAAGCTTTGAAAACACACACACACACAAACACACACACAAACACATACTTACATCGATATATCGATGTACAATGGTATCACAGATGAAAATGTAAGATGTCAAATGTATTTTCAAAGCAAGGGCAACTTTAAGGTAGTCTTTGATTTATTTCCCAAGGATAAAGGAGAAATGACTTGCCTTCATGTATGTATCAAGTATGTTTTCTACCAATGAATACCAGCACTTTGTTGTTATTGCCATTAAGATAATGACTGTAACTCAAGTTACTTTCACCCATTGTCCATAGCACACTTAAGGAATCATGCATTCTGTAAAATTGTAGGTAAAATATTATGTTTATTGGTGTTTTTCTTCTGAATGTTTGTTTCCTCTCTAATATTTCTCTCAAAGTAAAAATAAATATTGGAAGGTTCTGGATGAAAAAGTAACAGACTGAGGCATTGCTCTTTTTGCTTGGTGTCTTCTTAAAATAACCACTTACTGCAAGTCCCCAGTGGTATGTTTTCAGTAAGATTCCTGCTTAAAGTAGACACCTAGGAAATCCAAGAAAGTGTACCCAAGTAAAATGATCTTGGACATACATACAGAAAGCAAGGGACCTCACTTAAGAAAGTACCTGCAACAATGTGGCCTCTAATAAGCCTTAGAAGTCCGCTAAGGCAAGAATGACACTGGAAACAGTTGTGTTGATATCTCGTCACAATTAGCGTCTTCAACAATTTCAGAAATACATGCTACACAGAACAATTTATAAAATGATTGGTAAGACCTTAATATTTTCTAAATAAGTTATTAGAAATAATAATTAGGAAATCAAACTCGTTAAAAATTACATTTATTTATTCAAGGGCACATAGATGCCATAGTTAGAACTACTTTTAGGGAGTTTATTCTTCCTTCCATACTGTAGAACCTGGGAATTGAACACAGGAATGGAACCTGGTACCATTGCCTGTTAATGTAACTGGCCCCTTTTGAACTGTCACTGAATCCCAATTAGTGGTAGATATTATTGGAAACATGTCTGTTAAATTCAACTATTTTAATAACCAACCTTTCTGGATTTGGCTTTGAAATATACTCAATGTTTGCGGCTTATCACTGTAAGAATTTATATCACAAGTCCTTAAAAATGTAATGTATGGAGTACATTCCCCCAAATAATTACTCAAATTAGCTAGGCATTCAGTATTGTGATTATATTCTGGCAAACAATCTACCCTATGATTCTAATAATTCCCTTCCACAATTTACTTGAAGCAGGTTATCTACAAATTCTGAATGCATCAACTAGCCTAGAAATTATAGATAGACAGTAGTATTTATAGACACTCTAAAATAATTATATCATAAAATAACCAACATTTTTTTTCATTCACTGCTCTACATCTATGAGCTGGAATATTGCTGTCCATTCTTTTTGGCTTTGGAAAGCTGAGAGCAACATGCCTTTGTTTCATTCGCTCAAAGTATCTATGTATATGGTGAAATACAAGGAAGGATAGGAACACTTCTGTTTATTTCATTTTCTCTTTCCAAATGACTTCCGCCATTCTTCATAGTCCCCAGTACTTCTAACTGAAAGCATCACTTTCTTCTCAAAGATCCTGCTAACAACTCAAAAATAGGACCACATAAAACAACAAGAAGTTGAAAGATAGGGGAGCACATAACTTCCAAGGAGGAAGAGTCCCTTCACTAAGAAAGTTGCTAACTTCCTGAGTTTAGGAGTAGAAATTATAAATCATTCCATTTCCACAGAGCTTGGCAGGCCACTGGCCATCACCTTTTGCTTTCCTCTCTGTCACGCATACATGCTAGAACCACGAGTCTTCCTTTGCTCCAGGCTTGCCTTCATCATGGTAAAGGTCTAGGAGTAACATGACGTGAGCATGGCCGTGAACACAACATGTGTGACTTTTACCAACAAGCAATTTATAAGACAGTCTACAAGTATGTAGTTCCAGGTTCAATAAACTCTTAACATTCATTCAAAAGGACAGATTTGGTTAGTTGAACCTGGTGAGTGGAATATAGCTACTGCCTTCCTACCTGCCTGGGATCCTCTGGATTCTGAGATCGCCCCTAGCAGGATGCTAGAAAGAGATAACAGTCTCTAATAAGAGACTCACTGAGCCTGGGAGGGAGCAAGAAAGCATCCAGGGAGCATGCAGCCCTGCCAGGTGCTAGGATGGCTCCTGTGCTGTTTGCACTCAGCCCTCAAAGCACTGCAGCAAATCATGTGATGTCTTCTCCCCGCAAGCAGTGCAGCCTAACAGAAAGTGATGTCAGGACACCACAAATCCCTGTTGGGAAAAGTAGTTACAATGGCGCCAAGAGATTTGCCAGCTTAACTATTAAAAAGCTATTCTCAACCTCTACAAAATCTCACAGGCTACAGTGCTACAAACCAAGGGATGAAGTGGGGGGTTGCTAAGGAAACCCCATCCATTTAAATGTCTGAAAGCAGTGTTGTTTCTACACCGGTATCACCATATGACAGCCTTGAACACCTTAGAATTGCTATGGATCTGCACTGAAGCAGAAAAGTGTTCTTTGGGTGCAGAAGATGAAGCAGGGGCAGAAGAGGTTGGTGTTCAATTATCCCCAAGGTCACACCTTCACATTTCTGACCCCAAATATGATGCTGTTCTTTTCCATTGAGTGTCTGCACTCTCTGTCCCCTTACAGGATCATCATTCTCAGTGCACAGCCTGATACCATACACAAAACGCAGGCATGGCTACGGAAGTGATCTACAGTCTGCCCTAGCCATCAGAAGAAAGCAGGCCTCAGCAGCCTCGGTCTAAGCCTTTGAAAAGAACAATCTGCATGCAGCTTCAGTTTTTCTAATTTTAAGACTGAACATTGAAGCTGTCTATGCAATTCAGTAAACAATGAAAATAAAATATCTGATTAATCGGAAAAGGAAACAGGCATGCACCCTGAATTAACTATATACATACATCAGGTTGTGAGTTAAATAGAATACTGAAAAACATACAACTCAATGAGCACTTCAGATATACATTCACAATTTGAGAAACAACATATAATGCAACCGGATGATCATCTCCATTTGAAAATTATATATTGATGTAGTTTCCATTTTCAAAGTAAAGTACTCCTTACTCTCTGATAGAATCCAAATGATGCATCTTAATATGTCCCCCTTTTGAATAATTCAACAACGAATCCCATTAGCTTTAGATTCATCTTATGATTAATACCATAGTGTGGTTTACCTGTTCTTGAATGCAATGCATGAAGTAGTAGAAACTGCAGAAATGCAGTAGGTCAAAGTGCAGCATCAGACTGGTTAAGTAAGCACTACAGACACCAAGTCATTAAATTCCAGCTAGGAATGGCAGAAGCCCACAACACAGTTTTTTAAAAAAAAAAAAAATCTACCAACGTGCAAATTTTAAATAAAACTTCCCATAGTCCTTGCATTCTCAACGACCCCGCTCCAAAGCCTGCAGTGCCCAACATTACACAATGTTGACATTAAACAAGGCCATAAGTGCTGCTGTCATCAGCTCAGATCCCTGCAGCATTTAGATCCTCATTGATTACTGCATTCATCTATGCCGTTCTGCGCTGTACTGAGGTGACTCTCACGGCAGTAGACGGCAGAGCCCTCTCGCCACACAATTAACCATTTCCTAAAACAGTGCATAGATGCTGCTACTCCCCTGCAGCCGGAGACAAATCTCTGAAGTCCCTGAAAGCTAGTGAGGGAGAAAGCCTCAGGCAGATGCTCTTGATCTCCTGTTCCTCTCGCAGGGACACTTACTTCACTGTGATAACCGTGATCTACAGCGACAGACTAGAGCAGACCCTTGCTGATTTTAAATCCCTCCAAACTCACCTGAAATAATTCGATCCCATTATCAACCCCTGGAAATGGTCCTGCCAAGTCCAACGTAACAGATCATTTCCTCTGCAGTTTTCCTAAATGAGGAACGGCACCCAGTGGCAACAACTGCACTAGGGCACATAAAGCTGAAGCTGGGAGGGACTGTTGGGAACAGAAGAAAACTGCTTGTTCAGAGTCTCCTGGATGATCAACCTACTGCTGATGGATCCTTTCCAGAGGGCAAAAGGACAATCGTAAATACAAGAAACAGAGATGGGGTTGGCTTATATTTGTGATACTAAAAGACAGGTGACCATGCTCTTATAATTTGTAGTGTAACGGAGCTGTCATTAAGGCAAAAATCATCATTTTATTAGCAATTCACCTTCATTTACTCTGGCCATATCATATCTTGTATTAAGGAACAATAATAACATTATCAAAAGAAAGGAAATGAGTTGAAAAAAAATTCCTAGCCACATTTAATCATGGTAAAATATTCAGCTTCAAGAAGCAGTAGTAAATACTGAGACACTCCTCTAACCCACACCAGAGGGTCTGGAGAAGCACGTAGAGGCCACTTCAGCTTTCTTTCATAATGCGGACTGGTAAATGATAACACAGAGAGAAACAGGACAAACCCCCATTAATTTAACACTATTGTACTGGATTTACCTAAGAAGTGTGAACTTGCCTTTAAAAAAAAAAGTCCTACCGGTTGAAAAAAGTATCAGCACTGAACTGATAATTGTGTTAACCAACTAAAAACACCAGTCTCTAACAAGCTGGCTACTTGATACATATCCCCTCGTAAAGAATATATGGTTAGCCCACACAGGATCCTCAGGAAATTTTCCTTTTCTTTTCAGAAACTTCCAGGTACAATTTAAACTGACATTAGGCAAAAGTTAATCAAATAGCAGCAAGAGAAAAAAAAAGAGCAATACACATTAATTGAAGGCCTTTTATCTAGCAAACACAGTACTATCATAACTTTATTTAATTCACTTGTTTTATAGGGTTATGATAAACTTACATTACCCACAACAAGTGACACTTAGCAAAACTTATTCATTTGCCCAAGGTCATATGGTTTAAATGTAGTGCCCTGGAATCTGAACTTGGCTTCACCTCGTATAAAATCTCACTGGACCTACACCTACATGGCGACTGTATAAGGTTTTGATCTTTACTTCCAGTGGGGCCCCGGATTGTGTGCTAGTAGCTTGCTGGGAAACCGGTTGGTTTGGTGGGGTCTATCAGGCTGCACATCTGCTACGCCAATCCTGACTCAAGTGGAGATGGTTTGAGAGCGGTTAGTGGAGATGGGGGACTGTGCTCACTAAACTCAGGCTTCCTTTGCTATGTTACTGTCCTAAAGAGGACCAACAGAGGCAGTCTACAGAAAGACCTTAGGACAGCGCCAGGCATGAGGAGTAGACGACAGCCAAAACTTTCAGGAATTTATTCATTTTCTGTAGTTAAAAACATTCGTGAGGTTTTCTTTCCATGCATTTCACAAGCCCAGTCAACAAATTAAACAACATGTACAGCCTCATGCTGGTCTACGCGAAAGCTAATTCTGTGTTCCTATTCTCTCTCACCCTATGTACTTCCTAGGATGTGCTAACTTCAAATGATCAACCAAGTTTCAAGGGTATTAATCGGATATTTATTCCTCATTCTGTCTCATACATTAATATTATTTGTGTATAGTTTCCTTGAGTTCCCTAAATTGTCTTGACTTAAGCAAATTTATCAAATGATAACAAATTTGGTTTCTAACAGAAAAAAACCTTACTAAAGCAAACAGGCTTCTGAAATGGTATGCACAAGATCCAGTTTACAGAGTAAGAACCAAGAATCTATATTAAAGAAAACCTATTGTTGATCCTTTTGTAAAACAGTCATTCAGTCATTTCTGGATAGTGCATCCCCCATGAGATCTCATGCAGAGTGACAGATGACATTCCCTGAGACCGACAACACGTAAGTAGGAATAATCCCTCCCTTATGATTGTATTGATATAGAAACTCATACCAACAATATTTACTCACTTCAAATCATTCTTACTTGAAACAACTCTTCCCACTTGGAGGGACAAGAATCCCTCTGGGTGACAGACTAGGCAGACTAACCCTCACCTGTGACTCCACAGCTACCCAAAGCCCAGCACACTGATTTCCTCTGAGAGAACAGACACATACTAACGCCATCAGCAACTCTGAGCAAGCAGCTCTCCAAGTATGGAACCTAGTGGCCCTGTAGTCTGTGTGAAGGCCTGAGATTGCTAAGGTTTCCGTTTTCTTTTGTTCTAAAATCCAGCATCCATTATTTTGAAACCGCGACACAAACATCCTACTGTTGAATTGATTTCTGTGAGTGATGACACCGGCGTGTCACGTTCCTCGGCCTTGGCACTCGCAGGAGATTATGAAGCATGAACACATCGACGGAAATACAAAGCCCACGCACAATTAAGCAATTTATTATTGTTTTTTGTTTCACAGAACACTGACTTCCTAATCTTTAAATCTTTACTTGACTAGTTCAGAAGAACAGAAATCATAAATAGGATTGCTTCTTACAACCTTCCAGCTATGCTGTAAAACCCTATGATATCAGTTCAGAGAAACAGATTAAAGATAAAGTTAACACCTGGAAAAGTTGATCCATTTAGAAAATGCAACAAAATTGCTCTGTACCCTATACAAACCACATTAATATTTAGACCAGAAGAAAATGGATACAATGGGTATTGAATAGATATTTGGGAACAACCAGAAAGAAAATACGGCAGAATGGCCATTTCCCAGACTCACCCGCACCTGCTTGTCTGATCTCCCTTGTTTCCATTTCCGAATCAACAGAGCTCAGTTCCTCCCACCCGTCCGAGGAGACAGGTATCCCAGATGCACACATGATAACAACCTTGCAAAGAAATCCAGTCCAAAAACAGCAACTCTCTGCTGCCTAAGATCTTATCTGCGAAGCGTGTGTCTTGCTTCCTCCTTCACCATGCTTCTACCATGGAACGAGAGGAGCAACAGGAAATGCAAACTGAAGGAAAGCATTGGTGTGAGCATGGGAAAGTCTCCTTGCATGACTGACTCAGGTCACTGCAGGCACCTTGCAGCTACCCCAAAGATTGGTTGGATGAAATACCGCGCGCAAACCTCCACGGGCCTGGTGCTGTGAAGGCTGGTAGCATTTACCAAGGAGAAGCATATTGGCATCTCTGCTGGGTTTTAAGCAGATCCACGGGATTCAGGAAATAAGCTCTCTGCCAGATGACACTATGCTCCTAGCCATTCCTTATGCTTACTTATCGCCCACATTACTTTAACTAGCGTCCTTTCACCCGCTGTGAGCTTATTTGTAGAGAGAGCTAAATAAAGGACTTTTATGACAATGAAATGGCCTTTAGCCCACTGGATAATTTCTGGAAGCACTAGTTGTCAGTTTTTGCTCGGTACTATTAAAATTCATTAAACGAAAACATTTCTTATGGTTTTATATTAGATTTATAAAGAAAAACGTCTGCATTACTTCCTGAAGAAATAGATGAAATTAAGTGGTAATTTATCTGCTATTTATTTCATATATAGTGTTTTATTCATTATTTATATATAAAATAGGTTTTGTTTTGTTTTGTCTGCCTATCAGAGGGATCTTCAAAAATATATGTCCCTAGAAGTTTTGATGTTATATGCGTCAGTAGTATAATTTCAAGATGAAAAATTTTGATACCTAGATAAGTGATATTTATGATCCCAAGTTATGAAAAAATACTTTTCTCCTTGTGATTTACTTCACCAAAACAAATGGCTGTATATGATGTTCAGTATCTTTTCTGTTGACACTACTTCTGACTTTTTTTACAGGTATTATAGAAGCTAAAATGCTGTAACCTCTTGTGGTTGAATATACTTCATTGTTCCTAAAGAATATTTATGTAATCATCAGTCTAACTACAGGGTAAGTCAAGATCAGGCCCCCTCTCCTCTATTGCTTAGGGTCTTAGGCAGGGTCATCTTTGTGGATTCCTGGGAATTTCTCTAGAGCCAGGTTTTTGCTAACCCTGTAATGGCTCCACAATCAAGGTATCTCTGTCCTTCTTCATCTCCACTATCCCATTCCCTCCCCTCAACCCTTCCCTTCTCTCCTCCTCTTCCCCTTCTACCTTTCTCCCTCCACCTCCCAATTTTGTCAGGTGATCTTGTCTGTTTCCAGTTTCAAGGTGTATTTGTATATGTTTTTCTTAGGGTTCTCCTTACTACTTAGCTTCTCTGGGATCATGAACAAATGATCCTAGATGTCCTTTGTTTATAGCTAGTATCCACTTATGGGTGAGTACATTCCTAATATTCATCTTTTCAGTTCTGGATTACCTCACTCAAGATAATGTTTCCTAATTCCATCCATTTGCATGCAATAGAACCTTCATCCAACAACATATAGAAACAGGCAGAGACCCACATCGGAGCACTGGACTGAGCTCCAAGGTCCGGTTGAAGAGTGGAAGGAATGAGAATATGAACAAAGAGGTTAAGACCATGACCTCTTTAGTTCATCCACTGAAAGAGTTTATCCGATATGATGGGAGCTCACCAACTCCAACTGGACTGGGAAGGAACAAGCATAGGACCAAACTAGTCCCTCTGAATGCGGTTGACAGTTGCATGGCTGGGACAGATACAGGGGCCACTGGCAGTGGCACCGGGATTTATCTCTATTGCTTGTACTGGCTTTTTGGGATCCTATTCTCTTTGGATGCATACCTTGCTCAGTCTAGATAAAGTAGGGAGGGCCTTGGGCTTTCCACAAAGCAATGTGTCTTGCTCTCTCTTAGGATTAGATGGGGGAGGGGTGGGAGAGTGTGTGGAGGGAATAGGAGGAGGGGAGGAAGTGAGAATTTGGATTGGTATATTTTTTAAAAATCTAATAAATTAAAAATAAGTAAAGAAAGAAAGAATATTCATGTATTTCATAGTAAGTCTGAAAAGCATCCAAGAAGAAGAGTTGTGTAACAAAACTCTTCCTGGAGTGGGGAAATACACATCTATTCCATGACTATCTGGAGTATGGATACCACCAAAGTCTACCTTGGTGAACCAATGAGTTTTATTGGGGTTACTTACAGGAATACAAGTGAGGGGTTACTTACAAGAGCAGAAATGACTCAAAGAGAGCTGCATTGTCAAAGGCCACCCCAGCATGGATGACAGCTCACAAAGCTTGGGACCTGGAACACACTGCACCACCAGCAGGCAGCTCAACAGGTTGGAAAGTGTCCTTTCCAGATGCCACAGCTGGTATAAACCTCTTCCATGAAGCTGGTCTGCTCTCAGGGTCTCCCCCTCCTTCCTTCCCTCCCTCCCTTCCTCTCTCTCCCTTCTTTCCTTCCTTTTCCTTTTCCCAACATACTATTTTTATTGATTATTTGGGAACTTCCTGCAATTCATTATGATCACACTTGTCTCCCATCCATCCCACCCCTGTGGCTTTCCCAAAGAGAGAGAGAAAAAATAAAAAATACAGCAAGTCCAATTTGAGTTGCCCATATACTCACTGAAGCCTAGTCAAACTCCCAGTGGTCACTGAGTCCTTCCCCAGCCCTCTTCCAGAAGACATCAGCTGTGAAGAGCTACACTTGAGCATCTTTATCACAATTTTTAAGGACTCTCTTCAATGGCTTCCTGTCTAGACTGTTTCTTCTTGTGTGTGTGGTCTGTCTGTCTGTCTCTGTGTGTCAATGTGAGCATATGTGTACTGTATATGCAGATGCTTGCAAAAGCCCAAAGAGAGTACCAGATCCCTTGCATTTAGAGTTATAAATGTTTGTGTGTGATCCAGTGTGGGTGCTGGGAACTGAATTCTGATCCTCTGAAAGAAGGGCAAGTGTCCTTAACCCTTGAGCCACCTCTATAGCCCTATAACAAAATTCTATGATCCTAGAAGTTGAATTCACAAGTAATTAATGAATCTTTTCCTTTTAAAATCAAATTTTAGTTCAAATTTGACAGCTATACAGCACACATGCAGCCTATTATACGTTCTCAAAAGTCACTGTGTTAAAAGTTGATATACTAACCACATCCTAGTTCTTTTACTGCTACAGTGCTGATCTTTGTACTTGTTAAAGAACTCCGATTTCCAGATCCCAGATATCTTCCCAGTGCAATTTAAGGTAACTATCAAAGTACAGTACTGTTCAGCTAAGTCTTGAAAATAGTAGTGTCAAAGCAATGAGCCCCAAATACCAATTACTTTCTATTGCCCCAATATCTTTAAAAGTTAAAAATTGTCTCTATTTTTCTCTAACTGACTCAGGAAAAGTGTTCTGCAGATTACAATCAATTCTTGCAAAAGATTCTCCTTTAGAGACAAAGAACAGTTTTTTTTTTTAAAAAAAACTATCTCTGCATAATTATTTCATTTCTTTCAGTAGTTTATCTTCACTTTTATAAACTTCATCACTAAAAAACTCACAAATAAATAAAAACACCACAAACAAAAATTAATCAGATCGGAAGCCTACATAACTCAATCCTAAAGAAAAATGAAGGTTAAAAATTGAAGACATATTAGGTGATATCACAAAATCTCAAAAACAAAAACCCATATTTTCTCTCTCATATAAAAATATAGCTAACAATATGTGTACATATGTGAAAAGTTAACACATGTAGATAGTGTAATACAAAGAAAAAGACAAAAAAGAAGGCTAGGTATAAGGGAATGAGGAGGGAGAAACTGCAGGTAATGAATAAGAGTTATGAGAGAGTATATAAAATTATTGTTTTCAAGTTCTAATTCTTTCATGGGTATTTTTTGATGGTGGATAGATAAGTACATAAAATATATTCAATACTAAAAGTGAAATTTTTAATATGAAACTCAACAGCTTCCATTCCATTGCCAGGCAGTTTTAAATGAGTGTACCTAGATAATATAACTTAAGAATCTGATTGTGGGGATACAGAATTTTCGATTGGTCATTCAGCTATAACACATTGCTAATGATTAATTGGCTATATCTATTTTTATGCCATGTTATACTACATTAGCACACTGGCACTTAAGAGATAGCAGCAGGACAAACTGTATTTAGAGAAGCATAAATATATTGTCCTTGAATCTGCACTTGTGTTAGCACCAGATTTCCTTAGAAATACCAGCATAGTTAATCTTTACAGTCAACACGTACTGGTTGTATTACAAACTTACAATCAATATACACCATACATATAAAAATTATATAGAAAAATGAATTCAAATTCCCAGTAGCTATTCTGAGCTAGTTTCCCTAAACAAACCTAAAGTACATGGATATTTTTCATTTTTTAAGCTTCTCTGGATGTCTTCAAAGGAAAGTTCTACATAGATGGACACTGTTCTTTAGTCTTTTTAACTTTCTTTGCATGCATGTGTCTCATAGGTACCTTTCATCAAGCCCAAAGTTTGAATATTCGCAATCTTAGGCCCTAGAGTAAAGAGAAAAAAGTATCCAGACCAAGCTTTTTGCTTTGGACCATTCAATAATATTTCAGTATTACAGATGGCACACATAACAAGTCAATGGCACAGGCAGAGTTTGAATTCAACGGTAATAACAACCAGCCATGCTAACAATGCTTTAGCTCACAATTGCCTTAGGTTTGAAGAGTAACTTCTACCTCATGTCCAACATGGACTGTGTTCTTAAGATATTTATCACTCAAGCACAGAATGTCCATGAAACATAACACACTATATGCTACTGACTTAGGTCTTCCCTGAAAGTGACGATACCGCCATGTTGTGATATCATAACCCTGGTCTATGAAGAAACAGGGGTGCAAGTGAAAATGAAAGTAGCTCAATTTGACTGTGTTTGGAACAGGCTGCATGTTCGATTCGTTTATAAAATAGTTTCAGTGCACATCGACACCCAGGCTTTCAGAATACCACATCAAGGACATTGTTAGTCCATAAACACTAGTCAAACAAACTTGATCATACATGCTTATCTTTTTTTTTTCTTTTGGCAACTGGTTTATATTAGTAGCAGGTGGGAAATGTTTGCATTGTTAATACTTTTTTTCTGAATTATTACACATGTGGCACTTCACAAGAAAGACAAGGAAGAACTGGATTCTGTTTGTAACTGATCTAGAAGTGGTGTCCAGGGTCATGCTGCAGTGGTTTCTTTAAGAGCAGCCATTGTCACATGTCCTGCTGTCATGGGAACATCTGTGATCATGCTTCCAATGTAGCAGTCCAGCTCTATGCATCCTGGCTCACATGTGCATACGTTGGCATTCATGTCTTCTTTTTATTCAATACTACATGACCACTGACATAACTGCATTGAGTCTAAGCTATAAAAAAAATAAAGCATCTACTGAAAGAAAGAAAAACTGACACACTACAAGTAGTTCAAATTAAATATGTCTAAAGATTTAGGCCAGCATTCAAAGCAGCATTTTGTAGAATAGCAGGAGAAAAGGCAACCTTAGTTCTGAAGACAGGAGGATGAAATTGAGAATTGGGTAAATAACATATCAAGTTCAATTTTTTGATATCTAGAGCATTGTTCATATCTGGAATTCTCTGAGACACAAAGTTCAGGTTATGTTCATCGTAAGGGGGATTTAAACACTAGAAGCAAATCTGATTATAGACTTTAGCCTGAAAAAATTTAGGAAAGGTAAAAATTTATGCCACCCAGGAAATCTTTCCCACATCTCTCAAATTGAAAGCAATGTACTTGGGTGTGAATTGTAGTCTAGTTTTAATAATTACAGCATATGTAGCATTCAGATAGCCCAATTGACAAAGCCATAAAATAAATCCCTGGGCATCTTGCCTACTTTCTGTAACATCAACAGAACAGGAAACATTTCATCCTCAGGGCTAGATCAGAAAGGTACAACAGAACAAGATAACACCAGTCCAAAGTCAAATCAAGCATACATATCCTGTCTTAGTATTATAGAACAATGTCTACATAATAAATCCAATCTGTGGGAAAAGAATGAGGTTTTGATGTCTTTTACCTAGGGCTCAGTGAGAAATGAGATTATGCATTTATCTTATGTCTGTGAAGTTTTACTAGGTATCTTCCTTCCACTATAGAAAAAGCATTTTTAATGGTCCTGGACTTAGAATGAAATGCTTGTCTCATTTCCCAGACATTTTGTCCCCACACAAAGGAGGGCAAAATTTTCTGGCCCTATGTGGTTTTGAGTCCTAAGCTCCTAGCCATTGTAGGCATTGACTCACCCACAAGCAGATATTTAAACTTTACCCCACATATTCTTGACTTTTGTTTTCTATTTCATTTTTGTATCTTTGAAAGTTTTCGTTCAAACAAATTCAACAATGTCTTTTTAAACATCATCTTTCTCTTTCCCTTTATTTTTCTGCAGGGGAATTTTACTTTGTTATTGATTTATCCATCTTAGGCAACCATATTCTTATAAGCTATAAAGAGATTCAAATGGTGCCCTGATTAGCTTTTTCTCTTTGTTATATCGGCATCTGTAAACGTTATTTGTATGTTTGAAAGCCATTAAAGGGATACATGCATTTGTCTTTGCTGGGTTACAATTCAAGCAATGTTGGCTGGATCAATGGTACTTTCTTTATTACTGTGTTACCCAGCTATTACATTTGTTACTATAGTCACAGACAGAATTTGTTCTTCACTAAGGAAACAACAAATTTAAAAACTTAAAGATGTGTGTTAGGCAAAATATGACAGATTTCAAATAGTAAGTTATAAAGAAAACAGACAGTAAGCAAGAGGATTAGACTATTCTGTTGCTGCATGGAAGGAAACGCAGGTTTTCACTATCTGTATACAGTATTTTCATTCCCTACTTATTATTTTTGTATATATGTTATAACCTTCATTATTTGAAGCTCATTAAAATATTTTAAGCATTCAACAAAGTAAATCAAATCCAGTGATTTCTCAGAATAGAACTCTCCCATGGTGGTTTAAATGTGAATGACCCTCATAGGTTCCTATGCTTGAATAATTGGTCCCCAGTTGGTGGATCTGTTTGGGAAAGATTGGGAGTTATGGCCTTGGGAAAGTACATCACTGGGGTGGGCTTTGAAATTTCTAAAGATATGGGTGATTTCCAATGTGTTCTTAGCTTCCAGTTTGTAGGTCAGGTATGAGCTCTCTGTCAAGCTCCTGCCTGCTGCCATGTGGCCCCCTATAAGGGTAGAGGACTCTCACAACTCTGGAACTGAAAACTCAATCAAACCTCTTTAATGAGGTTCTGTGGTCATGGGCTGCATCACAGAAACAGGAAAGTAACTAGTACAGATGCTGATACAGAATTGTTGTTACAGATATGACTGTGTAGCTTTTGGTGCTTGATGTTTGTTTTTCGGAGTTATTTATTTTTTATTTTTTTATTTTATTTGTTTGGTGAATTTTTGTTTTTGTTTTAATAATTGTGGAAGATTTGTGGACTTTTGATGAAAAAAATCAGATGCAGCAAGCAGAAATTAATAGGCCATCCTACAGGCTTAGGAAAACCATAGTGGTGAGAATTATGTGAGAAGCTGTAGTGATATTTCATTTGTATTTTAATAAATAAGCTGGTGTTGGTGGCACATGCCTTTAATCCCAGCACTCAGGAGTCAGAGGCACGTGGATCTCTGTGAGTTCGAGGCCAGCCTGGTCTACAAGACCTAGTTCCAGGACAATATCCAAAACTATAGAGAAACCCTGTCTTGAAAAACCAAAATAAATAAATAAAGCTTACCTGAAGATCAGAACATAAAACAAAACAGTCACATTAGTCAGCAATACAGGCCAGACAGTGGTGGCCCACACCTTTAATCCCAGAAGCCATACTAATTCACCATAGAGGTCAGGCAGTGGCTTACTCACACTAATCAATAATAATAATAACAACAATAGACTGAATACTTGTGAGCTATTATTTATAGACAATTTACATCGGTATAGATTCTGGTTTATTGATAGAAATTCAAATAATATTTGTTATATTAAAGTAGCTAGTTCAGAGAACAGGCTAAGACTATTGAACAGTGGAGTAAAGCTAGAAGTATAGACATCTCCCAAGACCAAATTCTTGGAGAAGAAAATTATGCTATTATAGAAAGGCAATCTCTATATGATGATCACATCCTGGCATTCTGCTGTGCAGCAGCACTGAATGCTAGGGACAAAACTGAAGAAGTAGGAAAAAATATTGAATCATTTACTAAAGTCGTACAGGGCCCAAATAACTCTTCATGGATTTCTTACAAAGATCAACATGAGCAGTAAAAAAAAAAAAATGATAACAAATTCAGAAACTAGACAAATAATAATTGAATCACTGGCTTTTGAAAATGCCATTTCTCTTTGCAAAAAGATAATTAAGCCATTAAATACAAGGTCAGCACCTTTGGAGGAATGAATTTGAGATACAATTAATATTGAATCTTATGACCATGATGATACATAGATAGGAGAGGTAATTTCCAGAAGTTTGAGGAAAAATCAAAATGTCAAATGTTACAAATGTGTCAACCAAGGTCACCTTAAAAGGGATTCCTGGAAACAATGTTTTTTTTTTCCTAAAAATAATCCATTGAGATAACACCGCTCCCTTCTGGATTATGCAGAAAGTATGGCAAAGACAGGCATTGGACTGATGAATGTAAACTGACAAGGAATATTCAAGGTAATCCTTTGCCATCAGGAAATTCCATGAGGGGCGTCTCACAGGCCCCATGCCAAATCTGGTTCAGTGGTTTCTTATCATTGTAAAGAACTCTCCTTCCAGAGCAATTAAAGAACTGAAAAAAACCTAATTCCTATTGCAAGACACAACAAAGCTCTGGATAATTGAACATAAATATAAAAGAGAACAAAATTTTAGGAGAAACCATAAAGTATTTTTGCAAAGTTCTCTAAATGAACAAAGACCAAAATTAAAAATATGAATAAATTGCATTGTCATTGAACGTCTAGTAGACACAGGTGCAGATGTACCAATAATTTCATAAGAAACTTGGCATCAAAATTGGCCTCTTCAGAAGGCAAATTTTCAGCTTTTAGGTATTGGAACTTTATCTCAGGTAAAGCAGAGCAAAAGATGGGCCAGAAGGAGAGAGAGGAATATTAAAACAATATATAACAAACATAGAAATATGAATTTATGGGGATGTGATTTGTTACAGCAATGGAATTGCTCAGATTAACATTCCCCCAATCTTAGAAACAAATCATAAATTAATGTATGTCTGGGAAAAACATTAGAAGGCTTTATAAAGAACAATCACTAATCATTCAGGTTGTACAAGAACAGGGCACCACAACTGCTGATATTTCAAAGGCACCGATAGCTCTGCCTTAAAACTGGTTGACAGAAAATCCTGTATGCGTTAAGCAATGGCCTTTAACAATAGAGAAACTAGAGTCTTTAGAAGAGCTGGTACAGGAACAACTAGATTCTCTCTGCATATTAAAGAATTAACCAGTCATTGGAATTCTCCTGTATTTGTTTTTAAAAAGAAATCTGAAAAATGTAGAGTGTAAGAGCTGTTATGCACTCCCTCCAGGCTGGCATTCTTTGCCTTCTCTATTGCTCAGAGAATGGTCTCTTATAGTTATTGATTTAAAAGATTGTTTCTTCGCTATACCTATACTAGAAAATGACAGAAAAAAAAATGCCTTCACGGTACCTACGTATAATAATTCTCAGCCTGCTAAGAGATAGCAATAGAAAGTTCTCATACAGGGAATGTTAAATAGCTCTACCCTGTGCCGATATTTTTAAGTCAGCCATTGGAAATGATACATAAGCAATTTATTTTATCTATAGTTTACCATTTCATGAACAATATTTTACTATCTGATTCAAATGTAGATACTTTAGAAAAAAATGTTTGAAGAAGTAAAGAAAATTTAGCCTTCTTGGGGATTATAAATTTCTCCTAAAAATACAAAGAGAAGATTCTATTAATTATTTGGGCTATAAAATAAGCCTACAAAAAATAAGACTCCAAAAGCTGCAAATTAAAAGAGATTGAGTGTAGGCTCTTAATGACTTCCAAACATTGCTAGGAGACAGTTCCCATTTACAGTGTACTATGCACTATTGGGATAGGTACTGATGACTTGATTAATTTAAACAAAACCTTAAATGGTCCCAGGGAATTATCAGTTGAAGCTGAGAAAGAATTGTCTTTAATTGAAGATGAATTACAGAAGGCACATATAGATCATGTCCAGTTGAATCTTAACTGCATATTACCCTCTAAACATTCCCCTACAGGAATTTTAATGCAAAGGGAAGCTATTATCTTAGAATGGAAATTTTTACCATATAAAGCAAGTAAAAAATTAAAAACTTATGTGAAAAAGGTTGCTGAGTTAATTCTAAAAGGAAAATTGAGATTTCATCAATTAGCAGGAATAGATTCAGCAGAAATTATAATACCTTTTTATGAAATTATAAAATTGACAAATTATGGGAAGAAAGTAAACCCTGGCAAAGCTTATAGTAATTTTAATGGGAGAGATTAATACCTACTATGCCAAAAGAAAGAATTCAACTTATAAAAAGAACTAACTTGACATTTCCTCACATTGTAAAGGACACACCAAGAACTAGAGTCCCTGCATTCTATACTGATGTAAATAAATCAGGAAAGGCAGGTTACAAAACAGAAAATTCAAGTAAAGTGATCAAAGCACTCATGATTCTGTCCCAAAGTCAGAATTCTATGCTATTCTCTATTACTAATGTATTTTAAAGAACTTCTCATCATAGATACCGATTCACAGTACAGAAAGAGTTATTTTGCATATTGAAACTGCTGAATTATATCAGATGATGCAGAATTGACTTTACTGCTTATTCAGTTACAAGATACAATCAGAAATAGGAATCATCCCATATGTGTAGCACATATCTGATCCCATACATGTCTGCCAAGTATTCTAGCAATTATTACACATAGTGTTTCTTATATTAGTTATAGCATTCTTTTTTATTTTAGACAAGAGGGGGAAATATAATTATACTTCATTTTTATTTTAATAAATAAAACTTGCCTGAAGATCAGAACACAAAACAGTCACACTAGTCAGCCTTTCAAGCCAGGAGGTGGCACACACCTTTAATCCTAGCAGCCACACTAGTAAGTCACAGAGTCCAGGCACCGCTGGTGCATGCCTTTAATCCCAGCTCTAGAGAGGACTATAAAGCAGGATGAGACAGGAACTCACTCTCTTTCAGTCTGAAGATTTCACAGAGAGAAGAGTTCTCTAGTGGCTTGTCTGCTTTGTTTTCTGATCTTAAGACTGAGCCCCAATATCTGTCTCTAGGTTTTTATTATTTGTGCTATGCAGCAAAGACTTTAAACAGCAACTGGCCTTGTCCTAAGAATTTACCCAAGGATAAAGTAATGGGACTAATTTCTCTGGTGGAGGAAATTTAAAGAAGGCCTAATATTGACTCTGTGGCATGGTTATTAATAATTACTCATATTATGTAGATCCAACACTGAATAAGAGAAAAAGAGGCAAAAACAAATACAAAATGTTTAGTTTGAAGAGAAAAAGAGCATCAGGAAATTTAAGTGGTGAAGTACATATGGATATTAAGGGAAGTCCAGATCCGCACTGAAACAAAAGAAATGGTGACTTCAGGTCACCGCCCCCCTCCCAGCTTAACTTCCCATGTGAAAGACAAAGGGCTATGAAAAATTTCTACTCCTAAAAACAATTTATTTCAAAGGACCAGCCTCCCAACTGAAGTAGGCAGCCAAAATTAGCAAAGTCGCCCATATAGTTCTGGCTCTAGAGTCACAAAGAACACAAGAAAAGAAGGTTTATGAAATCTTCCTCAATGAATAAGGAGAGCCACTGAGGTCAGGTAATGTGTGGCAAGGTAGTTCTTGCATGAAATTCCCGAGAGTGCAAGAGACTCTGAAAGCCACTGCTTAAAGCTATGAAAAGTGAAGCCTGGATTGTACTGGAGACCCTAATGATAGTGAACTAAATTCATGGTAGCAGGTACAGCTGAGGGCTCACAGCTCAAACCACACATAAGAGGTGCCAGACCAATGGAGTATCTACCGATGAGGGCTGCACACAGTGAGTGGAACCACATCAAGGGAGGGATATATGTTGTATGCAGCACAGCTAAGACGGATGAAGCCAGTAAAACCCTTAGACACTGGACATGGAGCTAAGGATTTGGAGTCTTCTTGTTGCTTCAGCCTTGCTTTCTGCCAGTATTTTCTCACTATGTCCTCACTAGTTTCTTCTGGAACAGTGTTGTACAAGCTGCATCACTGGATGTTCGACGTATGTGATTTGCTTTTTTGATTTTTACATGGGGACAAGAGCTATGAGACTGCCTTGATTCTCATCAGATCTTTTGAAGTTTGAACTTTTAAGCACCAGTAAGTCTAAAAGGCTGTGGGGAGTTTTGAAGTTGAGTAAGTGCATTTTGCAGTACGACATGGCCACAAGCCTGATGAGTTCAGGGAGTAGAATACAGTGGTTTGAATGAGAATGGTTCCCAAAAGTCCATGGGTTGGAATACTGTATCCAAGTTGGTGAAACGATTTGTGAAGAGTTAGGAGAGTATTTGTGAAGAGGAGGCTCATCATGGGGAGTGGGCTTTAAGGTTTCAGTGCATACCCACTGTGTTCTTTGCTTCCCCTTTGTGGATCAGGATTTGAAGTCACAGCTGGAACTCCAGCACCACATCTGCCTACCTGATGCCATGTTCTCTGCTAAAATGGCATTGGACTCAGATCTCTCTGGACCTGTAAACCACAACTGTAAACTACCATTCTTTGTGTTGCATTGGACATAGGACAAAAAAAAAGTGGCTGATACATACCCCAAGTCATCAGCAATTGACTTGGTGTAATGGTTATTACTGATAGTCTAGAAGTGATGAATGTCTTGGCATGCCTGTGATGGATTATTGTGATTGGTTAATTTAGGCAGGAAGACACACCCTAACTGAGCAGCATCATTCTCTATGCTGGAGCCTTGGACTAAACAAGAAGGAGAAGGTTAGCTGTGCAGCAGCTTTCACTCTCTGTGTTTTGGTTGTACATTGGAACTCAATGCGTCAAGCTCTGCTGCTGCAACTTTCCTGCACGATGGCCTGAAATCTCCAACTGCGATTAAAACCAAGTCCTTTCTCCCTTAAATTGCTTTTGTCGGGGTATTTTATTACAGCAATAGGAAAATCAACTAAGATACTGCCTAGTAAATCAAACAGAGAGCAGTGTTTCCTCTGGCTTATTCTAGTCTAAATAGTGGCGGGGGGGGGGGAGAACTGGTGTTTTATTTATTCTTCTCTTAGTTACCTTTTAAATTTTTCTTCTCGATAAAATGGTGAGGTTTTCAAAATATAAATGGACATGTAATTATTTCTTCTCTACTCTAAGCAGAAAGCATATTTACAAACTGTCATTCAAAAGATTATAAGAAAGATGGATACTGGGTTAAAATCTGGAGAAAAGCCAATGGTGCGAGTGGTCCACAAACCGGGAGACAGGTGTGAGTAGCCGGGCAATGGGATGCTATGCCTGACCAAAGTTCCTCCACTCAACAGGGCTGGAAGAAGCTCATGTTCATCGCCCAGGACTGTGTTGGCATTTTGTGACGTCATACAGGAAACAGTGGAACAGTTAAAGCACTGACTATAAAGCCCCAAGACACTATTACTTAAAAGATAAAAATTAATCAATGCCATTTTACTATCCCTAGCCTTTCACCAGAAGAATACAGTTCATAGTCTTCAAAGAATAAAGTTGGAAAAAGAGAGGTGTAAGTAGTTATAATAACAGAACTGTAAATCTCACATTAAGTAAAGGACAAAGGGTCAGAAAGACAAATAGTGTATATTCTTTCAATATGTAGGGCCTAGCTTCTGATCTCCATATATGAATATTTAGGAAGCAGAAGTAGCAGAAGATGTCGGGAAATGGGAAAGCAGTCCATGAAAGAGAAAAATGACCCTTAAAGGAAGTTCCAAACATCAAGTTTACTTGAATCTAGCAATCCCCAAGATAATTTCAATTTCCTCTTTATTGAGAAATACACAGTATTACATGCTTAATTTAATGGATGGCTTCCTAAAGGTCCTTAGTTTCCAAAGTAATCCATAATTTCCCAAATAAGCAATACTCTTCAGTCCCCAAATCTAATGTCTGCTTTCTATTCTTTAGTGGTCTGAGACCAATTTCATTTCCCATTTTCTTTCTTTCTTACCATTTAGTTTGAGGAAGTTTACACTACATTGTGTGTTTTACTATTCTTTTTGGTATTATGTTATTAAGGCTAGTTTATGGCCTTTCTGATTCCAAGAGCAATTCTCTTCTATAATGCATGCCATAAATTTACCTGGGGATATTTAATTTTTCTACAGTATTAAAATATTCACTAAGTAAATATTTAATGGCAGAACTATCAGAGCTCCTTTATGGTTCAAAAAAAATTGATTTCCAAGTTATAAAATAAAGAAACACAACTGTGAAACTAGAAAGTAAGGACTCCCACATGGTAAGCAATGATTTACCACTGAGCAACACCCCCAAATTTAATTTGCTATAATTCAACATCCTGGTACTTACTGTCTGCAGTGCTTTTTCTGAATGCATTAAAACAATAAACTGCAGAGATACACAAAGAGTTCGAAAATAGGAAACACTATTATTTTCATAATGAGTTATCTACAGTAGTATTTTAGTGTATATATTCTCTTTACTCAAGTGTGTACCTCTACGAATTAAAAATGAACTCATCTTTGAAAACTGTATCTCCACATAAGTTACTTTCA
This sequence comes from Microtus pennsylvanicus, assembly GCF_037038515.1. Taxonomy (NCBI): domain Eukaryota; kingdom Metazoa; phylum Chordata; class Mammalia; order Rodentia; family Cricetidae; genus Microtus; species Microtus pennsylvanicus. The sequence continues at coordinate 44,747,363 of NC_134585.1, read as the reverse complement.
GTTGTCTCATTAGTAAAACTAAACATAAGTATTGAAAAATAATACACCCACTCAAACTTATGATATGTTTCCATCTGGGAACGTAAACATCCACAAAATAAGAAAAAAACAAAACAAAACTGGATACTTCAAAAGAAATAAGGAGTAGGAAATGAATGCCCTGGCACTGGAGGCATTTAAGGGGCAGAATGCTGTCAAGAAATCGAGTCAGAGAAGCTGGTGATCGATGTGAAAGTCAGGGAAGGACTACAAATCAGTCAGCAAGAGCAGAATGCCAGGGAAGGTGAGGCTCAAGACAGGCTTGGACTATGGTGAGAGATAAAGGACTGGTGGTCAGATTTTATCCAGTAGGATTCCTACCTCCAAACTAACTGGGATGATACATTGTGAGAACAATAAGCCCAGCTGTATTGAATGAGACTCTATATTTTCCAACTGTTACATCAAAGTTGGATAACTTAAAAGTTTCTGCTCCTAAAATATATTTTTGAAACTTTAAAATTGAGTATGTGCGTATGATGTTCCCACAAAGGACAGAGGAGGGCGTTAGATCTCCCAAAGCCAGACTCAGGCTTCTGTGAGTCATTCAACATGCTGGGAATGGAACTGGAGTCCTTTGCAACCACTTAACCTCTTAACCTCCGGGCCATCTTTTCTATCCCTGTATCAAGCATTTTAAAGGCTTCTGTTCTGTTCCTCAGTGCCCTTTGCGAAGTCTCAAGAACAGCAAGGCCACGCTAGGCAGAATTCACTTCTGCTAATCTTTTAGGCAATGAAATCCAAGTGTTGGGCTGAAGTTGAAAAATATAGATGGATATTTGTCCTCTATTTTATTTCCCAAACATAGTTTGATTGATTTTTTTTTTTTTTTGATTTTCGAGACAGGGTTTCTCTGTAGCTTTTGGTTCCTGTCCTGGAACTAGCTCTTGTAGACCAGGCTGGCCTCATCAGAGATCCGCCTGCCTCTGTCTTCCGAGTGCTGGGATTAAAGGCGTGTGCCACCACCGCCCGGCCTGATTGATTTTTTTTATCCTTTCCCCAGGCATGTAAATTTCTAAATAAGTATGATATTTATCAAAGAGAAAAACTTACTATGATACAGTGATAGTTGTCCTTGATTTTGAACTTGTTTGGACTGATGCTTACCCAATATAGTGAATCACACTTTTGATTTAATATGAATACAAAAAGGAAAATGAAAAAAAGACTATTAGATCTCTCTTCTAATTGAATGATCAATTAATTGATCCTCCCTCCATATTTTACCTTCCATGAAGTAACTTCTGCTATGTGCTCCTACCTCTTCAATATTCACCCTGATTCATGTCTAAAGTATAGCTAAGTCATGCCAATAATGACCCAAACATCTCAATCTGTGAGCCACAGGAAGGAATTCTGTCTTAAAGCTATGCCTACTATATTTGGTCATAGTAAAGAAAACTCACAGTATTAGTTACTTTTACAACCCTGTAACAAAATACCTGGCCAAGTAACTAGAATTATGAATAAAAAACCAACTTGGTTCCTACAATCTATCAGGATGTGGAACACACAATGTGGTCTCAAGTTAGGCTGTGGTAAGATATGGTGTTGATGAGAAACAAAGAGTTCAAGTTAGAACCAGAGCGACTATAGTCTTCAGGGCTCATTCTCATGATCTACTTCTCTTAGCACAGTCCCAAAGGCTTAATAATCTCATGAACCCAGCTTTATTGTCTGAGCCTATGGGAAAACATTTCACAGCCAAACTATAGCACCGACTCAAATATAAAATGATTCTCCCATTGTTGAATGGTAACACATACTCCGTGCCATTATGTACTGAAAGTATGTAACTTGTTTTAGGTTTGCAGAGTCTCACAAGCATTTGCCTTTAGGCTCAGGGGAGACTTTGATTTTCAACTTTTGAACAATGGAGAACCTGTTAAGCATAAGGGGGACTCAAGTCTAGTGCCACTGAGTAAAAGTACTTATCAAGTAAGCTTGTCAACTGAGTTCAATACCTGAAACCCGCAGAAATGAAAAAGGAAAGAACTGATTTCACAACCATGTCCTGTGACCTCACATATATGCCATGACCAATACACCCACACAAACATACATACATACACCAGTATTTTAAAAAGCAACAAAGGAACTCTTGGATATACTATAAATAAATTTTACAATAATGAGATGGACATGGAACTTTTGCGAGCAAGTGTTAAAATGTTATGGTTTAAGTAAATATGTTTGAGTATCAGACAAATGGGCAGACACCTTGGTTGTCAACTGGATTGAGACGCATCTCTGAGTTTAGGAATCCCACTACTAGTTGTGTCTCTGAAGGTATTTGCAGAGGATTAACCAAGGGAGATGACCAGTCTTAAATATGAGTAACAGTGTCCCCTGGTCAAGTGGCTCAGATGGAAAATGGGCGTTGCAGAAAGAAAAATCTGTAATAGAAATATCCATTCATCCTCATTCTCTGCCTTTTTCTCTCTCTGCCCATTCCTGATTGCCAGGAATGGAGCAGCCACTGCTACATGTCCCTGCTAACAAGCTCTCCCTAAATTGGGGCCCAGAATCAACAGACCTGGGGCTATAGACTGAGTGACACCACTGATACCTCGAGACAAAATAACTCCTAACTCTAACCTGCTTTTCTCAAGTATTTTTTTTTTCTGTCACTGGACTGCTCACTGTCCACAGTCACTGAAATCCCAAATGCAGTATCTTAGAGCATCTTTAAGAGAGTAAATCAAAAATGAGGACAACATGAAGGATTCTTAATACTGTGGTTAATGTCTTTAGGGAAAAAGGAAAGAAAGATTATAGATACCCACTGAGGAAAGTAAAATAGGAAGAGTCAAACATAGGCCAGGAAAACATAGAAGACATCAGCCCTATCTTCACTGTCATCTGTGATTTGTGGCCTCCAAAACTGTGAGAAAATACATTTCTGCTGCTTAAACCACCACATCCATGATACTTCTGTGCAGTTCTAGGAGACTAATACAACCTCGATGTCATCTTGCAGATAGCAGCCTCAATGTTCTGAAACTAAATTTAGATATGTCTGTTGGAGTACAGAAGGAAGAAGTACTGCCACCAATAGGTAGGAAGTAGATAAAAGAAGACAGGCAAAGATGACGGGCATAGGCAATAAACATTAAATCCAGAAAGACAGAGAATCAGAGCTTTGTATACCACTCAGTATACAAAGAACAAAATGGAAGGTATATTTGGGTTTGTAGTATGGTAATTCCCATCAGTGGCTGACAAGAGTTGGAGAAGGAGCCTCTCAATCCTATACACGAATCTTAGATGGCAAGCCATGCAAACTTCAGTTAGAGGGCTTTGAACAGAGTCAGACACAAGCCTGTCCCTCATGTGAGTAAGGACCAGAATAAGGTTCAATCAAATTCCATACTTAGTCTCAGGAGTCCACTAGAAACAAGAGAGGTGCACTTCCCCATGGACAAGCAGGGCAAGCAGTTGGACTGATAATACACACTTCTCAAAGCTTTGGGGTAGCACTAGAACAAGATGTGTTCCATGTTTGAAGAGCTAGGACAGGCAAGAAGCCTCAAGGGCATGGAACCGGGAAGTTGTGACCACCACATCCCCTCCTCTGTCCAGCAGGGTGTGAATGGAGAGATTATCTTTCGTTTCTGAGATCTTGTGATTCTGCTAAATTGAACCAAAAGTAAGGACAACCTTTTCCTTCACCGGATAAAATGGGTCAGAACACTGCAGTATGATTCTGCATTTTGCAAGGATTCTGAAGAAAACCTTCCTGAGATAAAATAGGTGACAGTAAAATCTTCAACTGCAAATGTTTTTCTCAATGGACTTGGGAGTACAAATAACTCCCCTTCAAATGACTGGTAGTTACTTATTTTTAAGATGTTCTGTACAGATACAGTTATCACATAGCACATGTAAATATTATATGTTTATTTTTAAGGACATAGTGCAGATGTTAATTTAGTTTCCCTGAGTCAAGAACGGAAACTCATATCAGATGCCACCAAATGACTAATATCCCTAGCTGAGGACTAATTTGGAAAGAAATATTATGGAACCTAATTATGTTAGATGTAAAGCTTCAAATTCTCTCCTTTTTATAGGGTTTCTTTCCTTTTTATAGAATTTCTTTTTATTCGTAACTCTGATTTTAGAACCAAGGAGATTTTTTTTCCAGTCACTTAATGTATTAGGAAGAATCTGAAACTAAAAGTCTGCCTTCTTTACGAGTAACACATTTTTCTCAAGGTAGTATTAGAAATTAGATATCGTGTTACACAGGAGAGAAAGACAGAGGCAGACTGACAGTCAAACAGCAAAGGGCGGAGTAAGAGACAAGGTTATGGTCTCTCAATCTCTTCCAAATATTTAAATTTCACATATGATTATGCAGCTGAGGCCAATGCCATATCCATTTTACATCTCCACCTCTCCCATTCCAGCTGCCTATCAGTGACCCCTCTCCTCTCCCTCCTCTAAGCAAGGCATCCAACATCTAAAATCACTGCTCATTCATTGGGACGGGTTAGGAAGACATATCATATTTATGTTTCCCTCATCCAAGGCGGGCACTTTCTGCATTATTTGTTATAGCAAAAACACACATTCAAAGGAATAAAGAAATGGGATGTATTGTTCACCCAAAGGGAAAATGAGATCAAGCCTCTTTTTCCAGCTCCTCATGACTTAGAACTTCCATAGTAAGTTCCTTGCTAGGACAAGTGGCTTCATTCCTTGGAACAAATCAGCAGTGTTTTTTCATCCCCAAACTGACTCTGTTTCTTTCTTTGCTCAGAGATGGCACCATCCTGGCTCCTCTACACATAGACCTCTTCACAAATGTTCATTTGAGCTCCAGACACGGGATTATACTACACATTTCATTTAAATTTAAGAGCAATCTAAATATCAAGATTAGTTTACTGTTTACCTCTTCTTTTCTAAGAAGAAATACTTATATTTGTTAATATCCATAAACTATGAGAAAGGAGGTACATAAATGTTCTGCTTGCTAAAACGTGAACAGTTAGATACTTTGGAGCTCTCAGACCAAACTTGAATGTCTTTATCAAAGCCCTCCAGTCAGGTCCCAGGGATATATGCTGAAGAAGGGCTATAAAAATTCTATGAGCCAGAGGTGGTAGATGACTTTAAGGAAAGATCGTTTTTCAGGTGCAGCAGGGTAATGCACGTGGAAGCTCACAGAGACTGTGACACCATCGACACCCAGACAAAATCCCAGCACTGAAAGGCTAAAGTAAACAAAATGCCCCACACTTAACCAAGAAGGTATTTGCAATTGAAAACTTCTGGGAAAGGGAAAATCAGTGTTTTTCCAATCGAGTATCACTGGGTATATTAACCACAGTCTAGGGCATGCCCAACACTGGAGTAGTTGGCCAGCAAAACACTGACTCCATGATTCTTGTGTACTTTTTGCTTTGTTTTTGATATTTATCTTACTAATTTTGAGGGTGGTAAATGGAAGAGAGAGACAGACACATAAGAGAGAGGGGGAAAGGGGAGGGGGAAAGGAAGAAAGAGAGAGGAAGAGAGGAAGAGAAGAGAGAAAACACTAGTATGACAAATTTGAGTGGATGGATCTAAGGATAGTAGGAAGGGATAATTGTAACATAATATATGGTAGACTTATCACTATTGTGGTGCTGGGACCAACCCAGTGCCTTGAGAATACTAGGGAGTGACCTATATACGTACTCACCCCTTCTTGGGAAAATGGGTCTGACTGTGTAGCATGGGTGGGCCAGGCTCTTTCTATATGGACTAGGCTAAGCTAGCCTTAATTCACAATCCTTCAATCTTAACCTCAAAGTACCAGGACTACAGTGGTGAATCAACCCAGCCAACTATAACTATGTATTGCTCATGCTCTCAAAAGAATGTAAACTCTGTGAAGAAAGGGGACATACGTACTCTTTTTAACTTTGGTATAGCCATAGCATGTGCTAACTATACATTCGCTAAAAATTAAAAACGCATAAGTGTGTTTATATATGAGCATTAATGGCAATATACTAAGTAGTTACAATACAGTAGGTATCGTGTTAAATATTTATCTTAATTGGGAAATTTACAAATGGGACAAGACAATGACCCACATACAGTTAACTACAGCTGTGTCTCCCACTGTCCCTTTGGATCATATACTATGGTGGTCACTTTCCTCTGACTCTGAAATATATAACATGGCTTCCATTGTTCTTCGAGAAGCCTCTTTGCAAACAGCCAATCTCCTGCTTGTCCCATGGGGGCCTTTGTCATAGACAGCACCTTATTTTTCTCCTCTGTGCATGTCAGACACAGGTAATTTTGTCACAGTCACTACTACTTTAGATACTGTTACAGTTTGCCCATAAATCTACCCTTTCAAAAGGCCTGAGCCTTTTGCACATTGTTCTTCACTATGTCGCCCACATCGCCATCATATTTTTGGCAATTCTCCTATCTCAGCTTCTTGAACAAGTTGAGATGACAGACAGGAGCCATCGTACTGATCTGAGGCTTGTTTAAAGTCTGGTTCTAACTTCAACAGTGTCAGGAAAGAGCTTTGGGGAAGTACTGGATCATAAGGAAAATACCTCTATCAACTACTATTCTCATAGATTTGAAATTCAAAATTATTGTTGAAATGTGATATAAATTAGATCAAGAGGTAGGTTCTAGTTGGGAGGAAACAGGTCACTGGAGACATGCCTTGCAAAGATGTCCCTTGATGCTGATACCTTCCTATTGCTGTTTCTTGCCACCATGGGGCAGATAGTTCTGCGACATGTTCCCTCAGACATGGTACTCTACATACTGCAGACACAAACAACTTAGCCAGCCAGCCATAGAGAATATTTCTGAAACTAAGAACCAAAATTAATTTTTGGGCTTTCAAGTTGCTTATCTCAGGTATTTGTCACTGTGACAAAAAAATAAAAATAAAAAACCTGACACAGATGTCTGTAGGGCTGACACCACAGGAAAAAATCAAGGCAGGAAGAATGCTAATTTAACATCTGGTTTTGATACATATGCATCATCTTTCATTCAGCAACCCTACAAGTTAGACACTCATGCCAGTAAGAAAATGAAGGCACGTGAAGGTTAGGCAATTTGTGCAGTGTCACAGGGTAGGTCAGACTGTCATGGCTGCCGAGACGGTCCTTAGGGAATTGTACGGTATGAGAGCACTTATAAATAAAGTCTGAGCAAGAAAATATCTATGCTGTACTACTAAGAGGTTACTTATAATGCATTTAACAATTTCATTTTGTAGTGATTAATTTAGGATTACAATATCAGAGTAGAATTTAGGGGCTGGGGAATTTAAAAAATTCACTTGAAAATGAGATTGAGCACAAATTAGAAAGTATGGATTTATAATGTTCCTGTAGATGCTCCTCTTCTGTTTCTAGAAGAGGAGCTTGCACTCCGGCTTGTGAGGTTATGTCTGTTCCAAGAGGTCACTGAAGTCCCAGGGAAGGCTGTCTGTGGAGATAACAAACTCCACACATCACACCATGCCTGGCATCTGATTATCCATACATCTTGTTGGGTTTCCTTAAATAATTTTTTTCTATTGTAAGTAATGTGGGAGGGGGGGTGATTACCAGAGTCCACACTCATCCTAATATGTAGCATAAACTGATTAAGAGATGGTGTAGATTCTTTCCTTTAAGGAAATTATACATGTCTACCCCTCCATTAGTAGTTATCCACACACCTGTCAAACACAGTGTTTATGTACTTAATTCCTACTATACTCCTTCAGAAGGAAATCAAAAGCAGTCACCATACTGTTCATCAGCTGACAGTAAAAGTTTGCAGCCAGTATGCACCTTACAAAGAGATGCCATGTGAATGCAAGCTAAAAGAGATGAATTCAACTTAGACACATGCGAATCCCAAAGACAACTATCCAAGGTGGTTTGCAGTAACAGTAATGAGAGGATGAAGTTTATCAACTGTTTCTGTAGAAAGTTCTACATTGTGTGGGCACTAAGAGATGTCATCAAAGGAGAGTAGTCAGACGATGAAAAAACAAGCTTATTTTTAAATAAAATTATGTTTAGAATATACTATAGCATGTAACTAGAAGTTATAAATTAAGGAGGTACATAGAATAGCCCTACTCAAATACAAACATATTAATAGACACACAGAAACCCCAAACAGAGCCACCAGAAAAAAGGTGTTCACCACCAAAATTAGAATTTCAGTCAGCTTTATCTCAATGAACAGCATCAAAATGTGAATACCCTCCAAGAGAGGCATGTAATTTTAATTTTAAATTGAAGCACTTCCTAGGCCAGCATTTTTTAATAGATTTTTTTTTGTGTGAGCACTTGTAATGTGGCTGGTGAGATTAAGGAACAGAACTGTTACATTTATTTAACTTCAGTTAACTTAAGCCTAAATAAACTGTAAAATACCACTTTAGAGAGAAAAGCCTATCATACTGTCTCAGTTACTTTCCAATGTGAACTTCACGCCTCAAAGTTACTAGGCATCATGTGTAAGACCTCAAATGAGATCATTTAGAATCTACTTACAAATTTTGAGAAAGATCAATTTGAAATCGGAAGAAATTTACCTTTAGGGATCGAATATGCACAAATGAATTTTTGTTTTGTTTTTCTACGGCATAGACACTCGTTTATAAATACAGTTTAGTTTTCTAAAAAAAATAAGTTACCCCCCCATAAACAAATACAGCCCCAAATAATGACTTCAAAACATAAGACTGCACTCTTAGTTCCCTGAATAACAGGAAACAAAATCAATAAGAAACTCTCCTCATTCAAAACTGGAGCTGACAGTGGGGTTTTATTAAAGGCACGAGAAAAAAAAAGTACAACCTTTCACTGCCTGCGTCTCCACCTGAGAATGCTCTATGATTCCACCTCTAAATTAGGAACACAAACACCTTCACTTGACTGTGACCTCAGCAGGTGGACCTCTAAAGCCAGAAGGCATGCATCCACCCTGGGCCACGCGCCTTTAAGCGCCCATCACAGACTTGCCTGAAGGCGAATGGAGGCTCCTGTGCGCCTGGTACACAGGAACCTAGGAGGGCAGCATCTCCGCGGCGGGCATCCCCATCCCAGCGCATCTCTCAGGCGCAGGTGCGCCAGGCACAATGCTACCCCAGCCCCAGCATCTCCGCGCCAGGCACCCGCGCGCATCTTCACCTCTGAGCCGCGCTCACCTTTCTCGCTCACGCTCTCGCTCTCCAGCTCCACGTCCTCGCAGCTGGTGTACTCCGGTGTGGACACGCCCTCTTCCTCCGAGCTGCTCACCGACATCTGTCGCCTCTTGCCTCCCCGCTTGGGCCGGTGCGGCTTGGGCGGGGACGGTCGCACGGACTCGGACTGGTCGGAGCTCAGCGAGTCGTTCCGCAGCATGCTCTCTGCCTTCTCGCGCTTGGCCTTGCGCAGGAGCACGGCCGAGCCCGGGTCCAGGCGGCCCTGCTTACGGAGCGGCTCGGGGACGCGCGGCTCGGGCGGCTCTGCGGGACCCGGGACTGGCCGTGGAGCCAGCGGGCCGTGCTCGGCGGGAGGCTGGGCGGCAGGCGCGCGCGCGCGGGGGGACTCGGGCGGAGAGGCCCTGGTGGCGGCTGGCGCGCGCTTGCCCGCCGTGGCCTCAGCCGGCGCGGCTGCAGCCTCGGTGTGCGGGAGGGCCACGTCGCTGTGGCGCCGCTCGTGCCTCGCGCGGGACACCCGGGCGTGCATGCGCATCTGCTGTTCCTCGGGAGGCGGCTTCACGGGGTAGCGCGCCAGGTTCGGGTCGCTGCGGTACCTGGTCTGGTACTCCTCCTCTTTCCTCTGCTTCTCGTCCTCCGCCGCCCTGCCATCCTCTCTTTTCTCTGGCCGGTCCGGGTAGTCCTGGGAGCGTCCTTTCTCCAGCCTGCGGGTTTCCCGCCTTTCCTTCCGCTCCCGCTCTTCCGCGGTCCCCTCCCCAGGCTGCACCGCGGACTTAGGCACGCGTTTGCGCTCGCTCTTCAGCCCTCCCTTGCCATTCTGCTCCGAAAGCCCTGGCGCCTTCTTCCTGTGATGTGCAAAGAATAGTTGATAAAATTTAAACAGTACACCTAGAAACTTCTTTGTCTCAGCATACAGGCTTAAATAGATAATTTCCTATGATTAGTTAGAATCCCGTGTCTAATTAAAATTTGAAGTAAAGAACGGCGTTAAATTTATGTAGTGATTAAACTTTAAATGTGAACCCTTTGCATGACTTTAGGATTAAAAATTTATTTTCACCTTTAAAGTTGCATTTAAATTAAAAATCATGAGCATTAATTCAATAAGCACATTATTATGCTTACCTTCCCTTGTGACTTAAAATGATGCAGATAGAAATAATATGGACAATAATAACATAAGACCTAAAGATCAGTATACATCACTGCAAGATCAAATGCGTTTTCCACACACGCATATATGAGCATTGTGTACTTAACAATTCTTGACTAATTAATGAAACTTTCATAATTACAAATATGCTTATTTCAGAAATCCAATCTGGTAGCACTCTGATAACAGGGCAAATTCATTTTGACTTGATTGTGGACACCCAAGCCTTTCTTTTATATATCATAGCATTAATCAGAAAACAATGGCTGAGCTATTGTTTAACTTTCTCAGCTACCATTAATAGAAATACTGATATTTATTTACTTGTTTTTTTTTTCTTACAGCACTAGGACTTCATGCCAAGAACCTGCTTTTTTATTTCAAAAGAACAAAAGTCCCAAAGAAGAAACTAGTTTTAAGGTTTTCATTCCTTATAAGTTTTATTTTTCTTGCAGGCAAAGATTAAATTAAAGGAAAGGGGGTTGGCAGGTCTTTTAATCCTGTAAAAGAATACTTCAGTGTCCTCTTCAGTATTTCTCCATACAAAGCACCTGGTCAGGGATGTCTCTGATGTTATTCCAGAAGTGGCTGGAAAACACTCTTGCCCTGGCTAAGCCTTCTGTGCTAATTCTAATGTGCAGTTAAAGTGGAGACTACCCAGACTTGCTTTCGAATTCTAAGGACCATGGGGAATCTGGTTAGGGCAGCAGCATTTGCTCACAATTAAAAAAAGTGTGTGTGTGTATGCACCTATGTGTATGTATATGAAAATGGGGAAGCTAGTTATTTCTGTGATGGAATAGCAAAGTGTAGTTGCTAAGATACATTGTGGGGTTGGGATAGGTGAGGGAGAGACACTATTGAGGACAGAAGGGGAATGGGTGACAAGGAGTAAAAAGAAGCGTGGTGAGTTCTGCTCGAGGTATTTATATCACCATGGCACTATAAAACGAAGAGGGCGTGAACCTGAAAGTGGACCTTAAAGTGTGGGGTTGCAATTTTGCACTGGAAGGGATCTAACACCACCACGGATTGGTAGTTAGTATTACAATTTTCGAAGATGCCATGACTGTATTGTTTACAAATAGTTAATTAGTTTCTTTTTTCTTGCACTTGGTAGAAGTTTATGTCAAAACAGTTTACTCTTTTGGAGATGCTGTTAACAGTTGGTTACCATGCAGAGTTCATGATGTAATTAAAGGAGACCCATCAGGAAGGGTGCTTTAAGTGAGGTTGGCTATCATGCAAATGGTAGGATTCTCCATTCTGTGTTTGGGGCTCAACTAATGATATTTATTTTCTTATTACTAACTTGATTGTTCTGTTTTCACTAGCTCCTGATTAATGCTCAAAATATGGTCAAGTATTTTTCAGTAACAGAAAACTAGTCATCCTTTCAACCTAAGCAACTAGTCATCCTTTCAATCAAGGAACCAGTCATCCATTCGATCAAGGAACTAGTCATCCTTTCAACCTAAGCAACTAGTTATCCTGTTGATCAAGAAACTAGTCATCCTTTCAATCAAGGAACTAGTTATCCTTTTGATCAAGGAACTTGTTATCCTTTTAACCTAAGCAACTAGTCATCCTTTCAATAAAGGAACCAGTCATCCATTCGATCAAGGAACTAGTCATCCTTTCAATCTATTTTCCATGGCTGCCCAAATCCACACTGTCATCTGAGTCCTAACTGTCACCTGGCCACCTTCTGATTAAGCACACAAGTCTTCATTATCTATTTATAGACCACTGCTTTTCTCGGTGTTCATGCTGTATTTTCCAGTATTCTCACTTTATCTTCTCAGTGTTCATGTCTCTACACTCCTTGGGATTTTATTTAGGTTTTCACCATAAACCAAACTTCATTATTTTTTTCTTTACTAACGACAGCTCTACCAGCTTTGTCATATTTAAAAGCACCATCCGCTGATCATTCCCAAAATTCATCTTTAATATTTTTGTCTCTTAATTCATTACATTTTACCACCAAGTGAGCTTTGTTCTATTGTCACTACGGTACTTCTGATGCCCTTCCTATCTTCTTTCAAAAAAGATCTGCATACACATTCTCTCCCCTATATTGTCTATTTCCTGGAATCTTATACGGCTCAACTCAAAGCCATTTCTTTTGATTCTAGAGCTTCTAAAGTACTATACATATGTTCTAGCATTGATAAATCAATTAACATCTTGACTAGTTGCCTAGGCGTCTATCTTCCCTGGGATATTGTTTGCCCATATTGTGAGAAATGGGATATGTCCTCATCATCTCTGCTCCCTCTTGTTCCTAGCACTGAATTTAATTATAGTGATTGTTTCATGAGTGCTGGCTGAAATCACAGCCATATTTAGTTAGGTTGGCACCACATGGCGTCCTGGGACCTTGTGTTGGCTGCTAATACTTGGCACACCCCTGCAAAGTATGCTATCGCTGCCTCTTATGGCAGAATCAGGACTGTGATCCAGACACACTTTATTTTGAAGTCATTGATCTTTTGTAAATTTTGTTTGAAAATGACGTTCAAAATACTTCCATGGGTGGAGACTACTCCTTACCTAGTGCCATAAATAAGAGTTACAGGAACAGAAGCAATCTAGCCTGGTCAGTTCCAACCAGTCTGGGCTCACATAACACAGCACCATTTTGACATCTGTTTGCTAGTGGACAGCATCAACTCAGATAAATGGATGGATAGTGAAACAGTCGATGTATGTTATCTGATCATAGTAACCCTTGCTTATATCTTTAATGGCTTCCCATTATGCCTGGATAAAAATATATGAAAGCTGACCCCTTTGCTTACAACCTTGCCAGCTTCCTCTCTTCTATCTTCCTTGGCTACCTTTACTCTAGCCAGTGGTACCTTTAGAAAGACCTCAAACAGAAATCTTTCCTTTAGGCCACATGCCTAAGTAGATACCCAACTGCGTCATCCTTAACCTCACTTCATAAATTCCTCATTATTTTTTATAGTGCAGCTTAAAGTATACTCAGAAAAGCAATCTCTGATGCCCCACCATGCCTTTCAGTAGGCCGAGTCGTGCCTCATATGCTTCAGGGGCACACTTTTTGCTAACGTGCTAAACGTATAATAACAGTGTTTCTAAAGGCTTTTCTCAGCTCAAAGTTGGAGGTTTATAACTCAAATAACATATCTTTCACTGGCATCTGTGCAAGATATGAAAGACAAGCTTCTCAAAACAGGTCTCTTACGGTATGACATATTCTAGATGTAGACAGAAATCTCAGGCCTGTTGCTGCATTGTCCATGGGGCCTAAGAAGTAATCCTTCCACATACGCCTCCTAATACATGCCGGGGTCTTGGTAACAGGTGCGCTTTCTGGCAGCCCTGGACTTTTGCTTAGAGTGTTAGTGAATATTACCTTTCCCTTGGTGGCTCACTTCTAGACCTTGATGTCTGCTTCTGGTCAGGTCCCACGGCTTGCTGTGAGGGCTCTGCCCCTTTACTCCTGTCCACTTGTGCACCAGGGGAGGCAGTGTCCTGAGACGAGGCAGCTGCCGTACTCAAAGGTGTCTGAGACCTTGATCGCTCTTGGAGTCGCGCTTTCTTTTCTCTCGGCACCTCAGATCCAGCACCTGTAGCTGTGTCACTCAGAGTCCCGTCCTGACTGGGCTGCTGAGGGCCACTTCCAAAGAACCATGCTCCAGATTTGGTTAAGATCTCTTGCTGCTTTCGACATAAATTGCATACCCACATAACCTATTTGAAGGAGAGAAAGAGCAATATAAAAAAAAGCTTCCCACATATGTACAAATACTTTATTAAAATTCATATTAAGAATGTCTTCATCTTTCTATATAGCCTTGAACATTCCTCATAATTTTTTATACAATACACAGTCAAGTATATCAATGCCAGGGCTTGAAGAGTGCCTCTGAGCAATTAGGGCAGAATTTTCTTCTCATTTTAGTTTAATGATTCTGTGGTCATTTCACCATATGCCTGTCATATTTTGTATAATTGATTCTAATGTTTCATTAAAATATCTGTTAGCATAAGTGCTCTAGGTGAGGCAGATAATTGATCAGAAATTATTGTAAAGAGCTCTAACATCAATACTTCCATGCACTGACCTCAGTATCTCAAAGGATTTTATAGATATCTCTCTTCTGAAATAAATCTATTATTAAAATCATTCATGAAAGCTATTTAATATGGAAAAAAGTACCGAACAAAACAAAATGAAAATATGTGTATTTCCGTCGGTTTCTCAACAACGTGTTAACCTCAAGTTCACCTTATGGTATACATGGTATTTGTGCACGTATTTACTACGGCAACGCATCTGAGACTGGGTTTATTAATATGTGACAACAGTGTTTCTTCAAGAACACTGAGTAACATACATGTTGATTGAAGGGACTCTGGCCAGTCCAAGCAGGGCAGCATGGCTCCAGCAGGCCTGGCCCTTCCCATATTCCCTCTGCCTGTTTAAAACAGTTAAATTACACTACTAAAGCTAGATACCAAGATCTGTTTCCTTATTTGGCCACTTCCTCCTCCAGAGCTCAACCTTGGTAGTCAGCCCTGGAGGAGGAAGTGGCCAAATAAGGAACAGATCTTGGTATCTTGCTCACCTAATTAACATTCCCAGTTAAAAATTAAACACCTCATTCTAATGCAGAGTTTCTCTTTTTACCTTTATAAACCGCCATTTGCCTATGGGAAATGTCTTCTTTTTCCTCCTTATCCTTTGTCCCCCTCTGGGACAAATACCTTTTCCCTTGTTCCCTTTCCCTTCTTCCTCATTTTCTATCTCCTGTCTTTGTCTCTTATTCCCCTCCCTTTGTCTCTGTGGAGCAAATAAATCTTTCTGCTGAGAACCTGCTCTTGGGATCTTGAGCTGATACCAGCCTTTTAAATTAATAAATGATAAATAATCACTTAAGATAAACATTTAATTTGCTACTCTTGATGACATTTAAAATTAATACAGTCACAAGGACCAATCCTAACAAAAATAATGAAGAATGTGAGCAATGACTAGCACTGAGGGCAAAGACAGATGATGGCGTTTCTAGGAACCATCATTCTGAATGCGTGAAAAAAAAACACTGGATGAGCAACTTTCTGCATAAGCCTGGACCAAAATAGTTAGGACACCTTGCAGCCTCAATATAAAAGGTAAGCCAGGTGGCTGTGAGTGGCACCCTGTATCCTCATCTCTTCAAACCTCACAAATAAAGATGCTCAGGCCTGATTCTATGAATGTATTGAGCATAACAAAATAAGGGATACACCCTGGAACCAGAACTCCCATGACAACTTCTGCCTCCCGCTATCTAGCTCGCAGGATGGGAGAGTGAGGTACTCATTTACGGCCATTTGAGCTATAAGACCGGAAATCATGTGATTCACGAAGACTGATAGGAACCTTTCTCATTTTACAGCACCTAAGTAAATACTGGGTGAGAGAATCTTAAACTTGCAAACAGCAGTTCCTCAGCAGTCATTAAGAAAGGGCCATTTTCTACAAAATAAAACCATGTTTAGAGAGAAATACACACTTCACTCAAGATCATTTTTTGACAACTATTGCAGAGCTAACAAAATGGCCTTCAGTTAAATAATATTGCACAAAAGGAAAGAAAGTAGCAATGCCGACAGAAAGGATGATTTTCACTGGATAATTTCTGGGAATGCCATTACAGTTTTCTTTGTGTTGTTTGATTTTAAGCATTAAAAACTAGTCACTAAAAGGCAATTGACAAATTTGGGGAGAATTCAGATTTTGAATATATGCTGAACAATGCAATATCTATTTAAATTAAGTTTTATATCCCATTTAAGTTAACATAGTTTCTAATGATAAATATGTCATAATTGCTGGGCAAGTAATATCCATACTTTAGATGATACCCCAGACCCAGGAAGACAAATATAGTATGTAGTCACTTATAAGTGGGTATTAGCTGTTAGATAATTGATAATGAATCTATACAATCCATAGACCCAGAGAGGTTAACTAAAGAGGAAGGTTCTGGGGTGGGAGGAGTGCTTGAACCCCCCCACCCCGGGAAGGGAAAATAGAATAAACACCGTTGGTGGACTGTGCGGTGCGTAGGGAATTGAATGGGAAGGATCAGACATGTGTGAAAGAGAGGGTTTGGAGAGACAGCTGGAATTGTGGAGCATTGTGGGTATGTGTGGAAACTAACGGCAGTGGGAACATCCTGGAATCACAAGGGTGACATTAGTGAGGACTCCTAGTAAAGGAAGGTATGGAGTTTGGACTTGCCATCTTTTATAGCCAGGGAAGGCTTCCAGTAATGGCATTCCGTTGGGTTGTTTGCCTAGAGGGTACCACCACAGAGATCCCTAAACAGCCCAGGCTGATGCTAGGACACAAAGTCATTCTTTGAAATTGAAAGCAGGCCCTTTGCAGAGGACAACATCTACCTCAGCTTGTCGAAAGTAGAGAGTTCTAACTGGTGCCAGTTAGGAGCCTACACCTCTGCCTTCAACTCTCTATGACACGAGAAGGTACTCCATAGGATATGAAAAGAAAATCCTGGACAATATCCCAGCCACAAAACTATTCACCTACAATCTGTCCTGCTTGCCAAATGTGTTGGGGCAATGGTGACACAAGACTATTGGGAGTGGCCAACCAATGTTTCTTTTAACTTGAGGCTCTCACCAAGAGAGGGAGCACAAGTCCTATGCTGCCTGGGATGGGAGATTAGAAAGTCCAGAGTCCTAGTGTAGGGGGAAAAAATGGTAAACATGACTCATGACTGAAAGAAAAAAAGAAAAAGAAAGAAATCAATTAAATGATTCCTGTACTCATAGATCAGTGCCTTATTTGGTCATCATCAGAGAGGCATCTTCCTGCATCAGATGAGAGCAGGTGCAGAGGTCCACAGCCAGAGAAAGAGTCTAATGTGGAGGTCTCCATCGTTTCCATAGAGTACCTCCCTTCAGACATCAGGAAACCAGTCAGAAGAGAAAAATGAGAGACTGTGGGAGTCAGAGGGGAGGGGTGGGAGGACAGCAGGAGAACACGGACCACTGGATCAACTAAGCAGAGAACACATAGACTCAGAGAGATGGAAGTGACAAGCATGGGGCTTGTATGGGTCTGGACCAGGTCCTCTGGCTGTAAGATTGGTGTTTTTGTGGTATTCCTAACAGTAGGAGTAGGTTTGCCTCCGACTCTCTTGCACGCTCATGGAATTATTTTCCTCCTGTTGGGTTGCCTTGACAGGCCTTAATATGAGGGCTTTTGCTTGGTCTTACTGTATTTGTGCTGTTTAGATATCATCTCTTGGAGGGAGGCCTGCTCTTTCTTGAAGAGAAAACAGAGGGAGAGTGGTTCCAGGGAAGCAGGGAAGTCAGAGTGGTGGGAGTTGAAAGGGGAGGATGAAGGCAAAACTATGGTCAGGATGTTTGTCTGGGAGAAAAATCTATTTTCATAAAAGAATATTTTGTTTAAATTCTAGTGTCTGTGATGTTTGTCAATTTATAACTCTTAGAGAAAATATTCCTTTTTCAAAATTCCTCCAATGTCTTATTTCCTTCTCTATCACAATAAGTCAAAACCGTTGTTTCAGAATTTCCTATGTGGGATGAGATTATTCAGTCATGTGAAATAATATTAACTATAAAAATATACTAATATAATTATTTTAGTAAAAATAGTAATGCTCAATCTCTACTTTTGGTTCTATAAATTATTCATAAATAATGAAATATTTGATAATATAAAAATAAATTAATTGTGTGAATGTGTTAGATACATAGAAGTTATGAAATTAAAGCAGAAACATGTATTTTATATCAAATATGAGACCCATCCACAAAGTGATCAAGGTAGTAAAACACAACATACCATGTACATGTAAGATATTCCATTTTGATTTTCAAGTATTAACTAAATTTGTCTGTAGTTATAAATACTCAAAACTGGTGTGCAGATAACTCTGCACCAGATTTCTTATAAGACAATTATAAAAAACAAACCTTACACATACAGAGAGAAAGAGCGAGAGGGGAGAGAGAAGTGCACACTCCTTTTAGAGATAGTACCATGCAGGATAATATCCTGGTTTAGTGTCCTAAGATTTTTATCCAAGCAAATCTAAAATAAAGAATGCCTCTGTTGTAGCTAACTTAACAATTCTCAGATCTTTAGCGATCAATTACAAAATGGAATGAAAGATTTTTGTGTTGTAACATGGCTTCTGAAACTCCATGATATGCATCAAAAACATGGAGGAAAAACAGAAATTATATACTGATATTTGGTTCTAAAATTTTGTTTTATACCTAATCACGAGGGCAAACAATAGATCAGATTAAAATTAATATGACATTTACCTAAACAACAGAAATCCCAGCACTTCTTACAGTACAGACAAGGAATCTCATAGCTCACACTACATGCTCAGTAGAAATATGAACATGTTCAGATGTAGGAAGTTCTTTATGCTTGCTATTCCATGATGTGTTTACAGACTGTGTGCACTATTGCTAGGGAAGAAATGCCCTGTACCGGACACCAGTTTTAAAAGAAAGAAAGAATTCCACTTCAGTCTAGCTAATGAAACAATTTTATCTGAGGTTACTTACTGGAGGTGGGTGAGGGCTTACTTACAGGAACATGTACAATGTATGGGCAACTACAAGACTGAAGAAAATGTCTTCCTCTCCCAGTAACTCTTAACTACCAAGGAATCCATGCAGATGGGCAAGAGTCTTGTGAACACACCCTTATTGTCCAAAAAATGTCTATCAAGCAATGGGGTTCAGGGAGGACCTGTAATCCACTCTCTTTTCCATGACCAAGAGGCACAACCTCATGCAGATCTCCTTCAGGAAATCAAAGCTGTTGACGCCTCAAAAAGACAAAGGCTACCTCATCCCCCGACGACTGCATGCTACAGTATGCTTACAGATATCCACAATGAATCTGGACATATATTAATGGTACTGGTTTTTTTTATGAAATCTATTTTAATTTTTGATTTTGATCAAAAATACATTTGTAGGCTTTTAAAAACTAATATGTATCTTTACAAATAACTTTTATGATTTACTTTAGTATAGTACTTGGAAATATCACTCCAATATTTTGAAAATATGAACAACGGGCAGTGGTGGCACATGTCTTTAATTCCAGCACTCAGAAAGCAGAAGAAGACGAATTCCTGTGAGTTTGAGGCCAGTCTGGTTTACAAGAGCTAGTTCCAGAACAGGCCACACAGAGAAACCCTGCCTCAAAAACAAATATATATATATATATATATCAAAGTTGCTAAATTTTCTTATATTGCTGAACTGTTCAAATTCTCCTTCTTCTTGTGATTCAGACAAGTATAAATTGGGGACAAATTATAAGGTCAGCACTTCAGTATGTTGAAAACTACATGAGACAGTAGGAAATATTGTGTGATGACATATCAATACACGGAAAATATTTTTTTTAAAAATCTGCTGCTATTTTATTGTCCTATTTTCATAGGTTTATGTTCTCCCTTTGGAAATGTTTACACAATAATATGGGTGAATTAATAATTAAAATATTATTTAGAACATTTCTTTTTAATGAAAAGAACACTTTGAGTTTCACTTACTCACTGAGAATGTTTTCATTTAATTTTGCATGCAATTTAAAATACATGCAGTTCTAGCGTAATTTTATATATTATTTTTATTAATAATGCAGCATAAGTATGTTCATGCAATTCTACATGATTCCATAATATTTGACATTATTAAATAGAAATAAGGCACAGCATTTGACTTACCTTTTAACTGCTTATATTTTCCTACATGAAGCAGAATTCTGCAGTGAAACCCTATCGATCAAATCCTTTTTTATACGTAAGACTATTTGTAAGAGAACAATGGAAGATAGCAATTACTTGGTGAAACCCAATACATGTTAAATGTTCTCTCGCTCCAAACACTACAAAGTTAAGGTTTTAATTTTAAAATTTTTCAAATTTACTTCCCAAAAGTGGTTTGGAGAATTTCTGGTTTTAGAATTTCAGCACTTTAGTAATGCTCACTTCCTAGAATCCTGGAAATGTTCCTTGTTTAAAATAACACCATGAGATTTCATCTAAATAATAGTAAATAAGGCAACAGAACCATGAGTTCCACAAGAAAAAGGTGGTAACAAATTTTTGGAGTTGCTCAGTGTATGGAAAAAAAAGTAGTAGGATGAAGGGCTTTTATAAAGAATAGAGCTTGGGGCTGGAGAGATGGCTCAGGAGTTAGGAGTATTGACTGCCCTTCCAAAGGATGCAGTTTTCCCCAGCACCACAGGGCAACCCACAATATCTTAACTCCAGGTCCAGGGGATCCAAAACTCTCTTCTGGCCTCCAATGTCACTATGTACACATGGTGTACAAACAAAAAAAAAGCAAAATACTTGCAAACATAAAATGAAAATATTTCTTGCCGGGCGATGGTGGCGCACGCCTTTAATCCCAGCACTTGGGAGGCAGAGGCAGGCGGATCTCTGTGAGTTCGAGACCAGCCTGGTCTACAGAGCTAGTTCCGGGACAGGCTCCAAAGCCACAGAGAAACCCTGTCTTGAAAAAACAAAACAAAAAAAAACCCCAAACAAAATGAAAATATTTCTTTAAAAGAGGGAGTCAATTTTAAAACACAAAGATCTCTAGATTTGAAATGGCAACTGTTAGGACCAAGGTGAGAAGTGAATTCAAAGTAGAAAAATGTTCACTCTGTTATTCTCTGAGACCAGAATTCTTCTGTGTCTTCTCATATTGTCCTTCTCATATAGCCGCCTTAAATGTCATTCACCACATGCACGTAGATGGCTATTCCGTATTTTCTAGTGGATCAATCAGCATTGATTTTGATGTTTGGGAAGAACTGTACTATTATTTTTTTCTAAGATGCTTACTATCTCCACATGACTGATAACTAATTGTTACAGTTATTAATTGTTATGCAGTATAATTCTTTGTCATGTCAAGCAGGTTGGATACAGACACAATTAATTTGTTCCATAGAAGTACAAACATGTAAATTCACCTACCAATTTGATCATGTTAATTATATTACATTAACGATTCAAAGTCTGTATGATATTCACTTGGTTTTAAATAGACCATCTATTGCTATATAATGTCTGAAAATGTTTCAAATGTGTTTCTGCTCATGGCTCTGTAAACATCTAAAATTTACATTATCTAGAATCTATATAGATCATAAAACTTGAGAGGCAATACTGCCATTATGAATGAGAGTGACTGAAGCAGGCCCAGAGGTAGACGCCAGGACCTGATTACCTTATGCCAACCTCTTCACTAAACTCCTGAGGACAGACTGTGAGACTCTGTGTTTCAGCTTCCTCGTTTAACACAAGGAATGGTGAGAAGTCACAATGGGCAAAGGAGCTCACTGCCAAGCCTGATGGTCTGGGTTACACCCAAGACCCACAAGGCAGAAAAGACTTCAGCAATTTGTCCTATCATCTTTACAACTACACCATTGCCATGTGCCCATCTCAATACACAAATGTAAGTAAATAAATAAATGTAACCTGCATCTTAAATCTCTCTGAGATATGGGAGAAAACATACAAGTGACATAGTAAATACTGATATTTATGTTACTTAACATATGTATCAGCCACAGACATATCTTCATGATTTTTGTGATATGAAATGCTCCATGCGCTACTAATTTGTAATTCTGACAAATGATTTTGGGTCTCAGCTAAATGCTAGGCATTACTCTAGGCACCGGAAACAAAGCACTGAACATGGGGTTGGGGGGAGCCTTCCCAGGAACTTATGTCAAATTAAAAGATGACAGAGAGAACCAAACATAATTTCTAAAGTGGTCAACAGAAACATATGGGGCGCAAGTGGCTAGAGAAAGGACAAAAGTCACTCCATTGAAGCGGGGGCTTGAGTCTGAAACTGACTGATTGGAGAAAGCTGATCAGTAAGATTAAGCTATGCATGTAACGGAAAGGCAGCTCAGGCTACAAACAGAGCCAGGGGACTGACCCGGGTTTTTCCGGGGGGGGGGGCGGGAAGAGCTGAGACAGGTTAACGTGACAGGCCAGGTGGCACAGAGCTGTTTCAAACTGAATCAGTCTCTGTGCAACAGACCTTTGCTTTGATGAAGCAAGTAATGAGGAGCCATTGTAAGACTCGGAGCAGAGCAGAGGTCTGATAGACCTCGGGGTTTAACAGGCTTCCTCTGGGTGCTGCAGTGAAGATCAAATGGGAGGAATCAAACGTGAGGGTTCTGTAAACTGGATTTGACGCTGCTATTTTTGGATTGTCTTTGACCAATATGTCCCAGCCTTTTGAGTTATCTTTTCCAGTCTCGTTTTCACAGACAGCACAAAGTTGAACTATTTACCAGAGTTTGTACTTTCTCAGCATTTAAACTTAGACCAACGCTTATCTCCTGTTTTGTCTACAATACAAGGTACCCACCCACTCATCGACACTAATGGAATCTGCTGCTCATTGATGTCATCCCTCTGCCCAATGAAAGCTTCTCCCCATCACTTCCCCATGTCTTCAAGTTGGCTACATGGCTATGCTCCTCTTGATGAATAGCCAAGGTCTATACAAAACCATCAAAACTTTTTCCAGTGGGAAATTGCTTTTCAAACTATTGTCCTTCTAGTCACTTCCTTCTCTGCCCTTTAAAGATAAAGTTCAGAGTATCCTAAATTCATACCAGCTCTACTTTCTCATGCCTCATTTGTTTTTCACATTCTGGAAGCCTATGGCCATCCTCATGATGACATTTCCTTTTTTTTTTGTCTTTTTCTAACACTGATAATCCATTTTGGAAAATTTTAGCCACCTTCCTCCGTTACTGAACTCTTCTTCAGTGCCTGAATGCTTTGACCCGTTTTCTTTGCTGCTTTCTAAAATGCAAAGACAATGTCTTCTTCAGGCCATGCCTTATATGCCTCTTCACTCATCCTTGACTAAAATCTTTATTATTCACTCATATTAAATGAGGTTGCACAGGGAATTTCATTATTGTTCACTTAATTTTATATCCTAATAGGCTCTATGAGAAATATAAACAGTCTCCATTTTCACCATGATCCCTTTGAAAGCAATGTACATTAGGGGATTTATACAATGAATAAATATTTGATTAATAAATAATATCCATGCCTACTATGCAAACATGACATCTGCATTATAGAGCATATACAATAGAAATTTAATAAGATAAAGTATAATTAAGCTTTTAATTATATTTGTTATTCAAACAGATTACCTTTCAATATAAACCAATGTCTTAAAATCATTGCCTCCAGCTTAGTCACCATTTAAAATACTCAAGCCCATTTGCTGTCATTTGTAACATGTGGCCATTTGAATGACAGAAACCTCCAGACTCCAAATGTACAAAAGAGACATGATTATGCTTTCTACAAAATGAATTACCTGTCCAATCCACACAATAACCCAACTCATTAATATGAGACTTATCCTAGCTTACTTTGTCTTTAACTGTTCATCAAGTTTTCTTAATTTTGACTCCTAAAAATCATGACTGTCCCATATATCTACCGCCTCATGTTTCTACTGACAACGTAAAAACAATCATCTTTCTCCACCAAAATTTCTAAAGCCAGTGTCTTAACTGAGTTTTCTGGCTTTCGTTGTTTATTAAATAAATCCTGAATACCTTTTCCAGATATAACTTTAAAATTATCTCCCTGTCTTCTATGGTGGTACTGGGCATTGAACTGGGCTTCATGTATGTTCCGCAGTCCTGCTCTAAGCCTCAGCTTCTAAACTTGCTTCCTTGAACCTAGATTTAAAACCCTTTGACACACAGTAGTTCTTGCCAACTCTGCCAATCTAATATGTTTCCTACACAAACACATACAACATACCACACACATGTGTATTTTGGTGTTCTGAATAAGTATCATGCCAGGTGTATAATATTTGTCAACCTATAGTACTCTTACTTTCTGATTATTTCCAAAATGATTATATACAATTTATAATTATATCATTATTTATATCTGAAAAAATGGTTCATATGTACATTGATGATATAAAACTTCCATACGGTGACAGGCTGCCTGCAAACTTTCTTCATTATCTTTGTTCCCCCAGACCTAATCTTCCAAGCTCATCACTAGCACTGCAACAGAACATCAGCTGGAGCCTTTCTTCCCTCCTGTTTACATCTAGTTTGGATCCCACAGACCTCCCCCTCCATATCTCTGTCTCCTACTTGTTGCTTTTGACCCAGACCCTCAACTCCAGCAGACACCCCCTGCTAACCCAAGGGCTGCTCCTCCCAGGGCAACAAGCAGGTTGAAGGGAAAGTCAAACCTCTCCTAATGCTTCTAAGACCCAATCCCCCCAGTCTCATCCTGGTCACTGTAGCAGGAAAACTTGGCGTGGCCTCCATTTCCTCTCTGACCCCATCCCCAGTGGAACACGAACACCTTCTTCTCCAACCTATCTTTGCCCAACTCATCCCAGTATCCCAGCGTCCATCACTGCAGGAATCCCCTGAAAATATACCAGCTGAGCAGGCCAGGAAAAAAAAAAAGCAACACACACCCATGACAGGCTCCAAAAACTCAGAGAGGAGACAGAAACCAAAGAACAAAAACACACCCAACAAAGACAAATCCAGAATCCACTACCCAGGACTTAGGTCATCCCAAACCTATGCCTAGACACCAGCATAAAAACACAATAACAGTCAAGACAATATGTTTCCACTAGAACCCTATCACAGCAATTCCTGAATATTCCAAGACAGCTGAAGCACAAGATAAAGACCTGAAAATAGCCTTTATGAATATGATAGATTCTCTTAAAGAGGAAATGAATAAATCTCTTAAGGAAATCCAGGAAGACACAAACAATCAATGTAAGGAAATGAATAAAACTTTTCAATACCTGAAATTGGAAATAAAATCAGCAAAGAAAAAGCAAACTGAGGGAATTTTGGAAACAATTACAATTATAAATACCAATGGCATAAGTTATTCCCTTACAAAAAAGTTCAGAGTAAATGACTGAAAGGGGTAAAAAAGATGACAATGGAAACTGACAATAAATTAGAAATCAAGATAGCCAAAGATAAAATTCAATGAAACTAGAATTATCTCTTTGCAGAGATTACTAAAACTGATGAATTCTTTCTTGTATGATCAAGGGAAAAAAGAAAGGAAACTATCAGAAAGGTGACAATGTCCCAAAACTAAAATTCATTAAAATTATAAAACAAAAAATTGTATTAACTTTTACCAACAAAATGAAGAGCATACAGGAAACAGAAATTGCAAAAAAAAAAAATTTAAAGTCTCTGGTACTGACACAAAAGGAAGTAAAGTAACTTAATGGCCCCGATGATTCAGAAGTTAAGCCCATATTTAAAGGCTTACCATATAATGAAAATCCCAGAACCAGATTATTTTTCACAGGAAATCTTCATAAAAATTGTCTAAGAAGTAAATGGAGTTGTTGGTACATGATTCTTTTGAGTTACACCAAAAAAAAATTTTTTTTTCCTACTTCTGAACTTTTATTTTGTCAACTTAATTCCGGGACTAAAATCATGATATGAGGAAACTTGTATAAAATTAAATTAAGAGACCATACCATATCCAACCAGGCTCTTTCAAAGTAACCAAACTGATCCAGCTACATAAATCATTATTCACCAAAAACAGAGTGGGATTGATCATTGCATATGATATTATACATTAAAATATTTATGGGATTCAGACACATAAAATATTTAGGAAACATGCATGGAAACTATTTGACAAAATCTAACACCTTTTAGTGATAAAAAAAAAGCTTCACAAAATAGAAATAGCAACACATTTCAATCGTGTCCTAACTATGATGTAAGGTGTTTCCAATAACTGCTTCTAACAAGACAGTTAATAACGAAAGGCTCAGAGCCTGATACCCAAGACATAAATAACCAACAGCTGCACTGCATTGTCATGCACTATTTTAGTAGATTCAGTAATAGAGAAACTGCAGGGTCTGGTCGATGGGTCACCCTTCAGTGAAGGCTACACATCCAAGAGTACATGGGGAGCATAAACTGCACTTTATGAATTTTTAATATTTTAATTAAAAGACAATACAAAGTTGAGTGGGTAGGGAACTGGGGATTACCTAGGGGGAGACAGGGGAAGTAGAGTATATGAACAAAATACATTGTACGAATTCTTGGTGTACTAATAAAAAAGAAGAAAAAAGATAATGAAGTTTAATTTTTTGAAGACTATAAACATGGGAAGAAAACATTAAGGAGTTTCTGTCTTATACAAAAGAAATTTGAAAGAATTTATGAAACACTACTGCAACTAATAAATGATTTTACTTATAAACAAGATTCTAATTTAATATAAAAATCAATTTTATTTCCATTCACTAACAAAGCACTTGAAGGACTGATTTGTTATATAATTTATTTAAATAAGTTAGAAATGCTTAAAGAATTTAGGAAAATATTTACAGGAATTCAGTATAATTACAAACTATTGCTTTAAAAAGCGTATAAAGATGGCTATGGAGGGGCTGTGTTGTTCTAATAGCCCAATTCTAACCCACACTATGATTGCTTTGGAGGGAGAGGTTTAGTAACTTAGTTTGAATACAGTTATAGGGAATAAGCTCTAATAAAGTAGAATTAATGTCAGGGCTTTTCTCCTCTCTCTCTCTCTCTCTCTCTCTCTCTCTCTCTCTCTCTCTCTCTCTCTCTCCCTTTCTCTCTCTCATATACATTTACATCCACATGTACATGTATAACTCCCTGACTCATCTTCAAGCAGAGACTAAGAAGGCCCTGTGGGAATAGTGGGATGTTGGTCTGCTACGAGTCAGGAAGAGCTCCTTCACTGCTGGAATGGAGAAATAGTCTTTCCAATCTTAAAAACTATAAATAGAGATATACAAACATGTGCTGCATAAGTTTCACAGATTGTGATATTTTTCCACTACAAGCATATAAATATAAACACCAAGTACAGGCATACACACCATCATAAATGTATTGCTCAGATGCAAGGCTCATTCAACAGAAAGGAAATCAAGCATGGTACTAGAGACTGAGCCACATGCCTAGAACTAGCAAGGCCATGAATCTTAGAGGAGAGTCTGCTACCACCACTTTACTAAAGCAGCATAATTTCTAACTACTTTCTAAATACTTATCCATATGCCAACTGATAAAATAGCTCTCAATCCTCATCAAAGACGTTAGTCTTCTCAGCAGGCAGAGATCCTAACAGAAAACAGTAACTGATCACAGTACTGAAAACAACTAACCATGCCCAATGCCTGTGGGTGTGGGTGTGTGTATATACATATACATACATATATATACATATATATACATATATATATACACAGTGTGACTCCTATACCTAATGCTTAGGGATCATAAAGGAAAATGGGCCATGAAGATTGTAAGAGCCAGTGGACTAGGAATTCTTGTGTAAGATGAGAAATGATAAGGAGACTATGCCTGTGATAGTTCAATCATATAGCTATCTAAACAAGACCTGAAAAGTGGCAATACCAATAGACATGCTAACATGCGAGTCATCTCACAGGACCTGATACAATGGAGAAAGGAAGAATTAGTTTTTTCCAGTGATGAGCTCACTAATTGGTTAGCTAACACCAAGCAGTCAGTCCTGAAATCATGTACATGCAAGCAACATTAACTGAATTCAATAGGCTGCAGTTTTATATTCACAAACACACATAAACAGACATGGTTATGCATTTGTGTGCTTTGTGTGTGTGTGTGTGTGTGTGTGTGTGTGCGTGCGTGTAGTAATAACCATAGAAAACAAGGATGAAATAATTATAATTATGGAAATCATAAATGTGAGGAGTTGGGGAATGGAGGCTGGAGAGAAGGTCTCAGCAAAAGTTTGAGGGAAGACAGAGAAAGGAAGAGATGATGCAATTGTAGTTTAACTAAAATTTAAAAAATTAAATAAGGCAACAAAAATAGGATTCCCAAGGCCAGAAAAAAAGTAGGTATTTCTTTGTCTATAGTCCTTGATAGTTATGACAATAACTTCATCCTATGCTTCGTCGTGTGGGTATCTTCATTACCTTATGTTCCTGTGGGCAGGTAAACTCATTTCTTACCTCTTATTCCTCTAGACCAGTAGTTCTCAATCTTCAGGATGCAATTCGTTTGGAGGAATCAAAGGACTGTTTCAAAGGAATTGCATATCAGATATGCTACGTATCAGATATTTACAGAATAATTTGTAACTAGAAAAAGTACAGTTAAGAAGTAGCAAGGAAAATAATTTTATGGTTAAGGGTCACCACAACATGAGGAACTTTATAAAACAGTCACAACATTAGGAAGGTTGAGAGCCACTGCTCTAGAACTAGGTGTATTTCTGCCTTTCTACCAGTTAAGCCTTGACTGGATCCCAGGAATCTGCACCTTTCTATACTGCTATTGTCTCTGATGAGTGACATAAGTGTAAGAGCATCATAGTACCAACAAATTTCATGAAAAATATAATACATCATATATAAATCACTGCATGAAGAGGTAGAGACAAAGAGTGCAAAAACATGGAGAGAGACAGAAGAGAGGGAGAGAGAGCAGAGGAAAAATAGTATAGAAAGGGAGGGAAGCAGGGAGGGAGGGAGAGACAGCATGCACAAAATGCCTAGAAGATCTTGTAGTTGCCTCATACGACACATTTCAATATGTGCTCCCATAGATCAGTACATTAGGCAGCAAGTCAGAAAGCTTTGCTAGAAGGAAATTTTAGAACCAAAAATTAATGAACTAAAATAATCAAGAAGGCAGGACACTGGCTTACTTCAAAATTACACAAGTTGAGAATAGGCTAAGTGAACTCAATTTTGGAAAAAGTATGAAAAGATAAAGTCAAAGTGAAAAACAGAGATAATCCTAAGAAATAGTAAATGATGGAAAAGTTTAAGGTGTGTTACTGGAATTCTTGAAGATATAGCAGAATGTGAAACAGAGCAGTATCAATGTATAGTTTTTCAGAATGTTTGCGAAGAACTGAATAGGCGGTGTCGGCATGATCTCGTAGGCTCCTCTCCTAATATTACTCTAATATGATGGCATTTGAAGTTGGGGCACCTGGAGAGGCAAAGAGGCATAGACGAGGCCATGTTGATGAAGCTCTTACAGAGCAATTAGACAGAATCCAGGTAGAATTTCTCTCACACTGCTCTCACCCACCATCTGACCCCCGCCATCCTGAAAAGCCAGGATGTCAGCTCTCTTCCAACATTACATTGTCTCTCACACCGACACTGGACTTTGTCATTAGATTCACCTAGTCTACAATGCTCTATTACTACAGCCTAAACCAAGACACCAATAAAAGGAACTACGTTATAAATTTAAGAATTGTCAAAAACTCTGAAATTGAGAAACAAACAAAACAAACAAACAAACAAACAAAACACCTTGGTGCTTTCTAACAAAGCAATAAGACCGAGGACAAACTTGAAAATAGCCAGAATAAAAAGTTCCCTTTTTCCAAAAATATATAGGGATGAGGATAACAGACAACTCAACAAAAGCCAACTGAGAAGCAAGTTGAGCTATACTTGGGTGAATGGACATCAAATGAAATTCCATGGAAGTAAAAAAAAAAATATCCTTTAAAAACAAAGTTATTTTTGATTCAACCAAAGAGTGAATGACATAAGAAGAGTGAATGACATAGGAAAGAAAATACTAAAGGACATTTTTAGAAGAAAGAAAAAGACCAAATAGATACAGACATAAAAGAATCTTTTACTTAGTGATTCTCCTTACAGTAAGAATCAGTAAGTCTAAATGAATATTAATGATAAATAGAAATAAAGTATTTATCATAAAGAATAAATCATAGTGCAATAAAAGGTTAGAGACAATAAATTAATGCATCATAGAGTTCTTATATCTTCCAGGAAGTAGTAAATATATTCATACATTAAACATTGATCATATAAGAATTTATGAATAACAAAAGAATTGCAAAAGAATGTATTATTGACATACTAATGGAGACACAGGATGATAAATATAATTATTTCAAACGAAAGTAATAAAGATGCCCAAAAAATAAACTACAATTATAAATTTAAACACAAATAGTGCCAATTACACAAGATGCAAGCAAGTGAAACGTTCAATTTTTTAAATATCATACTGGAGTTTTAAAAATTAATTTGTACCTGATATGGAAAATGAATATGTGCATATTGATGTGGGTATCATATTGCTATTTTCTTAAATGCATGTATCACATACATTTAAAACTTGATAAAACATTCCCATCTTTTCATTTATCATTTCTTCATGGTCCAACAAAGTTGCTTTCTTGTAACTTTTTGAATTTACAATAACTGTCTTCCATACTTAAGTTCCAGTAAAAGAATACACCAGAATTTGCTCTTGTCTAACTATAATTTGATACCCACTAACCAACCCTTTTCCAGGCTTCCTCTTTTTGGCTCTACGCAGTCTTTAGTTGACGTTACCTCATTCTCAATTTCTGAGATGAGAATTTTAAGATTACACATATTACTGAGATGATACCATATTTATTGTTCTGTGTCTGGCTAATATCACTTAATATAGTAACTTCCAGCTCCAACCAAGTTCTTGGAAATGATAAGATGTCACTGTTTTATAGAGGAACAATGTTTGTCACATGACTCATTGCTTCCAGCAGTTCATCCAGGATGGACACTAAGGTTATTTGCATTCCAGCACACTTGGAAGTGAAGCTGCAATAAACACTGCAGTGCAGATATCTTCAAAAATATATATTCCCATTACCAGGATGCCCAGGAGTTATACTATTTGCATTGCTGCTTGTAATCTAAAAGAATCCCCCTTCTCTAGGTCCTCCTCACCACATTCTAATATTTATATCTTCTGAAAAAATATTTGGACTAAGGTGAGATAATAATCTCATTGTAGTTTTGTTGTTTTCCATACAATTGCTTCCCATTGGTAGTTCATCATTTGAGTAAAGTTAAATAAGCATATTGGTGTAGTCATGACTTTTCTCTTTGCTATGACAAAATAGACACCGCAAGCAGAAAGGGTTTATTGTGGCTGACCTTTCCAGAGTTCAGTTCCTTCTGGTATAGTCTTCATGCAGGCAGAGGCTTGTCATCACTGGGTGCCCGGAGTAAGAAAGCAGAGAATGATGACTGATACTCAGGTAGCTTCCTCTTCTTTATTCATCCTGGGACCCTACCCACATTTAGGATTGATCTATCTATATCAATTAAACAAATCTAGAAACTTCCTCTTAGACATCCCCTAATCAACATACCGCACATGTGCCTGTACACACAAGTGCACGCGCACACATACATACACACACTCACACACACACACACACACACACTCAAGTTAACCATCATTCTTGACAACCTTTAAATCCAGCTACTGAGACTTAGAGTTGTGTTTTTTGATTTTTCCGTTAAGCTTTTGGCATTCCTTATATGTTATGATATTATCTCCCATTGACTCCTCTGTCCCATTCTGTGGTTTATTTCTTCATTTTTTTTTTTTTGCTTATTTTGCTTGGCAGAATACTTATGGTCTAATGTAATCCCATTTGTCTGTTTTTGCTTCTATAATCTGTGTTTTTAATGTCATATGCAAAAAATCATTTCCTGTATCAATGTCAAGGAAATTACCACTATTTCCTGTGGGAAATCTGAGTCTTGTGGTTTATTCTTTTATTATTTAAAGTCCAATTTTATATGTGAGATAAGACCCCAGGTTTTTCATTGTGGATAATCTTGTTTTTCTAACAGTATTTACTTGAGACAACAATTTCCTCATCACACACAGTTGGCATTTTGGCTAAGTCAGTAGATTTGCTTTGTCTCATTATTAATATTGTTGTTGTTTTTGTTAAGTATCAGTTACCTTTTCTTAGTATATTTAGGCTCAGCATTTCAGAATTTCCATCCATAGCTATTTGACTAACTGCAGTGAGTCTGGTAAGAGCCTGAGGTAACATGATGGAAGGGTATAGTGGAGAAAGTTGTCAATACAACAGTAGGAATGAAGCAAGTCAAGAATCAGAGAAACAAAGCGGTAGAAACATATCTTGTAAAGGCTTATAGAAAGGCAGCTAGACATATCTTGAGCCTCTAAAATCCAATCACCCCTGAATATCGATGCGTTAGATTCTCTGGAAGACTTGAGAATTACCCTGAACATCTTTAACTTGTCAGTATTGGCCGCAAGCCAACTTTCTGAGGAATTGACACAAATTTTTGTTCTCCAAGTTGCACTGATTTCCCTCTATTTAATGGGGTCTTTCTCTTCAACTTTTCATATCAGTTATCAGTCCATGTCTGTCATTATATTCATCTCTTGCTTCCTGAGCCCCATTTCTGTTGCTATATCTACTATCAATAAATCCTTAAAGTACGTCTGTTTTCACCATATAACTGTTGCTGTTGATTTATCTTCCCATTGGTTTTATAGATTCACAATCAATGCTTCCACGTGTGGGGCAGCAAATAGGACCAAATACAGAAAAAGACAGCCAGACTTTATGCAAAGAGGGAGAGACCCTGGAACACACAGCTCTCAGTGGGATGTCTCTATCAGCTCTCTCCTCTCAGAGCTCAGGAAACTCCACAGAAAAGAAGGTGGAAAGACTCTAAGAACCAGAGGGAATGGAGGACACCAGGAGAACAAGGCTCTCTAAATCAACCGAGACAGGATCATATAAACTCAGAGCCTAAAGTAGCAAACATAGGACTGACATGGGTCTGCATACATCCTCTGCATATAGATTATAGCTTTTAGTATTAGTATTTTATGGGACTCTTGAATATGTGGATGAGTGGGCCTCTGATTCTAGTAACTTCTTTGGGGACATTTTCCTTTTGTTGATTTACCTTAGTCAGCTTTAATGTGATGGTTTTATTTTTTATTATCATTTTTCTTTTGGAAAAAAACTTTAAAATATATAATAACACCACTTCCACCTTGCTCTTTGTTCCTTCTAATCTCTTTCAATTCCCTCCTACTCTTAAATTGATAGCCTATTTTTCTTTGATTAATGTATATGTATATTCACGGGTATATAAATACAATGTGTAAATCATTTCATGCTTGACAATTTTGTGTTGAGTAAATAATTAAGAGTTAATCCCTGGAAGAAGTTAATTTATGAAAATAATATGTTGTGTGTTTTCTGCAAATTTAAAAATGTATTCAAGTTTGAGAATATAGTTCTTTCAAATGTCACTGTGAGGAAGCAAAAGATCCATACTGAACCTATAGAAATCAATATGTATTCAAGTTCTGTATAAAACTTAAAGAAAAAATCAGTGCGTTCAATTCCTTCTTTGATTCTATGTAAATTGATTTTGGATGATCTTAAATGTTCCAAGGTTTTGTCCCAAGCGGTAAGTTTTATTTGTCACAAACTAGAGAAGATATATGTTTTACTTCCTAATTTGCAATGCAATACTAGAATCTCTATTAAGTGATCAGATAATATCACACACACCAAGCATACATAAAAGTGCATAATATAGTAGAGAAACTTGCCCACAATATTCAAAAAGTATGTAGTATAATATATGTGGTTGGTGATGAAGTTCAAAATAGAGACAAAGATTCCTTAAGGATGGAAGAAAAACAGTTTTCTGTGAGGAAGCATATAAGAGTGGATTATAATCATCTTAACCTTTCATTATGGTCTCAGACAAACTGCCCAAATTCTCTATGGACCAGTTCCCTTGCACATTAACACTAGTGAAGGTCTAGGAATAATGTCTGATGCGTTGTAAACATTATATAGATGAAGGTTAAGAGAATGGTCTGTGAGGTTTAAAAATAAACACTTTCCATCCAATCCAGGCTACTTCTCCTTAAGTAAATTTCATGTTTTATAGGCAGTAGCATATTATTATGCCATGTCAAGGACAAGAAAGAAAAAGGAAAGGAGAGGAAGAGAAAGAAGTTAGGAAATTAAAGGAATGGGGTGGAGGGAAGAGAAGTAAAAAATTAAAGACAATACCCCCCATGATACCATGGCAAGCATTAGCATTTAATACAATAATTAACTGGGAATAAGAAGTTTAGTTGAAATAAGGACTGTTTTTCATGCTTATAAATCATTTTCTGTGTACTAACTTAAGGAGGTTGTGATAGAAGAGATCACAGAAAGGCTCTGAAGACACCTTCACAAACTCTCCCCTCTATATCATCTCTAGACTTCTATCCTCATACAACTGAATTTTTTCCATTAAAGCAGTAAGAGTACCTCTCCAGCTTAAAGTTAGAGATGCTCTCACAAATGCTGAACAAATTATTTCAGATACGTTCATGACTGACTCTAGGTTCATTAGACATAATACAACTCAAATTCAGGCTGTCAGTATTAGTTTAAAGATTTAAAAGCAGAAAGAGGAGTCTGATGGCCATGATCCCTTTAACTTAGAGTTAATGTCCTTAATAAGATGGAATATGGATGGAAGTGTA
Organism: Microtus pennsylvanicus; assembly: GCF_037038515.1. NCBI lineage: Eukaryota > Metazoa > Chordata > Mammalia > Rodentia > Cricetidae > Microtus > Microtus pennsylvanicus. Next base: position 44,712,476 of record NC_134585.1, on the reverse strand, counting down.
AGAAGTAGAGCAGGAGGGAGGAGGAAGAGAAGGAAAGCCCTAGATTCTAATGCTAATACCAGCAAAGTAAGTTAAATTAACTTTGAAAAGGTCAGGCTTGCAATATGAGAAATGCAAATAACATCAAGCAAAGAAAAGCAACAGGTAGTTAATATCTCAAAAAATATTTTTAACATCCATTACTGAAAAACTGGGTTGTGACATTAGATCATCCTTCAGGTTAATGTTCATGGTTATGTTAGCCTCAAATATTTCCACATGATAAAATATGCAGATTGTGAATTGACTCTGTGGGTAGAGTGCTTGGTGTGCAAGCATGAATTTCTGTGCTTGGAAGTCGTGGAAAAGCCAGGAATAGTAGCATGTAACTTTACCCCAGTTCTGGCCACAGAAAGACAGGTGGAGCTATGGAGCTCACTGGACAGTCATTCTAGCCAATATGATGAGTTCCAGGTTAAGCAAGAGATTCCATCTCAAAAAAACTATTCAGGAGAGCAAGAGAGAAAAGACAAAAAATAAATAAATAAATAAAACCTTGTTAACAACTGATAATGCACAGAAAATAGTTGCTAGATTGTTTGTTCATGTTGTTGTCTTATATAGGTGGATGACTTCGCTAATGTTGGAATCCTGCAACAGACACTGTATAGGAAGACACGGGAAGCTATTAATCAGTCACTAGAAAACTGAATTCCACCAAGTGCTGACTATATCTAATCTGCTTTCTTCACTCTTTGTCATTATGCCCCTCACTTCTAGGATTCACTTGCTGTCCTTTAATTGATAAAATGCCATGGATTGCTCGAAGTTTGCATCTAATAAATAAGATTTTATTCAATAATATAAAAATTGTTGTTGAGGTGTCATGATTCTTGGAGAACAAGATATAGAAGCATGACCATGTAGAAATATTTACTGTGTTGGGCTACTTTTCATGTCTCTGTTGACAGTTGAAAGCCACTATTGCTGAAGCTGGACTCTGGTCATCATCAACAGTGCTGCCGTCAATGAGCGTGTCTCGGCACAAAGGAAGACAAGCTCTTCATCACTGAGGTCCTACTCAAAGGCCTTGCTCACACTTCTTAAAGAGTATAATCTGTGTCTACAGAAGCTGTGAAGTACAGATTCCACAGTGTGCCACAGCCTTGCGACGCCATCCTTACCTTCTCTACGATGTCCTATACTCTGAATCTGCCACTTTTCAACTAAATGCCTATACGGTTAATACCTTTTAATTATTTGCTTACTTGGTTTGCTGTTGTTTGAGACAGAATCTCACCCTCTAGTCCTGGAAGGTGTGGAATTCATTATGTAGACCAGGATAGCCTTGATCTCACAGATAAACACCTGTTCCTGCCTCATGAGCACTGGAACCAGAGGTGCGTGTGCCACCACAGCCAGTAATGCTGAGATGTTTAAACAAATTATTTTCACTGGAATTCCTTTATTGTTCCACATCCCACAGAATAATTAATGTTGACTTTCTTTCCCCTTAAATAATATACTTAAACAATTTACTGTTTTATTTTCCCTACTATTGAAACAGAAGCAAGAGCAGCTTATGTTTGTTTCAAAATGTTTTTCCCTACTAAGAAATATTTCTAACTGTATATTAAAATAATTTATCTGCTGTCCTGCTCACAGTCTTGAAATAAAAACCATATTCAAGAGAATTCCATTACTAACCTACAAAGTTGAAAGTAAATGGAAGCATCTATCAAAACAGAAAAATACACAAACACTCTCGTCCCTGCTAGCATTGTATTCTGGAAATAATTTTATTCACTTCATACTAGCATATTGCAATACGCATGATCATGGTCATCAACAAACTTCCAGAAAGACCTTGTCTAATGAACTACAACAAAGTGAAAGCTATCTGCACTTGTTCTTCTGTTTCTAGGACATGATTGGCCTGGTTTTCACCAGATTCTTCCACAATAGTAGTTAACATTTTGCTTCCCTCCCTAAATCCATATGCATTCATGCTGATGGCAGTGTTTATGAAAAAATGCCATCTATTTTTAAGGTTTTGAACAGTTTTTGTAAAGCGTTCCCCTGCTGAGTATTTCACACCTGCTAACATAATCCTTCCTTTATAGTGCTCTGTTTAGTTACCTTGGAAATGGTATCACAACATAGCAGAAACACCTGTCAGTGTGAGATGACGCCTGCTTAATTTTAAGCTGGATTTAACCTCATTTCTGTATACATAATGGGAAATGTTATTTGACAGAGATATCATGCTGAGAGAAATCCACAACCAGTCATAAAAACCTATTTTTCCATCTTATTATCTATGATCTGCAGGAGCGAACTGATAGATTTAAGAAACAATGTATGAGCAATTGCCTGCTTTTCCACTAAGGGATTGAAAAGAGGTCATTGTATAGGCTAGAAGTTTACTCTCCAACCTGTTAAAATATATACTGTTTAATTTTTTGCTCCCTGCTGTCCATCGGAAAAATTATTTTAAAATGATAGCAAAGTATCTTATAGTTTGCTCAAAAAAAACTATTTTCATTTAAAATGTTGTGGTGAAGAAAAATATAGTGTAGAGTAGCATGATAGATTTATTGCTTTGGGAAATGCAATCTACCTTTCTTGGCTTATATTTCCCTCTCAATAGGGAGAAGACAATAATAATTGAGTTAATCTTTTAGTTGAAATAACGTTAATGTTCGGTGTCTCATATAGTGCTTGAAAATAAAAGGAAGGCTAAGTAAACTATTTCCACTCACTTAGTTTATGGGGTTTAAAATAGTTTGTTATAAGTCATTTAAAAATTAAATATACATAAAGAACTAAAGCAAATGCTGTGTGAAGTGGGGCCGCTCTATGTGGAGTAAGCTATTCTGGAACTCACTATGTGGCCCAGGCTTGGGCTTGAACTCACAATCCTCCTTTCTCGGCCCACTGAGTACTGGACTAAATGCATACACACTGCACTAGGTTTAGAACATTAAATTTACTAATGATTTTAGAAATAAGACATATATTGCAAATTATAAACATTTCATTAATAGAATGTTAGAACACAGAGGAAACTAATAAGCTGCTCTTATCATCAATCACCACTGTGACACATTTGATGAGCAGCTCAGCAGAGGTGAGAAAAGAACACTTTAACTCAATCAGATAGCTGTTCATTTTTTTTTTTTGGCACAAACCTTGTTCAGTTAAACGGTAGTCTAAGTACATTAAATTCTGGGGGGAACCGTATTTTCAAATGTAGTACCCCAAACTGGCCAATGTGAAAAGAATACAAGACTGAGGAGAGCTCAGCCCTACCTGAGACCTCATATGACACCCTTCCCTCGAGGTTCTGAGCTCTGTGTAGAAGGGATGAAACGGTTCTAAAACTAGAAGTTTTCTGTAACATTGAGGAAACTGTTTTCCAAAACCTCCAAAGCAGAAGCACATATGAACTCACAGTGACTATGACAGCACCTGTCACAGTGAGACCTGTGCAAGGGCCACACTAACAAAAGTCCCAGCATAGAGGCAAGAAGGCAGGCATGAAACCCACCAACTAGGTGAGGAGCTACTGACATATAATGGCTTCTGGGAGAGAAAGAGTCAGTTTTCTTTAATGCTGTGACCCCCAGTAGGCTGGCAATACACATGAGGCAGGACCTAATCTCATCAAGCCTTCACTTGGTAAGGAAAAAAGAAATCTACAAATTGGGTGGGAGTTGAAAGGTGAATTTGCTCAAGGTTCATTCTATGGAAATTCTCTAACTCATTAACATGACTGCCTACACACGACCAAAATGACAGCTATAGCAATGGATGTGCTAACATGGAAAAAAACAAAGTTTTCAGGCCTGAACACAGACAAAGAATTAGGGGCACCTGGGGAACGCTGAGAGTGGAAGAAGTGAAAGAGTCTCCCAGGAAGAAAAGAAAATCTTTAAAGCTGTTGTTGTTTTGTATTGCTATGTCTAAGTTACTGGGTATATCAATAGCAGACTATAAAATCCTCTGGTCACCTGACTTAAATACACACAAATGTTTAGTATTTAAGCTTTATGTGAGTGGGGCATGAGACAGGAAATCGCAATGGAGTTGAAGATGTTTTGAGTTATTTTCTATTCAAACAAATTGTTCACTGGTCATAGGTAGTATAACTTTTCCATTTGTACAAAAAATTATTACTTTCCCCTTCTACCATTTTTGCTGCATATTCTTAAAACATGACAGTTCTTAGTGAATCTTTTTTTTTAAATTGCTAACTGTTTGTCCTATTGTTCAGGCTTATTAACTAGCTCTTACAACTTAAATTAATCCAGTTCTATTATTCTATATTTTACCACAAGGTTTGTTATCTGTTACCTTACATCCTGCTTCTCTGGTGGCTGCTGGCATCTCTTTGACTACACCTTCTTTTTTCTTGTATATCTACTTGGATTTTCTGCCTGGATTTATTCTGCCTAGCTATTGGCCACATCAGCTTTTTTTTTATAAACCAAGGTAATAAAATATATTCACACCATATAGATACATCATCTCCCTTTTTCTGTCAAATTAAAAAGGAAGGTTTTAATTTTATCATTAATCAAAAGTCTGATGTGGGATTCCCCTCTGTATGCTGTAAATATGTTTTATTACCACTGGTTGATAAAGAAGCTGCTTTGGCCTATGGCAGGGCAGAATAGAGCAAGGTGGGAAAACTAGACTGAATGCAAGGAAAAAGAAGGGGAACTCAGGGAGATGCCATGTAGCTAGCTGCCAAAGGAGAAATACACCAGAAACTTACAGTTAGGCAAAGGCTTTGTAGTGATACATAGATTAATAGAAATGGGTTAAGTTAAGATGTAAGAGCTAGCTAGAAATATGCCTGAGCCATCAGCCAAACAGTATTGTAATTAATATAGTTTCTGTGTGATTATTCGGGTCTTGGCAGCCAGGAAATGAACATGCAGTCTCCATTTATACAAATCCAAGTCAACAATATATTTGATAGCTGACTCTAGCAATCATTTCCAATAATTTGCTACTTTACTTGTGAGAACAATGAAACATAATCATCCACTCCAGAATATTGCTACCAATCTTGAAACTATGACACCCAAATATAGATAATTTATGACATAGCAGCTGGTAACTTAGTACTGGGGAAGGAGAGACAGCTTCCTTGCTCTCTGTAGAGACTCTTTAATACTGCAACACTTTCTCCCAATCATCTCAATCCCACAAAAAAAAAACAACACACCCAAAGATAAGTATCTATTGATATCAAAATACCAATAAAAGCAATTTATACTTGAGAGCGCATTTTGATAATTCGTAGATATCAAATTGTAAATAAGAATTAAGATGGTCTCAAATGCCTGATTATCTAAAGATGTAAAATATAAGTCAAGACACATTTTATTCCATTCTGAACAGTCCTGCACTGGACAGATATGGCAGCAATGACATAATGAGCTAATTTCTTGCTGGCCAAAAGGTGGTATCTTTTCAAAACAAAAAAGTAAGATATTGACAATGCAAAATACTGTCTTTAAAATTACCTTTTATTGAAGATCTAACCAGGAAGAAATAGTATTGGCAATTCTTCTAGTGACCAAAAAAGTAAATATGACTATTTCCATTTTACATGGGAAACCAGTTACCAAGCATTAATGTAGTTTGTGTAAAGTTCTCCATCTAGTAGGTATGCAGCCAATATGTGAGTGGAGGTCCTTGGAAAATAGCAATGGCGTGCCATATATTTGAAACATGTACTAAGTAACAAAATAGACCTACCTACCTATAGAGGTGGCCTCTATGTATGCCTCATGGAGAGGAAAACCAACTTAAAGAACACCTAGGTGCAGAAAACCAACTGCCCTCTGCACAAAGCAAGCAGAGGAGCTGGAATTTGCAGCTATTTTACTTGACATCACATTCTAATCACTTTTCTCTGCCAAGAGCTGCCACTCTCAGGAATAGACATAATTTAGTGAGTTGAAATCACTAAGAACTGCAATTAAAATCTAACTGATATGCCGAGCCTTTTACATGTCAGTATTATAGCCTGAAACTACATGTTTTAACTTGAGTTTTTTTTTTCTTTCTTTCTTCTTGTTTTGACTTTTCTCTGAAAGTTTTAGAGGCTTCTCATGCAGAACACCTACTAACTGGAAGATCTCCTCATTGTTTCCCCTCACAATAGTCATTTATGGATTCAAGTCTAACAGCAAAATCTACTTCCTCAGAGATGCAAACACACACACATGCACACACACACACACACACGACACACATGCACACACATGAGTATACCAAGCACTTGTGAAATGGATACCACAGATTCAACTGTCTAGATATGGAAGGTTATTTATGAAATTTCATATTGTATTTTTGCCTCATTGATATTTCTCAACCACTTTTCTGAATGGTGAGGGTGACTTGGAAGGCAGGGTTTTAGATAAAAGATATATTGCTTTATTACTAAACCACAGTCTGTCAAGGATGTGACAAGATACTGCATAGTACACTTAGTGTAGATTGGACCCGTGTCACTCCAAGGACAGTCTGTGGACAAGGCGGGTTTGCCAGAGGTGTTTAGAACTGTCAATCCCTTAACATCATTGGAAATATAAAAAAATGGAATTTCTTGGGATTAAATAATAATATCTGCAGGTAAAAATATAAGAATCATAAAACAGCAACTTTAAAGTAACATGCATGCATTCCTGCAGAGTTTAAGGTCACTAGACACAAGAAGCATTATTTTTTTTCTAAAGGAAGCATGCAACACATGACCTTAAACAACTGTACTGCAGTTCAATTTCTTCATCCTGTCATATGGGAAGAAATAATTAGATTTTGATGATTGAATAAAGTCCATGGATGGATAGCCACAAGTGAGAATACTCACAGCAACAGCATTGTGTGCTCAGCACAGGCTCAGAGATGCATGCCCTAGAATTTGTGATATTTTCTAATGAGGTGTTTTTGATACTTAGATGTCTGATGTTATTGGCATTAATTGTTACCACTGCTAATTTGGCCGTATTTAGGGCATCCTATTCCTTTTTATCTTGAGGGAGAAACTGATCCACTTTACTCTACTCATTATCAGGGGCTAATAACTCCCTTGGTGCCAGAGAACGAGGATTGATGAATTTCTCCTTGCTAATCACAATTTGTATTATCAGCAGATGTAGGGAGTAGTTCTTTTTCCACAAAATAAAAGCAGGAGTCACAGAGATATATGAAGACTATCACAGGTAATTCATCATTTCCTTGAGAAGCCAAGTTGATCAATTCCTATTTGTGTCTTAGAATAACCTCTCATTTTTAATTTTGTTCTTTCTGATCTGTTGCAGTTTCCTGAAATAATATGGAACATATATCCTCATGAGTGTCTCGATATCATAAAAATATTTTGCAAACCACTTGCTTTACAAAAAAATAACTTCCCATTTTTCTATTTTTGCTTTTTGTTGGGGGACAGGAGAAAGTGGGTAAAGACAGGGTCTCATGTAGTCCTATGGTATGGAACCCCTTATGTAGCTGAGGATGACCTTGAGTTTCTGAAACTCCTTCTTCCATCATACAGCATCACACCCAACTTTCCATTTATTAATAGGAAATTTTAATAGTCACTTCTCCAAAGAACATTAAAATTTCAGACCTTTGGCCTTGTGAACTTTCCATAAAGTCTGAATTGTTCTCTTCATGCTAAATGCCTCTTATACATGGGTTCCAAATACTTTTTAAAATAATTTTTTTGTAGAAGGTTAAATGCTAAAATAAAGACTATAAGATGGACCACATATAATAACAAAATAACATTAAAGCCGCAGTCATGGAATTTAGTGGATCAAACGGCACAATTTTTCTAAAACACTCCTCTAAGGACATTATCCATCATTATAACCTACTTTCATAATCACTTCCTTCCTTGATATTTTGCTTTAAGATGGATGTGGAATATATATTACTTATGCCTAGCTGCTCAACAGAAGCAGTTAATAAAATATTGACCTAAAATAATCAAACCAGAGCAAAGGAATTAATATATGAATAAGGTAATATATGCTTTTTATTTGAAAAATAAAGTTGGGATGAAAAATAATAAACTCAAAACAAAATTGTAAAAATGACTTATATACCACAAAAGTGAAATTCACCCTGGAATTGAAGAACACAGTTCCTGAAATAATCACCTAGCCAAGGGGTTTGAATTATACGGAAAATTGGTGCAGACAGAGTGAAAAATAATTTCAATTTAAGAACAGCCAGCAGTATAGCAATAAAGAATTGCATTCCCAGAGCCAGGAAATAAAATCTATTTAAACTTCTAGCAATTAAAATTGACTGGTGATCATGGCTTTTCATTTTTTTTCTCGTGATTTTCCAAGAATTAAAGCAATCTCATCACGAGAAAAACATTGGGTAGAGAAAGATAAATGTAGAAGGAAATGCAGAAAATTCTGTGTTAGATATTTATATGATTAAAAATCATGAAGAGTGAAAAGTCTCGTTTTTCCACTTAAATTTCCAGGTCACGTGTTGCTCATGACAAGCATGGGTGATACTAGGAACTATAGAGTCGGGCAGCTCCGATGTCGTGTCTGGGTGCACTTACCATGTCACTAAGTCACGACAGGCTGGCATCTAGCTTGTCCTTTTGTTTCCCCAATTTGAAATGAGTGAAGCACAGCTTCGCAAATTTTCAGAGGAGAAGTCACTGTTCTGACTAAGATACCTTGGTACTTCGTGCTCTGCTGCAAAGCCTGGCCATGTGCCACTTCTTACAAGTAAGCATAATCGAGGAAGAGAAGTAGTAACCTTTTGCCAGTCATAAGCTCCATGCTGTTCCAGTCTCCCCTGTAAAACCATTACTATCATCCCAAGCACAGTTGTCTCTAATGAAGTCCCCACGAAGTCATTTCTCTGTCATATGGTGGACCTAAGACAATGTCTCGACACAGAATCACATATTAGTGGGGTACCTATGGATAACCATGATTCATCATTGATAATATGTTTAAAGGACAGATCAATAAATTATTTAGGCCCTCTGAGCTTTTTGCTGGCAAATTTTAACTTTCCAAAGATCACTTTAAAACAAGATTGAATAAAGGTACTGACTTCCCGAAGCAAAGAATAGCTAAAAATCAATACTGAAACATATTTGAAAATATTCCAAAACATGAGAAACATCTATAAAAAAAGTTTTAAAGCTATAAGTATTGTGAAATTGATAATTTTGGAGTGTTACATATACCAGTGAATTAATTTATTTTCATGAGATGATCAGGAATGATTACATTCAATGTAATAATATTAAAGATAGAATGTTATAACCACAAAAGAAAGATCCCAGAAAATAGTGCAATATTAAGGAATGAAGAAATAAGTACAGAAAATGACTTTCGTTTTGCAATTGTTAATACAGTCTGTTCAGTTCAAAAATGAGTTTAAGGAATACATTTAATATTAGTTGTTGTAGTGGCATTTCAAAAATATTTTAATAAATGACTGTCTGAGGACTTCAGAGTAAAACAGTCCCACTGGTCAGCCTTACAGACCAGATTATGGTAACACCTTGAATCCCAGTAGCCCAAAATAGCACACACTTTTAATCCCAGTACCCACCCTAGCTGCCATAGAAATCAGGTGGTGATTTAATCCCAATGGTGCATGCTTTTGATCCCAGTCCTAAAGAGGAATATAAAACAGGGCAAGACAGCTCTCAGAGACCGTCTCATTCTGAGATTCCTGGAGGAAGAATCAGTATTTCAGACCAAGGTCAAGGTTAGAGCCAGTGGCTTGCTGGTTTTTTTTTCTTCAGGTTGAACTCCATTTTCTGACCCTGAGCTTTTATTAATCATGCTTCAAGTTGTGATATGGTATTTGAAGACTGTAACCTGCTCATTATTTCTTCATTTTGAAAATAATATTAATACCTGGTGAAATACTCTCTATTTATTTATCTCAATCACTCTTTAAAAAAAATAAAAAGCATTTATGAGGGGAATCCTGGAATATATTCCAGTCTTGGAGAAGCCATGGTCTGACAGCCAAGGAAGATTAGGGAATTACTGAGGGCTGGCTGACTAGTAAGGCATGGATATGGGAGTCAGACCTTGAAGCAGATGGATGTGTTGTGCAGGAGTGGCTGGGAGAACTATGTTAAGGACAGATGAAAATGTTAAGACAAGGAAACAGAAGAAAAAAAACAGAAGAGAAATAGGAGACATTGTTGCTATGGCAACTCCATCACCCCTGCTTTATCTTCAGCCTTATATTCAGGATTTCTAAGTAATTCTTCTGCTTCTTCTTCTTCTTTTTTTTTTTTTTTTTTGGTTTATCGAGACAGGGTTTCTCTGTAGTTTTGGTTCTTATCCTGGAACTAGCTCTTGTAGACCAGGCTGGTCTCGAACTCACAGAGATCTGCCTGCCTCTGCGTCCCGAGTGCTGGGATTAAAGGCGTGCGCCACCACGGCCCGGCTCTTCTGCTTCTTTTATGTACGCAAATCTTTTTCAAATTAAGTAAACTTCACATAGCTATAAAGATCACGATGTTACTCTTAAGGCAGTGGAGACTTGCCTGGTTTCTGTAGGAACTGGGCTACGTCCTGACATCTGAAGCGTGGAGCTCATCTAGTTGAAATGCAGTTATCAAAGAAGACATCCCTAACTTACTGAAGGTCAGGGGCCTAACCTTAGCAGGTGTCACCTCACTTTCAGCTAGAAGCTTTTATCAAAAAAGAGGAAGCTAGCTCATTTTTCTTTTCTGTAAAAACAGTGATTGAACTCAAGTGGCCATTCCAATGCCAGGTTAACTTAGTCCATCCCTTCACTTGCCAGGTTAAATAAGTTCATCCCTACAATTGATAAGTTATCATAAAATGAACTGTGGGTGAAAGGATGCAGGTAAGTCCTCTTACCGGAATGCATCCTATTGTTCATCATGAAAAGGTGTATGGAATGTGCCATATCCGCTTAGCTACAGAGAGGTTCCATTTCTTTCTGTCTCTGCAGTGAGTTCCAGGGACACACATTTCACCCTGATTTGATGCTTATTTCTTAATAGTGTGCATTGTTCCTGACTACTTTAATGGAATGGACTTCTAGTTAGGACACCTTATTTGAAAATCTATTTTCCTCAAAGCCCAAAAGCTGGACCAGAGGAGCAAGAATTCAGCTTAATCAAAGATCGCTATATGCTACACTAGGGAGACAGATGACACACTGAACTCAGACACCCAGAACCCAAGGAAAAATTGGACCCAGTGGACCACGTATGTAACCTCACTGTTGTGGGAACTGCAGAGTCAGGGGATTCCTGAAACTCAGAGTTCAGGCAACATAATGAAATAAAAAGCCTTGAGGCTCTATGCATGTTTTTCTCAAAAATTGAAGTTAGATAGCAATCAAGGAAAGTCATCCAACATCAGCCTCTGCTTTCCACTCACATGCATATTCACGCATTCTTAAATCACATACACACATTAGGAAGTACATATCATACACACACAGAGACACACATACAGACACACACACACACACACACATCCTCCAGAGACCAAGTACAGCGCATAATCTTTAGGGAGTTACCTGTTAGCCAGGATAGACTTGCTAACTGAAGATGACTTTATAATGCTTTAACAGACGATACACTTCTGGAGGTTGTAGAAAACATAAAGTTGGGGGAATTAAACTTCATTAATTACTAAGACTGCATTTCTTACTTTCCCCAAAGTATAGAGTCTTGTAATAATAAGCTAAAAACAAAAGACGATGTTTCCAGTGGCTGTGCGTTCACCCAAGTTGACTCAATTAGACAGTTTAAGAGTAGAATACATTTGAGCAGAATATCTGACACCATGAATAAAGTTTAATAGAAAAATACAGCCTGTGTAGCAGCTCTAGTATCAGTCCACACAATGGAAGGAGGCAGATACCATGGAAGAGAGATGGAAACATTTTCCTTTACAGACAAGAGAGAAATAAAAGGTTTCAACAATACCACTAAACACTGAGATATGTGGGCAAATACTTCAGGTAATGGAGACAGGTGTGGAGAGAGAGTTTCCTCTTCAGTGGGAGAGATAGAGGAGACATTATCAGAGAAGTTTTGGGAAGGACAAACAAGTCAGACAGAAGTGTGTTTTTGATAAATATCAGTATGATGATTTTGACAAGATATTCTGCACTGATCAAACTTGGTGGCCAATGAACTTGATGGGATTCTAGATACTTAGTCTTACTTTTAAGTTTCCTGTCACTGAAAGGCAACTCTGACTTTATAAACAAAAGCAAAGTCTTTAGTGGTAGCTTGGGTGGTGGAGAGCTTCCCTGCATTCGTAAGACCCTGAGCTCAATTCCCACTACCAAAAAAAGACATCTGGGGCTGAGGATACAGCATAGTGTTAGCATATGTGTCTATAATGTGAAAGGCACCATCAAAATTTTATAGAGAACAACAACAAAGAGACAGAAGTAAGCTTAGCATTTATAAGTTCATGTTTTGTAGTCCCAGAAATAAGAAAATAAAGATCTTTCCTAATGTAGCTGAGGGCTCAATCTCTTTCTGCTTTTCTAAAATGATGCCAAAATTTATCAAAGTTCCAATAATAAGGTAATTTAAGAGTAAAAGCCAGGGATACACATTTTAATACATAATCAAATAGATGTTCCTAGTTTATTTTTATGATAAAATAGACAATTCTTAAGCAGAGTACAAAAATGAAATGTGTTTATTATTAAATGGCATCAACTGTTATTTATCAAATGATAATTCTTTATTTGGCTTTTAAATGTACATATTAACATCTTAGGATCATTTTATGGCTAATAAAAGAGACTCTCTCTGGATGGTAAATTAGAAATCTATGATATATTCAAAAGGATATACACACATCATATCCATATTCATATATATGCACATAAGTTCTTTAATTCATATCATGTATTAATGGTTGAAAATTACTTTGGCACATATTATAAATTATTCTGCATACATTAATATTATATGTACTGTTTCATAATTATAATGCACAGTTTATTGAATAACTGCTGTTTTATATAATCATTTCATTTAATGACAGGATATTATCATTCACTTATGCATTCTTTTAGCAGCAGACACTAGGTAAAATTAATTCTGCAGTGACACTCCTCCTTTTGTTTGGTAGATACAGCAAGAGTCAGCAACTTGAGGTCTAGAGAGACAATTCCATCTGACATCCACTCTGGACTGCCCACAAGTGAAAAAGCATGGTAGTTAAAGAGCCTAGAGCCTCACCCGTGCTAGGCAGACACTTCTCCTGGCTGTGACTTGCGCTATGAAGAATAATATTTTAGAAGTAAAAGAAGAAAACTTCTCTTAAGAAGAAGCCACTAAGAGATAGCGTCTACTATTGAATGTTTCCTTGTGAAACAGATATTATCCCAATTTTAAAAGTATGTTAGAGAAACAGTAGATAGGCTTAAAAGAAACGCTTTTTAAAGTCTCTTTTTCAGTTTTGTCGATGATAATTGCAAGACTTTAATGAAAAAGATGGGATGACTTCTAGAAGTTGAAGCAGCTGTGATTCTGTTAAATTGTTGGTGATTTTCAAATAGCTTCTCACCTTGTCGCTGCTGGTAGCATACCTAAGCTCTTATTTCTTAGGAAGGACTGCTCAGTACATCCTGGGATTTTACTTAAATGGAAAGAAGAGTGTCCTCTTTTGGAATCATGCAACTTTTTAAGAATCTCTGTGACTTTCTGTGGTGTGTTCTAAGCCATCCATTTCCAAATCATTAGCCTTAATAATGATCAAGCAAGCTCACCACAATCTACCTAATTTTCATGTCGACATTTCTATACATATACAATAATATTTCATCTGTCATAAGATGTGCAATTATGCTGATCAATAATTTTGCTCAGGATAATTTTCTTATTAATAATAACAATGTGTGTTCCACATATGCAATCTTTAAAATTTATTTTTGTTTTTTATGTCCTCTGCTAATGTTTTGTGTATTTATTGAGAGAACCTTTAGGTTCACATACACTAAATAAAGGTTTTACTACTACTAAAAAAAGAGGTCACTGGAAGAATGTCCATATCCTTGTGAGTGACTCTATACCTGTGCGCATAGTCAGAGCACTAGCTGGACTCAATGGGTTAAATAATGAATAGATTAATAAACAAAAATATCATGTAAATAAATAAAAAAGAAAGAATACATGAAGCTGAGAAAAAGATTTGATGGCGTCTCGGGAAATTGAGGGAGGGAGAGGTGAGTATGATCAAGATATATTGTATAAATGTAAGAAATTGTCAAAGAATAAAAAAAGAACTAAAAGATCTGATTTCATTAGACATGAGTGCTATATAAAATGTCGTTGTTCAAAATTATACTTGCTCAACTTGACGCCCACTTTTACTGTGTGTGGCTATTTTTACACTACAATGGTAGATTGGAATAGCTATGGAATGAACTGTAAGACCCACAAAGCCTAAAATATTTACTATTTTTTACTTTACAAAAATAAATTTTCCACTGGAGACTAGGATTCAGAAGATTAAAGAGTTGCATCAATGCAATGAAGTGGTAGTTTAACAGAATAGGTGACATGGATAGAATTCTTGGAAATGCATGTAGTGTAATAGTGTATATGCATAAGTTATATCACAGTGCAGATGCATTGTGATGTCACAATGTTGATGCATGCGTTGCATCACAGTTCAGATGCAATGGTATGTCACAGCATCAATGCATACTTTATATCAGCATGCAGATGCCTTGGTATGTCACAGTGTTGGTGCATGCATTGCATCACAGTGTAGATGCAAATATGTGACAGTGTAGATGCATGTGTTGCATCAAAGTGCAAACGCATTGTTATGTCAGTGTAGGTGCATGTGTTGTATCACAGTGCAGATTCATTGTTATGCAACAGTGTAGATACATGCATTGCATCACAGTGCAGATGCATTGCTATGTCACAGTGTCAATGCATGCATTACATCAGAGTGCAGATGCACTGTTATGTCACAGTGTAGATGCGTGTGTCGCATCACAGTGCAGATGCATTGTTATGCAAGTGTTGAGACATGTGTTAATTACAATGTAGATGTACTTATTGATCACAGTGTACCCTTGCACAGAAGAATGTCTCCAAAGTGTAGTTTTGGTTTTGGCATGTTTATGGGGATGGTACTGACAACTGTCCTTCAATCTAGTTTTAATTGATATTGCTTTAAGTGCTTCTCTACTTCTACCCCAAACTGCTTTCTTATGTGACAACACTCTATTCCTGAACACTTGTATTAACTACATCTTACTCATGCTTGTTACTAACATAACAAGGTCCTGCTGAAGACCAAGTCAAGCTGTAAGATAATAGGTCTTAGGAACTGCCCACTCCCTTGTGAAAGACTTGAGACAAAGATAGTCTAAGTCAGTGGCCAATCACTAGAACATGTTTTCAGGTTTAGCTAAACTTTGACTTGTACTTTTCCTCTTCGGAATCCCACCCTTAAGGCCAGAGCCTACATACTGAGTAGCCAAGGGTTCAGCTGGACACAACCACCTTTCTGATTCTTTTCCTTTTTTTTTTCTTGTTTTAGATAATGGTCATAAACTAAGTGCATCTTTTCCCTGATATTTTGGGTTACTTAAGCTGTCTCTAAAGATCCCTGCCTACCACATGCCTGCTTGTCTCCTATGCAGATTACATTGATACCAATTTACATGTCATGACTTTTTCACTCTTCTCCCCTCCATTCTTGGACTCCATGCAGTACCTCAGATTTACAGTTAGGTTGCCCTGGGTTGTTGTTTTTGTTTTCTTTTTTTTAAAAAAATAAAAACTATAATAAATTTGTCCTCAAAGAAGAAAAAACATGCTTTGTTTTGAGGTAAGATAAGTGTTAAAATACAAAAACATATTTTTAAGAGTTTCAAGCACTAAAGTTAAGGAAAATGCAACCTTAATTGACAGAATAGATAAACACTAATCAAGGCATCTCAGTGAATACAAACCAAACAAAATATGATCTCTGCCATCAAGCAATTTAAACAAAAAGAAGAGATTAAAATATGTTCACATATAAAATGAAATATTTATTATTTCCTCTAAATCTGTTTTAAATGGCATAGGCTAGTCTATAATGAGAATGTCTCAGAAGACTTTGCCAATAATCATATTTTTTTTTTAACATTTTAAGACCTCAGACAGTGCCTTCGGTTTCCAATGACATTCTGCCAACAGTTTGATGGACAGAAAATTACTAAGCTGTAGCCTGGCTTTTCATCTCTGCCTGTAAAGACTCTGATCAGCACTGACCGCATGATAACAGTGTGAGGAATATTTCAGAGAATAATGCATATTGCAAAGTTCTCTGAAAACATTTTAAATGATATACTATTTTAAAAATAAACCACAAGGCTGACCTTTTGGGTTGGTGTATATTTACTAAATTGTGCCATTTAAACTTTTCACTTGCTAATTTTATCCAGTTATCAAAACAGCTTACTTTACCAATGAAAAAGTAGTTAGAGTTCAGGAATATGTTTATGTAACTCCAATATTCTTCTCTTTTCAAAAGATTTCAAGATACACTGAAAAAAATTTACTCCAAGCCTTCACTGATGTGATGTGGAATTCCCCTCTCTATGCTGTGATTACCATTGATTAATAAAAAAAAATTGATTTAGGCCTATAGCTGGGCAGAACAGAGGTAGGTGGAGAAAACCAAACTGAATGCTGGGAGAAAGAAGGTAGAGTCAGAGAGAAGTCATGTAGCCCTGCCAGAGAAAGACGCCACACAGAACCTTGCCAGTAAGCCACAGTCAAATGGCAATACACAGATTAATAGAAATGAGTTAAATTAAGATGTAAGAGCTAGCCAATAAGAAGCAAGGGATAAGAGGCCAAGCAGTGATTTAATTAATACAGCTTCTGTATGATTATTTTGGGGCTGAGCAGCCAGGAATAAACAAACTGCTTCCTACAACACTGATGCCTGGAATAGTAATAGTTTATAAAACCACTTCAATATTTTAAAATGAGCTTATTTTAAATGACATCATTTTGTTTATTTCTGTGGTTTCTGATCTAAAGTGAAATGACCAAAAAATATCTTACATAAATTATATGTTGGTACAACAACGAATGACTATGTGACTTCAAATTTTTCTCTGATACTTTAATATCTTCTTCATACTTAGCATTTACTTTTTCTACTACACAAACTAGAGTCTAGATCCATTAATACATGGATTATCTACTTACTTACTATCTACTTGATTACTACATTCTTAATCTTCCAATCATTTTTAGCAAGACAGGAAACGACTAAGAACTCACGAGGAAAGATGGGCATGGGGGTTCATATCTGTGAGCAACAGTGGCTCACTGCAGTTAGGAGGAAATGGAAGTAAGTTTAGGGGTTCAAGGCCAGAGTTGTTAGAGTTTTAGGCCAGAATGGTATACATGAGACCCTGTCTCAAATACAAAACAAAATATGAAGAACTCAATTAGGTTCATTTGATACTATTTTAAATGAAAGCAATTTTAAAGAAGAGTCTGCAAAAGAGGTATTTGTCATTACTTTTTGTTGACTATACAAAATTTTAATTTTTAATGTAGAACATCATCATATAAACTCAGTTATTAAGCATCATTAAATTAGGAAGGAATCTGTTATTTATTGTAAATGCAGATATTAAATTATTTATCCAAAGTTCAATATTTTCAAAATGACAGAACTAAGTTTTTACTTTAAAAATTTAATATTTTAATCTTTGAAAAGCTTGAAAACAAGAAAAAGAATGAATATGATGTATATACAGTCAACAGAATATTGGTTGGTATTTTTAATAAGCCAAAAAATGATAAATATTTGCTATACATAATGTAGATTAAAAATCAGCAATAGCTACTCTGTAATTGAAGATGAAAAAAGAAAGCCAGTGAAGTAAATGGGGTTCTTCAGAAAGCTCTGAGATGAATAATACGGGATCTTAGAGTAAGGATAAATAGGGTACAATTGGTAAGAAATAACAAAAAGTCTTTCATAGCTGGGTATGCCTTTATATACTGCTCTATGCTAAAAAGTTCATTATTTTAACAGTGCCCATGGAATAAAAAAATACAACAATGCCACAGCTAGTGGACTTCTCAAGGAACGAAGGTTGTAGCAATTGGTAAATTATACATTTCATTGGCCACATGAAGCTGAATCTATAAGCCTCGAGCTTAGGAATTCCTCAGTACTCGTCACAATTTTTGAGTCTACCCCTGCCATGTAACTTTGTTGGCATTGGAAACATGGCAGTAAAACAGTTCTCATCTTCATAAAGATAACAATGAACAAATGTAGACAGATAGATAGATAAACTATATATTTCAGAAGGCATTATTCTGAAGAAAATTTAAATATGACAAATACAAAGTGATGTTTTATGACAGGTGGCTAAAATTTTAAATGGAGTAACGATAGAGGCCCTTTTAAGGCAATGCTTGCATAGAGACCTGAAGACAGTTTAAGAATGGGAAATGCTAAAATTATTCAAGAGGAGAACTTTGCTTCATAAAAGTCATATTTATGTTAAGTATGACTAGAGGAAAGGATGGACAGGATGAACAAACAGCAATGGGCATGGGAGGAACATAGATGGGAGATGTTTAGAGTGGATAAGGCACCCAAAACGTGGAGAGTCCAACTGTCATGATTTTAATGTCACGGAAAGGTCATTTGAGGGAAGAGAGAAGATACTATATCATCTGGATTATACACTCAAGCATTCCTTTGCTTTGTGCATCTTATATCATAGACTATACATTTGTCACAATAGTGTATAAAATGAACCAGAGTTTATAGTAAGAAACAGAGTTAGTATTGTATGTGTGACATAGTGTTCATGTATGGGTGTGACGTTTTTGTCTGTGTACATATTTGTGGAGGAAGGTGTCTTTACATGTTGTTCTACATGTGTGGAGGTCAGGGTCAGGAATCTTCTTCCACGACTCTCCAGATTAGTTTTTTTTTTCCAGATTAGTTTTTGAGACTGGGTTTCTTCTTGATTCTGGAGCTCACTGATTTAGCTAGACTGGTAAACCATACAATTCCCAGTGCAGGGATTAATAGGTGTGTGCTACACATATTTCCCTATTTATTATTTATAATGAGGGGGCTGGAGATGAAATTCAGACTCTTGTGCTTGCATAGCAAGCATTTTGGCAACTGAGTCACCACAGGTGCTTACTGAGTGTCAACTAATTCATTAGATGCCCAGACTGAGGCCTTCTGGTGTCCTCTTTTAGCAACAGTGCTAGAGATATTAGGAGGGAAGGGGCACTCCAAGTAGCTGGATGGAAGCATTACTAACGCAGCCGTGAGAGTGAACTAAATACACTCACACAAACAGGGAAGAAGACAGAAGTGCTAGAGCAAGAGACAGTGAGAACCAAGAGATTTGCTCTCTGGTTCCTTCTGTGTGGCTCGTTTCCATGGCACCATTTTCTCATTCTTCAGGAAGTTGACGAATGGAACTCACACAAAAAATGAGTTTTTTATTTGTCTAGAACTGGAATTTAGAAAAAGGACACTTTCAAATTTCAAAGATGAAACATGAATGAAAATGGGAACAATTGGTTTCCCACAAAACAGTACTACTCATTACATGCTCACAAGAATATCTGATGAACTTCCAGGAAAAATAAAATCTGTGAAACTTTTGGAAGGACTTTTTTTCTCATAAAAATAGGAAAATCTGATGTAAGAAAAGTTGGCTTTCAGACGATACAGAATGCACTGAGAAAGATAATCATGCAAAAGCCAGTTTTGAAAGTTTGAGAAAAAGGGTAAAGCTGAGAAAAAGAAAAAGATAGGAAGGATGGACATACATAGAAAACTCAGCTTATGTACTAACACTATCTCAAATCTTAACCCTAAACCCTGTTTCTAACCCCTAACCCCTAACCCTAAGCCCTGATACTATCCCGAACATTAAACCCTAACCGCTAATCCTAATCTTACCTACTAAGAGTACCAACAGGCCCAACAATGGCCAAGAAGGTAATCACTTCAGCTGAGCACTGGATGCACGTCTTTATTCAGCAAAGGCTAAGCATAGGTTATGGCTTTGTTATGCCCAGTTATCATGAAGATAAACAATTTTTTAAAGGTCTTAAAAATGTTTTGTTTTTTTAAAAAAGGTATTTTTTAAAAGATAAAAATTCAGGTGGATTGGTTATAAAATTTCTTGATTTATTTTAGGCATCCTGGTACCTTTTCTATATAATATTTAATACACTTAATATTCTACCTTTAAGGTTATCAAACACTGGAAACAAACAGAAGATGAAAAACAAAACAAAGAGAAAAATGACAGAAAATGAGAAGTATGTACTTGCTAACCAATAACAAATGGGGAAGAATGTTTTGGTTTCTACACATCCAGAAGAATGTGGATAGGCAGAGCTATTGAAGAATCAAAAAAAAAATTGTATCCTGGCATGTAATAGAAATGCCACCTCTTCAGATGACAATATTTATATGCTACCTAAATAAGATGATAGTAGAGGTGCTGTCAGGAAGAATAGTCGAATAGATATTAGTAATATTAACACTTATCACATGTATAAACATCATTTATTTATCATTGTCCAAGAAATACAATTTAGCTATGGTGTGTCAAATGACATGTTCATCATGGAATACAAACCTGCAAAGGTTTCCCAACAGGAGTAAAATGTCTTGTAAAGGAATAAATAGAAAAGATGGAGAGAACTAGTTTTGTGAGACACTCTGAGAGCATCCCACACGGGGAAGGACACTGAAGTTGCATTGTAATCAGACTTTCATTAGCTGGATCAGTTACTAAGCATCTTAACGCTAATGGAGCTACAGAAGTTATTAAAGTAGAAAGTGCAGGTGGCCATGTTAGAGGAGCAGCAGGTGGCAACTGAAGATCAAGGTGTCAGTCCACCAGAAGGAGACTCTCTGAATGGTCAGTCTTGGTTAGGAAAGGTCTCAAGACCACAGATCCCAGAATGATGTGGGATTCCCCTCTGTATGCTGTGAATACCACTGGTGAATAAAGAAACTGCCTTGGCCTGTTGATAGGGCAGAACTTAGGTAGGTGGGGGAAACTAAACTGAATGCTGGGAGAAAGGAGGCAGATTCAGAGAGAGACCCATGTAGCTCTGCCGAAGACAGATGCCAGAACTTTAGCCAGTAAGCCACAGCCATGAGGTGATATACAGATGAATAGAAATGAGTTAAATCAATTGTTAGAGTTAGGAAATAAGAAGCTAGAGCTAATGGGCCAAGAAGTGATTTAAATAATATAGTTTCTGTGTGATTATTTCAGTTTCTGGGCAGCCAGGAAACAAACAAACTGCCTCCTTCTACACCAGAATGTCTTTTGCTTCTGCTGTGCATTTATAGGATTGCTGTTGCTACCTATCTCTGGTATCTGGCATGGTTGAATGAGTATGGGGAGACTCCCCACTGCCTGTAATGTAGTGTGCATATCTCATGGAAAAATCCCACTCTACTGGACACTTTATCTGTCAATCATCAAGAAGATGATTCTTCCCCAAGGTGTGCTATCTAATTGATAATAATAATGTTAGTTTATACAGAGTTTTAATAAATAAAAATAAATACAAGGAAATACTACACCGCCAGGGCCTATGAGTTTCATCTAAGGAATTGTATAGGCTCTAACCCAAGATAATGATTAAGAAAAAAAATGATTCCCCTGAAGCCAGACTATCTCTAATTCTCTTAATGCTGAAAGAAACAGTCACAGGATCTGGTGTGCATCATCAGCTGAAACAAAGCTTTAAAATACCTTCAGGTTATATTAGATATCTTGATAATAGAGATGAAGAACCCTAAAAAACAATCTCAAATTCACAAGAACAGATAGCTGAGGACAAAACACAAAGTGGCCCAAGTGTTACTAGCTGATTTACTTTCCTTGCTATGATTGGTTGATGTTAAAATGTGATGATTAATTCCTTATACCCATTTCTGCCCTCAATAAAAATCAGATGAGTAGGTATGCACCCAAAAGTTTTAAAGTAGATCTGACTGGTTCTTTTTCATATAAAATAAGTTTTGATTTGTGATTCATTTAAGATTCCTTATAAGATTACCTTTCAAGATAAGTAACACAGTAATTGGCCCTTTCTTTGTAACTGTAAAATGCAGCTTGCCAGTAAAAGATATGACTGGGAAGAATAACTTGCTTGCCTACATTGTTAATCTATAACAAGTTGCTTGGGTATGAATGTACATAGGTTCTTGGCACAGTTTGTTTTCACCTATAATATTTAAACAGTTTAATCATTTAAGGGATATAAGATAGTGCGTTTTTTACTGTTTGTTTTGTATTCATTGTAATCATTCACTTGAAAAACAAAATGTGACTACATTGTAATTTTTATATTGCCTGAAAGGTTTTGCTGGGGTGTATAAGGTGTAAGAAAAAGAGTAGAAGTGTTAGATAAAGTTAAATTGGGCAAGAAGAAAAACATAAAGAATGAGAGAGAAGGAAAACATCAGGAATGAAAAAGTAAGAAAGAAATCATCAAATATGTGAGAATTACAACGGAAACATCGAGAATGAGAAAATTAGAGGAGAAACATCAAGAATAAAAACAGAGTTAGAAAAAAACCATCAAGAATGAGAGAAGGGATGAAGAATGCAAAAGATGAATAAAGAAAATATTTGAAGGAAACCATAGAGAGTATGTATCTGTTCCTCTTAGGTAGAAAAGTCTACTATACACCAATGTCATGGATTTCTATCAGGTCCTATACTGTGGGGAGGCTGATACTCCAGGCAGCAATAATAAAGAACAATATAAATTCAAGGACGTTGGTAGTTGTTAGCTGACAGCTAATCTAACCAACTGATGAATAAATCCATACAAGTGACTCTCAAAATGTTCTCTAGATGGACGATGATAATTTTGGTGTCTATAGGAATTGTAAATATCAAAAAGAAATGAAATGTACAGACTTAGGAAGACTGTTAGGGAATTACTAATTTTGACAAATTAATAAGATAATAATAAAATACAATCAGATTTAAAAGTAAAAAGTCTTAGTTTGAGTAAATTAAAATAGTGCTACAGTCATATGTCCCAGTGATGTTTGAATTGACTACTTTTATGCACTCATTTGAAGATCACCTTGGTTTCAAATACATGCTGAGTGGTATTTTCTTGTGACTATGATATGCACACTTGCTTGTATTGACTTTTTGAAGTGTACACATGGCTCAATGACTGTCATGGTTGGTCAACTGTTATGTAGTTTAAAGTACACACACATGTTAAAATCCCTGGAATTAACTGAAGACTGACAAAGCATGTTTCTCCATGGAAGATGTATTTCTCTACCTTTACCCGAGTAATCTGCTGCAATAGCACTTTAGTGTCAATAAAAGCATGATTAATTTTATGGAGATAAATTATTTCACAACAAAGATGCTCTTGATTAAACACACAAAATTATTTCTCTACTATTATAAAGCAAAGTAAATGAAAGATTTGTAATACTACCTGCTATGGAAGGATTTCTATATGCAGAAAGAATTAGAAAGACAAATTACACAATTAAATAAATTGTTAATTTATACTGTTGTTTGCTAAATACTATAATGGAATGTATGAAACCAAGGATATATTAAGTTCCAAATATACTTCCAAGTTAATAGTAATGAGATTTTGAGCACGTCTTTCAAAGTTAAACTATTTTCAAATTGCAGGAAATTTAGACTATATTCTGCAAACACAGTGTTGGTGTGTCTTAGGAATATCTTTAAAACTGCTGTAATAAACACTATCAGGAGAGGTCATGAGCTATCAGACTTACAGCTTCTATGCAAATGGGTAAAAGATACATTTGGTACTGAATGGCTTGAGTACTCAGAAATGTTGATTAAAGGTGCAGTTCAATCATCATCAACATACACACTATCAGTGAGAAAACATAATTTGTCCTTAGTAAAATAGTTCAAAAATTTATAATATATAAATATTATGATTAATGTCAGTCAAATGCACACGTCATATACATATGCACCTTTAAGCTGCATTAACTGAAGACCACATTAGTAGACTAAAGGGTTTATGTATTTTATATTAAATACCGAATTTAACAATTCATGCTAAAAAATCTTTTGCAAGTCCTAGAATAAATAAGTAAATGACTGAGTGCATGTTACCTAGGGAAAGAACTTTATTCCTCATCATCATAATTACTTTCTGGGCTGCTTGGTTAAGCTTAGTGATGGGATGCAATTGATTCTTTTAACAATGAATAACTTTTACACTACACTGATCAGAAAGCATATTGGTATGCATAAACAACAAAATTATGTTTACTGAAAAGACAGATGATTTTTTTAAAAAGTAATTAGGAATATGACTCGATATAAAAAATAAACAAATGAATAAAAGCGAATACAAGGGTAAATGAATTAGCACAGAGCTATGAAAAGTCTACTTGAACAGCTTTTATAAAATGGTGATCTAACAAATTCAACAGAAACTTTTCTGAACAAAGTGATTTTGATGGGGAGGGGCAGATAGATTTTTTCTTGCAGCTCAGGACAGCATCAAACTCAACAGAGCAGAAGCTCTTGCTTCAGTCACCGTCCTCCTGCTTCAGCCCTTAGGTGCCAGGATAACAGGTACCTGACTCCACTGACTAAGAAACCAATTCCCAGTGCAGCGAATATGTCAGCCTTTTGAAAAGAATGTGCTCAAGGAATTTTTAACTCAGAAACATATTAGCAGAAAATTATAGCACTATCAAATTGAACTATTGCAGCTATCAAACTAATGTATCTATGGTTAAATAGATTTATGAAAACAAGAATGAGATATAATTTCACTTCATACATGATGTTATTAATTTAAAGAAAATAATAAAAAAAAGAAGCCAGGGCTCCAAGGCTATGGTTCAGTCACTATAGTATCTATCACAGAAGCATGAAGGTACTTGAACTGAAAACCCCTGTAAAAATGTCAGTCATGGTGTCCTCTGGAGACTCAACTAAACTGATCCCCAGGGTGACTGGCCAGCCAGCCTCGAATAATGGGCAAGACCCCAGTAAGACACATTTTGAAATACAAGGTGTTCACCTCTTGAAGTATCTTTGAAGTTGACCTCTATCCTCCACGTGGAGGTCTACCCATAAATACCCATAAACGCGCGCGCGCGCTTGCACACACACACACACACACACACACACACACACACACACACACACCAGTGTGGGGGG
Source organism: Microtus pennsylvanicus (assembly GCF_037038515.1). Classification (NCBI taxonomy): domain Eukaryota; kingdom Metazoa; phylum Chordata; class Mammalia; order Rodentia; family Cricetidae; genus Microtus; species Microtus pennsylvanicus. Next base: position 44,687,219 of record NC_134585.1, on the reverse strand, counting down.
CGTCGAGAAGGAAAGAGGGAGGAAGAGCAAGAGAGAGAACAATAGTAACATAATGACAAACAGTGACCAAAACTGGACTAATTGACAACTTTCTTCTCTGGGAAACAGTTTTGGAACTTCTCAAGAAGTAAAATGTGGAGTTATCTTAAGACCCAAAAATCCTACAACCAGGTTAGAAACAGAAATTTGGCAACATCATAAGAGAAAACTCAGTCGTTTTTCCAGCTTAGTTTTTAGCTCCGTGAAAATTGTTAGCATTCCTTTCTTTATACTAGAAAGTTTTCATTTTCTATAGCTTGGTATAGCTTTGCTAGTCTTACTATGGAATTTTATAATTTTCGGAAACATATTTTGTACTATTGAAAGACAAATCAAGGAAGAAAGATTAAAACTAAGAAAGCCAATAAACTCCTAATGCTTTTTGAATACTATCAAATATTTCCAGAATAGTGGTATTGAGTGTGAACTACTAAAAACTAAAAAAACAGTAACCAAACTCATTTATTTTTACCATGAGTATGCCTGGTGCCTACAGAGGCCAGCAGAGGGCGATATGTCCCTTGGAACTGTAGCTTCAGACAGTTGAGAGCTGTAAGGCAGGCAAGGGGATTGAACCCACTTTCTCTGGAAGAACAACCAGTACCCTTAACTTCTGAGCTATATTGCAGCCTCTAGTGAGTCAAAGTATTAAAACATATTTGTATTATGCAATATGAGAACTAGATACTGGGAGCTGGAGAGCCAGTTCCTTCAGTAAAATCCTTACCACGTAAACATAGGGACATGCACAGCCAGGGTGGTGGCATGTGGCTGTAATCCTCTTCCTCATATACACACAGGTGGATCCTTCAGGCTTGCTGGCTATGTAGTCTAGCAGAATCAGATCTAATCTAATCAGAGACTGCGCCTCAAAAAGGAAATTAGAGCCAGGTACCGCGGCACACACCTTTAATCTCAGCATTAGCGTTTGGGAGTGAGAGGCAAGCAGGTCTCTGTGAGTTTCAGGCCAGCCTGGTCTAGAATTCCAGGCAGCCAGGACTACACAGTGAGACACTATCAAAAATAAAGTAAAACAAAGGGGGACCCGAGAAAGACATCCAGTGCTGACCTCTGGACACCACATGCACATACAAACACATGCGTAGACACATGAGTGTGCAGGCACAAACACAGACACATGCAAATTCACTGCTTTCCTAAACCTCTTCTAGATAAATATTTGTAATGTATGTATTGTTTTCTCTTTAGGGTAACTTCAATAAAAGCAGACAAAACTTGAGAACTCTAACCAACTGATTTGCACAGTATAAATTCTCCTTTCGTATAACTTAAGATTTTTATTGATATATCTTCTGTATATATGTATTTGGGGGGGGATACATTTAAGAGAAATGTTACAAAATACAAAGCTTCTAGGAAATAAATAGATCTCAAGTAAATTCTTGAAAATCATCTTCTTCAAATGAGTGAAGGCTGTATACGACAAGCCTCTGTCTCGTCACCTATGGACTAAATATGGACAACTCTGGGTGTATTTTCACAGTAATAAATATTTAATGTAATCATGCAAATCATATCACTTGTTTAAAATAGTTGCAATTTTCTGGCTTGCTTGCATTTAATTCTAGCAAGGGGAAAACTCCGAAGTTGTTTATTTTCTACTTAAATAACAGAGTGCTTGTGTGGATATCTGTGTGAGGGTCGTTTCTATTCTCTTAAGAATTACCCATCCTTTAAATGAGACCTCATGATAAAGCTAGCTTCATATTAAGTTGTTACTGTCCCATTTCAAGGTGAACCTTACTAATATAAGGATTTCAGAAAACAAAAGGACATCTGCTTCATCAACATAACCTTTAACATAACTTTTATAAATACTAATGAAAATTTAATACAAAGAATTGTTTAAAAATTGTGACTCCTCAGCATAGCATCTCATTATAACTATTATAGTACATAACAATATAATTATATATGCTATATAGTATCAATTATAATAAGCACTATATGTAAGTAATTTAATATATACATTTTAGAAGATATGTAGCTATGCTTTTACATTTTGAGAGAATACCAAAAACAATGCCAATGTATTTTTTTATAAATTATTCTTAATATAAAGCCTGACACATTTTTGGAAAATTGGATGAACTTGAAAGGAACAAGCTCATTTTGTTTACTATATTCATAACCCACTATTTCGCACTAGAGCACTGATGGAGATTTAGAGGAAACCACAAGGGAACTCAGTGCAGATGAATCATTCCACTGATTCCCCAGCAGACACTGTGAGTATCAAGGGAGTGATGCAAATTCCACTCTCTGCTACTAAATGGAGTAAAACAAACATAAAATTTATGTAAACAGGCTCTGGAAATTTTTCATAATATCACTAATTTTTAGATTTGGAAGAGCGTTGGTTTTCAACAAAATAAAGGCATGATATTAATTTTGCCAATGAAAGTATATATGGGCACAAAATCATTTTGTATTATAAGCTATTACACAGGCCCACATCAAAGTCATTCTGTATCGTCGCTCTTTCTTTTACATAATTCAGTTTTCCAAGTTACCATTACATGTGACTTAGGCTAAGGATAATATTTAAAACAATAGTTCAAATAGTTATGGGGAAATTAAGATAATTAACATTTAGCTGGACTTAAGAATAGTTAAGAATGCTTCTGCTCTTACACAGACTAGAGCTCAGTCCCTGCAAACACTTCAAGCAGCTCACAACTTTCTCTGACTACAGATCCAAGAGAAATCTGATACTCTCTTCTGGCTTCTTTTGGCTCTCTTGTACATGTGTGCATGAATACACATGTATGTACATACACGTATACAGTCGCAAACTTAAATAAATCTTTAAAAAACACTCAGCTATTCTCCTTAACATGCCTGTGGACAAAATCTGGTGTTGCTATCCTGAGACGGGCTCATTTGATCCACCGAATCAGTGGATCACAGGCTGAAAGTGTCCAGAGTAATGTTGACTGATTAATTTAAACACAGGTGAATTAATGTATACTCTCCAATCGAAGTGAGTACGATAGTTTTAGGTGGTTGTATTTTACAGTATTTCCATTGCAACCATAAAGCCTGCCTGGATTATCTTCTGCAGACAACAATCACAGCAAACACAGCAAGTCCAAAACAACCTACCAAGGAAGAAGGTCGAAGGGATGATGATGCTCCTGGCCAGGTCTTATATCAAGTCTGAACAACATGACGATTACAAACTTACCATTTTACTCTCCGATGTAATTCAAGTCTACACTTTAAATGTCGACTTGTCCAACGTGATACCATTTATTAAATTCTATGTGTATGATTATCCAGTTATTTTGCTTAATGAGATGTATCGTTCATTATAGCAGTGATCCCACACACCAATAACCGAGGCAAAACATTTAGTGAAAATCTACTGTGCTGAATAAATTTTCAAAGTGGTTTCTTTTGTATGGAAAAATTGATGGCCAGACACAGATTAATGTTCAGTTAAATGTCAAGCTTGTTCATCATGTACTGTTGTATATCACTTACATTAGAAAGATATTAACAAAGGCAGCTGAAATGACGTTTAATCCAAAGTATTAATCGCCTCATTGTCACTTGGATAAACTAATGAGCCCCGAGGAAGTTATAATTGACAGGAGAGGGAGGTTTACAGAACAGAGGTGATGCTGATGGAAGATGCCACTTGAACTCCACTTCCCAAAGACAAAGAGCCTTTGTGAGTTCTACAGTAATAGGAGTTAAAGGTGATCTCCTAGGCTCAAGAAGCAATTGTTATGCACAAGGGTGAGGAAAGGGGCAGGATGGGGCTCAGCCTGACAATTTTCATGTCATGTGTTCTCTTGAAAAGCAACACCATTTTGGTTTGACTTATATTTGATTTGCATTTTATCTCTTGTCTGTACCACGTGTGTGTACCTCGTCTCCTTCTGCAGTGGAGTTTCAAATCACCAGCCTTCACACCTAAGAGGTATTCCGAGGTGAAAGCCCTCTAGAGTTTACAGCTCCTAAAACAGAATAATCACCAAAATCCTGGAGCTAAGGACAATGGGCTGGTGATATAGCAAAATCTCACTATTTCCATGAATTCCGTCTCTCCAAACTTGATATACAAATGTAAAATTCTGTTGGGCTCTTGGATGCTCATCTCCGTTTCATTTTCATGAAAACTAGGGATGAGCTCCTCCAGTTGTAAAACCGAGTTGTGAAATGTTGTGATTGACAGAATTATATGCAACTGTCACTTAATCAAGTTCACAAAAAAAATACAGTATATTAAATCATAGAAAAGAAAGCATGGATTCTAACCACTTTGTCCTCCTTTGGGAAAACATCCAACGAAGCAGAGCAGGGAGAGAAGAAAGAGAGAGAAACAAGAATGAGCCTCGCATTAATAAAGTGATGTCAATGCAACAAATACATTTCTCCAGGGTTAAAACACAGAAAGCTCATGCTGGATGTGAGAACTGAGCCCACTCTCCTGAGTTTTAGATTTCAGACTAGTCCTACATTTAAAGTATTACTTGGTGTCAGGCATCCTGATATATATCTGCAATCCTAGCTCTCAGGAGGCTGGGCCCGAAAGATCCCAAAGTTGTTATCAATCAACAGCAATATGCTTCAGAGAGCAAGCAGTATCTCCAAAGCAAAAACAAAGGAAATCTTCAGAAAAAAAAATGTCAGTTTGCCACATGCTACCTCCTATTATTGAAAATACTTTATTAAACACATAGAACAATACCAAAATTTTATTAAAATTACAGTGAAAATGGTTAGAGACAAAATTTATAAGAATATCTAATGAAATGTCATATATCAAAATTGGAGAAATACAAGTACTTTAGGCACGATGACTTATCCCATAACAGTAAAAATAGTATTTATTAATATGTATTTCAATATTTTATCATAAGAGAAAACAGTCTTAAATGCTATTTTTCTCTTACCCATAAGACAAATTTTAAGCTGCACCTTCTTTAGTTTTACTTCTTTAAATATTTATTTCAAGTTGGGGTAATTTTAGTGTAAGAGCAATGGACTAAAGCATGCGTCCGTATCTGTATCAAAGAATTGAAGCACTTCCTAGCTCAGTTTTCTTTAAACAACCTGAATTTGACCCTATCAACTTTAATATACCAGCGATCAGCTGTGTGGCAGCTGGCTTGCCTCAACTCTATGGTGGGAAGTTAACAGCTTCAGCAGCTGTGGGTACTCAGGCAGCACTAACCCGCTGCTGGCATGCACTAATTGTATTGCCAACAGAGTTCAGACTGGAACGTATTGGAATCACTTCCAGGACCCACCTGCAAAACCCGTCCCAGAGGACGCACTTACAAACGCTAAAAATTGGATGAGGGACTAACAAATACATCTTAAGAACTCTCTACATGGACATTCGCTTAAATTCTTTTTAATTCACTCTGATAACAAGTATAAAAGTTGATCACTAGCCTTTGTTTTATAGCTAAGGAAACACTTGTTTAGAGATGACACTGGCCTTACATTAAGCTATAAAATGTGCTTATTATACTCAGTGTCTTAATACCCCTGGAAGAAATTCTAGAATATCCTACTAAAATTCAGATGACCAAATAATTAATATATGGTCACTTGAGAAGTTTGTTCTCAATCTTAATTGATTTTTCCAAATTAGAAGAACTTCAAGAGTAGTTAAAGTTTTAATAATTTAAAACATGTTTATGTCACATTTTGCACATAGCTAGACAACATGATAAATACTTGGACTAAATACTGGTAAATTTTTAAGGCAATGTTCATCGCAAGTGTTCAATGCTATACCACAGATCTTAGCCAAATAATTTATTTGAATTTTTCTACATATAATTCTACTGTACTAGCATGGGTAATGTAAGAGGCGCGTTACACTTAAATGTATTCTGGAGTAGATACTTGCTAATAAGGGTCTTGAATTTCACAAATTGTAGTGTTGGATGGAGTCTGTCCCACTAAAATTTACTTATTCTTTGTTTAGAATCTTAAAGCAGAAAATATTTGTGCTAACTTAAAGCTATGGTACAGCAAAATACAGTGGTCTCATTTGAGCAAAATTAGAAAATTTCTTCAGGTGAAAATACATCTCATAAATCCTAGCATATAGAAATGGCTTATTCCATATCTTCCTTGAATATCTTACCACTTCTTGTGAGATGAATATGGTGGTAATCATTTGTCTTGATAGTAAAACTTAAATTGCATTTATGGTAGCTAACCATTGCTTAATATATTATAGCTACTTTCAAGGATTTTATAATCCTTAGTGATACTAAGTTTAAAATTCGAAAATTAAGTGCTTTGGACAGGTATTGTTTTGGATTGAGATGGGAATCATTTAAAAAGCCCCACATGGGCTGGAGAGATGGCTCAGAGGTTAAGAGCATTGCCTGCTCTTCCAAAGGTCCTGAGTTCAATTCCCAGCAACCACATGGTGGCTCGCAACCATCTGTAATGAGGTCTGGTGCCCTCTTCTGGCCTGCAGACACACACACAGACAGAATATTGTATACATAATAAATAAATAAATAAATAAATAAATAAATAAATAAATAAATATAAAAAAAATAAAAATAAAAAGCCCCACATATGCAAAGTATCTTATTCGGTGCTATGTTCATCACTATAAAACACAAGCCGCAGAAGGATGTGTTCCTGCTCATATTGCACGCATGCTCTAGTCTCAGCCCATGCAAGTGATTACATGCTGGCAAACGCGGTGGCTTTGTTCAGCTCGTGGGCACCTGGTGCGTTCACAGGACACTCACATTGTTCGAGCGCAGAGACACACGGCCTCCACAGCGTGCACAGAACTTGGTGCGACAATAGGAGCAAAGATGGCCACATCCGTCAGCGAACTTAGTCTTATGACAGATTCCACATGTCGGGGCATCATCTTTGTGCTCGCCCTGGTACCGCCGTGCTTCCTCTCCGATTTTTCTCACTTGTTCTTTATAGCTTTCAAACTGTTGATGCAATCTCCTGGGCAAAAGAGACAAGAGAATAAACTAAGTAAATGAAGGAAGATAGACAACGCAACAATTTTTCCTAAAGAAAATTAAAGTTAAGCTGTTGGAGGAAAAGCAGCGCGTGCAAATCTACTTTGCCCACAAAGGTGGAAACAGGCAATCTATCCGGGGGTACACAAACCCTGGTCTGACTTGATCTTAACAAGAGATTCTACTTTTACTACTCTGGTGTGTACCATCCACAGCTGCTAAGGCAAGCCCTTTCCCAAAAGAACATTTACAGTAAGACTTAAATTCCTCAGTTCATCAATTCAAGTCCTTCCGTCTTAAATTGCTATACACAGATCGATTGGAAGAAAACCCTCCAACCTACAGAGAGTCTCCCAGGTTAAGGATTTCTCCACATTGTAAATGAGAATGAAGAGTGTTGGTTGTACCAAGACTAGTCGACAGTCTTGGACCACCTCACCAGGAGTGCATCCTGGGAAACAGCTGATCAAAGTCATCTCTGCGTTTGAGCTAGTGGGCTGGCCCTGAGTGCTCCCTAAAACAGGGAATGCACAGATGACATTGTTAGTTCTGGCAGTTAACGTTTCAGTCCACAGAACGGAGCCGTGAGAGCTGCACTCCCCAGACATACAAGGTGGTGAGCCAGGCCCATGCTCAGTAATGCTTCTGAACTGGGGGTTCATGATGGTATGTGTTTCTTTTTAACCTCTAACAGCTCCTGAGCCGAACTTGAATCATTACTTTCTCCTTTCCAACTGATACTTTTTCTACTTAATCCATACGTAAAGCGAATGTGTATAAACTCCCATATAACACAGCTGATTATGCTGTGGACAGCATTCCCAATTGACAAGCCAGATAATTTCGTTTTATAAAAGAATAATGCATGTGGCATTTTAACTTAATGAATGTACAAATACCTGGTCCGTTTGTTAATGAATTGTTTGTTACACTCACCATTTCACATCTTGCCATCAATGTAAGTTTGGGTTAGTAGGAAACTATCAGGGATGACGATTATTTCTAAGGATGTGTACAAAATAGCCCTGGGAGTCTAATACCTTCTAGTAAACAGGATGATTGTGAGGGATGGAAGAAAAATAAATAACCCCAATTGAATAAACAGAAATAAATTTCAGCATAAGGGGAATCAAGAACAAACACTTATCTAGCCCCTAAGTCAAACCTTTACCATCAGGGCCACTATGTCAAATCAACAAGCAATCAAAACTGTTTCAGAAGACAGGCTAAGAAAGAGTTTTCTTATAAATTTATTCTATAATATAGAGTATGATTTAGTATGGGTGTTAGTAAACTTTTCAGCAAAAGGTCAGGCAATAAATATTTTAGTCTTTACGACTAAATAGAGTATTTGCTGTAAACTCCACTGTTCTGTTAGGAAAGGAGCCATAGATAGGCTTGAAGTGAATGATTGTGGATACATTCTAATAAAACTTTTATTTATGAAAATAGACACAGCAGGCTACATTTGGCTAAAGGGCCAGTGTTTCAATTCTTCACTTAGGATTTGTTTTATGCTAAGATATAATGGCTTCCAAACAAAATTCTTTTGACATTTTAAAATTTAAACTTGGAAAGTCTATACATTTTACTAGGATCAATCCAAAGGGTTTCTATCTCAGGATTTTATCTTTTTGCTCTGTTTTTAGTATATGTATGTATGGTTCTTGAGATTGAACCCAGGGCCTTGTGCATACTAAGTACACATTTTAAAACTGAAACACACATGCAGCCCTCAAAAAAAAATTTGTACAATATGTAACACGTGAGGTTCTGGCCACTAAGATAAAATCCTTTTTTATTGCAATATTATGGAGTTTTATGTGTTTGTTCAGAAGTCATTTCATATTTCTTAATAATGTGTCATTACTATTTCTGTATATGATACTGGTCTCCAACCATTTAGTAAATATAAGAGATGAAGAATTTGGCCAATAATGAAGACAAATATCTTCTTAATGAAAAACCAACATGCATTATATATATATATATATATATATATATATATATATATATATATATATGTATAAAACTTAAATATAGTTATAATTTTCATTGTCCATACTGAGGGGAAACACATATAATTAACAAACGAGTTGATAATGACAACATTTCTGAAAGACCTCATTTACTCGCATAAAATCATAAAATCCTGGCAAAATGCTTTCAACATAGTTTAAAATAAACGTTGGAGCAGGAAATAAAGTGTGCAAAGTCCATAACGAGTAAAATGGAATAGGGACACTATTTGACAAGGTAACATAACTCAGATGCAAGAGATCTGTTTGGGAGGAGGCACTGAGGCTCGGTGATCAATAACTTTGTTTTAATTGTTGTACAGTGAAACTAAATGCTTTACATAGGCAGCCAACAAAAATACTTGAAATAAAACATATGATTTCTCCACTCAGTGGTGGAAAAATACAAAATTCAAGAAAAAAAGGCAAAAGATTTAATTTAATAATAAAACCACGAAACTACAGAGAGAGAACGGTTAATGACTGTTGCAGGAGATAGCAGAGATAATGAACTCATTAGGAATCATAAGTAGAATGCAGTGTAGCATCAGTACCAGACAAAGATGTCCATGCCAGATTGTTAAAATGCTAGTTAAATGAGGCTTAGAAAAGACAGACTCAAACATAGCATGATTTGTGATTTCTAATGAGGTGAGTTATTTACATTAAACACAGACAGACAGAATATTTGCAATAACAGTAAAAAAAAGATATTTCAAGGAAAAAGTAAAAAATCAAAAAAAAAAGCCTGAGTAAATAAAATAAAGTATAATATTTAACTCAGAAAGCATTACTAAGCCAGGTAGAGGGTTCACAGGTATATGCTCTGCACTCTGAAGGATGAAGGATGCAGATTGAGTTTAAGGCCAGCCTCTGTTATAAGTCAAGACCTCATCACACACACACACACACAGACACACAGACACACACACACACACACACACACACTTAATGATAATAAAAATAGTCTCTTATCTAAAAGTATGAATTTAATGTTTACGTAAACATTCATCAAAATTCAGTTTAAACTTAACTGAATAAAATATAAAGAATAGGAAAATTCATCTTCAAAATTTTAACCTTTTATTGTAGATAAAAATACATCACAATAGAGGATGTCAGATAAATATAAAGTGTACTCTAATGGACAAATATACAGAAGCATATATGCATATGAAATGTATGCACATGGGTTGTGCTATACAAACGTGTGTAAATTTCTTCATCAAGCACATTAATCAATCTGTGTAAGACTCTCTCTGTTTCTCCCTTTTATATTGCTTAAATTCATATATGAAGATTCTCAAAGTATGTAGAAAGTTCTATGCCTCAGGAGTATCTGAGTTTTTTTTTTAATGCTGAGGTGGAATTAGTTCATGATATTTGCTCTCCCTCTTTCCCTTTCTCCACATATATAATATATACAACAGCATGTATAATATATATGTATGTATACACACATTCCATACATAAATGTATATATGTGTCTGTGTGTGCTGTGTTTGTGTGTGTGAAACATTTCATATTAAAGAGGAAAAGATTCTAGCTTATCAAATACCACTGAATAGCAAATGAACTCAACAGAATTATAGAGCTAAACGCATTTAATAATATTGAAAAGGTGTAAAAGAACTGATAATCCATTTAATTAGCTTTCGGAAGAAATACAAACATTTGACTCTACAATAACATTGTGAAATAGACAACACCATTTCCACTTTATTGACAGGAAAACCAACATCTGTCTGAGACTTTAACTTTCTGTGTTGACATACCATTCTAAATTCACCTTCTTAAGAACTTCTCCCGAGCTCACAGAAAGGGAGACAACAAATGTGGATGCCACTTGTAACTTAAAGCATTTCTGGAACCATGAAAGTGTGAATTTACCAAGCAAAGTGAACCTTTGGTGAAATATACGAACAAAACCTGATAATGGAAAAGCAAATACAACGGTGATGAATAGCGTTTGTCCCCACACTCCCTTTTTACCAAACTGACTTCAAGATACTGTTTTCTTTTCCAAACTACAACCCTGATCTTAATGGTTTGAGGTCCCAGGATCTACTCTTGTGAATGCTTTTGCTTCTTACACTATGTGGTCTCTTAGATCATGACAAAGAAGTGAATATTATTAGTTCTTTCATGACCGAACACATTCAAGTGTTTTACTAGGAAAAGGAGGTGTTTCCATGGACGTGTGAGGTCAAAGCATCTACAGTCTTATTTTCTCCTTTGGAGAAGTGAGGGTACTTGCAAGGTGCAGTGTCTTTTCCCAGAGTGGGTACATAAAGGATCAGGATAGCTCTTTCCCACGTCCTTTGCACAAAAGCTCAGAAACCCATCCAGAAAGGCAACATTCATACTTTATCAAGGCCTCCTGTCTACTGGCCCTAGGCAGCCTGTATCCATCTTAACTCATCTCGTATGTGTTACAGCAATGGATTCAGAATCGGTCATGTTCACAGAAGGGTTCTAAACATCCAAGAAGGCAAAGACTATGATCCTGCTCTGGCTGAAAATTTATTACACCTTCAAACTGCTTTCTTCTGACGTTTCTTCCTTTAGTTGCAGGTAAATCCCTTATATACTACTAAAAGACACAGTAACTTTGGTCCCCATTAAGCTCACTGACTTTCTTTCTATTATAAAGGAAAGCAAGAAAGAAGAAAGGAGAGATGGATGGATGGATATAAGAGAGGGAAGTGATTCATCATGCTCATGCCCTCAAAACTGCTCCGTAACCTGTAATACTCTAATCAATTGGTCTCTTAGCACAATCTTAATGACCTTCCTCAATACACAATCCTCTGAGAATGTTCTCACATCTCATATTCTCAAGACACTATCTTAAAAATGAAATCAAATTCTGGGACCAAAATACTGGTAGTGAAACTTTCAATAACATGCACATTTACTTTTGTTTTCTGCATCTGTTGCTTTAACACTTAAATCCATTTTTAATATGTGACAGTGTTCTACCACAAATAATGAGTGAAAATACATATTTTGTTATATGGCATTTCAGCAAATGAGTCTGCGACTGTAAAAAGCTTCTGTGAAATTTATTTGTAGTCTTTAATATTGAATTGACATATTGTTATTGATTAGCAAGATTGGCAAAATCACAGATTTCAATTATATATACATATATATATATATGTAGTATAAAAACAATGGTATTAAAATTTAAAATTTTCTGTATGGGAGTTATTTTGTCACCATATAATATCATTGAGTTATTTCCATAAATGCATTCAGTTCAAGAAACTCTGTGATTCCAGGGATGAAGCAATCAGTTCAGTGATTAATGGTTTATACTTTAAATTATATACCGGAAGACATCCTGGTATGATAGCGAACAGTTGTTAAGCATGCACTTCAGAGAACGCTCTGGAGTTAGCACAGGTCCTCACAAGTTTACTTCTCTGTTGTGTGGTTCACTCTCCCATCCACAGAGAAATCAGAAGACTACCACATCTTTCTCATGTCTTGCCTTTACAAAATCTAGGCGCACAGAACTAGACCATCGGAGAGGAGGGATGGGTAAGTGCTGCTTTCCAAGTGGGTACTTAGGGAAACTGACAGTTGCCCCAAGATTAAGGGAGGAATGGGGCTCAGGGGAATCTACATGCAGCAGACCAGGTGTGGAATGTGTGCGGAATGGTGACTGAGTGTGAGTCCTGAAAACAATAGGTATGGACTATGTTTCCTTTCTCCACTGCAGAAAAAACATATAGATAGAAATTATTGTGTATTCCTTTACTATACGGGCAAGTGAACACCATCAAGAGCCCAGGAAATGGAAGATTTAGAGATTAAGGACAAGAGAAATCTTCTAGTATTGTCACACTAATTAAAAGCTCCCCCAAACCATAGCAAAAGCCCAACGAGTAAGACATGACAATGATTAAGAGAATATGCCTTACTTGACTAACATTTTGAAGGCATACTATTTAAAATGTGAACATTATATTTTTGTGAAAATAAATCCGTAATTTCTTTTTGTTTTGTTTTCTTCAAGTTTCTAGTCTATTTAGAAAATGCAGAAGCTATGATACATATGTTAACAGCATTTTCATTTCCTTAACATAATTGAACAACTATATTTTAATCATAAACATTGAACACTGACTTTGTGAAAATAAATTTAAAAATTCAAATATTATGACATATGTGTATGTGTGTGTAACATATATGTAATAGATGATACACTAGCCCCACATGCATGGATTTAAATGTATTGTTTAAAGCATTTAATAATTCAAAAATTCACAAATGATATTTCTAAGTCATATTTACTCCGGCATTTCTCTTCTGGCTCTGGAGGTCCAACAAGGCTTTGTGTATGTCAGATAATGAAATACATCCAAGTCTTGATAATTAAAGTTATAAACTATAGTTCAAAAACTATTTTTATCCTTTACCTACAAACATGATTTTTGCTTAATGTAAGTGTCCAGCAGATGGCACTACCGGCTTTTATTTTTATATTTAGTTCTCAGCTATTTAAATTAATTTTCTTAAAACCATCTAATGTGTTAAAGAAAATTAGTAAAATCAGCAGGGGTGTAACTTATTAGAAATATGTGTATTTAGAGGTGACTGCAAAAGAACAAGAGGCATTGTTCTGCTCTTTTAAAGAGGATTTTCCTTCTATGTAGACTTAATACAGGCCTGCAGGCATGTGTACACGGACACATATGAACACACATATATTTACATTCATATATACACATGCACTTATATTTGGCATAGTATGGGGTCTGATGTATATTTTTTACTGCCAATGAGTTTTCATGTCAATCGTTCGTCCCCCACTTAGCACTGTTAAGGCAAAGATCAGCCAATCAGTGTCCCACAGCGTTCTGAAAGCACTGAGCGATGACACTTAGGGCAAGCAAGAGCCGAACCGGTGATTAGCTATTAGTGTTTTATTGTCTGTTACTTCGGCCAAGCATTTATTTTTAATTCCGTTTTCAATTTACCAGAGGAGGCCACTCCCGAGTGAGCATTAAATGGAGATTTCTCAGGACGGGGAGCCTTGCTCACACGCCTTTGCATGTTTGCTCTCTTCCCTTTCTCTATGGTTTGCCCTTGTGCTCCAGAAAGTAGTGAGGCTTAGCAGGTTTCAGTGACAGATCTCAGAAACACTGCGTCTGGGTTATGTCATGATGTCACCTGTAACATAACAGAGCTCAAAAACTGAAAACTGGGATAAGAATGGGGAATGTTTAAAGTTTTGGCAAACAGGTTTGCTAAAGTTCATTACACTCAAGAGAAAAAGAAAACGATGTAAAATAAGGAGAAACCATTACACAGGAATTAATAAAAATGAATAAATGAATGATGTCAAATTTTAATAAAATAATCATAATAGGGGCCGGAGAGATGGCACAGTGATTAAGACTGGTTACCGCTCTAGCAGAGGACCCAGCACACACATAGTAGCCCACAACTATCTGTGACTCCAGTTTCAAGGAATCTGATCCCCCCCACCCCCTTCTAGCCACTTCAGGGACCAGGCAAGAATGTGGTGCACTTACATCCATGTAGATAAAACACAGAAGCACTTTATACATGCGCACACACATACACATAAGAGTCCTTAAAATAATAATAGTAAAAGTACATTAGTATCAACTGTATGATAGATGCGTTAAAGGAAATCTAACAGGTAAGTTCCATTTACTGGCAATTTAGTCAACAGTGGTGTCACAAATATGATCAAGACCTAGTGGTGAGTAATCAATTCCTGCCTGCATTGTCTGTGTGCCAAGCACAGCAAAAACCTTGCCTTTGCTGAATCCTTCACAACTTTTACTGTTTGCAGTGCTATAGTACAAAAAAATAAATGAATGAACCAATTACACAATTGGACACTTTGGAAATGAATATATCCATCTTTTTTAACTTAAACCTAAGGTTGGCTTCCTTGGGAACAAATCTGCATTATCTATTTCTTAGCTTTGTGACTATGAAGAATAATTTAAACCCAATGTTCAATTTCTCCATGTGTGAGCGACTAGAAAGAATCACTAGGAAGCCAGTGGAGATAATCAATATTAAGTGCTTAATACGATGTCCAGAACATGGGAAAGCTCCGTACATATGAGCTATTATTATGCATGGATATGGATAATACATGAGGGAAGAAAGCACTTTGCTTTTCCGTTTCAGAATACACTTAGCTGATAACTTTAGGAAGCATCTATGACTGGCAGGGTTTCTTGGCATATGGGTATCAATATAAGTGACTTAGATAATTGATCAATAGACCAAATGTAAAGGCCAGAAAGGGCATTTCATCAGGCAAAAGTCAGCCTGGAAGACACACCCACTAGTTTGAGTGGTCCTGCCGAAAGCCCCGGAGCTGCAGCCAATGGGAGAAAACAAAAATACTTTCTGAAAAATTTCCTAGCATTTTTTTATGGTTATTACTACTACACAATTAGAAGAAGGAAGAAGAGGAAGGAGGAGGGAAAGAAATAAAAAAAAAATAAAAAGATCTAGTAAGATCTAGTATTTTTGAATATATTATCAAATGGGTTATTTTGAACTTAAATATTCAAACTACCTCACTCACTGACAAGCTCTATGTACCGGCAATTTAGCGAATGGTGGCGTCACAGAGATGATGAAGCTAAAGTGTTAAGTAACGTGTTCATAAGGGTAACTTCTGCAAGGCCAAGCACAGGATAGATCTTGCCTTCTCTAAATTATGGATGGAGTAACAAAATTGGAAAACTGGTAACATATCAAACACTTGCTGCTTTCAGTTTGAATAAATTTACACACATGGAGTTTGTTCAAATTTACACACATGCACTTGAGCAAATTTGTTTGTTTGTTTTTCTTCTTTCTCATGATAAACTATTATCTATAACAAGGTTGCTGCAAGGACATTTTAGTGATAGCTGGCAAAGTGGTAACTTCTTTTTTCATTACTAGACCACAATATTTTTTTTCAAACAGTAGTGGCCCCATGAAGCTCTTTGAGCTTTGTTTCTGAGGAGCAACAGAGACGTACAGGACTAAGTACAAGCTACGATGAGTTATTTGCAGGGTTTCTGATGACCCTGCCTTCCACGACCCTGTCTTCTCCTGGTCAAGTTCGTATTTGCGGATCCCAGCTACTGGCTCTCACTCACTCACCCCATCACTGCAGAGTGGTCTGGACAGAGGTTCTGCCTCACCCCTTCTTCTCTAAAGGTGGATGATGAAGCCAGACCAATTTTTTTCGGGACACAGGAAGGAAATGTGTTACCCCTGTCTCACACCAAAAAGTGAGTGTATCAAGGCTTTAAGACATCGCTACTTCATCTGTACACATCATCATCATCATATCCCTGCCAACTTTTGGGGTTCCATAAGAAGTATAATAGCTATTACACAGAATGAAGTTACTGAACAATAACTAAGCTGTCAGTCAAATACTGGCCGCTATGAAATGCATGGGAAATAATGAACATAAAATCAGAACCTGTGTTTTGTCCCATTCTAGTAACCTGTTAATGGATTGAAGCATATCATTAAGACAAAGTACTATGAAATAAATTATCTAAATTGAATCAGAACGTGAAAAGCAGTTTCTTCAAACATTCTACTTTTAGAGCCTAAATTAAATATCAGAGGAATAAGAAATTTATTCTTTAAAAGGCTTCCTCTTTTTCATTTTTAAAGCGGAGAAATGCAAGCTTCCTGGGTTTTCCCTGCACAGTGTACTGAATTAGTCAGCCAACATTAGGTACAGTATCTCCTCAGGCATTCCAGAGTGCAATTCAAGACAAGTGACAAGACACAATCTCCTTCCCATTATATTTGCTAATGGTTGGCATCTGTTTTCATCCTTTCATTAAGACATACTGTTAATATGCATATAAGACCAGCTATCATCTAAGTAATGTAACAGGTGCTGTAAATAACTTGAGTTATTATATACCCGTGAAAGGAAATGATAAACCAAGTATTTCATACTTCAAGTGTGGAAAAGAAATATTGAAATAATGTTACAGCTTTTAATGTCCTCATATGTATACATAATTCATACCTGTCTCATGTGACCTAGAACATGCAACCCTCTCTAATCAACTCCAGACAACCTCTTCTACCTTCCGGCCATAGCCAGGAATCATCAGTCTATTTTTAAATGATGCCATCTTATGCTATATTTAGACACTAACAATGTGTCATATCCAGCTCTCATTAATCACACGAAGCTAGGAATATTCCATTTTTGCTTTTCATACTATTGCATTTCCTATACAAAACCTTAAGTGGTATCAAGCTATTTTGAATACGAACTGTTTTTAATTCAGTAGACTATGTCGACAAGTCTGGACAGAACACTTTCATTTTCTGTCACTGTTATGAACCAATTACAAGAAGCATGGCCAAACTTGAAATCAACAAAGTCATTAATTTTGTAGCAGTTAGTCACAAAGAAAACACTGCAATATTTTACTTATAAGCAATACCCCATCCTATAGAAGTACCACACATTTTCTGTAGTACTTTATTTCTCACTGCCAGAGTAACCTTAAAGCGTGGGTCCCATTCCATCTTCCTGCATAAGGCCTATCCAACAGTCAACCAGCAAATATTTAAAATTGAACTGAATTGAAAACTATTCAGTAGAGTGACCCAGGAATATACTCTGACAAGGAGAAATCTATTTATCCTTCATCCTCTAAAGTTTGATTGACTTTTGTCTTTTTTAGGATTAAATAAAGTAGCATAAGGAAATTATTTAAACTTTGTAGAGGAAATAACATAACTTGCTGTCAGCTGAGATCTCCGAATGCTAAGCAGTTCTATTGTTACTCTAGGAATGTCTTATAAAGCATGAATGGAGCGAGTATTTGGGAAGGCAACACCACATCAGTAAAACTTGAGCATAGACTCGAAGAAGATGAGAACCAGTAATAAAGGGTGTAACAGCAAAGGGACGAGAAGAGTGAACACTGAGGTGGGAGCTGGGGGTAGGAGCAGGTAAGAGCAGGAAGGAGGAGGGAGGCAGGGAGTGCAGAGCTCACAGCCCACCACCACACAGTACTGTGTCTCACACCTGGTGAGCACAAAGAACTTGAGTGAGAAAATGTGATGAGTGAGCTTCTATGTTCACTAGATTCCAGTAGCTCTGGAGTTTATTTGTTTGTTTATTTAATGAGATGAAAATAGAATCACATCATTTTCCCCATCCCTTTTATCCCCTCACTTGCCTAATGTACCCTCCCATTTCTGTTTTTCCTCAAATCGATGTCTTCTTTTTAATTGTCATTTTACACACAGAGAGACACACATATTATGTTAGTGTAATCTACTTAATTCAAATAACATTATTTGATGTAAATTATTTCAGAGCTGCCACTTGGTACTAAATTATCAATCTGGGGTGGTGGTGGTACCTTCCCTAGGGAAGAAAAGCTCTCTCTCCATTGTTCCTTAGTTGCTTGCAATTTCTGTCTAGGGTTACATGATTCATGAGGTCATGAATCCTGGAGAGTAACCTATAATCGCCCCTTTACTGAACCAACAAGAATTTTGAACTGCATTCTAAATTTTCATCCTTAATACCCACAAAGTGTAGCTCTCGATCATCATCAAACATTTTTTTTCTTTGCAGCAGATAAAGACCATTACAGAAAACTACAACCAACTCAAATGTGGTGAAATCAAGTCTCCTAGGAATTTCAGAGAAGCCACAGCCATGATGTCTCCACAACATGGATGCCTAAATAAGACCTAAACAAGGAAGATATAAATAACAGACACGCTATCATGGGAGGTGGAAATCACATATGGCTTATGAGAGGATAGGAATGAAGATATAGATGGTAGTCATGAGCTCTCTGAGCATCTGGGTTAGAAAAGATGTGTGGCCGTGGGAAACCATTCAGCTATTCTTTCTGCACGGTCCTTGCTTTGGGTCTTACATAACCCATGCATACAGACAAATTTTTATGGTCATGACGACTATAGACCTTTGAAGTTTCATTCTTGGGCTGCATTTACCATTTGGCATCTGGCTTCCTTCCTCAACACCAAGGCGGTCACAGTCTGTTGCACCCAACAAGGCTTCCTCGGGTGCCATGACACAAGAATATCATCTCTATCAGAAGGGAATGCAGAAAATGATGACATCTTTTTTCAGAGAAAAACAGATACAAGAGCAGTGTAAGTTACCATCACCTACTACACTTCTAAAGCTTGGCAATAACCATAACATGAAGGCACACCTGTATCAATAAAGTTCGAGAAGTTTCATCTATTTATATGTGCGAGGTTAATACTAAGCAGACACCACAAACATGCAGTAATCCCACATATGACAATCTAAGGGCAATACTGTTTCTACCAATGACAACCACACTGGCCACAACTTTTGAATCCATGATCCAAGAAAAGTAGAAATATTAGTTTTTAGAATGCAGATTCTAGCAAAATCTTTTGAAATTCTGTTCAGAAGTTTTAAAATGAGTGCTAACTTCAGGAAACTGAAAGAGAGAGAAGCATTCTGAGTTTGAGACCATCTGGGGCTGCATATGGGGATTCAAGTCAGTCAGGTTACATAGCAGGACCCCACCTCGGAACAACACAAAATCAGAAATATTTAGAACTGTAACATCTATTTGCATAGACTATTTTTTTTCTATTTGTTTTGTAATAGATTACTTCTTCCCTTAATTGGTTACAAAAACTGAAACTGTGAAGTCCTGCTGAATTTAATTCTTGGAGACACAAAATACCCTAGGAAGTGCTAGCTGTTTGTGTGCATGTGTGTGTATGTGTGTGTGTGAGTATGTGTGTGCATGTGTGCTTGTGTGTGTGTATATTTGATCCATGTTACTGATTTTTATGTAAGTTTTCACAATCTGGTGCTGCAAACACAGCTGTGGAAGGAGTGATAAATGATCAGACACCGAGGAGATGCTCTGTGATGAGCAGGGCCTTCTTCTCTTTCGGGTTGTTCATCTGTTCGGTTTCATTTAATTTGCTCTCTCTTAAGTTTAAAAGAAAGTTCCCACTTCACGTATGAAGCAGGTTACTGACTTCAGAAAGCTCTGCCATAGCACTCTGTCTCAACCTTCTTGTCTATAGCAGTGCTGGTGAATCTGAACAAACACCTGCCAGATCCTACTAGGGGAGCCTCAATCTCAGAGGGGTAGCATCAGAGACAGGCAGCGACCCTACATAGTGAGTGCTTGGCATCACCGTTTCGGCCAATGCCCCGTTCTTTAAAGTCAGGGATGCAGCCTGGTCAACTTAGCAAGGAAGTCTTTTCATGATAAAAAGATTTATCTGTAATAGGGATGGTAGGCACAGCCCCAAGAATGGAGTCTAAGAGGGAAGGGAAAATAAGAGCAGGCTTGGTGTAAGTACACGCAGAGCAAGAGGCAACATTTCTTATTAATTACTCACATCTAAAACCTGGTGTGTTCAGTATGTCTCCTGCCTAAAAATAATTTAAATAGCCTGGCTTGGAGCACTGCTGATTTGTCCCCGCATGCATCCCGCTGGTCACCTTTCTAGATTAGCTGTGCGAAGACATTTTACAGGCTGCTCTAACCACACCATCTGAGCATTACCAACTGATCAGATTGCAGTCTTCATTTAGAAATGCCCTCTGCTCTAGGGGAAGATGCATGAATTATTATAGCTTTCATAAACAGATTTCCTTCAAAACACAGGTCTCCGAGGGTTGCTTTACTCTGAAAGCCACCATAGTAAACAGATCAGCAAAGGCAGCAGGCAAGGTGAAAATGTCTAATGAAAATTCTACAGAACTCTGTTAGCATCTAAGTGAAGCCATCTTTTTCCTTTCAGTATAGAACGGCTGCCCAGAGAACTAATTCGTCAAAGCTCTGGGTTCACTATGCCTTGCACGAGGACATTCCTACCAAACAAGAGGCAAGTTTTCCTTAATTCATTTTATATCCAACATAATACTTTTATTAATTATTTTGGAATTCACACAATGCACCCCGATCACACTCATTTTCCAGTCATTACAGGTCTACCCCCTCACAATTGCGACCTCTTCCCCTGAAAAAGCAAACAAATAAAAACTAAAAAATAAACTCTAAAAAACCAAAACCAAAACAAGACAAAACAAAAAAGAAAGAAAGAAAGAAAAAATACCAAGTCCATTTCGTGCTTTTTGAGTTGCCAATATTCACTGGAACATGGTCAAACTCCCAGTCATCAGTCCCTTAAATCAAACAGTCCTTCGCCACCCCTACCCTGGCATGGACTTACACATAGGTTCTTGAGACAACACGGACCACTGAGATTATGAGATCCACATGGCCTGCGACATCAGTAAGGACCATAGAATTCAGCATGGTCTCTAGTGGCAGTACAGAACACAGACATCAACATGGTCTTCACCCACAGCACGGGCTAGGGACACCATCGTGGGTCATTGCAATGGCATAGGCCATAGACATCAACATGGCCACCTAGGGCAACATGGGCCACAGATGCCAACATGGCGCCCAGTGGCAGCACAGCAGGACCTGAACAACGATTGTTAGTAGATGGTTGGGTATGATGAGAAAAATGTGTCTTCTCTCCGAGATCTGTTTCCATTCTCTATAAACTGAGAATAATAACTGCCACCCCTTAGGAACATGGACAACACTAGTGCACAATCTGCCACATATTGGACACTCAATAATCTCAGTGTCCTTTCCCCACTTCTTCTTTCCAAAGAACATGGGTTCTCCTTATAAAACAGAACAGTGAAATACCACCGTAAAGTGGAAGACCTGACTTTGAGTCATGGGTTTCTGCCTCACACTGTGAAACTTCTTGGCATCTCTACGTCAAGCTCCTCTATTTTTATAAAAGGGATAGAGTTAGGCCACTTAGAGCTATCACTTATTAATTCACAGAATCAATAAATAATGACTGAGCATCTACTCCATGCCAAGTGGTTATATAAACACAAAACGGAATTCTTTGTTCATAGGAAAATTTGTATTCAACGATGATTGGCAAGTGCTAAGGCATGTTTAAGGAAAGAGCATGCAACAGAGAAAGATCAGACAGCTCTTGGGGCTATGAGACTAACAGAAAAAAAAATTGAAAGCCGGTTACTGACACAGGTAGGCAAGCCTATATAGATAAGATAATGGGGAATTATAGAACAATGTGAAATCTTAAAGACCAATAATAAATGTGCTTTTGCCAGCCTTATAAATAAGACTACTGGCAGACAAAAGGGTGAGGACAAAGTCTGGGCAGAAGTAAAGCTTGGAGAAAAGCAAAATAAAGGTAGAGAGGGGAGGGAGTGAAGATGAGATCACAGACAAACGATGTCAGGAACCATGGAGACTTTTGATTTCTCCCCTAAGTGGGTTGGACGCTCACCACAGGGTTGTGTGTGACAAACTGGAATGATGAGGTTGAGAGCTAAAAAAAAAAACCCATCTGTTGTGTGGGGGAACAGACTACCAGTTAAGTAGACCAGGAGAAACAGGAGCTACTAATTCTCTGAAAGAGTGCATACGGTAAAAGGAATTTCCAATTGATGATATATTTAGCCACTGCACCAATGAAAAGAATTATTACGGCACATCTCTGGAGCATACTTTGGCTGTAACCAGTATTAGTTCTGCAACATTAAGCAAGTTATTCTAACTCGTTAAACTCTGATGCTATGGACTGTTATGTTTGTCCCTCCCAAAAGCTGCGTGCTGAAACCTTAATCTCCAATGTTACAGTGCTTGGAGGCAGAGCATTTGGGTGGTAATTAGGTTGAGAGGATGTCGGATATGAGCATCCTGCCTACCTTGGTGGGATGAGTTCACATAATACAAAGAGAAACCAGGATTCTGTTTCTCCCCTGTGTGAACACCGGATGAGAAGCTGATGCTCTCTTGCCAAGCTACAAATAGAACTATCACCAGGGAACAAAGCTGGTGGTCTCCTTGTTCTTACAGTTTTGATCTCAGACTGCGGGAGCTTCCAGAACTAGGAGATAGATGGTAATTTGTTATGAAAGCCTTGAGGTAATGCCCCGAGTCTCCTCATCTGTGAAATGGCAGTGATATCACTATTATTGTAGAATTAAATGAAAAAAAGCTAAGTGACAGGCTTAGTACAGTGTCTAACAGGTGTGTCCAACCTGCAGCCTACAAACCACGTGTACCCCGCAAATCAATGCACCCTAGGATAGTTATGAGAGGAACAGAATATATTTGTACACCAAAACCTCAAGTCACAATGTTAGTAGGTAGTCTCCCTTGGGAGCATTTATTGAACAATTGGGTCATAGCCTCACAAGGGTCTCATATGAACAGTTATAAAAATGTATCTTACTGATATTATAACATTAAAAGTAAGCAACACTAATTTGAGTTTTTTTTTTCAAACTGTTGCTTATTTCTTTCTTCCTTGGAAAAAAGGCCTAAATTTCCTATCCCTGCACCCCTATTTGTGCAGATATTTTAAAAGTGTAGCCTAAAAGAATAGACCTTATGGGAGAATTCTGTAAAACATTTTTTATGTGGAGTCACTTTTACCTTTCTGAAGATGTAAGAGAGAACAATGCATTAAGAAAAATATGGAACTTGGTTTTTATTGTATGAGCCAGAGCAACTTCATGAATATAGCAGTATTCATAGACTCGCAGAGTTAAAAGAAGAGTAAACTGTACTCCAGAGAAGTCAAATGCACCAAAGAGGCAGAACTGAATACACTCAGGACACTCCCTGAGTAGTAGACTCGTGGGTTCTGTGTGACTGATAGGGAAAGACCCTACTTTAAGACAGTCATTTGATCTGGGCACCAGAGTTAATGTGCTTTCTTGGTGAAATCAAATACGGGAATTTTTTAACAGTGAGAAGCAATCAGATGCTCAGTTTTAAATTTCATATAGAAGAAAAACGGTTGAGAACTACGTCTGCTATGTGGTTTGCAGTTCAAACATCCATCACTTGGCATGAGATGTATTTTTATCTCTATGGGGGTTTTTTGGCTGGTAATTTGAATTCATCTCAGTAGAAAATTCATGTTGCATTCAGTGTTTTGCTCTTTATTCTGCTAGCAATGAATCTCGGTTTTAACCTTCAAGTATTTGTTCTGATTTCGTCGAGATAAGTGCTTAGCACTGGGAAGGACATGATTTGCATTTTATTTGTGCGAAGAACCAATACTGATTCACACAACAAGAGACATTTAGAGTGACAAGAGCAGGGACACAAAGGATGAGATTTCCAGTTTAAATTATGCAGGTGCTAAAACATAAAAGCAAAACAAACAGAAACTCAAAAGCAGCCCAGGTTTCAAGAGGCACCGCAGAGCGTCTCAAGGCATTTTCTTTCTAGACAGGACTCTCAAACACTCTTTGAAAACCCCTAAAAGGTATTTCTGTCTCGATTTAGCCCTCTTGAGCTGTTCAGATTATAACTACTGCCTTGTATGTCTGAAGGTAACAAGTAACAACAGCAACAACAAAGATGTGTTTGCCTTCTTGTTGGCTCAGTGTGGGTTCTTTGTTTACTGCACACCCTGGCAGAACAATGCATATGCACGGTATTTGTTGAATGGATGTTAGTAACCCTTTAAATGAGATGACGATAGGCCAAGAAATTTCCAGTAATTCGTTGTTCTGAGGAATTGCTCAGAAATTGAGCTACTGCACAAGGGTGTTGTCATTGATTTTCCCATTACTGGACCAGGAGTTCCTTCAGGGCAGGAATTCTGTTCTTCAAATCTGCAACCCCTTTTTACCTTGCTTCAAGTTGTGGCTTCTGATAGTAGACTGTCCTTCAGTGCTGCATGAATAATGGATGAGTTGCCCGTGCAAGTATTTCTTTTGTCTCCATCATTTGTCTCTAGTGTCTAGTTGTCTGATACCTACACTGCTTGCAATTTGTATCCCCTTTGCCTCATCTCAACTCTCAAATTTAAGTCACTCTTTTAAGCTCCATGGAGAGCCTATGATCTTCCATGACCACTGATACCATCTCCTCATGACAATAGAATTTAAGTGTATACATAATTCACCCTTGTGTTTTATGCTCTGATATACTGTGCACAAACTTCCTTTGTCCCTTCCGAGAAAGGGTCTCTTTTCATCTTTCATACATAGATTAAAAGCATTAGTCTGCAAACAGCTGATGTTAACTAAATATTTAAAAGTGTGCACATCTGAATGAAACTTCTCTCAATTACACGTTATAGTGAGAGAGATGCATCAGCAACACCCTGAACAAAGTTTTGTTCAACTCCTCAGATGGCTTCCCGGAAGTTATAAGGATATCTTCTAAGGCACGCAATTCTACTCTTTTTTTTTTTTTTTTTTTTTTTTTTTGGTTTTTCAAGACAGGGTTTTCTGTGGTTTTGGAGCCTGTCCTGGAACTAGCTCTTGTAGACCAGGCTGGTCTCGAACTCACAGAGATCCGCCTGCCTCTGCCTCCCAAGTGCTGGGATTAAAGGCATGCGCCACCACCGCCCGGCACGCAATTCTACTCTTTACAGTCATTACTGTGGGCATTTTTCTATCAAGCCTAGCAGTGCCCCTACACTCTCCATCTCTATAAATGGCCTTAACCTTTTGGCTCATTTAGAATAAACTGAAGCCTTTGTTCACATGACATTCATCCAAAGAGTTGAAAACTGTTCGTTGCTGTAACCCCTCCAAACATTCTTTCCCTTCAGGCTAAGTCATTTGTCATTTGGCATGATTTCATATCCTTTCGCCATCCTGATAGTCTCTCTAGAAATGCTTCAGATATCTATTCCATTATGAAAGTAGGACAGCCTACACTGGAATAAATTATTAAAGTGCATCCTTCCTATTCCACACTTTATATGCCATATTTCTGTTTATAGCCCTATATCACATTAGTTTGCGTTAATCAGAATCATAGAGTGGACATATACTTGAACTTACTATCCCTATCACTAAATCCTTTCTATCATTTTTCAGATGTCTAAAAAATTAGATTACTCATAATTGCATGATTGTCTTATTTGGGTTATCATATACAATGGCGCTGTTTTAGTTGTCACATCTTATCTTGCCAGGTACTGTCTACCTCTTCATTCCAACAAGATTGTTGATAATGACTATGGAAACCTCAATGAATTCTGAGCCATCTTATGTGAAAATACAGTGACTATGTCCTTGTTGCAGGGAAACAGAAACGCTTCCTGCTAAAGGTGACCTTATAAATGTTGTAGGGATTGCAGACCATTATCTCTCCCTCTTGATTATCTGCCATTGTCACAGGAAAGCAGCCACTTTAACACAAAACAGAGGGCAGCCCTGTTCCAATGAACTCATTTGAACACAATGAAATTTAAAAACATGTAACTTTCATAAGAAGTGTTATCCTCCTCTTGATATTTTTCAATCATTTCAAAATATAAAAGTCCAAAAATATAAAAGTTCCCCATGCCCCACAAGTGCACAAGCCAGGTAATGGCCGGATTTGGCACAGGGGACACAGTGTGCTAACTCTAAGTCATTACCAGTGTTGTGAACTCTGTCAGAGGTCCTTGGTGTGCACTGAGAAACCTGCCTTATTCTCAACCCTTCACAATCAGGTCTTATCAGGGAAATTGACTAAGAAAGGTTAAAATATAAATACTGAGTACTAATCCTCCAAAACTAGGTCAGTGGTTCAGGTGTCTCATAAATGTTAATTTTTTGGATGTTTCTTACATACAGCACAAATTTCCAAACACTCTATTTCTGGTAACAAAAAAAATGTATATATTTCTTTCAAAGTACAACTTCACTGCCTTTCTAATTACGTGTTGAGAACACAATGATGAGTAAGAAATTCACTTGCCCTAATACACTTTTCCATGGAGTTGTATTGAGGTGAAATACATTTATAAGAATAGCTTTCCCTCAGTCAACTCTAAACCCTAGGGCTAATACCATATCATCTACAATAAAAATTGAAATAATGTCAATCAATATAAAACTAAAAATAATCAGGCTGGACGGCGGTCGCATGCTCCTTTAATCCCAGCACTGGGGAGGCAGAGGCAAGTGGCTCTATGTGAGTTCAAGGCCAGCCTGGTCTACAGAGAGAGTTATACGACAGCCAAGGCTACACAGAGAAACCTTGTCTCAAAATACCAAAACACAAAACAAAACAAAATCCTCAGGATTCTGCACATATATCTGCATGCCCACCTTGCCTGAACACAGACAAATGAGACCACAATAAATGAACTTTGACTCAAAAACAGAAGAATGTTTGGATTCCAAAATCTTGTGATCTGAGCATGATGTTTTCAACTCTATGCTTCAGTCTACTCTGTTAAGCACTGAATCACGTGGCCGGTGCCAGGCTCAAAGATATTGTGAGAACAGAACCACATCTCTGCTGAACATCAGGGAGAGTGGCAGTTTTGAGCTGCACTGCACAGACTAAAGGATGGTCTCTGTTAATGGGTAAAGATGTGGAACAAAGGTTTGGATGTGAAAGAAATAAAAGCAATCACAAAGTTCTGAGAAAGACTGATCTATAGCTTTCATTTGTCCTCACCGCAGCGTGTCCTCAGGGAGCTACAATCTGACCTTTATTACAGGCGTGGTTTAGTTGGTCCATACACATTTTACTACAAGAGTTCAACTAGGAAAATTTGCCAAAGTATCCGAGAACCTGGATTTCAACTGTCTTTCCCTTTTATAATGTAAGCAAAGAAACTGTGGCTGTTCCAAATACATCCTTTACAGTGTCATTAAGAACACTAAGAACCAATCAGGCTGCGGTAGCACGTGCCTCTAATCCCGGCACTCAGGAGGCAGAGGCAGGTGGATCTCTGTGAGTTTGCAGCCAGACTGATCTACAGAGCAAGTGCCAGGACAGTCTCCAGAGCTATAAGAAAACTGAGGATGCCACATGAATCTGTCTGAAGAGTAAAATCAACAGCATGGAAAATTAAGCCCAGCTTCACATTTCCCCCATAATTCACTTCAGTATTAAATTCAGACTTCTACTATGGCATGTCAATATTACACTATATGCTTATCTGTTACAACCATGGCGAACCTCTATTGAACTCCATTAATGCATTACTTCCAAAAACTTTACTGTCTAGAGTAACCTCCACTGCTCTCTCTATTAGCCATTACTTCTAGAACCTTCTTGATTCTCTGTTCATGTCAGCTCAGACTTTTCTAATGTTTCAGTGGTTCATGGTATCTCCCAATTCTGTTGCAAACTCCCTTTCTTCCTGTTCATCTGGATGATGCTGCTGTATTTTGGACGCCGCCTTTCAGTTGTCTCATCATTGTGAACTGTTTCTCATGATTTGCTTTTTACATTTCTCCCCTTCTCTCACTTTTATTGCCATCTACTTGCTTTCCTGAAACAGTTTTCTGTCTCCAATTGCAACTGAACAGGTCTACATTTAGTGGCTAAGAATAAAGGAAGGGTTTGGGGGAGCAAAATTATTTCAAATTGTCTTGTATAGTTTCCATGGCTGTAAATGGAAAAATTAAACTAAAAAACCCTAAAATCTCATATGAAGAAAACAATGAGGAAAGAGATTTTACAATAATAATGCAGGCAAGTGGAATACAGTAAAATATCACTAAATGTTAAAATGTGTTGACCCTAAAATATTAGATACCAGAAATCAAGAAATAGTCCCCTGGTCTATCTAAATAATAATAAAAAAAACTTTTTCCAGGTTTTTTTAATGAATGCATGAATGCTATGCAGTCATGAGAAGAGTCACATTCAAAGCAATGATATCAGTCAAATCAACTGTTTATCTTTTTATGAGTGGTGTAGTTTAATTTAAAACACCTCCTATTGCTGTTTGGTAGGAGGTGGTAATTGGAGATATAATTTGGGTCAACTCTTCAGCTTCTTGATGATATTATGATTTTGAATGGCCCCATACTCTTCCTGAGTTTTCATCTCATGGGGAACATGCACATGACTTCAAAATACATTTTATTCATATCAATGTAGAATACTATAAGTGCTGATTTTCTAATGTGAAACTTGAAAGAGGGCATAGTGGCAATAATCAACACATAAACATTCAGTACATTGAAGTTCTATGTTAGATTGTTTTGTCAATCAATTTCTTTATTGATTAAACCATTTTTAAAATGTACTGTATAACAGGGATGACTACAGACACCAGAGATACCATGTTAGATGTAACAAAATACTTAAATTTAAGGAATACACATCAGGAAAGTGTATATAAAAAAATAAACATATTGCATCACAAACAATAAAAGCTAGTGTTGCAAAGAATGAGGTTGGAACACCACTGGGTATGTAGGAGGGCTTTTATAGATAAATTATTCTTTAAAAATCAACTTTTACCCTTACATAAGCAAATGAATTTTATCAGAGAAGCAAACTGAATAAGCAGTAAACCATAGAAATATCCACAGGGGAAAATCCCAAGCATAGAGGAAGTAGGTGCAACTTTTCTGATTCTTTGGCAAATATGAGGTGAATGTGACCGGTTATCTGCAAGGTCATAGGAGCAGTATCAGCATAGTAAAACAGATAAGATGTACCATGTGGCTAGCACTGCAGAGCTCGTTCCTGATGGTAAATTACATGGATTTCATAACTGCTGAGATGGAACTTAACCAAGGTCTCTAATTGGAGGAACGCGTGGGAAAGAGATAGACAGGATGCCTTTGGCTGTTGATGATGGAGAAAACAAAAACAAAAGCATTAATTTGTGTCCAGAAGTCAGGTCAGGGAAACCAAAGAGGAATTTCCCCGGTGAACAGATTTGAAATAGGCTGTTATCCAGGAAAATTAAAAAAAAAGATCATATTCAGGATTAAAATGGCAATCTTTCCAAAAGCAATCTACAGGTTCATTGCAATCCCTATCAAAATCCCAGCAGAATTCTTCACAGACCTTGAAAGAACAATACCCAACTTCATATGGAAAAACAAAAATCCCAGGAGAGCCAAAGCAATCCTGTACAATAAAGAAGCATCCGGAGGCATCACCATCCCTGATACCAAGTTCTACTATAAAGTTATAGTCATGGAAATAGCTTGGTATTGGCACAAAAACAGACAGGTGGACCAATGGAATAAAATCAAAGACAGTGATAGTAACCCACACACCTATGAACTTCTGATTTTTGACAAAGAAGCTAAAATTGTACAATGGAAAAAAGAAAACATCTTCAACAAATGGTGCTGGCATATCTAGATGTTGACATGTAGAAGAAGGCAAATAGATCCATATCTATCCCCATGCACAAAACTCAAGTTCAAATGGCTCAAAGACCTCAACATAAATCCAGCCACACTGAACCTCACAGAAGAGAAGGTGGGAAGCAGCCTTGAATGCATTGACACAGGAGGTCACTTCCTGAATATAAGACCAATCACACAGACACTGAGATCAAGTATTAATAAATAAGACCTCCTGAAACTGAGAGGGTTTTGTAAGGCAAAGGATACAGTCAACAAGACAAAAACAGCGGCCTACTGAATGGGAAAATAGCTTCATCAACCCCACATCTGACAAATCTCCAAAATATACAAATAATTCAAAAAAGTAGACATCAAAAAACCAAATAGTTCAATTAAAAGATGGGGAACAGAACTAAACAGAGAACTCTCAACAAATGAATCTAAAATGGCCAAAGGACACTTAAGGAATTATTCAATATCCTTAGCTATCAGGGGAATGCAAATCAAGACAACTCTGAGATACTATTTTACAGCTGTCAGAATAGCTAAGATCAAAAACACTAATGACAGCTTATGCTGTAGAGAATATGGAGCAAAGGGAACACTCCTCCACTGCTTCTGGGAGTGCAAACTTATATAGCTGCTTTGGAAATCAGTATGGTGGGTTTCTCAGAAAATTGGAAATAAATCTACCTGAAGGCCCAGGAACACCACTCTTAGGCACATACCCAAAGGACACTCAGTCTTATCACAAGGACATTTATTCAACTATTTGTATAGCAGCATTATTTGTAATAGCGAGAACATGGAAACAACCTAGATGCCCCTCAACTAAGGAATGAATAAAGAAAATGTGATATATTTACACAATGAAGTATTATTCAGTGATTAAAACAAAACAAAACAATGACACCTTGAAATCTGTAGGAAAATGGATGGAACTAGAAAATACCATCCTGAGTGAGGTAAATCTGACCCAGAAAGACAAACACAGTATGTACTCACTCATAAGTGTCTATTAGACATAAAGAAAAGAATAATCAGCCCACAGTCTACAACCCCACAGAAGCCAGGAAACAAGGACCATAAGAGAGACATACATGGATCCCCTGGGAAGGGGAAATACACAAGACCTCTTGAGTAAATTTGGAGTGTGGTGGGAGGTTAGAAAGGGAGTGTGGAGCGGAAGAGTGGGAAGGAAAACATGAGGGATCTGGAAGGTCAAGTTGGGGGAAGATCAGCGAGGGAGAGCAAGGAAAGAGATACCTTGATAGAAGGAGCCATTATGGGGTTAGCAAGAAACCAGGCACTAGGCAAATTCCCAGGAATCCACAAGGATGACGCCAGCTAAGAATCTAAGCAATAGAGTAGAGGATGCCTGAACTGCCCTTCCCCTGTAATCAAACTGATGACTGAGTGATGACAGATTGCCATCATAGACCTTCATTGAGAAACTGAGGGAAGCAGATGCAGAGGTCCACAGTTAAGTACTGGGCTGAGCTTCTGGAGTCTAGTTACAAAGAGAGAGGCACAATGATATGAGCAAAAAGACCATGATGGGAATACCCACAAAAACAGCTGACCCAAGCTAGTGGAAGCTCACTGACTTCAGACAGATGTGGAACCTTCAAAGGACCAAACTAGGCTCTCAGAATGTAGATGACAGTTGTGTGCCTTGGGCAGTTTTTGGGGTCACTGTCAGTCAAACCAGTATTTATCCGTAGTGCACATACTGGCTTTTTAAAACCCATACTCCATGGAGAGATACCTTCCTCAGCCTAGATACTAGAGAGAGGACCTTGATCCTACTTCAAGTGATGTGACAATCTTTGTTGACTACCCATGGGAGGCTTTATCCTCTCTGAGAAGTGTATGGGAGGCTGGGTGGGTGGAAGGTGAAGGAAGAGGGAGGAGAGAAGGGAGAGGGAACTGGGATTGTTGTGTAGAATAAAAAAAAACAGATAGTTTTAATAAATAAGTAAAAAATATAGAAGTCACGGAATTTACTAAAATAATGAATGCAAAATATGGAAAGAAGAGAAGATAGAAGAATGACTCATTCAATATTGACCTCAGCATCAGGATACATTTTAAGTACTGAAAAGTCAAGAAAGAATTTTACTTGAAATAAATAATTTAAGGCAGGCATTGAGAATATGTTAGGTTTGTGATGCCTGCATGATCTCTAAATGGAGATGTTGAGTAAGTAGTTATGTATGACAACTGATATTTCAAACAATCAGTTGTGGACAAGCATATATATTTAAATTTTATTTAATTTTTATAATGTTAAGATTGAAAAACAATTCATTACAAAAGAGAAAGCAGGACTAGAAAATAAGAATGATTTTTTTTCCTTTTGTAGTGCAGAGAAAGACCATAACAAAAAAAAAAAAAAACAAAAAAAGAAGGAGCTAGGCAGTTTCTTTATTAGTAGTTTTACTTACGGATGAATTAAATTAGCTGTTGGGATAAATCTACATACAGTTAGTGACAAGTAGGGGCCTGCAAATGTATAATGTCAAGACTATCTTGGTACTAACTGATAACTGAATATAGAATTGGATATAATGAGAGAGAGAAACTGATTTTATACATATATAAATATATCTCCACTGAAATACTAAGAAAAATTCTACCAAGCCAGGGTACTTGGACAGGTCCCATCTGCCAAGAGGATACCTGGAAAAACTTAAAGATAATTAAAGAAGCCAAATACTGTTATCTTGGGTAACTGACGACTTAAAGGGAACACAGAAGTCTACAAATATACAAGAAGATAATGAATCATTTGCCATACAATTACATATCTCAGCCACACACAAATGCCTCAAGGAATAGAGTTATCTGCCTTCTTAAGGTACCCTTATCTGAGTCTCTCCAAGGTTTTCACCAGGATATGCAAAGTGAGCCTTCAGATTAAAATTATTTCTTATTCCTCTACACAAGCCTGGAATATTTCCAGCAAAATGTAAATCCAGTTGGATTATCAATATCAGCACCAGGACCCCTCACTATGTGCCCATTCTATTATTACTTTGTGAGCATGACTTCTGATTCCTATTCAGCAAGTACTTATTTACCAATAACTACAAATGTCCATGTCTGGTGGATGGAAGCAAAATTTCTTCACTCAGATAACCTCAGCTTCAATGTAAGTTCCATCACTTTTCTTTTGTGGTCAAATGAATATCATAATATCTATACTATATGCCACATACAAAGACACAAAAAGCACCAAATCCTTATCATAAGGTTGATAAGAGCATTAATTTAAATAATAAAGGGTTATTTTCCTGAAAAGTACATAGAAAAAGAGTAAATTTAGGAGTTCATAGACTCTGGTCCAACGGTTAGGGAGCCTGCATGGGAGCAACCTAGGACTTCTGCATATTTATGACAGCTGCATAGCTTGGCCTGTTTTTAACGCTCCTACCAGTGAGAACTGGACCTATCCTTGGTGCTCATTTGGCTTTTGAGAACTTGATCCCTGTGCTGGATTACTTAGTTCAGCCTTAATGCAGTAGGAGGATTTGTTCCTATCTCAACTTGATGCGCCATGCTTTGTTCAAGTCCATGGGAAGCCTGCCCCTTTCTGAATGGAGATGGAGGAGGAGTGGATACAGAGTGGGATAGACAGGAGGCAGGGGGACACTGGAAGAGCGGCGAGGGGTGAGGAACTGTGGTTGGTATACAAAATAAATGAAAAAATGTTAATGAAATAAAGAGTAAACTGTATGAATGTGTGACATTATTCTATTACTATTATTTCCATATGTGCTTAGAATTAAAGATTTTCCCTCTCTCTTTTCTAGGAAATGATGAAACAAGAAAAAAAAAAACAAATTGTATCAATCCATTGATCAGAGCATTTCTCAGCTGGTACCAGATAAGTTTCTTCTTGCAGTAGAAGACCATTAACACAGAAACCCTCATTTAGTTGCTGTGAAGAGAAGAAGAGGCTGTGGAGTATTCAGCCCTGCAAGGGACAACTATATCACCCCTCATCCTTCCAAGAGTCGGGGCTTATTGTGGAAGACGGAAGAGCCTGATTGTGGAAGACTGAGGTGCTGGATAACATCAAGGAAATGGTACTTTCAAGACAGCATGGATGTTGCACAAATGAGCCCACAGCAGTTATAACAGCATATACAAGACCTATGGATGTATGTTCAAGCCAAAGCAATTCCAGTCTAGAGGAAAGGAGGTAGACCAAAAACCATACCACGAGCTGGGGAGCCACTGGCATTTGGTAACTGCCAGAAGACTTTGGAATGGTACTATGCCCTAGAGCAGCTGACTAGATTCCAGAGCAGGCTTCATACCCAAGTAGTTGGGCAACTCAAATTAGATTTAACGTGTTTAAAGAAGAGGAGGAGGTGGGTGAGGAGAAAGAAACTCAAAGCTGAGGGAGGTGGTAAAAACGTGAGAATGGAAAGGGTAGATCTGAAATAAGTTGAGTTGGGTAAATATGATCAAAATTCATTGTATTAGCTTCTCAAAGAACTAAACATTATAAAAATGCTTTAAAATTAACATTACAAACATTCTTTTGAAATATAATTTAAACAGATTTTTTAAGATGGGTCTCACTATTTTTATTTATAAAATTAAGCAACACTGACATTTTCCTGGTCTTTCAGTGTATTTTTGTGGATATGAAGATGCAACATTTCATACAATAACTGTTCTTTCTGATAATTTACTGGTCATCTTGTAAAGATGAGATATGAGCATTAGCAAGAGTTTGGTACTAACTTGACACCACAAAGTCATTCTCAGGCTCAGTTTGGAAGTAAAACCTGGGTCTTTCTATCCCATAAAAACTCAGAGGAAGATCTTTGGCCTTTCACTAAAAAGTGACCAATAATTAGTAATAGAGACTATTAACAGATTGAAACTATAAATGGATATATTAAGCAATATCTGAAATAAATATCCTTACAACAGTGTTTTTGCCTATATATTGAACTAGTATAATTTCAAAGTGACAGTGGTATTAATGATATACTTCACACATGTTACAACAAACACAGGTCTACTAAAGGCATTTACTAGTACAAACAAGAACACAGCATAGGCTTTCAATATCTAAACAGTTGCCTTAAACCAATTCATCATTTTAACTTCCTTTCAAACAAAACTTCGTACCTATATTTAAACAACAGACTCCTAGGTGGTCCTTCAGAGCCTTGCTATAACATTGAATATATCCTCAGTCATACATGCATACACACACACACATATAATTTAACATCCAGGAAAGGAAAAGAAGTTCATCATCCTGCATTTACAAGTCCTTCCCAAAGGGATTCATCTCTTCCCTTTATAGAAAGCAACATTGATTCCTTCCCTCTCTGGCTCCATCCCCCCTCTATATCACGCTTTGCTTCCCTTCTGTCAGCCTCTTCTTCCTTTTCTCAGTCAGTCTATCCTTATCACTCCCTTCATTTCTATCTCCCCTCTTCTTTCTGCTTCCCTCCCTTCCCTTTCTACTCTCCCCTCTCTTTTCTCCCTTCTGCTCTTTCCCTTTTCCTCTCATCCTCTCTTCTCCATCTCCCTCTGTACCTTCGTTCTCTGCCTCCCTTTTGCTTTCACTCTCATTGTGTGTGTGTGTGTGTGTGCGTGCGCGCTTATATGTGACCACATGCATGCAGTTACATGTTGAGACCAGAAGAGGTGAACATATCATGGAACTAGAGTTCCAGGTTGATGAGAACCACCAGAACTGAGTGCTGAGAGACAACTTCCCTCCTCTGGCAGAGTAATAAACACCCTTAAGCCCTAGGCCAGCTCTCCTGCACCAGGCCACAACTCTTTATGAGAATGTATTGTCCTCTTTCTATATTTCTAGGATTATCCCAGAGATACAGTGGTGGCAAGATCAACCCCTGGGGTCCATGTCCTTAGTTTCCTATCTGGATTCTGAATCACTTCTAATAGGCTTGAAATAGGGTTCACTTTGTGACATCACAGCAAGATGACTGTGGCCTTGAGGAATCAAGGAAGAAATAGGGACTGTGAAAGATCACATGGGAGGAAATACCACATAGACATTTGCTTAATGAAGGATCCAAGAGCATGAAGAGTGTCCTAAGTAGACAGAGAGGACTGTGCACAAAACAAGACCTGCAGACAATTTAGAGAGCGGAAGGAAATTCAAGATGGCAGACCAGTATCTCTCAGAGGAACAGAACAAATGCCGAGGAATTTTGTTTCAAGAATTAAATCCCAAGTCCTACCATTTACAGATGTACATATTATTTAGATGAGGTTTAGAACTTAGTATTGGTGCTGAAAAGGGTTAAGATTTAGAGGTTAAAAAATGATGTATTTAATAATGATGTGTCTGTAACTTGATATCTGAGAAGGTGGTGGATTCCAAGTGACCAAAGGGTATGGGCTTACTCAGGTTCTTTACAAACTTCCTATTTATTGGTCATAATCTCAGAATCAGACCATGTTTGAGAAACAGCATCTTTCAAAATATATATTGTTTTTAATTTCCACAAAGGTAATCAGAACTCTGAGCAAATAAAATTCTGTTCTTCTGTATTTGTTATAGCACTCATGGAAAACTCATCTCTATTTTGGATCTTACAAATGGGAGCAATAAAAGTGAATAGAAATATGATATATGAGAAATAGTCAATGGCTGAGTTATAAAAACACACATATAAGATTGCACATGCCTATGAAAGCCAGAGAAGAGCTGGAGTTCCAGGTCACTGAGCGCCCTGACTTCAGTGCTGGGAACTGAACCCTCGTCCCCTCGAAGGCAGTGAATACTCTTAGCTACTGAACCAAGCCTGCTCTTGGTTTGTAATTTGCCGTGGGAGTTGTTAGCACAGTTGGCTCCCATGCTTTCTTACTGACCTTATAGCTGAGTCCCATGCTTCATTACTCTCACAGGTCCTTCCACGGACACTGGCGTTCACACCTTTCATTTTTCCTCCCTATATCCAGTGTGGTCCATAATTTCCAACATCCACCACCACGTTGCAGGTCTTTCTCTCACAGCTTTCTCTACGCATTGAAGACTGTTTGCATGAAGTGCAGAACATTTATGAAGTAAGGGACTCAACAGTCCCTCGACTAGGACTAGTGGAAGTTTATAAATATACACTGCCTGCCACAGGCTTTCTGTTTGAGTGGGATACCTGAGGACGGGGTTTCATTCTTGTCCCCAGGGTTTGCAGGAATGAAGTTTCTCAGCCTTTGTCTTCCTCTCCTTACTGGTGCCATGCGTTGTATTTATTAGGGCCCCCAAAGAAAGCACATTGCAATTCTAAC
Organism: Microtus pennsylvanicus; assembly: GCF_037038515.1. Taxonomy (NCBI): domain Eukaryota; kingdom Metazoa; phylum Chordata; class Mammalia; order Rodentia; family Cricetidae; genus Microtus; species Microtus pennsylvanicus. The sequence continues at coordinate 44,649,717 of NC_134585.1, read as the reverse complement.
CTGCAGTGCCAAGAAGTATATTCCTTGAAAGTACAGCCTTTGTAGACTAATCAAGATAAATGAGACTTCTAGAGCGGGTTTTAATCCATAAGGACTTTTAAAATGGGGATAAATTTAGCCACAGAGGCAATGCGTACAGAGAGAAGGTGGTGTGAAGGCACACAGGGAGAGCATCTTGTGGAGGCAGAGCTACATCTCCAAGGCAAGAGGCAGGTGGGAGCCACAGAAGCTAGAAAAGCAATGTGCAAGCGCCTCCCTGGAGCCTCCAGTGGAACATGATGCTGCTGATGCCTTCGTTCCTGACTCCCAGCCTGCAGGACAGTAAAGCAATGATTTACTATTGCCTTAGGGCACATAATCTTTGGGAATACTTTAAGTTTACCTCTCCCCTCATTTAAAAGACGTATTTTCTTGTTACCTTTCACAGTTCCTTTGCCTTTCCAATAAACTAATTGTACCTGATCTACTTTAATTTTTATTTCTCCTTCTTTTCTTCTTTTCTTTTTCTTCTGTAATAGGATCTGTCTCTGTAGTTCAAGCTTGCCTTGACCTTGCAATTCTTCTGCTCCCACTAAATTTACACTAACAGTACCACTCACCATGCCTGAATGTGTTTGAATGTTTCTGATTACTATATGATGAAAATACATTTTCCAAATAGAGTTTGATGTCTTTTTATAGAAATAATCAGCCCCCTGCTGTTTATTCTATTACTTTATGTGTTGTCTGCATGTATGTCTGCACATCACATGCATGCCAGGTGCCCAAAGAGGTCATGAGAGAATATCAGATCCCCTGAGACTAGAGTATAAGCTAGTTGGAAGTGACCGTGTGAGTTCTCATATTAATTTCTGTTTTTTTTTTTTTTTTTTTTTTGGTTTTTCGAGACAGGGTTTCTCTGTGGTTTTGGAGCCTGTCCTGGAACTAGCTCTTGTAGACCAGGCTGGTCTCGAACTCACAGAGATCCGCCTGCCTCTGCCTCCCGAGTGCTGGGATTAAAGGTGTGCGCCACCACCGCCCGGCCTTATATTAATTTCTGGATCCTCTGGAAAAGCAGCCTTAATTGCTCAGCCATCTCTCTAGCCTTGTTTATTTTTTTTAATACTTCTGTTAACTAGTCTAATATTCTCTGTGGATTTGAAAAAATGGGGTGGGAGGAAAAGGAGGAAGTAATAAAAATAATAAGGCAAAGACTGCAAGGATACATGTAGTCGTCACATGTAAACAGGTAAATGAAAAACAAATCTAGATTAAACAGAGAATCTGATACATGGGAAAGTTCAATTTACTGTTGTGCTATGGGATCAGAATCACCTCACTGTTTAATTTAGTTTTTTTTAATAAAATAAGGAACATTATTAAGATATGGACAGAACAAATCAAGATAAACCTTTTTGCATAATATTAAATGGTTTAAGAGCATAAGGTTAAGTATTCCTCATTGTAAGCAGCAAGCCCATGCAATAGTCTGTTCCTCAACAGACTATTTATTTAAAGCAGGGAATCAGAGTGCTACTCCTACACTGAGCAAAGCTCATGGACAAGCCACAGGACAGCTTCTGCCAACATCACTCTACTCAATAACTGTATTTGTGCACGTTTTAATGTATGTAAGAATGCAATTGTTTTTGCCTTTCAAAAAAAAGAATCCCTCAAGGGTAAAAATGAAGATGTTACTGTGTTGTAAATCTCTTTGAAAATTACTGGTAATACATTAAAATTTTAAAGGAGAAAAATAGTTTGACTTGAAGTTGATCAATGTATGCACTGAGCCCCTTTGGCAACTCTTTGTTCTGCAGTTTGCTACTCTGTCTGAAATATTGAAACTTATTTACAGAAAAATGAGAGCGGTACATCCGGGAGCCCAGAGCTGTTCTTGTATTTCACCTGCCGCCAACTTGGTTACATCCAGACACAAGTTTGAGAAGAAAGGGAAGAAAAGCAAGAAGCGGGTCAGTGCCAGAGCTGCCTGTGCAGGGCACCTGAGTTACTGCTGTTACTCAGGAAGGAGAGCAGTAGCAGCCTCCTAGAGGACACAAGTCACCAGCCCACATTGGAAAACCGATCTCGTAGCACTGGGCATCAAAGGGTAGGCATTGTGTATGCTCAGCAACTGTTCCACCAGGGATCTACACCCACCCAAAGGCCAGACATTAAATGTAGTATTTGCCAAATAAAAGTACATATTTAGTAAGAATGAGTAGTGACCACAGTAGAAACTGTAATTAAAATTTTCTGGTAGTATTCTTGTAGACTTCTGTGACCTGCAAATTTCCAGTTAAGCCTCACTTATAACCCCTCCCTTTTTTTTTCCAAACAAGGTTTCTCTGTAGGTTTGGATCCTGTTCTGGAACTAGCTCTTGTAGACCAGGCTGGCTTCAAGATCACAGGGATCTGCCTGCCTCTGCCTCCTGAGTGTTGGGATTAAAGGGGTGTGCCACCACCTCCTGGCCACATTTATTTTTTGTAATATTACATTGTAGTTTAAAAACAAAAAAGAAAAACAATTTTGTTTTGTTTTGCTTTGTTTTATTTTTTTCGGGACAGGATTTCTGTGTTGCTTCGGTGTCTGTCCTGGAACTTGCTCTGTAGACCAGGCTGGCCTTGAACTCATAGAGATACACCTGTCTCTGCCTCCTGAATGTTGAGATTAAAGGCATGTACTACCACTACCTGGCTGGGCAACAACTGTTGTTTAAGTTTGTACATGATACCTTTAAGATACTGATAAAAATAAAACACAGGTATCCCAGATTTCATTGTGGGGTGTTTCATTTTGTTTTGATCTTTTTTTTTTCAATTTTAAGCACTAAGACCTCCTAAGAACTAAACTAAAAACAAGAAGAATAATGATTAAATGGGAGGTCAAATATTAGATTATACAAAATGCTCTAGGATTCTACATAATTATGCACTTTCCAAGATCCAGATTTCAAATAAATCTGCCATGTGCTTAACTAAAATAAAATAAATATACAAATACCAACATCTGTATATCCCAGAAGATGTTCGTTACATCGTGTATTTTAGAACAAGGAAGAAAAAATTATCATTCAATAAAGAATTACTTACTGGCTAATAGATCTATGAAATTGTGTCAAGAATATTGGGGATTCACAGTAAACCACTCTCAGATATCCTGGAGGTAGAATAATCTTTGCTCGCATGCTGTTTCAACATAATACAATATATATTTGGAAATTTGAAAATTGGAGTTTTTCAGAAGAGAGAAGAATTATTCATCACTCATTACTAACTTTGCCATTCAGAGAAGATACAATTGACAAACACATCAAACTAAAAAGGGAGGGAACAGTTTCTACACATGAACACAGCAGGAATTTGAATGGAAAAAAACAGAAAGCAAAGATCTGTAAAAGCACACAGCAATCCAGTAAAAAGCAAACCCACTTGTCTAAAATAGTGGTATCCAACAGGGTAGAACTAAAGTGAAGCAAAACCCAGGCAGCAGCCAGCATGAGGACGCCATAAAGCCCAGGTCAAGGCCTTGGAGGCACCGGGGAAGGTTCAGGGATGCTGGGTACCGAAAACCTCCACACTTCCAGGCACAGATTAAATTTGGCAGTAGAGTATAAGTTGCACTGAGTGGCATCTAGACTATGAACCACAAACTCAGGGCCCAGAAAACTGCAAAATGGAGTCTTGTTGGAGGCCAAAAAGCAAAGAAATGTGTTGTAGTAGCTCATCAAATGTTGGGTCCCAAATTATAGGCACAAGTTTACCAAAAGAATCATCTTATCGACGGCCTCACTGAGCAGGCTGCATGTTTTCAACAAGATCGTCATTAATAATACTGGAGAATTCTGGAGACAAATTAATAAAAGCTATGAACTGGACAGTGACATAATTCTATGTTTATCTATTTTCCTCTTGCTAAATCAATGTTAGCTTTTAATATATTTTATTTAACAATTCTGAACCAATATGATTCAGAAATGTTTTAAATACACAGTAGAAACATGCCACACTTGAACAGAATTATGAAAATACATATATTTTTCTGTATGAAAAGCAAGTAATGGAACCATGTCACAGGTATGTGCCAGGTATATACCACACAGCTGCCCCCAGAGGTATACATTAAAATACACTTAAAATAACATATACACTTAAATAACGTATACACTTAAAATAAGAACTATTAAGTTAAGAAAACTGTGTGGGTAGGAAGCCCATTCAGAATTAGGGTTCCTTTTGCCATCACCATTATCATACTTAAATGGGTAATAAAATTAATAGCTCAATTTTAATCCTTTAAACTCTCCGGAAGCTGTTCCCCTCCTCTAGTCAGTTTTAATTATGTAAATATCTCAGGTCACATGACAGAGATAGGGAGGGTAAACAGAGCTGCTTTAATAAGTATTTTCTGGTCAAAGTGTGATGTTTCAATATAGTCTATGAAACAAAACAGTCTTCAGGAATTTCTGTTTTAGTAATCACTGTGTATTTACAAGACTGAGGAGGCTTTTGGACGACACAGGACACACGGGACTCCTCTGAATGGACCCATATCATTCAGGAGGCCTTTTGCAGGCACAAACAGAACTTTAAAAGCAGACCAAAGCAGGAAGGAGAGGAAATACCAGTTTCTTTCTGGGCCTCCCTCTTCGCTGCTTGGCTTTCGGGGAACACAGACACATCTGAAAATGTTCCTGCAAGGCAAGGGAGAAGAAGACAGACTCAGTCAGCTGGAGATAACCAGGGGCTCAGCAAGCTGCCAAATCTGAGCAGGGCTTTAAGGTGGCTCAACTCTGTTCAGCAACGCAGGTAAGCAAGACACTTGTCACCTTTTGCATTTCCCATCTGTGATCTCTGAGTCCCATGTGGAATTTTATTTAAATAATTAAGGTAAGGGCCTACTCTGAGAAGATCATTGTAACAGCCAGGCTTTGCTGAATCTTTCTTAGGCCAGTCTGGGGATTCCAAAAGTGAGGAAGTAATGGAGAGAAAGACCAGTTTCAGGAATCGTGCTCTGAAATTCTTCTGTATAAATTCTATAAGATCACAGATTAATTGTACTTTTGGTTTCTTATTTATTTATTTATTTATTTATTTATTTATTTATTTATTTTCAAGAAAGTTACTCATTATGAAGCCCAGACTGGGTTAGAACTAACTATATATCCCCAAACTGGCCTCAGGTTTATGGTAATCCTCCTGCTTCGGCCTCCTAAATACTAGGATTATAGGTGAGTTGCCACGATCAACTTGGTAGTTGCTTGGTTTTTTGTTTTTTTGTTTTTTTTGTTTTTTTTGTTTTGAGAACCAGGCAGTTTCCCTATAACTTAATATTCAGTATCACAGGAATCCAGAAAGCATCCACGAGAAACAAGTCTGCAAGAAATGCTACTGTATTTTCTTCAGTGCAGGGCAAGTGCAGTCAATTCTACACAGGCTGTGAAGATGCAAGTTTGGACTTCTACAGGAGGAACAGTCACCCTTGAGACTGTCACCTGCCAAGACTAACTACTCATACCGGTGCTCTAGCTCCTAAATTGTAAAAAATTGACTCTGCTACTTTTGGTTTTTTCGTTACTGCTAGTTTTTTTTTTTTTTAAATAGATACCCATTTGCCCGATAAATTATGTAACCTTGGAACCTTTGATCTTTACTAGATAGGTTATCTCTGTAGTAGTTAAATACAGATCAAAGAATCTGAATTTACTGCACATAGAACCTGTAAAAGATTTCTTGACTCTATGTTTACAGTAAAAAATAAAAGCAAAAAAAATAAATAAATAAACAAGCAAAATACTTAACATTCACACGAACTAGAGTCCCAAGCCCTCTGAATTTTTCAATTCTCACATTTCCCCTCTAAAATGTGAGGGTTGCATTTAATACTCATTGAAACAGTTTTTATTCATTATTTCTTAAGTCCATTTACAGAAAGTAGTAAATGTATTCACGTATGTACTGCCACCCACTATGACATTCAACTACACCTTTTTGTAGGTCTTAAACATTTCCTGATCAGAAGAGGGAGGGGTTAGAGAGAGTAACAGGACATGAAAACTGCCAAAACTCTTCTAAATCTTTGTATGAAATCAAGAGTTATAATGAAAAAGAGAAACTAAATTGTTTTTCAAATGATAGATTTGATAGGAAAATATTTTATGTGGATGGGTTAAAATTTATTATAAAATACTAAAATAAACACTAAAATAGATAATATTAAATAAATAATAAATTATACAAAATACTTAATAAATAGCTGGATGGAGGTCTTGGCAGATAAAAGCACTGGCCACTTAAACCTGACCAGGCTGGATCCCTGGAAGCAAGATGATGTGGTCCTCGCCTGTAATTCCGGCACTCCTGTGGTGAAGTAGAATGTGCTGTCAGGAGTATCTCTAACAAGAAGAGCGTGGTTTAGCTAGTATGAACTAGGATGCCATATTGCAACAGAAACAGTAAGAGGGATACTGTCTCAACAAGGTGGAGGGCAAATCCAATTACCAAATTCAAACATGCAACTATAACACAGACACACACACACACGCACACACACATACAAACACACGGATGAAATGACCCCATTTGAAAGCATTAAGTACATTTATCCCATAATACCATAATGCTTAATTAATGGTCAACTTCCTTAGTATAGAATCACCTGGGCAAAGAGTTTCAATGAAGAATCTGTCTACGACAGGTGGGGAGGCCTGGGGTGTTCATCTTGATTACATTGATTGATGGATGAGGGATGTCTCAGCCTAGAATGAGTAATGCCATTTCATGGACTAAATGGGCCCTGGACCTGATGAGGAGTTAGCTGAGTCCTGGCAAGCATGTACCTGTTGCTTTCTTCTCCCTGAAGATGTAGTATAGCTCTCTACCTCCTCTGGCTGTGTCTTCCTGGAAGTGAGGACAGTAACTTGGAATTCTGAGCTACGATAAACTCCTTCTCCCCTAAGGTGCCTTCATGGGGAGTTTTTGTCACAGCACCCAGAAGGAATTGACTTCATGTCTTTACCAGCAAAACCAAGCCACCCTGAGAGACTCCAAAACACTCTGAATAATGTCAAGGTATTGCTCATTGTAATCTTCATTCTTGCCTAGCTTGACTTGTTAAGAAAGAATTCAAATCTGTGTCTATGAAATTCTATGGAAACTGATTTTGGGAGTCATTCATGAAAAGTAATAGTTCTCCACAACAATCAAGGACCTATTAATCAGGTTTTCTTTTACTCCTCTCTCCTCCCTGCTATCCATGTACTTTTATCTTGCTCCCTCACTTCTTCCCTCCCTCCATCCCTTATGTCCTCCCTCCTTTTTTTCCTTTCTTTCCTTATTAACTCAGTCTCACTATACCCTAGGCTATAGCATCGCCTTTTGCTGAACATTTACTATCCATTTTCCTGCCCCATCTCCCCAAATCCTGGGATTAAAATATCAAAGCCACTATGCCTGGTGGATGTTTCTTTGTAGGTTTGGATTTTGGTTGAGAATTACAGGCGTACAAAAGCAAGTTAAACTGGTCGTGCAGATATACCCTCTAGATTTTCATACTGGAGATAATTGCGGCACAAAGATGTCTGTATAAACTACAATAGATACATGTGCTCATGAAACATGAGGAAGAAAAAATGCAAAGAAGAGTCTTCACTTGTGCTAAAGAACAAAGTGAAAAACCAGCTCAGTGGGCACTAACTTACAAACTGAACCAGTTTTTGGTTAATTAGTTCACAGGGCAGAGTTGATAAAGATGGTTATATTTGTCAATAAAATTTTTATTTAAACTTGGACGCTGAACATCCCGAAGGTAAATGTTCACCTCTGTTTTACAGCAGGTGAGAAACTTCAATGCGACCCACAGCTCTGCAAACTTCAGCTCCACCCTGCATAAGGATTTTTCTCAGGCTTGTTGGCAAAGGTCCATAGCCTAATATCTTAGGGTCCTGCTTCCACACATCGTAGCTAGGCATCTCAGTTTACTTGCCTCACAATCCACAAATCACCATAGGGCATCTTATCTTACCAGCCCTAAGAGGCAGGGTTGAGAGGATAGTCTCTGCCACCAGCCAGTTCAAATTTAAATTTAGGCTCTGCCACATACTACCGACTAACCTCTGAGACGTGTCTTAATTTTCCTTGGGCTCTGTTTCAAAGGCGTTATAACGGGACCTCCAAACACATGCTAGACATCATCGCTGCTGGGGAAGCAATGTGTCATTCTTCATTCTTTTCTCATTCTTGAACACACTACAAGGATATTGCCTTGAGTAAAGAAACTGAAACATGCAAGGCCAAGGGCAAAGCAGGTTCTATTCCTCCTATTATCAAATAAAGAAGCCAGACCTGTTTGGGCCTTTGTCAGAGTGAAGTAATGAAAAGGGAGGAGGGGTCCAGAAAGAAGGGACAGACTTCCAGAGGAAGTAGGGATGTCCAGGGGATTGTTCTCCTACTCCCTTTCCTTAAAATGAGTATGCTTTATCCACGGGGGACAGATGAATGCCTCCGTAGACGGAGTCATACTAGATTTCTATAACCCCCGTCCTTGGGAAGCTATGCACAAGAGAGTTTGAGGCCAACCTGGTCTACATAGCTAAACCTCATCCCCAATGAAGAGGAAGACCTAATACCATTGTCACCAGATAAATAGACAGTAAAAAGTATTGACAGGCTGTATTCCAGTGGTTGGGAAGAAGATGAATGTTTCACAGCAGAGCACTTTGAAAATGTCAGGTTCCCTTGGGCCTCCTAAGAAGCTGCTATCAAAGTCCCATGAGAAAGCCGTTCTCTTCCCCCACCCACTGAGTGAGCTGAAGGGTGGCCATTGTGGGAGAGAGAAATAAGGAAGAATCCCAAAAGCAGGCAGCTGTACTCTGGATGCCTCAAGAAGATTCTTCTCTTTCCTACCCTGGGGCTCAGCACCTGAGTGCCAGCACAATATGGAAGTAGCTAAGAGTATGTGAGCAGACGGTGAATCAATCATAAAGCCCACACTCTAGACAGAGGGTCTAGGCCATTGTGTCCTACACTAGGGATACTGGGCAACAGCAAAAAGCCAAAGAATCTGGAGCCAAATGTTACACTAAACATTGAAGGATACATACAGGTTGAACATTAGTCTTCTCTCTCTCTTTTAATTGCTTCATTTTGAGATTATAACTATATTCTCCCTTTCTTTTCTTCCTCCAAACCCTTGCACATGCCCCTCCTCCCTGCTCTGATTCATATGCATTGCCTCTTTTTCCACTAATTGTTATTACATGCATGTATGTATATTTATGTGCATATATTCCTAAACATAAACTTCTATATCCATATAATGTTATTTGTATGCATAATTTCAGGGCTGCCCATGAGGCACTTGAATTGGTTTGCTCTTCTCTGGGGAGAACCAAATTTCTGATACCTAGCTTTGCTCATTCACCTATGGTTCTCTGTGTAGGGTTGAGGCCACTTGAGCTTTTCTCCCATCCACTTTGGAAGGCCTATTGGTGTCATCCTTGTTCAGCTCACATTTGAGCTATCTCATAAACGAATGTAGCTGAAAAGTGAAATCTGGACAGGGACCACAACCAGAGAGATGAACTCATAGCTGCAGGGTTCATCAGTCTCAAGAAGGGAGTTTTGACATGAAACAGAAGAATAAAGTGAAATTTCATGCTTTTGACTTGAAACTTCTCAATCAAAACAGATTCTTAACAAAAGAGAAAAACAGTGAACAGAGGGAGAAAGGGAGGGAGGGAGGGAGAGAGAAAGGAAGGGAGGAAAAAAGAAAAGAAAACCAGAGGCCTACCATAGTTGTTACTTACACAAAGTTGTACTCCAGATCATCCCTGGGCAAAACAATAGAAATATTGTAAAATCTTGATTAGCAACGTATCCTTTAGCACACTCTTTGGTCCTTTTCCTACATGACTGTCTAAGTTTGGGAAGTAAAGCCACAGGATTTTCCTTAGCTTTTGTGAGCATGCCTTCAATGTGGACACCTCATGTAGGTAGGTAGGAAGGCTCAAACCAGCAGGGTAACAGACACAAGACCAGCACACACTTACTCGGGATGCATGGAACCTAACTTAACATCCCCAGCAGGAAGTAAGCACTTTCTTTAAAAATGGAACTGGAGGAGGAGAAGAAACTGCTGCAAATAGACAGCAAGGATCAATAAGGATAGTTCTGAGAAATTATGACTTCATATATTCAATGTCCTTAATTATCCTTTAATATTGTTCTCTTTAATATTCTTTAATATTGTTCTTTAATATCCTCTTAAAACTTTCTATTTCTCCCCCAAACAAAGGCTGTACTTTTTAGCAAACATTACACCGAGGAGTATTTTGGCCTTAGGAGTGGAGTATAAACATATTTCCATTTGTAGAGTCAGTCAACTCTATACTATACCCCAGTATTATGTAAACTTGAACAATCTGGGAGACCATTCTTCGTTGGTTAACTTTACACAGCTGTACTTGTATCCATAAAGATACACACTTCCTGATTTCCGACTTCCTGATGCCAATAGAATGGTCCATGGCTTTCTGTTGTTTAACTGCACTATATTCAAATGAATTATAATTAGCTCTGCAGAAGTTATTCCTCTGTAATAAAGTCATTTCTGCCCTTACATCAAACCATTAGAAGTGCTCCATTCCCAGACACAGTCTCTGACATTGTGAGGCTGATTCCTATATGGTTAATAAACATTTGATAAATCAACCATTCTCTCTCTTACTCTCTCCCTCCCCCATCAAGCAGATTCCTGTGTGTGTGTGTGTGTGTGTGTGTGTGTGTGTGTTCTTTATGCAATTTAGGCTACTGGTATCTGGTACTCACATACTCTTGTTTCCTAAATATTTTATCTTAATTCTGGATCCTGTGTCCAAGGTGTGTTTTCTGGCACCACATCCTTTCCATGTGTAGGTCTGGTGTAGGTATAGGCATAGGTCTTTTGGAGGCTTAGCATTTGCTTCTAGCACATCCTGCATCATCTGCAGAGGCTGCAGCTCACCCTACTACTCTCCCTTACAGTCTATGCTCACTTTTTGCTGTTAATGCTCTTTGTGATGTATCTAGGGCACTTGATGTATGTGTGGGACATAATCCACAGTAAGCATGTGGAGGTCAGAGGATCCCTTTGAGGAGGTTTTCTCTTCTTCCATCATTAAGTGGGTTCCAGAGCTTGAAGTTACATCACTTGGCTTAAAAATACATCACTACTCATTGACCCCTCCTGTTGGGTCACTCCCTTTTCATCGCAACAACACACTTTCTTTCTTGGTTCACTGGCCAATACCTGATGTGACAGCTATGGTAAGCGCAGCATGAGGCTAGCAGGTCAAATTGTTTATGCTAGTTCAGTGACTGCTTCCTTGAATATTTTCATTCCAGTAAAAAAAAATCAGACTGCTTAATCTTACCCATGACTAATAAACTTGCTGTTCTCACATTATTTCTCATAAATAATATTTAGAAGGTATTTAAAATAACTTTGCTATGCTAATATCATTTTCATTAACATTCTTACATTTAGTGCCATTTCCCAGCAGAGTACTGATACATTTTATCTCCTCAGCCCGGTTCCTTCTTTACAATACTATATAGAGTCTGGGAAAGTATGGCTTGCTTTTTTGTTTTTATTTTCCTCAGCTATATAGACACACTTTTTTCCGTTTTGTGTTCTGAATTCTATGAACATGGACAAATAAAATCTATCATCTAACTCTTGGGAGATGAACACTTAGACTGCATCGTGCCGAAAGTCCCCGATGACTAGAAAAAGCATTAGTGTCAACTTTAAGGAACAATATGCTGCAGTCTCAAGGCCCCGGAGAATGTCATAGCATTAGGGCAAATAGAAACAAGTCTAGGTTGCTTAAGCCCAGCAAAAGCAAAACCCTGAGAGGAAAGATTACATTCTGTCACAAATGTGCTTAGGTATATGAAAGTCTCTAGCTGAGAAATCCTTTCTTTTTAGATGAAAGCACTCCTCAAACACTGATCTAGGCCTGCATATTTACAGAGTCAAATGAAGGTAGTGTGTTTGTATGTGCATGTGTGCATGTGTGTACACAAGTGGTGGCCGGAGTGTAATCGTGAATATATGTGAATCATTGTGAGCCATTATCTTGGATTTTTAAAAATATATTATTTGAAAAAAAATCTATGTATGTGTATATGTGTGAGTGTGTGAGAACATACGTACAGTACTTCTAGGGACCAGAACAAAGCATCAGAATCCCTGAAGCTGTACCTATAAGGGGTTGATTTAGGTGCTGAGTTCCAAATTCCCTTTGTCCACAAAAGCTTTCTTACGTATTGAGCTTCTCTCCACCACCCATCCTGCTTTGTAAGAAAGGCTCTCTCATTGGTCTGAAGTTTATCAAGGAAAACTGACTAGCTAGTATGTGAACTTAGTCTCCTCTGTCCCCTCTTCCACAGAATTTGATTTACGTGTGCATTCCCATGCCTGGCCATTTAACATGGACTCTGTAGATCAAACCAAGGTCCTCATGCATTGAACCATCTGGCTATCTCCCCAACCCCAAAGACACTCTCAGTATCCATATGGTGCCACTGGCAGTCATCACTAAAATATTGTCATACCTAAGACAGAACACACATTTGCACCATGGAGGACAGATTGTCACAGAATTTAGGTTGCTGTTTATCAAGTTTCAAACAAACTGTGAAACTGAAAATTCCACAGTTTGCTATAGATTTAATTGGAAATTGATGAGTCTCACAATGGCCCTTCTCAGAAATAACACTCTAGTAAGTGCTTATGTCTGATGAGCCAATTCATAGACTCTTGGAACTCAATGGGAAGCACAAAGCAAATATCAATTTCTGCAATTAGGGGATCAAGTGAAAAAAAAAAACAACAAGAATGGCTAAAACTGGAGACCTGCATTGTTTTTCAGAACTATGTTTTATGTAGTCCAGTGTAAATAATAAAACATTACATTTGGGTTTATACATATATTTTTTTGCTAATTGCACATACAGTCTTCCTGGAGTGATTAGGAATGTGTGAGAGAATTATTCAATAATTCTTTTCTTTCTTGAGTTTTATGACTTCAACATTGATATCCTAAAGTAAAGCTGAAGACACTCTTCTGAGTAATGTATTTGCATTATTCTGGCTTTAAAAAAAATCTGTGGACTCAAGTCATTAGAAGCAGCAGAGTGCAAGAGCATAGAAAATACAAACATAATAACAGAAATCATTAGAATTGTCAGAAATGTATGTTATGTGATTCATTGGCCTGAAACAAACATTAAGGCATATTTTTAGGTTTAGGAATGTTCTCCTTCATCCCTGGTTCATTTATATTCCTAGTAGAGATGCAACAAGCACAGAGTTGCCCTTTCCAAACATACTTTTCAGATATGCAGATACACAACCTGAAATGCGTTTAGTAGCATCACTTGGTACCTTTCTTTCAATGTTTTATACCGAGGAGGGGTTAGTGAGTAACCCTTTAGCCTTGACTCCCATCTCATTAGTGACAGAGGTGCTATACATCTTTCCACATGAGATTTCCCATTTCCTGTTTGTTCAAGAAATAGTCTGCTCAAATAGTTTGCCTGTTATAGAGTGATGCTTGCTGGCTCATTGTTATTTAGTCAATTTTGGTGCTCTTTTTTTTTGCATTAGAAACGTGTCTTATCATGTTTTCTTTTCTTTTTCTTTGTTTTGGCTAGCTTTGTGGTTTGCAGTCATTTTCTGAACAGTGTCATCCAAAGAACAGAGTTTTAGTTTTGATGAAGTTAATCAGTTGTTTTCCTTTTTAATGTTTCAACATTTTTGTGTCCATTCCAATAAATTGTTGCCTAATTGAAAGTCAAAATATATTCTCTTGTGTCTTCTTCAAATTATTTTCTTTACTGGATTTAGTCTTATTTAGGTTTTTAGTAATCCTGATTTAATTTTTATGCATAGTATCAAATAGAGATGTAAATTAGCCTATTCGCTTGTCAATAGGGGCTCAGTTGTTTCACTAATGACTTAAGTTGGCACTTTCAAAATTAATTTTTTTTTTTTTTTTTTTGGTTTTTCGAGACAGGGTTTCTCTGTGGTTTTGGTTCCTGTCCTGGAACTAGCTCTTATAGACCAGGCTGGTCTCGAACCCACAGAGATCCGCCTGCCTCTGCCTCCCAAGTGCTGGGATTAAAGGCGTGCGCCACCACCACCCGGCTCAAAATTAATTTTTAAAAGTTGAAATATATTTACATCACTTTCCCCCACTTCCTTCCTCCCTCCAAATCCTTCCATTGTTTCCCCTTGCATGCTCCTAAGTTGTTGGTTTCTTTTCCTTGATTACTATTGTCATGTATCTGTGCATGCCAGTGTGTATGTATATACACACATGTAAACATCAACATATAAATAGATCATGCTGAGTGCATTTAGTGTGGCTTGTATATTTAGTTTCAGTACTGACCACTTTGCTTAAGTTTTTCATACTCATTTAATAAACTTATGTCTTTAACATTTGTTAATAATGTATAGAAATGCACACTGATTTTAGGAGAATGCTTTTATTGAACAATGCATTAAAATGTTAATGATAACTGGTGAAGTGTCTATCAAAATGTTGAAGATCAAGACAATCAAAGGATTGTGTACACACAGGTCATATCAAAAAATGCATACCTGCAGAAGTTACTATTTTGAACATATATGAACTATTTCATTTGTGTGTATGTGTAGGTGTTCATTTATGTGTGTGCTATCTATTCATAGGAGTATGGATGTATGCATATGAATATAAAGGTAAATGTGCTTGCATTTGTAAGCGTTGGCTATCTGCCTTTCTCTGCTTACCTTCTGCCCTGGGGTTGGGTTACACATGAACGCCAACATGCCCCACTTTCACGTGGGTTCAGAGAATTCAAATTCATATCCTCATGTTTGCAAGGCAGTCATTTTAGGGAAGAGCTACCTCATGGGTGATTTTAATTTCCTATGTGTCTGTGAATTTTCCTTTTCAAATGGGTATAAATTAGAAGGATTTTTATATATATTTTATTTATTTATATGGTTGACTTAATGCTCCCTCAGACTTTTGTCTCTAAATCATGGGGGGAAGGGGAAATAATTACATTGATAACTAAAGTTTAGATACGGAATAATATGTGTAAAAGAGAAGAAATGTCAGCTTAATAGCTTATCAGTATTAAAACCAGCATCAGACTACATTTGACAACTGTGATGCTAAATTGAGTACTCTGAAGGAACAGACTCAGTGTTTTAGAGTTAACCCAAATGTTCTCAATGGAGCACACACCTTTAAAAATGTCAATGGATGATTTAGGCACATAATTCTATTCTGCGATCACATGCACTTTCTATGTTGATATAGTTTAAGCTTCCCCTGTTCACATGTTCAACTAGGAGGGATGTTTTCTTTTTTTTCATAGTGCATATAATTAATGTGAAGTATTCATGAACAATAGTTTTCTATATACATATATTTGGAAACAGTGTTTTTTTAGATTCAACACTTCAACCTTCTTATCACCTCCCTTTTCCTGTCCTATATGAGTGACGGCTTTGCTGGGGCAGAGCTTCCCTCTTCAGGCATTTCCATTTTGCATTCAGTGTTAGTGACATAAGTCAGTGCTCTCTCTCTCTCTCTCTCTCTCTCTCTCTCTCTCTCTCTCTCTGTGTGTGTGTGTGTGTGTGTGTGTGTCTCTCTCTGTCTCTCTCTCACTTTCTGTGTGTGTGTGTGTTCCTTCTTGACTAATATACTATATACCACAGTTTTTATGAAAAATTAAACATAAACATAATTTGTAACAAGTGTAATAATAGCTACAAAGCAAAGACAAGTAAAAATAACGTTCAACCCCCGTTCAAGTATTGCCTGAGGCTCCCCCCATGGGGATCACTGATTAGTAAAATTATATTTCTTTTGAGTGTTTTTATTATTAAAAGAGGGTGCTTCACTCATTAATCCTGCAAAATAATCTTTGACAAAGTGTTTTAGATGTCTATCTCGTCCCTTACTAAAATTCCAGTTACTGAAATACTGGGGGCATTTGAAGAATGTTGCTATTCTTTTCATCTTAATAGTGTTTGTCATGTGAAGGAGAGAGCAGCCACACCAGAAACAGTGACAGATTAGGCTGGATCATTATGTCTAATCCCTAAGCAAAATACGCTAACCTCAGCAGAGGTAAAGGGAGAAGAGTGGAGCATGCAGAGAAAAATACGATAGTGTTTTGTGTGGTGTCATTAATAATTTAGAAAACTTGGACATTCTCTGTCTGTTGCTATTAGAATATTTAAATAAATTATAACATATCTGACAGCGGAATGTTGTAGAAACATTAAATGAAGCAGGGCAAAAAGAACACTTACTAATGTAAACATGTCATGAAGAATTTGCCTTGATTATATGTAAAGGAAGAATTAGAATCAAATTTTAAAATAATATGATTTTACTTAACGAGAGCTTACTTTTGAATGAACATATTATATTTACACAAACTTGCACATTTCTTCAGGTTCATTTATTACAATTCCACTTCTGTAAATATCTTTTGCATAATCCTTCTCACCATCAGGGGATTAATGGGGAGGGCTCAACTGTAGGGCTATGCCACAGCAAACTGTACTTTGCTAAGATGTTAGCGTTTTACTCAGCATATGGCCTGCACTGACAGAGTGAACATCTGGTAAAGTTTTGATGAGAATAATGACAGAATTATACATGTTCACATCTTAAAATACTCTGGCTTATGTAAGTATTTTTACAATGCCAGGCATATTTAATTAACTCTGAACACTGAGGTCGGCCACAATTTGAGTCAGTGCCCTGCCAATTAAGAACTTTTCCTGAATAGGCGAAGGCTTTGTTGGTCAAATCATTTATGCTTCAAATCTTTATCTATTAAATATATAATAAAAAAAGTACTTTCACACAGGGTTGTTGTGAGTTAAATGAGGAAAAACAAGGAAGATCAAAGAAGATGTATGTTTTATGCCTCTATAACTGTGTGTCCAATGAAGAATGAAAAATAATTACACATACACACAAGGTGGGAATTATGTACCTTGAAAAACGTATATACATGCAACAGTTAATGCACGTTCAATTATTTCCTGGGTTGCAGAAGGGGAGGAGCTGAATGAGACCATAGTTTATTTGATGAGAGCGGCAATAGCAGTTTACAATATGGTAGTGCAGCAGATATTCACAAATATGAACCTCCATCAAGCTAGGTAGCACTATCACCTGATAAAGAAATGCTGAATTTTATTTCTCTGATTTTTAATGGGTAAGTATCCCTCATTCATTGTAAGGCATTAAGATAAAAATGACTACTTTTAATGTCAGTTGGAAAATGTGTTCAGACAACTTAGTAGGATTTCACTTAAATTATTTTCCTATAATGCTATATAACTCCAAAAATTCTCTGATTTACTCAAAACTCTTGAGAAATCCAGTGTCATTTGTTAGTATCAGTATACAAAAAATAAGGAGAAAAAAATCATTTCATTACTGATGATAAAAGTGTACCTGCTGATTTTGTCAGGTGTGAAAAATATTCAGATTTCTTTTAACACCTAGAAGCCCCTCTCTGTTTCTCAGTGACTGTGAGTCTAATCAGACAAACAGGTTAAAGGAACCGTTGTAGGGTTTTGTTTCCAACACTGAAAAATCATGTACATGCAGTTTTTCTGGTGTTATGCTATATAATGCTTGTGTACATACACACACTCACATACACACAATGAACGAAGAAATAACAGATCATGATATCAAGCCAAATCTTAAAAAAAACCAAAACAAAACAGTGAAGGCTATTTTATGCCGGCAGCAAGGAATGACTTAAAATATTTTAAATGTTCCAACAGGTAACAGGGTTACGGTTTGTTTAAGAGATTAAACTAAGTAGCATTAATAAAATGAATCATATATTTTCAACACCTAAAATGCACATCTGCAATTAAAGATGAATTTCAGTAAAAAATTTGATTAGATTAGATAGTTTACAAATGTTACTGTCTGGATACTGTTTCAGTGTCTTCCTAGACCCATGAAGCTGAGGTGGTGTCTGCTGTGAGGTGGCATTGCTACTGGGTGACATTTGAGAGGGTGGGCCTTAAGGAGAGGTGCTAAGTCACGGGGCATGCAGTGGTTCTGCAAGATCTCTTTGGTAGTTCTTGAAGACAGGCTGTTATGAAAGTCACATCCTTGACCACCCTATCCTCAGCGGGGCTCAGGACCTGATTGTTTTTCAGATAATCCCATAATGATGCTACGCCTTTGTTCGCTCCAGAATTCAAATAAGAATCATTGCTCTATGCCTAATTTTGACCTTAGGATTTTCCTAATGTTGACCTGAGTAAGCTTCCTTTTCTTTATAAACAATTTGTGTCAAGTATTTTGGTGTAATAATGAAAAGTATCAAAGTATGTAAACAACTATGAGGTCAAACAATACAATGAATTTTAACAAAACAATCCACTATTTACTAAATTCATTTTTACTTTCCAGGGTACAGTGGGTGAGGAGGTTAACAGTATTCAAGGGTATTCTCAAACTTTCCATGACAAAAAAAAAAACCTGAAAATATTACATACAATTAATAATAGGTGAAAACACTGTAGATACCACTTTCAAAACTGTTATTATGTCTGCCAAAAATGCTACTCCATAGCGCTGAATTCTAGCCTAGGGAACTCCATGACTTACTCTAGACCCAACTGAGTGCTCAATGGTTTTCATCTGTAAACTACGACAGGCAGTATGGTTGTGAGGATTCAGCATCTACACAGTCATTTTTACCCATTCTTTTCTTATCACTGTTGCCTGGTGAAGTCCATGCTGGCTGCCTGTCCCATGCTGTCACAGCTGTATGTCCCTGAATCCTCAAAACAGATCCATACGAAGCATAAGTGGACCCCAAGTCACCGCTCCGTAGTTTAATGGTAAAAACCACACAAAAGGGAAATGACCAATAAAGGACACAAACAATGGAAGGCAGATATAACTTTGCTAGAGTATCATTTTGCAGATGAGAACATTCAAGTCCACAAGCATCAAGTACACAACACTTCACACCCTACAGTGATTAGGAGTAAATTGTAAATACTACCTTAAAATATTTATGCTAGTAATAAGAGCTCTGTGCTATTAACAGTACTGGCTTGCAGCCTCTGAGTATAAAAGCATTCAAAACCAGAAATAATTTGAAAAGGTTAGGGAAGGGCCAGCCTATGGCTGAATGGGTAAAGACAGCCTGCTGCCAAGCCGGGCAGCATTAGTTCTATCCTGACTTGCACTGTGGAAAGAACAAATAGACACCATCATGTTGTCTGCTGACCTACATACACAAGTCATGGCAAGTGCATACATGAGTACACACATGCATGCACACATGTGTAATGTACACAGTTTTAATATGCGACGTACGGTGACCATTTATGTGACTTAGTGTTTCTTTTCCTTTTAGTACCTTCATACCAAAACCTGTTACCAGTAATATCAGTTGTTAAAGGGCTGTGGACTTGCTGCATCATTGTATAGGTATGAAGAATGTTACCTGGAAAATGAGCACGGCATTAAAACCATTTAGATCATTGAAACTGATCACCATCCACTGATACTCCTAAATATGAAGTTTAAATGTAAAATTACAGCTACTTAAATCACAGAACTAGAATTAATTATATAAAAAGTTTCTCCCACATCTGTATTGCAGTGGGTCCTGGGATAGGAGATGCTGGGCATGTTGGGAGCATTTAGTGAAATGCATTTATGCTATATGGTAGTAGAGTGTTATTTATTGTAACAATATTTAACATTCTAATAATGTCTTTGCTGAATATCAATAAGCATATAAAATTGACCACCTTGTCCACAGACTCTGATCAGTGGGTTCATAGTTTCTTGAGATTGGTAAAATGAATGTCAGTTACAATTTTTCTCATTCTCTTTGTGAGATGAAGAAATAATGCACTGAATATAAAACTATATACAATTTGTTAAATTGGCTTTCCTAATGCCTGTCTGATATAAATCACTGTAGGGCCAATGCTGGGAAACAATTATTATTCAAAGAGGAGCGTTGCTAGCTCAATTGGCACTTACAAAAACATTGGTATTGCTTATTAGAAAGCAATGATAATGGTTTCTAGGGAATAAATGGATACAAATAAAAAGGCATTGTAATACATTGAAGGATTCAGGATGAGTCAAGTTGAAATCATTTTCATGCTGAATTTACAATGAAATTATTTTCCAGGATATCAGTTATTAAGTGATAAAATATATTTAAAGAGACTAAAGGAAGAGATAATGTAAGACAATTATTTAAAATTACTCACAGCCCAGTCAGCTCCTGGCAATAGGAAAACACCTCATTATCGGTACCCTCAAGAAATCCCAATGCAAAGTTTGTCAGAGACCCATAGAAACTCCCTTCCCAGGAGGTTCCCTAAAGGCCATGTTAGCTTGTGATGCCCTCATTCTTTCCAATATACTCACAGTGTGAACACTGTTCCCCGGAGGAATAAAATATGCTGTAGGGACTCTACCGCCAACCCTACATACACCACGGTGGATTTTCTCTGTCCCCAGCCTCTAGTGTTCCCCTTTCAGATGCTTGGTCTACACATGCTTTAAGTTAAGTGTGCTTTGAAACACTATTTTGCAAAAAAGAGGGAGAGAAGAAAAATATCATAAACCAGGTATGGAAATTTACAGCTGGAATCCCACTACTTAGAAAGTGTGGGCCAGAGGATTGCCCAAGTGCGAAGCTAAAATGGGCCCCAACACAGGACCTTGTTTGAAACACTACAGCGCGAATGAAAAAGCTCCATTTTCTGTTTTACAATGTGACTTTGTAAATGTAGACTGTTTAAAATCTAACGTTCTTTTCTCAACTTGAACCCTCACATTTAGGGATTTTAGCCCCATCATGCGTTCAGCTGAATATTTACATGACTTCTTTTTTATTTGCTTTAATTTTTGAGATATAAATAATTACATGATTTTTCCTTCCTGTTCCTCTCTCTCATATACCCCGTTTTGCTCTCTTTCAAATTCGTAGCTTTTTAAAAACTGTTGTTACATTTATATAGGTAGATGGGATAGATATATATTCCTAACTATAAACTGAATACTCTGCATAATGCTATTTGAATGTGCATTTTCCGGGCTGAACTTATATTTAAACATTATATTGAATTATAAAAAAAAAACCAAAATTAAAAACCCCTCTTATTCAAAATGTTTTAATACTCTTTTTGGTCTGTTTGTTTATTAATGGCTCTGATATGCTAATGTTTACATCAAACTATTAACTCCTAACTCCTTTATCTTTACCATGCCATTGTGGCTTTCGTATCCAGGATCTTTACATTCCTGTTACATAACCTTCCATATTAAAGATTCCAGCACTGTCTTCTGGAACTCAGAAGACGGCAGGGAGTATTTTGTTAGTTCAATAGTAAAGTGCATCAGAACTTTTATTCCTGCCAAATCCTACAGAAGCTGGGATGGCCTTGGCTACTGATAGCTGTAGTTCTTCCACTGTGCGTCCCAGTGTTCACATTTTATAGGAGATGAACAACCCTGGACAAAACTGAAGATCTGCGGGCCACAAGCAATACACAGCCACAGCTTCATTTTGTTAGAGTCAAGTGGTACTTCCCAAATCCACCAGCAGTGAGGTGAAAATTGTTTACTCCCTGAGACAACAGGAACAGAAAAAGGCCCATTAGTGAACAGCTAAAGCATTACCTCAAAACAAACATCCTCTGCATGCCACCCCCAAGGGGGAAGGGCTAAAATAACCCACCCCAGAACATGTAGTGCCTGAAGAAACCCCGAGGGGTTGAGTGGTTAGTTTCCCTGATGCTGGTACTCATGTTGTAGATCCCATCGAGATGCAGATGTTAAACAAGGTTGATGTTCAGCATGTTAATGAGACCTTAATAAAACCGTTTAAAAAACAAACCACAACCTTAGAGCAACCGTTGCTACATCCTGTGCATTGCTCACTGCTCTTACTTTTTTTTTTAAATTATCTTTTTCATTGATATCAAAGTACATCATCTCCCTGCCTGTCAATTTCTCTAGGCCCTCATAGAAATCTTCACTCCAACCCCTGCCATGCCCCCGCTCTCAGGCTGATAGCTTCTTTTCTATGATTGATATTGTTACACACATGTGCATTCATATATTCCTGAGTCCACTTTCTAGTTTGGTTTGCATGTATATAGATAGCTTCAGGGCTAACCATTCTGCTTTGAAGAAACCAAAATGAGGCTCATCCCTGAGAGAAGCTAAATCTTGTTTTTCCCATCAGGCATCATTTGCCTATAGGTCTGTGTGTAGGGGGTGGGAACCTGTATTTCCCCCCCACACTTCTAGTTAGCATGTCTATTGATATTGTTACTGTTTTTGTCTTTGTATGCAGCCTTTCACAGCAGACTTCCTGGTGCTCTGGTTCTCACAGTCTTTCTACCCCATCTTCCATGAAATTTCCTGGGCCATAGATGCAGGAGCTGTCATATATGCATTAGTTTTCATTTGCTATGAGAACAGCTTTCTTCGATGAAGCTGCTCTTCCTTTTTTAACTAACTCTTAGGGGTCTTACAGACTGACAAGCTGACAGTCTTCGCCTTGATGTACGTGAAACTCCGGGTTGCAGCTCTCATCATGAGGACACTGAAGTGTTTTTTACACTTTGAAAAAGAATACCCCACTTTCCAAAAATGCTTGTCTATACACACCCCAAAATGCCACCAAATCCTGACAGTCATTTCCTTCTTCCAGTACCACCTGTTCTCTGAACACCCGCCCACAAGCTTCTAAAATCCTCCTGTCACCTCAGCCACATGCCAACAGAGAACTCTGCCTGCCACCCCCACCCTCAACCTCCAAACCACAGCTGAAATAAGGAAACCAATTATACACAACTGAGACCACAAAGGGGCTTGGGACAGAGGGTACTGGTCCAGGTATCTCAGAATCCATCATCTGAATCTGTACAAGTCATAAGAATTGTTTCTAGGGTAAATGTGATATTCATCATAGACCCAGCAGCCACAGGAAAAGCTCAGGCTAAGATGCATTTATTGATCAAACAGCAAATGCAAAGGTTATGTCTTCCCATACTTCATTAGAAAAAGCCATGTTTCTCTCGTCCGTGTAAAGCCTGAGAAGGTTTCCTAAAAGTGATAAAGCAAGCAGCTCCTTAATTTCGATAGCCCTACTTTGTTTATGCCTAAAAGCTATGCTCCTTTATGAAGAATAGAGTAAGGTACTCATCTGTCCTTTGAACAACTGTTTGTTTACCAATTGCCATGCATGCAGAAGCTGCAGTGCTAGTATAGAGAGGACCAGTTTTCTGATGATTCCATTTCCAAGATTTTGATGGCTTCTTCAAATTTAGAAATTACCCAAGTCGTTGTTACTCAAGTCCTGAACACAGTGCTGTCCTCAAGTCATGCATGGCTGGGGGCCCTAATGAATGAATACATGGGGAAAGGCAGAAATGCATGAGCGAAAACACAGATCTGTGAATAAGCAAACAGATAAGCCTAATATTGTTGAAAAATAAGAAAACTGTTGCCTTGGTTGCTTTCCTTGATTCCTTTTTCCTTGAGTACTTATAAAACTAAAATTTAGTGTGATAGATTGAAAATTAAGGGCAAGCCTCCTAAGAACAAATTTAGGAATTCATGCTCAGACGACTTTGGTGCTCGGACGTGGGCTGTGGTTTTCACTGGCGATCAGGAACCCACACTCTGCACCACAGTCAGGCCATTAACCACACAGGAAGGAAATGGACCCAGAACATGTTGCCATAAATTGCTAGCAGGATTTTGTGAATCTGAGTATTTCAGGAATGAAGCTGCAGCTATCCTGTGCCTTTCAGGATATTATAATGGGTTGGAATCCACTGAGTAACAGCACACCAGCTGTCTCCTCGTTTAAATTTAAAAGAAACACGATTTTCCCTTACTCAAGAAAAAAAAAAGTAAATGCCTTCCTAGGACTTTGCTATGTAAAGTTGTCTCTGAGGTCAGTATAGCCCATTCCTCAATAGCTCTTTGGAAACTTAACACGCCAAAGTTACTAAATTTGGGAACTTATCCTAAACCTTACTGATAATAAATCACTAGTTGGAATTATCAAAATTGAAGTGGGAAGGAAAACCTGAATTTTCTCTTCTTCACAGAAGTGAATTGAACCTCTTGGGAAGTCACTTGAGAAAATGGAAGCTGAACACAACCAGGTGGTTTTTTCTTCTGTTTATGGTCTCTACACTTATTTCAACCCCTCACAAATCCAAACACTAACTTCCAATGGAGGACATTTTAATTTCAATTCATCTTTAAAAGATGAGAAAAATTTGGTGTCCAGTTTCAGGAATGTCATGACTGAGGAATAAGAGAGGACTCTGGGTATTTGTCTCTGGTTGGCAGAAATGAAGGAGGAGCCATTGCTTTGGAAAAATCCCTAAAGCAGCAGCTAAATAAGACACACACTTTCTCTTGAATCTTTGAAATCACAGAACTTACACAAGTAGATTCTATCACATTTACTTGGATGGAGGATACAAAATTGATAGCCCTTACCACTTTTAAGCACCTTGGGCATTAATAATAAAGATACTGATAACCAACTCCTACAGGACCATTACTATTGTCAGGTATATTTAGAAATTCTTCACAGAGATCTTCACTGAGCCTTTCCATGCTCTCAGATGTAACCACAATTTTTGATGTAATTACAATCGCCAACCCCCCTTTTAAGGATAAAGACATTGAGTCGTACCTAGGTAGACAGGTGAGTTGGCCAAGAGGATGCAGTCAGTGCCGACAAGACAAGGGCTAAGCAGCATGCTGTCTAGCTGCTGTAGACTGACCGTGTAGGCAGTCTACACGGTCACCAATGAAGGCTACAGGAAGCTATTAGTTACGGTCCATAATGCCCAACACAGTGCACTTTAGAGTTATTGGACTGAATTAATTTCTTTCTTTTAATTACCTAACAATTATGCATCTTAGTTGCCCTGTAGCAGAGAAAGCACACCCTGTCAATTGTACATACCTGTAGAGCATCAGACATGGAGCTGGAAGAGGCAGGCCCGGTCTCAGCTGATTAACTTGTTCCTTCTGTTACTATCAATGCTATGACTCAGTTCTTTAATGTTAATAAAAAATTCACTTTGACTTAAGTAGTATTTAAAATTCCATCAGCTTCAAATTCCTGGAATTTTATAGTCTCTTGATATTTCTCTTTCCCCGCCTTGATTCTGACTCAGGTAATGAAAAGGCAGTTCTGTAACTTAGCAGTTTCCCGGGGTATTTTAAAGACTTGGTACTGGGCAGTTCCCCAGAAAAGAGCTATCTAAGAGCCAAACAAAAATATCTTATTGGTTCCCTAGTCTGAGAAATACTGACTCAAAAGAATCTCAACTTGTATACTACAAATATGCCTGTTAATTGTCAATCATCCCACAGAGGAGAAACTTAAGCATTAATCACTAATATGTAGTTTTGTCAGATTGAACAAAGATAGAGGATAAGTACTTAAATGCAAATATCAGATAAATTAAAAATGACGTGTTTGTAAGTTGTTTAGTGGTATAAGGTTTTAATATAAGGTATATACAATGTTTTAATATACATACATTAATATATTGAGACATAATAAAATTAGTCAGTTTTGCAATTTAGTTCTTTGTGTTTCTGAAATTTAACTAGGTACCTGTATTTTATTTGATAACTTACTGATAAATGAATCATCCATGTGTTGAAAAAACACAAACCAAAAGAAAATAATTATGAGTTACTGAGCATGACTCTGGAATTTGCTAGCCAGGGTACTGCCTTATTTTGTTCTTCCCTCAGATATCTGTGCCTACCCAACAGCAAATTATTTCACATTTATTTTATATTTAATGTTTGTCTTTATATTTATTTTAAATTTATTATATTTATGGGGAAATGAATAATTATATTTCTGGATACTATTTAACTATGACATGGGAAGCAAGATCTTCTTAAAAGTCATTTTTTAAGGCAGAAATCACAGAGGGTTTTCTGATTGCCAAATTACTTTTATTTAACGACTATTACCATAGTAGAAATTAAGTTGCCATGCAAAACAAGAGACAGAGGATCTCACAGCTTGGGAGTTAGAGAACGACTGTTGAAATCTGTTATTGGAAAGAGGCATGGGGCAGAGTAAGATCCTAAATACAGACACCAGTAATAGTAATCCAGCTGACACAGCACAGTTATCATTACAAAACTATCACTTGGCCAAGAAAGAGAAACCCATAGGATTCAGCTTGACTGGTGCACAGAGATCAAAGGATCAACCCACACTGCTGTGAAAGTCAACACAGAAGTTATGGCTTGTCTGTGGGACTTCCATCTGGATGGTTACTGAACAGGAAGTAACTGGGCAGTCTCGACAGAAAACAGTTTCTGCTGTTCTATGACACACAAGGAAAGCAGAAGACTTCTGAAAAAAAAGGTAACAACCTGATACAAATATTCGAAAGTTTGGGAAGTTCTTTTCCTTTTTACACTTCCTAGAAAACGCAAACTGATTTTCTTAGGATTCAGCTTCAGTTTCCTTCTGTGGCGTATTATCCTTAGCTTTCTGTCATGCCATCTACACAGATCTCCACAGCCTGGCCACCTACTTCCTTTAGATCGCCAAACTTTTAAAGGACTCTCAAGATGATCTCACCTAGCACGCACCTCATCGTGTTAAGTCAGAGCTCCACATATCTCCTTCCCACAAAGCAAAGTCCATTTTAGATTAGAACTGGAGCACTCCTAAGCATCCCTGAGACCTTTCTGAATAAATGAATGAGAATGCTCATGTGAGGTAGAGCATAGAAATAATCAGACGTGAGTCACAGAATCCGATATTCGAGGCATTTCACTCAGCTGCCATTACTCCATGCTCTGCTGCTTTCCATAATGAATTTCTTTTACACATTTTATGTAAAAAAAAGAAAATGTACAGTGCGTCCTAAGGAGTTAGGGTGAAATCTGATTGAAATTCAGCAAAGTATTTCTATTTACAGAAGGCTTACACAAACAGAAGTCTTCTTAAGTCATGAATGAATATAAATCCGTGTTCTTGGGGTAGCCTGTTTTCTCCTTCTGGAAACCATTGCTAGCTAATGTGAAAGAGACTGGAATTCTAGAAGCCAGACAGTACACTCAAATACTGATGTGAGGTGAGTACTACTAAGAGCTGAAGGACATGAGAAGTCACTTACTGAATCTGGATATCTTCACATTAAACAGCAGAGGATGACCATGAGTTAGCCATGAAGACCAGAGGCCACTCTAAAGGACCATAAGTCTAGTTTATGCTGTATTTTCTGTGCAGTCTTATGATTAAGCTATTCTTTCTCTTTAATTTAGGATAACTTGCTGCTTCTTTGACTGCACACAAATTCTTTGCACACAGCCTTTGGCCCTCTTATCAAGCAAATTGCATTCCTCCATTTTCTGTTGTCAGTAATATAGTGCCAGAGACTTAGTTATAAAGAAACAGGCTCCTTCTGGCACATGATTCTGAAGGTTCCAAATCAAAGTGGGACATCTTGTATACCCCTCTTGCTGGCAGCCCTGGAGACAATATGTGGCCAGACAAGGACATGTGTCTTTTAAGAACTCCATTCATGAACCAGGTGGTGGTGGCACACAGCTTTAATCCCAGCACTTGGGAGGCAGAGGCAGATGGATCTCTGTGAGTTCGAGGTCAGCCTGGTCTACGAGAGCTATTACCATGACAGGTTCCAAAGCTACAGAGAAACCCTGTCTCGAAAAAACAAACAAAAAATCCAAAACAAAACAAAACAAACAAAAAAAAACAACAACAACAACTCCATTTGTTCCTGCCCTGAAAGTCTCCCAAGAGTAAATTATGGGTGACAGATCTAAATAACATATGTAGTCTTAATTATTAATTATTCCCTAAATACATGACCTCTAAAACTATGGTTATACTCAGTTTCCATCTTCTCTCCCCCATCTCCCTCCCAATATAGCATAGACCCTGAATTCATCACCAGGCCTTTGCTTTTGATATGCGTGCATCCCTGATTCCAAATATGACCCCTCAGAGGAAGACTACATTGACCACAGTCCTCGCCATGTGTGAGTCAAACTTTTGAGTTCTATCCGCAAGTATTTGCTCTTGTATTCAAATTCTTTTATGTCTACCTACTTGTTCTTCCTGCCTCTGTCACCGTAGCTTCAAAGGCCAGGACTTTCTTTTCTCTTCATGAATAACACACAGCACATTGGCGCCCACATAATAAGTGCCATTAATAAGCATCTGAATAATAAATAAATGACTAAAAAGAAATAAACAGATTCTAAGACTTACAGATTTCCCCCACAAATTCATGCTAATGACATTGAGAGCTGCTTTTGTGTCTGCCTGGCAATAGCCACCTCACAGCCTGGAAGCCTGGCCACCAAGCTGCAGCTTGTGTTTATTGATGCTTCTGTGGTTACCAGTGTGTTGCTTTCCCCTGCCCAATTATGTCCCCTCCTCAGATTTTACTTTACAGCAATCCAAAAGCATCTAAATTCTGTAATTACCTTTCCATACTGAGGAACATTTTCTATATTTTTAATCCAGTTATAAAAATAACGCCTCCTATTTTGGAACTGCTGGTAAATTACACTCAAACATAAGCCACTATTCTGGGCTGTAAATGAAAATTCTTTGTTGAGTAGCTACATTGAAATAAAGAATAGGATACGGGCCTGACGAACGGAAGTATTGTTTAATCATTTATATGCTGCTAAATATATATAGGAAGTGTTGGAACTAAAATTTCCACACTTCCGCCAGGGAGAAAAGTGGAGGTGATAGCTCGCTCCCCTTTTAGCGATTCTTTTAATGTAGCCTCCAGCTGTCATCTTGTGGTTTGTTCTCACTGCTATTTATGACCTATCTGTAATCTTTGGTCACAGGGGAACGATCGCAGGTAACTTGAAGGTTGGCAAAGGAAACCTCGATAGTCCAAAATCATTTGTCCACACACGGTATTTATTTTCCTCTTTACTACAATTAGAGAAGGACAGTTGATAACGTAATCAGGTTAAGAAACCATATTAAGAGATGCTCAGCTGGATCTGTGTTTTTTACTCTGTCTGTCCTCTTTCCCCGCATGAAGTGGTTGGACAAAAACCAGTCTGAGCTAGATTCCCTTACTTTGATCCACAGTCTATTTTGGTAGAAATATGAACAGAAGCAGTTGTTGGACCATGAAATAAAGTCTCCAAAGTTTTATTTGTCTAGCTGTATTATGTAGTTAATAAGGTCACTTGTATTCTGCCTTTACAAGGGTCTTACATCATTTAAGGTGTTAACAAAACTTGAAATAAATATTTAAAGATTTAATTTAAACTAAAGCATAAACTTAGTCAAGTATAAGTGCGGTATGTCTTGAAATTCTTACTACGGAGGAATTGTGTAAGTGACAATCAAACACTTGGTAGATTACAGCATATAAAGAGGGTCTGGAGAGGTGGTCCAGTGATTGGGAGTACTTGTTGCTCTTTTAGATGACCTGAGTTTGAATCCCAGCACCCACAGAGTTGCTGTCAACTCTATCCAGTTCCAGAAAACTGTCATCCATTTCTGGCCTCTTGGGGACTGAATGTATTGATGTGCAGACAGAAACTGTGGTAATCCCTCCAAAAACATAAAAATAAGCAAATGACTAAATTTGTGAAAATGTTGTAGCAATTAATATAATATAAATGCCGTATGGAAAGTATATGAGCTGCATATATAGTGATTAATAGATGGAAAAATCTTCCATTATCAAAATAAGGTAATTGTAACAAGCGGTCATCATTATAACTTGTGATCCAAGGACCATATGATTCTTCCTGGAAACACATGCTTGGGCACCGTCAGTTGCTATTAAATCAAATTCTGCACTTGAACAAAAGTTTAAATCAGTTCGTGTAAAGCTTAAAGTACTGGCTGATGTCACTGAGTCAGTCATGAACACACATCTAGGGCACCCCTGTCCCTATGTAAACTTTGGGAGGCATCTCGAGTTTCTACTTACCCATGTGTGCTGAGGACAACATGCATCACCTAGCTCACTCACTGCACACATCCTGCCATTGTTCAAAATGCACCAGTTCAAGGCCCGTCACATCCACTCCCAATTTCCCCTTTTTATGGAGCAATGGGACTCTGCATATTTTCTGCCTTGCCTAAAGCCAGAAAAGCTACAAAAATGGTAACTTCCAAAAACTGTATGTTCTAAAATAAAATCTCAACTCCGGAATGAATGAGATGCTGGGAACTAGAGCACATGGGCCTCTAGAACAGACATTTTGCCATCCTTTCATCTCTGTCTTATCACTTGAGACTTCACTGCTGTACTGAATAAAGCTATTGTTTCTAACTCAACATCAAAACAACACAGAGAACTACCTCTCTCTCTCTCTCTCTCTCTCTCTTTCTCTCTCTCTCTCTCTCTCTCTCTCTCTCTCTCTCTCTCTCTCTCTCACACACACACACACACACACACACACACACACAGAGAGAGAGAGAGAGAGAGAGAAATACTTTTAGTTATTTTTGTTTGGATTTGATCAATATTTGGCCAAATAGTCAAGAGTTTTAATGAGAATCTTGTGTACAAAATGCACCAAAAAAATGTGGTAGACTCAAATGTATCATCAGCACATACAAAGGAAGACTCCATCTGTTCATTAACATTTTAAAGATGTTATTCTAGATATTTCAGTAAAAGCTTTTGTCCATTTGTGAGAAGATAAAACCATAAGAGCTTTACCAGCCTCAATGCTTCAGTGCTACAACTGCATAATTCTGACTGCACTTAAAACAAGTCATTTGGTTCTGCAGGATTTACACAGACATACAGCTTTAAAGGTGTATAGAAGACACATAATATACAGATGTTTACTAAAACTCCATTCTATTTCAAGTCTTCTTCCAGCACCAAAATACCTTTAAGAATATGAATGTTTAGAAAAATAAATATGAATTCCCATTAACTCTAAGACCCTCATTTCTAACATACTTATAGGAGAAACCTAGTTTGATATGAGCAAATTCACTTAAAATGTTTTAAAATTGTTCAAATTTAAATTGCCCTTTTAGGAGACTTGACAGAATGTGTTGACTCATCATCAATAGGATAATGCCATAGTTGAAAAAGAAATGTTTCATTTGTTTCATTTTCTGATATATTGAAAATGTCATTTGTAAGATGAGACCTCCATAAGTTACTCAACCTCCATTGGAGGCCTCTCCATGAGGTTGAAAATTCCCCTATTACATGTGAAATCTCAATTCTCTAGATATAGTTTCAGGTTTCTAAGTAGATGCATGTATTAAGACACAATATTTAAAGGAAATATTAACATAGTTAATTTATAACAACGAAGTACACTTCTCTGGTCAAAATATTACATAGTAAAACAAACAGATCTTTATATGTATGAGTGGTAAAAATTAATATATTCACATATTCATTGATCTAAAGAGTTCAAAGTGAAGGAGACAAGAGAAGATAATATTTTCATACTATAAATTTTCATATTATGAACATATTTTACTTTCTTGGAAAAAATAGAAGTCCGGAGAGAACTAAACTAATTTGGTGCTTTGAGAGAATTAAAATTAATTGGATACTTTGGTTGTGAGCCTTAGCCTTTCAGGGCTGATCTAACTCTCCTGAAGCAAGGTACCACTTTACTTACTTACATCATCAAACATGGAGAAATAGAGACTGTGCCCAGCTGGAAGCTTTACCCTAACTGGCTAGCAGTATGGTGCTAGAAGATACTCTGCATGCTACTGAAAGAGAAAGTGATCATCAATATCACCTAGATAGACCCTGTGACCTACAGTAGTTCCATGTCTACAACATATACTGGTGCAATAGTGGCACAAACGTGAGAGCAGACAATTACTTTTTAAAAATCTATTTAAAGCCTACTTAGTGAGAGAGAATCCATACCCAATACAGCTAATGTGATGAAGAACTTGAGACTAGATAAGTCAAGGACCTGAGGGAAAAGCCTGCTTCTATTTTTCAGCTAAAGCAATATAGCAATCCCGTGAGTTCTGGTGACATGTTCTATACCCAAAAGCCAGTGCATCGCTCAGACCTCACCAGAGAAGCTTCTTTCAGTGGATAAGATTAACACAGGGACCCGCAAAAGGGCAATGGGCAGAGAGTGAGAGACTTTAGAGCATTCAATCTTAGGTGATAGGTCTTTATCAAAACCCTCCCATCCAGGCTGAAAAGAATCTATGCTGAAGAGGAAGCAGAGACATTGTAAGAGCCAGAGAAGGTGAATGACCCAAGAAAACTGTCTTCCAGAAATGACAGGAGAGATGTGCATATGAGCCCAGAGAGACTGTGATAGCATTCACACTATGTGTGCAGGGATCAACTGGACAAAAATCTCAGCACCTAGGAGGGGAAGTGGGCATAAAGTCACACTCCTAAGCCAGAAGCTATTGCAACTGAAGCTTCCTGGGAAAGGGAAGATAATCAGTTTCCTCCAGCAGAGTGTCACTGAATGGACCAACCATATCCCAGTGCAGGCCTTATTCACGGGACCAGTTGGTCAACACGAAACAGATTCTGTGGTGTTTGTGGGGCTGTGGTGGCATGTTCTCTTGGTGTTGTTTATTTTTTTTAATTTTCGTTTCTTGTTGTTTGAGAGAGATATAGAACATGAAGTTGAGTGGGTAGGGAGATGTGGAGGTCTAGGAGGCATTCAGGGAGAGGAAAGAATTCTTATACTCCTGAATATACGGTTTAATACACGTTCTGGAATTTGACGACTTCCTTAATTCCCAGGTAAGTACACTCTTTCATTGACAAAAAAAAAAAAGAATAGTGGGGAATAAAAAGAGAAATAAATGAAACAAAGGTTCAGAAAGCTTTCAATGCCAAGCTATAATATTTATGCTCTGTCTACTTGGCAATTGAGAACACAAGGTTTTAAGCCTGGGACATATATATCTCCGTGGATAAAAGTGTTTGACTCATAACTCTGATGACCTTAGCTGAACCCCAAGAACCCATGGTGGAAAGAGAACAAGTTAAAAAAAATTGCTCTAAGGCCTCCATGTATGCACAGTGGCAGGTACATGTGTATGCCCATACTCAGTGCATGGGCACGCACAAACACACCATGCACAGACAATAAGAAATAATTTTCTGAGATAGGATCTCACGTAGTCTAGACTGACTTGGAACTTGCTATGCATATCAAACTCACATAAGCCTGTGCTTATGTCTTTTGGGTTCTGAACGTAAAGGTGTTCATTACCGTACCCAGCATAAATCAATGTTACAAGAGAGAACTGCAAGGCTTTGTCGTCAAAGCACAAAAGGGTTCAAGTGTAATAGAGAAGAGTCCATTTGGCTATTATAGGATAAATCTGATATAGAAAATGCAGTTGTCAGTTTGCAAAATATGTACTCTCTCAGGCATAAAATACCACTTCAAAGCACAAAGCTGAATAACTGGGAAAATATTGCGATTCCTCTTGATATATGTGGTAGACAGTCTCCAAATTCCCATCAATAAACCATATCATTGCTATGTAGTTCCCTTCCCCAGTGAATCAGGGTCGGCTTCTAGACCTAAAAGGAATGAAGAATGTGCAAGCATGTGATTTTAGTTAAGGACATAAGTATTTCAGCCCCTCGAGTTCCCTAGATTCCTCACAGGTGGAGGCTAGCTACTACTTGGCAAGGACACGCAAGTAGTGTTATGGATAGATCCCCATTTAGAAGAAAACATGCTTGCTAGCATCAGCTTCAGCTCTTGTGAGTCTCTGGAACTGGATCCTGAGTTCTTAATAAGCATTAGTACAGTGATATCAACCTGTGATTACATTCATGGAAAAATTTAGTCCTCAAGTAATCACAAACACTGTTCTCAAACTCTTGATCCACAGACAGCATCAGAGAAAAAACATATGCCTATATTTGCTTCACGATACCAAATCTCAGGGCATAATCAATAAATACTACAAAGAAATCCTAAGTAGAAACTCAATATGTAGATTTTCGAGAGAAAACGTTATTTTGTGAATAGCAAATTTGTTTCTGTGAGTAATGCTAAACACATTCTAGTATCCACAGGATAAATACGCATGATGGAACACGTACCTTCCAATTAAATTATCATTTGGAGATATAAGAAAGTTTTGTGAGGCTATTATCTTTACTTGGCAGAACCAACAGACAGAGAGCATGTGAGTTAATTAATGTGCTTTGAATTTCAGCTCCGCCACCTGCCTATGTCATTACACTTCATATTGCGGGTGCCCTGCTCACCATTACTGGGTTAAAAAAAAATGTAAGGAAGAAGCGTACGCACTGTTCTAAAATACATGCCAGGACCAAGAGTAAGAAGAACATGGATTTAAGGAAAGCCTTCTTCAAAGCTCAGGCCCATCACTGATGGATTGTGGAACATTTTATGCTTTACTCATTCTGAATTTCACACAAAGGAGGCATTATGAGATAAACAAGATGCGTGGACCCCACCCTATCCAACAGACCACATGACACAGAACGGCTCTTCATGTATGCTGCTTGACTCTTAAGTTATTTTAGTTCTACCATGTTGTGACTTGATAAATATATTCTTTTTATTTTAGTGAAATTAATGAACATAGAATATTCAGTATACTGCCTGAAACATCATATTCTTAACATGTGAAATTGTTCAATTGCACTTAAGCTACTTAAATATATTTAATATACACAAATATATTTCATTATTCATTTAATAAGAAATGGGTTTTGTTTCTATGTGGGTGAGTTTGTGGGTGAGTGTGTGTATGAGAGAGAGGGAGGGAGGCAGAAAGAGAGAGAGCGGGGGGGGGGGGGGGAGATGAGTGTTGAGTGGAAACAGAAGCCTGTCCAGCATAAAGTAAAAAAGATTCCAAGACTTTATCTGTGTTCCCCTATTTTAATAACATAAGAATATTAGAATGTTTTTCTTGATTCTGAAAACATTCATTACATTAAAAATACTCCACTATAAACTTCCAGCACATAAGCACAACCATATTGTATATCATGAATTGGACCTAATACTTTTGTGTCGGTTAACAGCCCTGACATTTAGTAAAACATTCATTGTTCTTTCCAAACGTTTCCATGTTTTTGGACTACTCTGGTCACTTGGAAAGCTGCCTGAGTAACATTAAGCTATCTTTTTCCTGTCTCTATGTTGACACATTTTTTGTTGTTGTTATTGAACGCAAAGTCATGCAAAATCACTAGAAACTGAACTATGCTATATGAAATCAGTCTGCAGTGCTCAACTATTCCTGCAGGTGAAGAACAGAAGCATCAGAAAACAGGCTGGCAAAAATCACTGAGCTGTGAACTAAAATGGGCAGCTTTACATGTATCTATGTGCTTGAGTCATTAAAACACAAAAACAAAACCCCCAAAACATAGTATTTCACCCTATGTTTGTAACACATTGTCAGAAGAAAGAATATGCCTTTCTGGCATCTGTAGTCTACTGTGTGTGTCTGGTTCCCTAAATAATTAGAAGAAAATCCTCATTATCTATATTTTCACAGTATATAGAATTTGAGGTAGCATTAGATTACATTTCAATATTTAAAAATATTTATTTATTTTTATGCATATGACAGTCTGCCTGCTTGAACACCATTTGCAAGCCCAGT
This sequence comes from Microtus pennsylvanicus, assembly GCF_037038515.1. Classification (NCBI taxonomy): domain Eukaryota; kingdom Metazoa; phylum Chordata; class Mammalia; order Rodentia; family Cricetidae; genus Microtus; species Microtus pennsylvanicus. Next base: position 44,614,002 of record NC_134585.1, on the reverse strand, counting down.
GCCTGCAGAGGCCCTAAGAGACCACAAGATACCTGGAAGTGGAGCTATAGATGGCTCTCAGCTGCCTTGTGTGGGGCCAAGATCCTGAAGCCCAGTCCTCTGCAAGGGCAGCAAGTGCTCTTAAATGGATCCTTCTCCCTGGCCCTATTTTCAGTATTTTAAATGGAAAAAAATGTAAATAATTCTATGCCATCCCTAAACACCTCAATTTCACCAAATATGAGTGAAATGTGTTTAAATATTTCTACGTAAGCACGTTGGATATTAATTATCCAGTTAATTAATGTTGGATAAACTCATTACTAGGTATTTTGTCTGAAGTCAGCAACAGGGCACCAATACTCCAAATACTAGTATGACACATGTTTCTTATTTACGTTGCAACACATTAGCACTGGAAAGTACAGGAATGTGAAGGGGTAGAGAGATAGATCTTCTGCATTTCCTCAGAAGCCTTTCCCACTTTCACACAAGCATTTAAATACGGTGGTTTGACAGAATAATAACAATGAGGCCCAAGTCTGAGGACCGTGGGTGGAGGATTTGTTTCTGTGGCAAGAATTACTATGGTCCTCCTAGAGAATGCTCTATAATACCCCGCCACTTTCACTTACAAACAACAGAAGAATTTTGCTGCTATGGCAACACATTTGTTATCACTGGCTTTTAATTAGGTCACAATTTCCTGTAAATATTTTTGAAAGTCAATGTACCTTAGAAATTAAAATATAACACAGTAATATTTCATTAACATGAACTGCCTCTCCACCTCCTGCTTCTACTTCTAACTGGGTTTGGTCCATGGCAGAGTTTCCAGTGGGCCTCAAGTACTTTTATTTTCCTACTTTGTATTTTCATTTTCCCCTAGGCACATTGCTCCTTTGGATAAGTTCATATTCTTCTTGTATGTATCCATGGCTCCCTGTAGACACTTTTGGGTCAATGGGATGTCCTATGCACAACTTCATGGGGTTACCATTCCATGTGAGAGCAGCCTTCCCTCCTCAAATCTGCTGTCCTGATTGGTGCACACACAACTGAACACAGAAGACCACCAGGAACAAGAAGTGACTTTGGAAGTGAGAGTTACACACAGAAAACAGATACCGAGGAAGAAGCCTCTAAAAAAGATGAATCCGTAGATAGTAGATGATCGTGTCATTTATGGACCAGAGAGAAAAATTAAAGTTTGATTTCTTATTTGCAGTGTTACTATTATTTCTCCTTGGTTAATATAATCTCAGTGGATGTTATTTGCACTCTTTGTATACTAGATGTTCTGTTCTTAAGGCTCTCAAATCACTTCCTATGTATTTGTTTTTGTGGAAATTTATCTATATTAGGATCTCAAGGAGAGGAACTATGTCATATTTACTTGTGTTTCCTCAAGGTATGTGGGAAATAGAATAGAACTGATAAAAATTTGAAAATGTTCCTTACGTAATATACTGAATCTATTACTGCCAATTTTGTTCATAATAAAATAATGTACTAACTTAAGCATTAAAAGTCTCTGTAATACCCTCAAAATTTCTAGTAGGTTGATAAGAAATAATTTCTATAGGTCTACATATTTGACTGCTTCCATTTTTAAAAATTATTTTAAAATAGTCTCATATTTAAATCCTTCTTGGATGGGGAATTAAAAGACAATTCCAGTTTAATTTAAGCTCAGTCTTTTTGGTGTAACGTGGGGCAAGAACATTAACATTTATGTATCTGTGAAACGCTTGGACAAGGGTAGTAAATTTGAGGCTTAATCATTTCTATCATATTCACTTCAATTCTAATTAGAAAGTAGACATGGAATAGCTTGGTATTGAAGGGAAACCCGTCTTCAATACTCAGTACAATATTTCACAAAGTGTATGCTCAGCAAATGTTAATTTTAGAAGTGGTTACTATTCTAACGGCATAGGAAATGTTAGGAAATGTTTGTGTAAAAGAGACATTGTGTAGGGATGCTGCTGTCCTTCCTGTTGCAGCTGACATTAGCACTGGGTGTTATCTGTTCCTTATATCTGGTTACCTTGTGCCAGGATAGCTATTCTAGAAGTTTCCATGAATCTATCTCATTTAATTTGACCATTGCCTTTGTGACACTTGCCTAGAGATGCGGTGGCAACATCCTCACTTCTCAGGTAAAAAGACTAGGACCCTACAACTCTGCAACCCCTAAATTGAAGAGCAGGGATTAAGTGGATACAATAGAGGAGGCAGAGAGCTCACACTCATTATTAGCACTTTTTAAGGCAAGCGTTTTAACAGGCAGTGTAAACGGATCAGAGAATCTTATGCTGAAGGCTCTGAAAAGTCCAGCACTGCTGTATGGCCACCTATTGTCCCCTAGGCCACTTCTAACAAATCCCTGAGCAGGACAGGGACACCTGGAGGAAAAGAGTCTCACTCACCTGGCCCCCAACACTGGATCTGCAGCTCTCTGACAACCTTGACAAACCTTCTTTAGCCTACACAGGAACTACAGACATTTTCTTCTCACTGTTCCTTCCTCTATGGGCCTGAGGTGTAGCTGAGAAATATTCTTGCCTTTTTCCATCATTTTTTTTTCTGTTTTCTCTCATATGACACATTCGCCCTAATAAAAATCCTTTTATCTCATTTTGGTATCAACTTTGGGAGGAAATTTTTATTGACCCTGTTCTGATTAGTTAGCTCTCCTGTGAGGCCCTGTGGCAAAGAAGGATTCTAGGTTCCCTGGTGAGAGAGGGAAACACTCAGATGATTCCCAAGCTCCCTAAAGAAAGAAGAAATGTGGGGGGAAAGTGGGCCCTTCTAAAGAGAGCTTAGCAGAAAACCCCAGCGCCCTTAGTAGCGTCCCCATTAAAATACACGAAATAGCAAGACCACCGAACGGACTCAGTTTCTATGGAAATCTGGAGGTAGTGTTTGTGGTAGCTAACCTAAAGGCTAGCCACATTCATGTCACCAAGACCTTTATAAAGAGCAGAATAATCCATTAGGGAGGCAAGGGGAAGATTTTTGTTAGAAGGGAAAAGGAAAGCGCCTGTCTGTTTACTCACCCACCCTCTTTCGCACAATTTGAAGCCAGTGGATTTGATGGCATGACATTGTCGGGTCTCATCCATTGAGAAGACGTGTCATGGCTTTTCGTACTGTCATGAGATGTTAAGAGGACAAGCAAGCTGGACACTTTCATTCCTTGAGGATAAATCGAATGAGAATCATTTCTAGGCATCTTCTTCCATTCCTTGTTTAGCCTAAGCCTATTGGCTTTATCAAAGCTCTCTTGAGATGACAACCTAGATCTTAAGGAAGAGAGCAGTCCATTGTCTTATGCTATGTTACTGTTGCTTGATAAATTCATAGACGGAAGATTCCAGTCCTCCTGCGGATTTCCACAGCATACCAGTGAGAGTGGAATATCGCCAGCATTATTGAGAAGTAGAATCAGGGGAAGGCAGGTGTTAGAGACCAGAGAGAGGAGGGAAGACAGAGAGGCAGTGCCTTCCCTGCAGCAGAAAGGACTTCACTGCCAGAAGGAAACACAGCAACAGAGGGACTGAAATACAGCCCAGAAGGAGCTGAAGGGCCAAGGCATTGGGCTCAGAGCCCAGGCACCTGAGCTGAAGATTTATTATGCCCCAAAACACTACTCAGAGGTTTGAAACAGTGAAATCTAGTTTTCTGATTTGTGAAAAGCTTTCTGACTATTATACACACTAATTTAAAAGAATTTTATAGGGCAGACTTTTTTTTTATTCCCAGTGCCTTGGAAGAACAACTTGTCTATTGAGGTTATCAGTTGTTTCATAGACTGTTTTTAAAACAGAATGGTAGAAATTTTTAATACTAATTAATCAGAATTCATGAATAAAGATTTGAATATAATAAAGACAACTTATTTTGAGTGTTTTTTTCCAAATAACACAATTATCTTTAAGTGTTGTCTGTAAGTAAGAAAGTCTCTGAGAGGCTGAGTGAGTGTGAAAAAAAATCACAGAGCCAGCGATTTATGAATTTACACCTTCTGAGTCTACACTCTGATAATTTCTTACAATGGTTTTCAAAGTCACCAACGTTGTCAAAATCCCTATGATAAAAATCAATAAGGGAGAACAAGACACAGAAGATTTACTTCTTCTCTGAAGAATCTTACAGACTGAAAAACTCAAAACAAATGCTGACTAATGTGCCCAAATGTGCATACCTATCTGTGAGGAAAAAAATTAAAAAAAATCAAATAATAACCAAAAAGAAAAACAGAAAAAAAAACTAGGTTTCAAAGAACTATTCATCTACTTCACAACCAAAGCTTATATCCTCCTAAATAGAAACCAAAGAATACAAGAAAGCGAAAATACATTTAATTTTCTGATGCCAGGTTATCACAGTAAAATAATAATCCAGATTATTAGGCCTGCATCCATTAAAATTAATAACAAACTTAAAATTTATCCACGGCAGGCCAGGCCCTTTCTGAACAGAAATGAAGGAGGGGTGGATTGGGGAGGTGCAGAGCAGAGGTAGGGGAGGGAATGGGAGAAAAGGAGGGAGGGGAAACAGCAGTCGTGAATGTAAAATAAACAAATAAAATTTTTAAAAATTAAAGTTTTGATTAGTACTGGATTATATTACCTTTATTACAGATTCTCTCAATAAGGAAAATATCGTGGCATGCTATAAAAGTCACAATGGCTCATGCTCTGGTCTTTTCATCTGACAAAATAATGGTGTACATATTTTCTCTTTTAATTTTCTCATTTGATCTATACTGCAACATCAGAACAGCAAGGATTCATGGCCTCATGAATTTGCTTTCTGAATTCTTCGCTGACTGTACTCTAAAGGAATCTCAGATAGAATAATAGTTTAATGCTCAGCTAAACTTCAAAAGTAAAGGCCAGCATTCTGAGAGCAAACATGCGTCTACTCAAACACCCATCAATCCAATTTCACTTAAAATTCATAGCAATATGTTATAGCTGATCAATTCGGAGTTCTCAAAGCTCTGCACGAATTACACAATCAAAGGAGACTTTTCGTTATAAAGTTATACAAAGAGCCGTAGCTGTTTGCGCATCTTACATTAGAACTCAACAGGGCACCCTCCCAGAGCATGAATCGCATGGCCCCCTATTGTGTTTTCCCTTATCTACTCATGAGGTCTAAGTAGCTGTGATTAGTAATTCAAATTCATTGTACTTTATATTTAAATGTTCGGTAGAACTGTCTAAGGTACAGCTCACGATTCACTGAAATATTAAGTTCTTCATTCTTGATGAAGTTGTCTTCCCATCCCCTATACTGCTGAATCCAATGGCCCATTTTTATTCCCAACCTTCTCACTGTCTTCATCAAGCTCCTCTTCAGCTGGTTCAGGATATCACTCTGTCTGGGTTTCTTGCTGTTATTTTAGTTCACACGGACAAATATCCACGGCTAGGACCTTTGGTTTTCTATCCCTGCCCTTATCCTTTGTGATCTTATCCAGCTCACATACTTAGTTGCAGTTTCCTTGCTGATAATCTTTTTTTTTTAAAGATTTATTTATTTATTATGTATACAGTATTCTCAGTACTCTGCCTGCAGGCCAGAAGAGGGCACAGATCTCATTACAGATGGTTGTGAGCCACCATGTGGTTGCTGGGAATTGAACTCAGGACCTTTGGAAGAGCATGCGGTGCTCTTAACCACTGAGCCATCTCTCCAGCCCCCTCTTGCTGATAATCTTTTACTCTCAAAATCTATTTCCACCTAAAACGTGTCCCTAAGCCTAGACTTATGTACCTAAAGGAACCATTCTGGCAATAGGGAGTTCAGAATTACCTTGTGTAAAACAGAGTTTCTTACTTTCTCCTCTTCTAACGTACGTACACACACACACAAATCTGTCCATTTATAAGTATTATCAGTAAAGGAAAACTCCATTTGTATATGTGTTCAAACCAAAAATGATCATGCTTGACTCATATCTTACCATATTTTATAAGTTATGAAATTCTTCAGCTCTATTATAACTATATAGATATATAACTATATCTTTAATCAACCTATCTCTTACTACCTATTCAGCTATTATCCCAGCTCTCACCTAATTATGACAGTGGCGCCAAGCAGTGTTTCTGTTTTTAACCCTTGTGTACATATACGCCAGGCTTAGCACAGCATGTAGAGTGACCTGGGGAGGAAAGGTATCTTAGACCATCTTATTTCCTGACCAAACTCTGTAATGTTCCTCCATTAACCCAGAGCAAAATTGAAAAATCTTCCACGCACTGATAAAGATCTGCCATTTTGGACCTCTTTGCCTTGGACTTCTGATGCAGGCACTTAAGCCTCCCTGCTGCTTCTTGAACATTTTGGCATAGTTCCATTTAGGGGATGTTATTCTTGCTGGTGTTGAGAATGGATCAGATTCGTAATCTGTCTTGCTTTTATTGAAATGCCATTTCTTAAGACTTGCAACATCTCACCATGGCATATCCTGCCCCTCTTCTCTTTTTAAGGTTTCTTTTGGAGCTTTAAGAAAATATTATACACACTATTTTACTGTGAGTCTCTTCTAAGAGGATATAAGCAACAAAAGAGAGATTCTAACTCACTGCTCTGCCCTTAGAATAAAGACGTTTCTGACAAGTAGCGTAACATATGAATATATGAAATAGTTACTTTTGTTTATTTTTGAAATTATAATAGTTCTCCCTTCCCTTTTTTCCTTCCAAACCTTTTATATACCTCTCCTAGTTCTCATTCACATTCACAGACTTTTAAAAATATTATTATATGCATATACAGGTATGCCAATAAAAATGTGTTCCTAAATGCAAACTGCTTGGTCTGTGTAATGTTTCTTTTATGTATATTTTCAGGAATGAGCATTTCATATTGGCTAATTGCTGTGCTTTTCCTTGGGAGGACTATTTCACCCTCTCTCAGCCTTTTTTTTAGCTGTCTGCATTAGTTTGTGCTGGGTTGAGGCACCATGGGCTTTTCCACATCCTTTTTGGTATATCAACTGTTGTTCTTGTTCAGCTTAAGGTTATGCAGTCATATTGGTAAGAATCTAGGAGTGTAGATTCAAGTACTACTACTTAGGAGATACAGTTTCTCAGCAAACTTCCTGATCCTCTGGCTCTCACATTCTTTCACCTCCTCTCTAGCCTTAAGTACAGGAATTGTTTTGTAGATGTATCCACTGGGACCTGGCTCTACCGGGTTTTCTGTAATACTCTCTATCAGTTGCAAAGAATAGTTTCCTTGATGAAAGGTGAAAACTACACTTGCCTATGAATATAACAAATATTTGAAGTGTAATTAGTAATCGTGCTGGTTTAGAATTATCCTCCAAGATCCATGACTTTACTTGCTCTGGACAGTTAGCTAGGTTTCCAGCACCAGGCATGATTTCCCTATGTTGAGAGAGGTTTAAGTCCAAGTAGAGAGAAACTGATTACTGCATTGTACTCCTGCACCTTCAGGGTTACCCTGTCCTGCTGGTCATTGTTGTGGTTCATTAGTGTTTTAGCAATGTAAGGCCCCTTGTTGGTTCCCTACTTGAAAAGTTTTCATGGCACTTTTTGGTACTGCGAAAGTTAGTCTCAAGGAAGAGCCTCTGGGTTCTGTGTCTAAAATGGATATGTCTTCAGGAATAGGAATGTGATTGGCACTTCTAGGGGGAACCCAAAGGCAATGGCAACACCCAATATGTTTTGGGAGTTTGTTAGACAATCTGACCAACAACTCAAAAAAAGTATTCTCATGCCTGGTGCTGGCGGGTTTGATTAGGTGGTCCTTTGGCTCTTGGAAATATCATTGTCTGAATACGTGAGAAAATACAGATTATGTGCTTATAGGTTTTTTTTGCAGTAAATGATGAATAGTATCACTCCTTACGACTTTTCCAACACCCTGATTGGTCTTTTCTTCGGTATTCATCTGTCTCTCCCTCCCTAATTAGAGTCTACTCCTGTTTTCCCCATATCCACTGGTACCCTGCCATTGCCCTCTCTATTGTTCTCTTATGCCCACACCCACCCCAGCCAGGGCTCCTTTTTACTGGTTTCTCAGGTTAATCCAGGATATGTATTCACATTTAAAGATTTGGAACTAGAAGCATCAGACGACATAGAACATGTGACATTTGTCTTTCTGAGTCCTGGTTACTTCACTCAATATGATATTTATATGAAATAATTTTAATAAAAAATTCACACTGCATGGGTGCGTTGGAAATGGAACCGAGTGAAAGGACCAGCTGGGGAGGGTGCTGGGAAAAAAAAATACACACTGACAGTTCAATATTGTGCTACATGCATCCTCTTTCTATTTCTTCAAATATTACTTTTTAAGGTCAGTTTTCAAGTTTTCTAATAGGTCTGCTTATACAACCAAAGCACTGAGGCTCTTTCGCAGCCCTTTAGAAATGGAGAAACAAAAGTCTCGACATCTGGAGACAGCTGAAGACAACTGATCTGAGATCTCAGGAAGCACGCTGCAACCCTAGTGGACTATGTACATAGCACTTAGCCACGGGGGGGGGGGGGGGGAATCATGTGTAGTACTTGGTCTCACAGGCAATATATCTCAGCTTTAGTGTGTTCACATTAGAGTAAAACTGGCAATAAATAAATTAAATACTAGTATATAGCAGTGCTAAATGTATAATAAATGTTAGCAAAGAGAGGTGGTTGTTATTGTATCATGCGGGGCCAATGCATCTTCACATGTCCACGGAGAATTTACAGACCTTCAGGACTCCACCACAGTGTGTGTTAGAGCACATGCCCTTTCTAAAGGTAATCTTTTAATGATGGACTCCAATGAGTGAATAAAAGAAAGTATTTCAGTAAGTCTGTGAACACTATACAATTTCTTCACTGTAGCAACATTAATAAGAACTCTCATTTTAAGACAATGTCAGGGACAGATGTCACTGGCACATACTCACCAACCTTCTGTCAATATTACATTTTCCCATAATAGACACGAGAACAATTTTAATTACTATCTGCGTAGTAACGGCATCTAATTCGCCTTCACAGGAACATACAACTAATGTCTCTTTAAAACTTTCACGGGTCATTCTCCTCTCAAATACCGTTAATATAAACTACAGAGAAGCATTTCCAAAGGTGGACAGCAAAATTCAGAACGTCTGTAAAGCACTGAGAACAGTGGGCAATCTGGAAAATCCTCACCATAGTACTCTGACAACAGTGAGTCTGCAGATCTTGATTAATTATGATTAAAGGAAAGGACTCAATCCTGGATGGAAAAGTGTGCTTTATGGCAATGGTTGTATCTCAACCTTCCTAGTGGTGCAACCCATTAATACAGCTCCTCACATTGTGTTGGCCCCCAACCATAAAATTGTTTTCATTGCTACTTCATAACTGTAATTTTGATACTGTTATGAACTGCAATGTAAATGCCCGTGTTTTCTAACAATCTCAGGAGACCACTGTGAAGGTTGAGAACCACTGCTTGACGTTATTTGTCACTTGCCCTGCTCCCTTCATTTCTTGACAAGCTTCACAGTAGTCTGCAAAAATCATCTGTCCCAGAAACAAAGTCTATATAAAAATCAGAAGTCGGGGATCTAGTTGTTAGAAAAACAAGCATAAAAGGAACCAAGAGCAAATCAAACGATAGAAAGATAAGATGAGAGAGGCATCCAATGATGTGAGAAACCAGAAACTATATCACCCTAACATCCAAAGCAGACAAGACATGACACCTAAAGAAAACTAAAAGTCAATATCTTTCATGGATACATACACCAAAATCATCAAGTTACTAACAAACTGAACCTAAAATCAACAAGGAAGATTATATACCATTGTGAACAATCATTGAGTCTAGTTATGCAATGCAGTTTCAATACACAACAGTCAACTAACATAAAAGCCAGAAGAATGGAACAAAGCAAACAGAACATATGTAATGGTCAATAAACACACAAAAGTTGTTCTATCCCCTTTATTCATGCATAATTATTGTACATCAAAGTTAGAATGAAGTGTAACTTCTACCTTCTAAGATAGTCAAAGCACGACTAGCAATAGTAAGATTGAAGAAACTAAAACACCAATTCCACAAAACATTAAAGACAGAACTACTATATAGTTATATATGTAGTAAAGAAATGTGTTCACACACAAATATCCACAATTCCCATATGAATAATGATTACTTGGAAACAACTCAAACTTCTGTTAACTGATTACCACATAAATAAAAGTGCCATAAACATAAAATGACATAGGATTCAGAAATAAAAATGAATAAAATATAGACACATACTAGAGTTAGGATGAACTAAAAAATATGCTAAATGAAATGAGGAATCATAAAAACTACATCTGTATTATTCTGTCTATATGAAAAATTCAGATTTAGTAAATCAATAAAGAGGAAAAAGGAGATAAACGTGCACCGATAGTTATCTGTCAGATTATATAGACAGTGGCTGATAAAAGCTACATTTTATTTAGGGCTATGGGAAATATGGCATTTTACAGTTATGATGTTTACAAAATTCTGTGAAAATACTAGTAGTTGAATTATATACTTATGCAGGGTGAGTTACAAGAATATACAATACATGTCAAAAAATTAAATAAAAAAAACAGTTTTGAGACTGGGTTTTTACTACATCAAACATGAAAAGGAGAAATTGGACCAAAAGTAAAAATGATGAGCTTAGGTATGTAAATGACACTCCCTTTCCATGTGTCTTGAAGTCACAAATGCTCAGTCACTACTTTCACATGACAACCTAATACTATATAAGCATCTATGTTCCTTATCTGTCTTTATTGTTGTAGGGAGTTGGAAGGGTCATATATTCAGTCTTGTTCTTCCTACAAAGTCATGGCAGTGAGCAGAGCTCACATATACAATGGAATCAATGTTCTGAGCCTAAATAAGCATGGGATGCATCAATGCTCAGTGGGTATGCTAGCCACACACAACTAAACCCGAACATTTTCAAAATATTATCATAGACCATGACAACTGAAGTATAACAGAAAGATCTCTTTGAAAACATGGTTTGCAGGAAACAGCCAGTTCAGACTACGTATCTGCCATTGCTTGGGGTCTTAGCTAGGGTCACCCTTGCAGATTCCTAGGAGATTACCTTGGTTTTTGTCTGACACCGAAGTATCCCTCTTTTTACAGTAGTCTCTTTCAGTATTCTCCCCGCTTAGCCCCATTAACATGTCCCCATCCCCACCTGCTTTCAGTCCACTCATGAAATCTCTTCCATTTCCCCTTCCCAGGAAGACCTAGGCGTTCCCCCATGAATACTCCTTGTTACCTGGTTTCTACGGGTCTGTGAACTGTAGCATAGTTAACCTTTACAGTATAGTTAATATCCACTTATGACTGAGTAGAGAAAGGATCGTAGGAACCAGAAGCATCAAGAACACAAGAAAACTCACCGAATCAACTAACTAACCCAGGCTCCTAGGGGCTCACAGGGACTGAATCAGCAACCAGAGAGCCTGCATGAGACTGAGGCCCTCCACATATATTGCAGTTGTGTAGCTTGGTCCTCTTGTGGAACTCCCAACAGTGAAAGCAGGGCTGTCTCCAACTATTGTCCAGCCTTTTGGGACCCTACTCCTTATACTGGAACACCTTGCTCAGCCTTAATACATGGGGAGGTGGTCAGTCTTACTGCAACTTGATATGCCATGTTCCTTTGATACTCATGGAAGACCTGCCCTTTCCTAAACAGAAACTGAGGGGGAATAGATTGGAGGTGGGAATAGAAAGTGAGTGGGGAAGGGATTGGGAGGAGAGGAGGGAGGGAAAACAGTAACTGGAATGTAAAATAAATAAATAAACAAACAGAAAAACAAATAAATATGTTTGAAAAAGGGAAATTACATGGTTTGCATCACATAGTCTGTCTGTCTGTCTGTCTCTCTCTCCCTATACCCCTCCCTTAAAGGCTTCACGCCCCACTGTAAATGATTGTAGATTATTACCAATGCCGAGTACTATTGTAACTGCAGTATACGTGGCTCTCCAGCCTCACTTTGCATCGCGATTTCTCCTGACAGCTATGGACCAAACACAAGTGCTTCCTCTCAGTTTCCACAGGAATCAGGTTCTCTCCATGCCTCCATAAATAGGTAGATTGAAACTTCATTGTATAACAAGATGGAATAAGGAGGGGGAGCACTGGGGAGGTAAGCAAGACATAATAAGACATTCTTGAGAATGGCATGATTGTCCTTAAAGAAGAGGTGACATGTGTCTCTTTTGGCCTTTCACCATGAGAGAAGATAGTAAAGAAGCAAACATGTATAACCTGTAGAGCTCTTACTCAAAACCAATCACACCGTCGCCTTGATGTCAAACATCTTCTGTAAGCACTAAGTTTCTAATTGTTTTGTTGTTGTTGCTGCTGCTGGTGGTGGTGGTTGGCTGGCTGGTGTGTGTCATCGAGCCTAAGGTATTTTGCTACAGCCACATGAACTGCCAAATGAAGTTACTCCACCTATTGTCTTAAATTCTTAATGAGCATGACACTGAACTTCCTTATATATCTCATTTATCTTTTTCCTAATTCATTATCTCCAACTGATCTACAAGGTCCACGTCAGCAGATCCCAAGTCTACTTAAGTCCTTATTTACTCTAGCAGCAAGCTCTGAGTAGACACTCAGTATTTCTTAGATGTAAAACAAATGCATTGTGTCCAAAAGAGCCATCATTATCAGAAGACCAGCCATCAAGTTCCAGATGATCTTGCAGTAAAGACAAATGATATGATATGTTTTTTTTCCCTCATGGCTATGGTATGTATACAGTTCAGCACTAAGGAAAAGCAGGTAAAATCCTTTCAAGTGGTAAATGATATATTTCTATCTAAAAGAAATAAGTTGTCTTCCAGAAGTTTTAAATCAGTAAAATTAGATCAGCTCTTTATTAGATCCTAACAGATAGAAATAAAAAAGACTGACTCGAACTCCTTTAAAATATGCTTGAAGGAGGAAAACAACCATCATGGATAGTCAATTAGAGAGTAGATAGTTATGTCTAACTAACATTTGAAAATATTTGTTAGAGATGTTAGAGACATATATATATATGTATATATATGATTTAGGTAAAAGTAAATTCTTAACATACATACACACAATACATACCACACATACACTAATATGCATATTAAGTATACACAAACAAATCTGTATATTTAGTCATTTCAGTAATGTCAAAATTAACAGCCAATGACAATACTAAGTACTGGACAGTGGACAGAACAGGTGAATTGTAACATTCATTCATTTGTTCATTCATGCATCTACCTAGGTAGACATTCCATCTATGAAGTGCTTTGGAGAATAAAATAAGGATAAGTAATGATGTCAAGTGCCGCTGAACTATCAGTGGGAACTAAATAAAGCAAAGAGAGAATCTTGGCAAGGCCCAGATCTCATCAAGGTGTGGCTGAGATTATTCCTCCACACTCCCTCCATAATCTCTTCCAGAATTACTTTAGCCTTCCTCACCCCTGAGGGCTGAGTTTCTCAGGATCTGCTTACCCAGTAAGCCAACTGCTGTGGAGGAAAAATAAAATCATATCAGATGTTTCCTTAGGTTCCAGAAAGCACACCCACAACCCTACTGGTGCAGGGAACAGAGGCAGGAGGTGGGAAACCAACAGCTTAGGCTCTGTGTGGGGGACAATCACTGCACTGGGTCTTTATCCTTTGTGGGATTTCGTATAGGGATTTAGTCCCTTTCTTTCCTAGGATGAAAGGGCGAACAGCACTCCAGGTGAGCTCTATTTTACCCTGTGCTCTTTCAGCTTCTTGATCTGCTAAGCAATCCTATCCTACCCAATCCTATTTTTGTTATGTTCCACCTGATTCTGACCTGAGCTACCTGTTCCCCAAGTCCTGTGGGAGCAGCAGTAGTTTCTAGTGATCTTGTTTCTGAATGCAATGGCTTTCTCTGCCTTTGTTCTTTGGAATCTGACACTATCTCTGCCACCTCCTCAGGTTGCCACCAATGCCTCCCTGCCTGATGTATGCTGAGGCATCTCCTGTGCATCCCCCCCCCCACCTCTGTATGACTTTGCTCTTTTGTTCTCACTAGTCCCACGGAGGTATTTTTAAACGTTTTATCTTTAGGATGCTATTTTCAACCCCCACCGCAACATTTCACAGACTTCGAGGAAACTGTTGCCAAGTCTACAATAATGGTGCCAGGGGTGCTGGATCACACTTCATACTCTGTACACTTGAAAACTTTTTTATAATAAGATTATTTCTTTTTCCTGTGGAAGTCTTAGCTAGTTAGCTAAGTTTCAAAGAACTTTTTAAAGCCTTTTGACACTCCACAGGTTTGCATTTTCTCCCTTTGGATACTTAGCCGGCTCTTAGAACTTTCTATGGGTCACAACAATGGACACAAAGCGCAGTAAGATGGACTTCCCTTGGGAGAGGACACAGATTTTCCACACATTCCTGAAACCTTCTGCTCACAGGTGGGCAACGTTAACTGATTTGTCCATGTGGTATTTTTGGTTTTCACTAACTTTTCAGCGATTTCTACAAATTATTTGTGTAGCTTAAAGCCCATGGATTTAACATAATACAATTTTCGTCTTGATCTCCTTTTAAGGCTTCTGTGTCCTCAGACTCATCAACTCTTCAGCTACTCACTTATTTAATGGAAATTTCAGAGCTACATTTTCAGTAGGGGTAAGATCCTTCCATTACCTAGAATGCCAGAGCAATGTTCCTGGTTACCAACAGTCTGATAATCTCAAAGCACACAAATTACTCCTGCCTAGAAAACTATTTACTTTGATAGAAACTTGGTATAGACAATCATAACAAACTATATAAGAGACGTTAATGTTAGTCAAAGATTTAGACTGTATTACTTGTCTGATTGCCTTTTCTCTACCCTTCTTTATTGAATTGCCCATTTTGGAATCCTCTCTTGTTTATAAAACATAATGCCATTAGCTATCATCCTTGTCCTCAAGAAGAATATGTTCTAGTCTAATGAATTTAGGAGAGTGGGTGAGACAAGGTGGAACCCAGGCATTAGAAACAATAAACACTAGTAGAAGTAGCTTTCAAATGGAATATGAATCAAGTACTAGGGCTGAAAGAGGACAATATGCTTACGTGGGAAATGAAATAATATTTGAAATGCATTTTGATATTTTTAGGAGTGCTTTTTCATACATTCCAAATGGACAACATGTTTTAAGATAAAAGAAGAACAATTGACCTCGGCTCAATAATAAAAGCTGCAAGAACTCAGGAAAGATAGCTAATGTCAACCTTGAGCTTGTGTAAACACACGTGCATGCGCACCAGCACACATATAACACAGACATGCACATCCCATACAACACACAAAGACAAACTGACCCACGATTAACCAATGGAACCAACTGTAGGAGCCGAGAAATGCAGGCCCATTTCTCACCATTGTTTGGAGGTCAGAGAATTTGAGAGACTAACAGGTGCAGTTTGCACCTTCTCCACAGGAGGGGGTCACCTGGTTCTTCTGAAGCTAAGGAAACTCAGAGTCATCCTGACAGGTGGTCAGGATATGCTAATGTGATTCTGCTCCTTCCGTTGTGACTATGAGGTCACCTGGGGAGGTGATTTGTGCCTGTGTGACCAAGTGAAGGTGATAAAATGTGATTTGAGTCATCCAGCTACCTAGGCAACAGAATGTTAATGAAGCCTTTTGTTACCTGCTCCCCCAGTTTGCCTTCATTATAAAATGTGGAAAAATAAACATGGGTGATTTTTTTTTTTTTTGGATCTGAGTAATCCCAGAAACTCCCTCCTGTTTTCAGTCTTATTATTTTATGCGTCTTCATATCTTTCACTTATATTTCTTCAATTCCCATGCCTCTACTCTGGCAACAAATGATTTTTGTTGAGGCCAGTCCTCAACACCAACAGAAAAGTTAGTGGTGCCATTTGATGCTACTCTAGGAAATACCAATATTTTTCTGAAATTAATTTAAATATATAATATTAATGGTCAGCTAGAGGGGTGTCTCAATTGTTAAGATCATTTGCTGATTTTTTTCATGTTCACTTCCTTGCACTTCCATAATGGCTCACAAGACAGTCCTTAAAAGCAGTCAATGTAAACAGCTTTTCACAGAACTCTACTTGGTCCCCTAGGAATGCTGCTGCACCCTGACCATGTCTACCTGTCACAGCGCTTGCTATGAAAACCATCTGAGAAGTGAGGAGCATCCGAGGCCGTTTGTTTTAAAGAATCCTGAAAGGAAAATTTAACAAAGAGAACACCACTTACATGACTGACAGAACAAAATTAACCAATCGCTTCCACACCCGCATCTGAATGGCAGTAGTTCTCTTTATCAGAACAACCAACTGGCTGAACCATGTATATTAGGAACACTGTGGCTTTCTTCACACACATCATGAGGAAATAAAGCAAATCCTCACCATGACCATTACCTGGTATTGTTCTGAGACGTCCTTCCCATACATTTAAATAAAAGTGTTATTTAAATATTATTAAATTTAAAAAAATCAGAAAAAAGGGAAGTGAAACTTTGGCATGACTGTCTTGAAAACTTTACAAACAAACGTTAACTGGCAGTCTGAAGAGCGATGGATCAGCTGCTCAGCCACAGTGCATGAAAGTCTAAAACAAACAGGTGGAGGAGAAGGTCAAGTGGGGAGAAAGGGGCCACACAAGCAAGAGGACGGAAATCTGGACCATCACCGGAGTAAATGCTGGGCTGGAGACTTTCCCAACTGTGTTTCCCCACACAGAGGGCAGAGAGGGGACCTTTAGGACAAGCTTGCTAACCTGACTATCCAAATCGGTGAACTCTGTCTGCATTCAAGAGCAAAAGTACACATACAGCTGAAGACACACACATACACACCCCACATACACGTGTAAAAGTAAATGCAGAAAGGACTACTATAATGAGGAAAGTGTTATAAAAAGTGATCCTATGGAAATTTAAGGAAAAATAGGGGTAAATGTAAGTAAAGAGAGAGGGGAGGGAAGAAGAGCAATTTTTCTTCGGAGGTGTGGCCACTGGTAAATTGCCCACACCTTGCCGGATGGCCCACAGCACCTGTGCATATAGGCAGCATTAATTAGACTCAGTTGGTTGTTTTTTTATTTATTCATTTTAGAGACCATGCAGCTGAGAGGGCGATGTGTTTTAGGAATTTAGAGGAAGTTTGGATAAGTTGTTGAAGAATGGCTATGATCAAGATACACATGTATGAAATTTCCAAAAATTAAAAAAAGCACTTGAGAAAATAAAACATAACTGAGTTTAATATTAGTCTTCATCTTGAAAGGTGGAAATTTACCAATAATTTTAGCATTAATCTCACAAAGTTTAGCAATAATTACAGAAGTTTCATTTTAATATGACCAAAAATGTTCTAAAGTCCCCATTCTGGAAAAATGAGTTAGAAAATTCAAATACATCTAAAATAGTAAAGAAATGGGTGTCTATTTGCTTATGATGGTATAAAATATTGTCTCAAGTATTAATCCTTAAGACAATATGGACCAAACCAAAAATAAATAAGAAATGAAAAAAATGTATATTATCAAAGTACACCAAGCCATGTGGCAAATGTAGAGTTGAAATCAAGAGGGAAACACAGATTTAACTTATTTAGCTTGTCCCTCAGAGAGGGTGTTGGGAGGTGACCTTGGGAGGCTTCGTTTCTGGTGAAGGGTAAGGGCAGTGGGAAGAGATTAAGGCTAGATTTGCAGTCTAAAAACTCACTCTGATGAAGGAGACAGGCCAGAAACTTAGGAGCGCCCTGACATCAATGAAGTATGCCAAAAAAGGAAGCCACAGCCCAGGAGGAAAGGCAAGGGGGTAAAGCTCCAAAGGCAGCCTCCACCTGTGCATCTCAATCTCTTACTGGGTCAACTAACCCTTTCACAGGGGTCGCATATCAAATATCTTGCATGGCACCTATTCAAGTTGCAATTTATAACAGTAGCAAAATTACAGTTATGGAATACCAATGAAATTATTTTATAGTTGGGGGTTATCACAACACAAGGAACTGTATTAAAGATTTGCAGCATTAGGAAGGTTGAAAACAATGTCTCTAGACACAGATATCAGAAAAGCTCTTTCTAACTGAAGGACCTCAACAGAAGGTCCAGGAGTGGCCGGGACAGAAGGGCAATAATGAGAACCATCAGAACTCAATGCAAAAATATCTAAATTTAAGAAACCAAAAAATCTTTAAAATGCATACAACATGGAGAAATGTTTTTGAATAATAAATATTGAGCAGTATTCTAGCATAAAACCAAATTGGAAAGGGGTAGCAGGAGTAGGAAACATCTCCCTCTGATTTTGACGTTTCTGAACTTACTCAATGGATTCTCAAGCACTGAAGACACTATGTCTTTCACCAACTCTACATTCAAATAAATGGCATCTTTCAATGCCTAGACAAGTCTGCATTATTTCACTATTAGAAGTTTCCAGGTAGGGGGCTAAAGAGATTGTTCAGGAGCCAAGCACTTGCTTCACAAACGTGAGGACCTGCTGGTCCCCAGAAATTCTGTCAATGCCTTGTGGGCTGCCATGCATGCAGCCCACCTTTAATTCGAGTCTTGGAAAGTGGAGGCAGAGATTCCCAAAGCACACTGGCTCATTAGCAAGGTCTAAGGTTGATTAGAAGATTAAAGTGGAAGATTCGTTGGGCATGACGGGCAGGACCAGATGTCTGTCTCCAAATGTATATGAAGACTAATGCATGCACTCCCTACACAGTGTTCACCTCCAGGGAAACCCATGCATACACATGTGCACACGACACACAAGGGAAAACTGGGGAAGGTCCAGATAGAGCAAGCTTTGTTTTTCCTAGGAGAGAGAAGCACAACACTAGCCATTTGAGAGTTTGAAGAGGCTATTGGATATATTGTACCCATCTCGATTACATCTCAATTTTGATTTAGCACTTTAAAACTTCTGAGATGGGCTTGGAAGATGGCTTAGTGAACAAAATGCTTGTTGGGCAAGTTTGAGGGCCTGGGTTTGCATTTCCAGAAGCAACATAAAGCCCAGCACCAAAGGTAGCACATAACTATAATCCCAGAGCTCCTACAGAGAGAGATGAGGTGAAGACAGGAGGATCATGGCTTAGCCTGGAGTATGCAGTAGCAAAACAAGCAAACAAAAACAAAATAATGGCAACAACAAAAATCAGATCCCGCCTCTACCAATGTGGAAGACAAAGACCGCTAACTTCCACATGGATGCTGGGGCAACACATGTGCACACACTCACACATAAAATTACACATACATCACACATACCAGCTTTGCCAACAAGGTGAGGCACATGTGTAAGGGTTCTTGCTTTCAAATACTGGAACAGTTTCCCTCTTCTCTTATTACTTTCTCAATAGAAGACATACCTTCTTCTCTATCTATGCTAAAATCATTTTCATGTTTGCACTTCTTATGTAGTAACACTGCCTTTAAAACACTTCATTTCCCAAAGTGCTACTTTAGTTTTGTGATGATTTTTAACATCCCGGCATAATTGTTTAGGCTTCAGAGAAGCAAGCAATGAAAGGCACAGCTACTTAGAACACATGGGTTTTGTTCATACTTCATTAAATATTTTAAATGGCTATTTTACTTTATAGCTTTTGCATTCCTTTTGGATTTTAGCTGGCTTGCTTTTTATAACTAGGAAATCTGAATCTCTCTTCAAAGAAATCTTTTCCCACCTAAGTGTCCTCCAGCTTATGAATGTGTTATTCTCTTCTCTATTATGCAAACTTGAGGCTCAATTTTTAAAACTCCCATCACGGTTTAATCATTTTAGCTTTAATCGTTTATGGAATTCTTCATTAAGTTGAAAAAGTTTATTTTATTGTTTTCCTAAAATTACATGTAACTGATCGTTGTCTCCATCTGAAAGCAATTAGTTGACTCCAGTCTTGCATATTCTTTGCAAAACAGTCACTGAGAAATACCTCAGACTAAATGCTGCTATTACTGTACGAACAAAGTGATTTGTCAACCAAATCTGAAGTTCAAATAAAATTACACTGATGAAATTGGTTTGGGAATCCATATAAAAACTTTAATTTTATTTATGATTATAAAGCACTTATTACCTCTGATTAGTTATTGGTTATCAATTATACACTCTACAACTTAATTTCATTATCAATTGAACTGTATCATTAACAAAAGCCACTCTCATTTTGAGGCACAGACTACAAAGCAGCATTGGCTTTTACATACATGAAACACAACAGCATGATTGGTTTTCAAAATAAAGTGCCATATTTTATTTGGTTTTTATCCACATATAGGCTTCATTCAGTCTGGGTCCTCATTCCATACTCTGACCATCCCAATATACACAAATAGCAACTCTGTTATGTGATCTGTGGTACCAGCTGGTTGGAAATGTGCACTCATGGATGTGTTTATGGCTTTCTGCAGTGTGAGAAAACATACAGTAGGAACAGATCATGAAAGAGTTTCAGACCCTGATAATATTTCATGAGTCAGGTGCCCCTGGTCCTTCCATTAAATCCTTTAGTAAAACATTCTAAATGGATTCTTCTGGCTGAAGGTTTGAAAAAGTATAATCATAGAAGTGTAGAGTTTCAAGGCAGAAGGTGGAAGTACTTAGCAGTAGACCAAAGTCAAGGTTTTAATACTTTAATATAGTTATGAACTTGGTAAACAGGCTATTTATAGCCAACCTTGGCACATATAAATGATATAGACCGATGTGTTAAAAACAAAATTTCATTTTGAAGGTGTTACAGGATGAATTTTTTGATATTAATACATTTTATAGATTGAAGTTTTCACCCCCAGTATGACTGTTAAATGGCTGAAATGTGATGGATCTATGATAATGTAGAGTACCATTTCCATTCTAATGAGAGTTACAGTTTGAAATCGTTTCTTTGCTTCAGACTATAAAAGATGTAGCTTGAGATACAAAGGCAGAAAGAAGACCTTTTCTCATGATGGCACTACTCTTCCTTTGTCCTTTTCTGGTCACGAAACACCATACTTCATTTGTAGTGACCAAAGCCCCCAGGGCAACAAACACAGTGCTGAAGAGAAATTATCACACAAACTTTGAACAGGTCAAAATGCTACCTCCACATCAGAGAAAATGCTTGGGCTGATATTTCCAGTGTTGACTTTGAAGAGTTAGGATGGTACACTAGTAGACTCTAAGGAATCCCCTAACCAAAACCATTTGGTTAGACTTAAATGGGGCAAGACCTAGGAAGAGCATAAGGATATTGATT
Organism: Microtus pennsylvanicus; assembly: GCF_037038515.1. Classification (NCBI taxonomy): domain Eukaryota; kingdom Metazoa; phylum Chordata; class Mammalia; order Rodentia; family Cricetidae; genus Microtus; species Microtus pennsylvanicus. The sequence goes on along the minus strand of NC_134585.1, from coordinate 44,592,692 downwards.
TAGCCTGTGTATTGAACAATTACAAAACCATGTTCAGGATGTGGCAAAACATCCTCACAATACTCATAAAATGTCTTAAATGAAGAATATTGCTGAAATGTTTTACACTAATACCATATTTCAGTTTTACTTTTATGCGGTTTAAGGCAAGTACTGTTGGCATAACTCTCCTTCCTAGTCCTGTTTCTTGGCAGTTCCCTAACCCGTTTGACCTGTTGATTTACAGGAGTTGGCTGATCAGCAAGGTAGGAGCGAAGAGGGTTCCTGCCACACAGTCTGCTGGAGACACTTCCTCTGTTTTGTAATAAAATGTTAGCAACCCCCAAATGATTTTGGTTTATCTTTCTGAAGATCAATTTCAAAGTAATAACACCGAATTCTCCACATAAATCCTCTGTATTAAAAGTGACAAGGGAGATAAAAGTAAACAAAAGGAGACAGGGGAATTCACATTTCTGTCCTCCACAAAGTGCTGGAATAAAACAAACCGCAAGCCTCAGTGATCATTCACCACTGTCGCTGTGCTGACTTAGTTTTAAGGTCTTTGGCTTGTGGTCCCCTGGGAGTCCAGGGTTACAAAGGGAAGCACTTGGGAGACCCGCGCAGCGCTGATGCTGGCTATCAAGACTTCTTGGGTGGTGCTCATTTAATTGATGGTGATATAAGAGATCTTCAATGTATGGCACGTACTGGCCCATGAAAACATGCTATGGATAAGAGATCTTCAATGTATGGCACGTACTGGCCATGAAAACATGCTATGTACCTGACTGAGCTATTGTTTCAGGAATGAATCCAGTTGTAAATGTACAAGGAAATAGTCCTCTCCCACATCATTATATAAAAATTTAGATGCTCTCCCAAAACTGTGTAAACTTTATAATTTCTGTGTAATTATAAACTTGGGAAACCACTTCTTCCATAATTTCGTCACATAACTTCTGTAAAGTTCTTAACATTCGATGCAGCAGGTGGGGAGGAATAGAGCGTTTGTGCTGTTTTGTTTAATGTCGGTGGCTGGTCTGTCCTTATGGACCACAGATCGGAAGGAGAAACAGAGACCTTTTACTCGGTGATTGACTTCTTCCCAGGAAGTCTCCCATGTGAGAAATATTCACCGAGAAGTTGAGAGGCCAATCACACAAAAATAGCAAGGCGCCTTGTCCCTTGTGCTTCTGTTCTGGCCCCGGTGAACTCTGGGCATGAGAACAAAAAGATGTCAGCACAGCACAGAATCCACCTGGAGCCTGTGCTCTTCTCACAGCTCAGAACAAAAAAACAAAACAGATTTTAAACATCGCAGACAAAGAGGCCTAGAGAGACCTTGTGGCAAGTAAATATCTGAGTCTTAGTCTATCTTCCCTCCCTCCTCCTCCTCCTCTTTTACTCCTCCTCCTCCTCCTCTTTCTTCTCTCTCTCTCTCTCTCTCTCTCTCTCTCTCTCTCTCTCTCTCTCTCTCTCCTTCTGTCTCTCTCTCTCTCTTTCTGTCTCTCTCTCTCTGTCTCTCTTTCACATTTTGAAAGTTATGCATGTTTTATAATCTCATCTACTCAGGAGGCTGATGCTGGAGGATCAGAACTAAGAAAGAGACACATTGTAATACCAAAAAAAAAAAGTTGGAAATCTCCATCCAAACCTTTGTTTTTTATTTTATTTTCTAATTGAAAATACTTTTTCCTTAGCAGAGTGTCTTGTTCTGTGTCACGAATATGGGAATAATCACATCAAGAAGAAACTGTGATGAGATGGCTGAACCACTTAGGGCACCTGGCCCTGACTCGGATGAGCTGAGTTTCATCCCTGGACATACAACATGGCGGAAGGAGAAAGCCCAAAGTTGGTCTCTGATCCCCACGCATGCACCATGGCATGCATGTGCTGCCCCTGCACCCCACACAAAACAAATAAATAGAATTTAAATCTTTTCTTAAGTAGTTGTATCCATGAGTAATTAACATAGCAACTAATTTTATTAAATCTCATTTTTCCTTAACTCTCTGCTTAGACAAAAAGAATCTGGTTTTAAAGCAATTGCTCATTTAAATTCTAATTAGCAATGTGCTGAAAATAAAATACAATTATTTGAGATAAAACAAAAAAAGACAAAAGCATATCCTCTGGATTAACGCTGCTTGTCACACACAACAACTGTTGCCAACGACACCAGCGGTCCTAACACAGTGGACTCAATAAAGACTTGCACTAGGCAGAGATTCCACTAGGTTCCTCTGTGAGTTCAGTGGGTACCACTGGGCAGGAATTTAAAGCTGACTTCGCTGAACCTTAGCGTCATTCTGTCTCTGGCAAGTAGGTAAGATGGAGTGATTCTTTAAGCCTCTTACAGGTTCAAAGTCTTGCCCTCTGGTCTATGTGATTTTTAAGATTGCTATACCTTTGTATATATTCAAGTGACTATAACTTGCTCTATGAACAGCCAGTATGATTTATGTCTACCTTCCACCTGATCACTGCCTTCCCTGAATGTCAGTGCCATATTCGGCCCTTCTGTGTCATAAATATGTTCACATCTAGAAGCACCCTTAAGATATGAGAAGGCTGAGTGGGAAATGACACCTGGCACTGAGTGTGATGAGTAGAGCTCCGCCCTTAGACATACGCGGTGGAAGGAGAGAACAGAAAGTTGTGCTGTGACCTCCACATATGCACCCTGGCATGCCCCTACCCCCCTAGAAGAAGTTACACTCATCATTTGAGAGCTGGACAGACTGCTTGCTGCTGAACTGAGCATCTAAAAAGAATCGGTCGGATATCCTTCAATGACTTTAGTACACTGACATGCATAGCATATGCTCACATTTGATCAGCACATGAATAATTAATGAACAAAACTGAACTTCAGAATTTTTCACTGAAGCCGTAGTTCTTCATTTGACCTAAATACCATAGAGGATCTAGGTCTAGGGGGAATGTGCAGCTATAAAGTGAACATTCCTGAAAAACAAATCACAAAAGAAATTGTATAGCATTAGTTTTTTTTTTCCCCAAAGGTATGTTCTTACAGCCTGAGAAATTTGATGTAAACACTGTTTTGTGTTTTTGTTTTAATGACAAATTCAAAAACTGGATCTGGAACTTGGACAGAAAATTCTCAAAAGACAAAGGGGGGAGGGAGGCTAAGAGATACCTCAATAAAATGTTCACTGTCTCTAGTAATTAGGAAAATGCAAACCAAAATAACTTAGAGATATCATTTTACTTCAGTCAGAATGGCAAAGATCAAACAAAGAACAAAGTGTTTGTTCACTGACAACAAACGCTGCAGGCGCGTAGGGGAAACAGAGTCCCATCCAGCTGATGGGACTGCAAACTGGTACAGCCACTCCAGAAATAAGTGTGGCAAATTCATAAACAGCTAAGAATCAACCTACCATATTATTAAAGAAAATAAATTCTTGACATGTCCTCAAAAGTCTGGACATCCCACGCCATAAAAAAATCTGCTCAACCATGTTCATTGCCACCTAGCTCATGACAGCTAAGGAACAGAAACAATCTAAATGTCTTCCAAGGGACAAATGCATAATGAACATGTGGTACATAGACACTACAGAATATTATTCAGCTGTGAATAAAAATGAGGTCATGAAATTTTCAGGTAAATGGATCACGCTGGGAAAGATCATATCTATTGAGGTAATCTTGACCCAGAAAGACAAATATCACAGGTTCTCTCTCATCTTAGTCCCCTGGCTCCAAATCTTCAGATAGGAGTACATTTCCAGGACTAATTGCAGAAAACAGAAAAGTAAAAAGGGGGCCAGGGCCCAGGTTAAGCTTGAGGAAAGGAAGCAATAGAGAAAGGAATAATGGGATACAAGGAATCTGATGTTGGAAATGGGAAAAAAGGGTGGGTGGGTCTAACTAGAGTGCATGAGGAAAATAAATACAAAAGAAGGAGGGAAGAGGGTGAAACAGCGTTAAGGATATCAGAAAAAAGTCATAAAGAATCATGTTATTAACAATCCTCCTAAACAGACCTATAATACATGTAAATCTGAGTATAAATATACAAAAATAGTTTAAATAAAATTTTCTCATCTGGACTGACAATGCTCCCTACCAGCCAAAGACTATCTGACAAAACCCCCAACAACCTGGCATGAGAAGACCTTTTTTAGTTATAGGTGAGATTTGTCCAAGACACTACCAAAACATAGAAACTATCACCATTCATTCAGTTCCCTACCTGCACCGTACCCAGAAGTGAAAGGTATATTCATTTTGCTGAAGACACCTTGAACTTAAGACGTGGGCCCCAAAGGCTCCTGAGCTGGAACTGACTTGAATGCCTCCTCCATGAGGATCAGTTTTCATGGTACAAAGTCAGATAATATATAAACTTCCAAAGGAGGAAAGAAATCAACAGTCTTGCCAAGCTATGACACATATGAACCACAATGATCCGCATGGCACTATAATTCTGAGTGTAATAATGGCACATATGCCTTGGCTATAACCAATGACTCTCTAATTGAACTTAAGACCCATTTAACATAAAGGAAGCCACACCTCATACTGGAAAGTTAGCCAGCTACACAGGACTGGTGATCCAGTCTTGGATCTTGAAGGATTATTTACAACTGCCACTTTATTAAACCAGCATAATCCTTATCTCAACTTTAAATATTTGTCTTTATATGTCCACAGATAAGTTTAGTCTTCACCCTTCATTAAGAAAACTTCTCTTTGCAACAGATAGATATCACAACAGAAAACTACAACCAATCAAAAAACCAGTTATGGATCTCAGTTCTAATGGATAAATCTACAATCCAACTCCCCGACCTAAAGCTAAGGGAATCCTGATGACAGAGGAAGAAGATGTAAGAGCAAGAGAATCAAAGAGTTTGCTATGAGACTGCCTCCTAGTAAAGTCTGAAGCTATACTCAAGAGTCTCACTAACATAACTGCTTAAATATGAGCTGAACAAGGACCATAACAACAGACATGCCAAAGTGGACTTGAAAAATCACAGGAGGCCTTAACATAACACAAAGAACACACACAGGCAATTAAAGATGACGAGAGAGTGAGCAATCATCTTTCCCATGGAAGAGCATCCCATCTGGTTATCTAGTTAAAGGGTCAGTGCTTAAATCATATACATTTCAGTAACATCATACATGTATTTAGGAATATACACACATATGTATGTAAGAACAATAAAGGAAGAAAGAGACCATGAATTTGAGATAGCAAAGAGGAATACATAAGAGGATTTGAAGGAAGGAAGGGGAAGAGATAAATAATGTAATTTATATTATATAAAAAATAAAAGATATAATTAAATTTGTATAAATAATGTTTGGGTTAACCAGGTGGTACAAGTATTATATAGATTGAGCAGGTTGTATTTACAGAGAGAGAGAGAGAGAGACAGACAGACAGACAGACAGACAGACAGAGACAGACAGAGAGAGAGAGAGACTTGTATATGCAATATGGCAACAGTTAAAGAAAAAGATGCCATGTATTTGAAAAAGATCAAGGAGGGCTTACCTGGGAGGGTTTAGAAGGAGGGAGGGGAAAATATGCAATTATATTATAATCTCAAAAATTTAAAACTCATTTACTTTTTATTTAAAAGCCAAATGGCTCATAATTATGAAGTAATTTCAGAACTAGAGTCTGCATTTTAAAGGAATTTGCAAAAGGAAAGCAGTTATTCTATTACTTTCGGGATGACTTACAGAAGGAGTCCTGTATGAAAGGGACAGAATATAGTAGAGGTTTTGTAACTATGGCCTTGCAAAAGACTCACTTGTCTTGCTGTGTTCATTTTGTTCTTGAAGCATCATTTAATTCTAAAACCTAATACACTGAAACACCTTAAAATGATAAGCCTCTGAGATACACTGTATCTTAATCTTGTAAAGTATGCTTCATGAAGCCTATAAGGCTAAGATCTGATCTTCTGCATAGATGATGCTGTCACTCTCAACCATGGAATAAAACTCAGTCATCACTAAGCCCTTCATGGCTGGGCCTAAGCCTGCTTCCTCAGTCATCTTGGGCCACATTGACCTTTACTATGCTGTCCTCCTCGAGGCCATGTTCCTTCTCACCTCTGCCTGATCCTCCATCCAAGCCACCAACACCCACATCCTAGCTTGTCGCAAAGTGTGAGCTCTTGTTCTTTAGCTTCTCCTCTTGCACAGAGGGCCATTAATGATTCCCAGTTGAATTATGAGTCTTTGGTATCCTTTATCATTGAACCTACTCAATCCTAATTCCCATCACAGTGTGTCCTAGTTGGCTTTCTGCTGCTGTAAGAAAAATACTGAGCAACTCAACTTGGGGGATGAAATAGTTCATTAGGATTACATTTTCATGTTAGAGTCCGCCATTGAGAGAAACGAGGGCAGGAACGGAAGCAGACACTGTGGGAGATCACCACCTACTGCTGTGTTCTCCATGGCTTGCTCAGCTATCTTCCCTACACAATCCAGGAACATTTGGCCAAGGATGGCACTGCCAACAGTGGTCTGGAACCTTCCACATCAACTGGCAATTAAGAAACTGACAATGTTGGTCTGTTTTATTTCAGTGTCACCACCTTGTATTGCCAAAATGAGGGGCCCATAGCTTGCATGGCCGCTGTTCTATTTCTGGCAGCCTGACGATTGCTAAGCTTAAGTGCTCAACAGATATCTGCCAACAAATCAATTGATCAACAATTACTAGCGAAGGTAATCAAGAATATAACTCAATAGATCTCAGCAACTTGGAATAAACTGAGCAATATCTGCCAATATTTCATAATAAATTTCCTAATAGAAGATGATAAATTAAGCAAATAAAGTATAAAGCATGATTTCATATTAAAAAGTAACTCCACTCGAGACAAAGCAGAGCTTCAATGAAGGTAAGGGTATAGCATACGATGAGTGTATGGCATATAACCTATATAATTAAGCTGTAATATATTAGTGCCTTGGCAATGCAGAAACTAGAGTAGATGCTGTTAGGGAAAATATTGACAACTCACCTTAAGGCAGTCACAATGATGACAATATTGGCCAAATACTACATACCTGTTGGTTTTATATTTCAGTTTCCCTAGCTACAAAAATAATACAATCTTACTTTAGTGATTCCATCAAAGACAGGGTAACTGGGGTGACCATCATCACTAATGTCAGGGGTATATGTAATTCCATACTTCTGCCACCCTTTATGCAAACTGAGCTGTTATTGAGCAAGTTATTTCTGCTGTAATAAACTGAGTTCCACAGAGCAGTATCCCTTTTGCTGGACATAAGCTTATAGGATTCCAAATGTTTCATATTTTTCAATCAATGTTCCATTATGTACATACACACATAATATGTTATATATCAATAAATGGATTTTATTAAAACTCATGTTGTTACTTGATTGTATCAGCATAAATAAATGCAATGTAGATATTAAAGAATATTTACCACTTTAATGATAAACTTACAGAACCGAAGTTCTAGCGTAGTACAGGAGGTAAGAAGGAAAAAGGGCCGAGCCGCCTCCCTGCGTGCCCATTTATTGGCAGGCATTCGCCCTAGGCAAACCCCGCCCCCTAAAGGGGCTGTCTTAACCCTACACTTGATTTCCTTGGAATGATATCAATAGTAAAGGCTAAACTCTCTCTTCCTCCCTCACCTCCTCTCTCTTCTATTCTTTTTGTAATATTTATTTATTCATTTATTATGTATACAATATTCTGTCTGTGTGTATGTCTGCAGCCCAGAAGAGGGCACCAGACCCGATTAGAGATGGTTGTGAGCCACCATGTGGTTGCTGGGAATTGAACTCAGGACCTTTGGAAGAGCAGGCAATGCTCTTAACGTCTGAGTCATCTCTTCAGCCCTTTTCTATTTTTTTATGGTGCTGTAAACCCTTTCTCATGGTGCAGGGGTTTCACACCCCTGCCCAGCAATAGCTGATCTTTGTTGCCATTTTTCAGGAAGTCATTTAGAATTCAGTTGCAACAACTCTCCAAGACTTACCTATTGGAGAAGTAAAGGTATTTTGTTCTCTCCCACAGCTATAAAGAATACAAAGGATTCCACAGAAAAGTGTTATCATCACTTATTCAGCTACCTTTCTGTCGGTAATTCCAAGATTTATAATTCATCAACGTAACCAGTCTTACACACGTTGCTATGTATTAGTGCTTTATTACTACCTAAAACATTCCTATAAATAAAACTACTAAGTTAAAGTGAATAAATATTTTAGCTTTTTAAGATAATTCTTAAAATACGATCTGGAATATATGTAACTTAGTTTCATTGTTTGCGACAAACTTTCAGGAAAAACAAAACAGAATTTAAGAAATTCTGTTAAATTAAATTTAAGAAATTTGAGAAACACTTGTGATAGCATGAGTGATGGTGCATGCTTATAATTCCAAAACACAGAAGGCAGGGGGATTGTTTACTCTGTCAAGGTCAATATGGGCTACATAATGAAAAACATTCTCACTAAAAAATAAAAAATAAAGGAAGTGCAAAGAAAAGAAAGTAGTCGATAGGGATAGGCGAGGATACAGCCCATAAGATGATGTGAGGTGCCCATGTGTCGATCAAAAACTCAGGCTGTAAGCTGATGGTATAATTTGGGGGCATCTAGATATGAGCAATGGGGTACTGCTGGTAGGCTAGCCTGGGTCTTGATGTTTACTGAAAAAATTTAGATGTTCTTCCATGGGAAGCAAGAAATACTTATAATTATTATTATAGCTATATTTCCAATAATGGGAGAAATGAATAATCACCCTTTCAAAAAAAAATCCTAAACTGTGATCTGCTGACCTGCACACACTTGAGCACAGTGTTCTTTGCTAGACCATGTGGACTTCGGCAGTCTGAGTTTCCTCAGGAACTCCTTAGTAACAAAACTAGAACAGCTCTCGCTGTTCAAATGCAAATGCTTTCTCATCAGCTCAAAATTGCTCCTATTATCAACTTTGAGAAATATAACAACAGCAAAAGCCCTCTAAGGACACAATCAATGGTACACCACAGGCAGCTTCCTATTCCCAGCCCTCTCTTGTCTTCACAGACCGAAGCTTTGAAAGACTGCTGGGCCAGTAAAGTTAGAGTGTCTGTCTATTAATGTCCCTCTCCTTCTTCTCTGGATATTTTTGGTTTGGGTCCTACCAGACCTCCTGAAGTGATAACAGTACTCTGTCACTAGCGAGTCAGTCTGCCCAGCCAGTAGATGCTCTTGCCGTAGCAAGGAAAGTCAGGTCTCCAGATGTCTATGGTAGTGGTAACTGGTACCCACCATGGCTGTCCACCTCAAATTACTATGTGCAAATGTTATCCCTAGTGTCATGGTTTGGGAAGATGGGGCCCTTGGAAATAAATGATATTATAAGGGTAAATCTCTGATATTCGGGATTATTCCTATTCTAAAATTACCAAAAAATATTTGCATCAGTTGCCTTGTGTTCTCTCCCAAAAAGAGAGGCACCAGATAGCCTTATGCTGGATGGAAAGCCTCCACCAGAACCCCACTATGATAGTGCCCTGAGCTCAGATTTTAGCATCTGGGACAAGAGTAAACATTACATTTTCGTGTTAGTTAATTTGCTTCTTTAGTAAGTCAACTACTACAGTTATACTGTACAAACGAAGACAATATTTATTTTTTAAATGTTAAAAATTATTTTGAGATTATCATACATGATAAAATGTGTTTAATCATATCAACCCCTAGTCTCTTCTCTCCTATACCACCTATGTAACCCCTTTTACACTCGGTTACAACTTCATGCCCCCCCCACCAACCCCGGCCCAGGCAAAGAAGAAGAGGAGGAGGAGGAGCAGCAGCCAGTCTAATTTGGCTGCTCATATGTGGATACAGGATCACATACTGGAGCACCATTAGCATTTCAGTGGCCTCATCTCTTAAAAATAATTTACTCTCCTCTCATCAGGCATCAATTGCTAACAGCTTCTTAGCTATGTATAGGACTTGGTGCACACCTCCCTGGTCCATGCTAGAAAGATATGGGGTAACCAACTACTTTCTAGCTGGATTTAAAACTCATTGAATGAAACCTGTATCTGCTGCTGGTAATTGGACCAAAAAAAAAAAATCCTGTGACAGGCTGAGTCACAGGGCCTAGAAAAGGCCTAATACTATTACTCTGCTAAGTGGATATTGTAATAAACTACCCCCTAAGTTATCACTTAAATCAATAGTTTTTCAGAAGCTCCATAGTTCATATGGCATCAATTCTAATATAGTTGATCTTCATCAAAACTTGTAGGATTTTAAATTCTAACTTCTGTCTTTATCTGCATGACTATTTTTACTTCTTCTTGTGATTCCAGGAACACTATTATATTGCCCATTATTTTTCTCCAATTATTCTGCATATTCTATCACTTGTTCCCATGGCAAAGATATCTTCTTTGAAAAACTATCTGTGAGCCAAGGACCTTAAAATCCTTAAAGTTCTTGATGCAAAGTTAGAACTTTCTCTATTGCTGCGACCAAACACCCTGTCCAAAAAGGAAGCTGGGGAGGAAAGGGTTTATTTGGCTTATATTTCCATATTGCTGCTAGTTATTGAAGGAAGTCAGGACAGGAACTCAAAGAGAGCAGGAACCTGGAGTCAGGAGCTGATGCCGAGGTTGTGGAGAAGTGCTGCTTACTGACTTGCTTCCCATAGCTTGTTCAGTCCACTTTGTTACAGAACCCAGGACCAGCAGCCCAGGGATTGCACCACCCATCATGGACTGGGCCCTCCCCCATTGATCACTAATTGAGAAAACTCCATCTGAAGGGTCTACCAAGTCTTTGAAAATGAGTGACATCCACTGAGGTATCTGGGGAGAGAGGAGGTGGAGGGGAAATGGCAGGAGTGGGATGGAAGGCTCCATACTCAAAATTCACCATGGCCTAAGTTTTTATCTTTTTTCTAGATGTCATTATCTGTGCTCTCTAGTGATTTCATCTGTGTTGAATTTGTATGCTTGGAATGCTTAAGTAGCACTACACTTGCTATGAGAACTCTATCCTGAAAGGGCTGTTCACATTATGGCAACTGGAAATCAACAGTCTCTACCTTTCATACTTTCTGTGTTGTTTTCTTTTGATTTATTTCTTGATCATTTTTTTTTTCTTCATGAGAACAAGCAGGTTTCTTAAATATGTCCCGGTGTGTGAGTGCAAATCATTCTTGCCTGCCTATGACCAAACTCTCCTCTGCCAGAGACATTCCCTACATGTCTGATACACACACCTACAGAATGACGTAGACACAAACACATAAGAACACACAATATCTACCTATAAATTCCCTTTAGTCATATTAGGGGGTTCTTTATTTCTTTTTCTTTATTCTTCTCTTATACAATACATGCATACAGAGATTTTTTTACAGCATTTCCGCCTCCCTCTCTTCCCTCCAACTCCTCCTGTGCCTTTCATTCCTTTTTTCAAATCCATGGCCACTTACTCGTAATAATTACCATTACATTTGTACACAAATAAACTTTATACATACAACCTGCTGACTTCATTTAGTATTGTTCATAGGTTTTTGAGGCTAACCACTTGGGTCTGGATCATTTATTCTTGGAACTTCAATTCTTAATTTGTAGGTTCAGCAATAGTTGTTTTTCCTGTTGCTGGTTTTCTGCGGATTGACCTCTTAAAATTGGTTTTAAGTCCCTCTAGGCATTTCCATGGCCTTTGTCTCCCATTTCCCTTTCTCCCTCCATCTATAACCTCTATGAAATATTTAGCATTTCAAAATAAAAAGATATTTCTGTCCTTTAGTCTTCTCAATCTGAGGTATAAGCATAACACAGAAAACCAGTATTAAACTGAAAATCATGGTTTCTATTCTAAAACAAACTAGTCATAGCTGTTGAAATAATATACTATAGTAATTTATAACCAGTTAATTACCAGGCAAAATTAATCTATTTTATGAATACTGACATGTTGCCAAAAATACAAAAAACAACCTGTGAGACTGAACATCAGTCTTCTGATGATCTAAGTGTTGATGATAATTATGATAACTTTAATACATTTAACAATGTATTTACATTTTTATCTAAGAACTTACTAAACTAGCTTTACAATTTGAAACTCTCTCACAAAGAAATCAAATGTCAACTTTTATGTCAGTACAGAAGAAAAGGAGAAAAAAAACCAAGTCCATATCAATAAAAACAGTTCTTATCTTCTGATTGCACTGCACTGGTGGGACCTTCCCTTGGAGACCCAGAATCTTGATATGTAACATCTAAAAGAGTTACAGTTAGTGTCACAATGTGTGAGGGAAGAGAATACCTAAGTTGAAGCTGGTTTGCTTTTGGTGTGAAGTTCCATGTCATTACAAGCGACTGTCTCCACAAAAGTTAGGGTGCCAATGAGGAGCAAAATGGGCTTTGTGCATTTGCACGTCCTCGAGAGCACTCACTGCTCTCACAGAAGACAGGTGTGGTCCCAGTTTACCACCATCCCCAACTCACATGCCGGGAGCTCCAACCTCCTCTACCAGCCTCCAAGGGTACCAGAAATTCACACGGTGCATCTTCACAGATGCTGGCAAGACACTCATTTGCCCAAAATAAAATACCTATTTTAAAATTGAATTTTAAAAGGAGTGGCTGGCATCTTCACAGGCTACTGGGTGAGGTCGTTCTGGGCAGGTTAAAAGTAAGGAAGCTTTATTGAAAAGAGGTAACCCAGGTGCTGGGCATCACAGGACCACTCAGCCTAAAGTCCTCTAATCAGGAAGTCGCTCTGATGAAACCTGGAGGTTGGGGAAGGGCGTGGATTACACTAGCAGAAAGGATAGGAAAAGAAAGGTCAATTAAGTTCCAGCTCTGTGTGAAGAAGAAATGCGGTGCGGAAAAGGGAATGCCAGGGAGAACCGACAGAAGGCACAGATGTGAGTGACTATTCAGAATTAGAACTGACAGGACATAGCGACTGATTTAAGGGAGTGAGAGGTTGGAAATGACTCAGGGGTTTTTCTGTCTGAGTGACTAGAGAAGGGAAATGTCACAAATGGGAGACAGAAGGTGCAGAAGGATGCATGTGTGACTGAGCTCGCGTTTGTAGGGTGTGATGTGCTAAGGGATACTGGGTTCAGTTCTGTGCAGATCAAATCAGGTGTTTCTGCACACTGATAGATGAGGCAGGGTTTGTCTGGAGCAGGGTGGTGCATGAGAGCTTTCACTGTGCTGAAAACGAACAAATGCTCTCGAATCCTGAGTGCACAAAGCTTACCTGTTTTCCATCACGCGCACCTCTCTCTCATTCTCTCTCATTCTCTCTCTTATTCTCTCTCTCTCTCTTTCTCTCTCTCTCTCTCTCTCTCTCTCTCTCTCTCACACACACACACACACACACACACACGCATGCACACATGCACAGAGAGAGAGAGAGAGAGAGAGAGAGAGAGAGAGAGAGAGAAAGAGAGAGAGAGAGACTTCAAGTCAAACTTCTTTCAAGTCTGAACTTTTCTCAGAAATGGGAGGATTTCTTGAGCGCTCCCAAAGAGGTCAAAATCCATTCCAGACATTTTTAATTTTAATTAAGTATAATTACATTACTCCTTCCCTCCCCTTTCCCTCTAGCCCCCCCCCCATTACTTTCTTCAAGCCCTCCTATGTGTATTTTAAGGTTTCTACCAGTTCATAGATAACAGATGGTAAAAACAGTTCTTCCTCACTGAATGAGTAGGCAGGGTTTTGTTTTTTAAAAAAAATCAAAGGAAAAAAGGAAAGATGCTTTCCTTCTCCTCTCTGCCCTCTTTTCATTCCCCCCTTTATTCTCCTTTCATTCTCCTCTCTATCCTCCTAGTCTCTGTTTGCTGTTATTCATGTGGGAAATAAAAGAATCTATGTTATAATCATTTGTAAATTGGCACCCATTAATCACATCGTGGTTCAAATTTTGAAAAACTACTTGTGCCAACCTCAATGGTGTAGCATACATTACACTCGTATTAGAGCAAACCAAAGACTTCCACACAATGTAAATTATTCGTATTGCAAGTAGGGAACAAGATACAAGTGGGCACGTGAGTTATTTTTCCAGAAAATTCTCTTAGAGATAAAGATGTTGCAGAGTGGTACACTAGATGTTACCAAATAACTGGAGTAAGTATCTTAGGATTAAAGAGTAATGCCCCTGTCACCTAGAAAAAAAAGAAAGAAATGCCTGCTTACTTCATTAAAAGTCCCAGATAATGTGGCAAAAGTCAAAACCTTTTATATACTTCCATCTCTCAGATGGCACATCTTCTATGAATTCACTATTCCTTGGGCTGAATATTGCAGAGAGAGGGGCTTCCTCACTGACTCTACACTCTGTCAGAACGTAAGAATAAAGTTTTGTATCTGTTGGAATGACCTTCCAGGCCAGTCACCACTGCAGCTGGCAGGGTTCACTTCTGAGTATGACTGACAGTTACTATGCTCCTCAGCATAGCACCTTCCAGAACGATTTAAGCTAACCAGTAGGGATGAACCAGCTTGGTTCCATCAAGTTTCATATATTTCATCTATGGCTTTAGTATGTGGCGTCCTTTGCAATGGGATCTTACCAACACATTCTAGAGGGTAACCAAAATAACCCAGGCAATAGCCTGTAATGCTTGGGGGCTTAAGGGAATGCAGTGGTCAACAACTCCAAAAGAACAGATTGCTGACATTGGGCTTTTTATTTAGTAGAGTTAGTGGGCATTATTTAGTAATACATTAGTGTTGTGCTATAGGGTAGGACCACTTTAATTTATATATGTGTATATATACATATATATATGTATAGATGAATATTCTCTACAGTGTATAGAGTATATATATGAAGATTCTACACTAATAGGTTTTCATATATTCTTTTCAAAATGTCTTTACTACAGTCTATCTCTTCCCACATTCCATTCTCTATCCTACCCTTTACTCCCCATCCCGTATTAACCCTTCTTATTCCATTATTCTCATTTGCCCCAGGCCAGGGCATTGCAACTCTGTTTCCTTTATAGTTCTTCATCACAGCCCCTTAGGAACTTTCTGACCTCTATGGGCATTCTAAATGAAACATGTAGCTAATGTAGCTAAAGATAACATTTAACTAAAGATTTAAAGCTGACATCCAAGGATGAGAGACCATAAGCAGGGATACTTGGGTAGAATAAATTACTCTTGAAAGCTTTCATTTTGTTTTGATTTTAAACACAAAGCTGACGAGTAGGGAAGAGGAGTAGGTCTGGGAAGATATGTGGGAAGGGGGTGAATATGATCAAAATTGTAGGAAATGCAAAAGAACTAATACTACTTTTTTTTTTTTTTAAAGAATGGCCCTTTAAATGGAGACCACTTTTTTTTTTTAACCTTGGTTATTTCCTATCCCTGGACTAAGGAGTCAGAAGCCACCTGTGGCTCCTCACTTGGAAAGTTTAAGTGAATCACCTGTAGGGATACGTCTGAAATATGAGCACAGGCTCTGGAATAAGCCTACCTGAATTCAAATTCTACCCTCACCATTAGAGGGTGGATGCACACAGGCAAGCAAATCACACCTCTGGGCCTCAGTTTCCTTATATGGAAAACAGAGACAGTGGTGGCATTTGATAATGTTTGTGAGAGTTACATGGACAGTACCTGAAACTGAGTAATTTGTAGGTGGACTTCCCATTAACAGACTCAATAGCCCAGGGCTAAGACTGGATGCTCACCTGCTACCATCCTAATTCACACCTTCAGCTGGTGTCATGCTGGGCCAGCTAAGGTGTGTTCTGTCCTCCTCCCACCACGATGCCATCTTCTCCCTCCCTAGAGGATCTCTTCAAAGGATAAGAAAAGACACAATTCTCTGAGGGAACACTATTCTCTGCAAGACTTCCTGAACCGCCTTGTTTTTCAGTGTCTTTCCCAGGATAACCAAGCCCTAACCTCATAAAAATCCCCTGAGCCTACTCTACTTTCTTCATGGCAGCATTCCCTTGTCACCAAGGTCTGCACTTTCTCCTTTCAGATCTTGCTCATCCATCTTCTCCGTAACCACTGTCATTATCCTTCCTATTAATAACCATGTCTGGTCTATTTCAATCATCTACTAATTGGCCCCTTTCTCTCCAGGAATACCCTTTCCTCATCCATTATGTATACTTCCTACAGATTCATCATCCAGAGGCAGACCTTTCAGGAGGATAGCTCCATGTTCACACACTTTCATGTCCTCCTTCTGAATGCAACCAATTTCTAGAGGCTAGACTTTAAGGACATTCATAAACTGGTCCCAACCGACTTCAGCATGTTTGTAAGCAAGACCATGAACCCAGGATGCCTTTGCCTGGAGGCTTCATTCACACTTCAGATTTGTGCTCAGATTACTTTCTCAGCCAAGGGTTCCACCATTTTTCCTATCTATGTGATTATGACTCATTATTAAAGTAAAGTTTGTGTTTATATTATGACATGATATTTTTATTATAATACAAAGCACAATTTCTATCTTATCTAACTACTTAGTCATATACTTAGCCACCCATTTTTTCCATTGTACCATTTTTAATCTTGTACAATATGATGATAAATTACTTAAAGGCAAAGCAAATATTTTTATTATTTTAGGAGGCTTCATCTCCTCATTCTGTAATTTATAGTTCTAGAATATAGGTTATGTACAAAATTTATATTTCATATAGTTAAAGAAAAAGTCAAACAATATATCTCATAGAATGTATGAAGCAAAATACCATGTGTTCTTGGCCCTAGAAAATTTCCTTGATCTACAGTTTTAGAATGGATGCTATATTTCTATGCTTTCTTGAAACCCCATAGGCTGTTTCCTAGCCTTGCTGAGATATGCTTATATGGTCTCTTTATTTGTTTCTCAATGGAAGATATAGCTCTTCATATGTATTAATACGTGTGAATAAAAATTAATGAATATCAAAATACATCCTACATATACAGGTTATTGGAAAACAATGGGAATTAACATTATGGGAAGCTAAATAAGACCTAAAAGATCTGCTTTGGCATTCTATCTCTTGAATTTATTTAACCAATGATTTCAATTAAATGTATCTATATAATGGTATCTATATTTAATGAAGAGTTCAGATACATTTGCAATGTACTTATTGCATGCATAATAGGTGAATGCATTTGTCTATTTATCATCATGCTTTTCCACTAAACAAATAATGATGTTCTGCACACTTGCGTGTGGCCCTAAGATGATCTTTTCCTTTGCCTTCTCACTTTCTTCTCAAGGCCACTTCAGTATCAGCCAGGGAGTACAGATTCTCCTTTTGCCATAAGCTTCCTGTTTTTGTACAACAAACATCTATTTTCTTGGCACAGGCAGACCGTTCACATTTGCATAAATGACTCTGTAGAGGCACAGCGGATTTAGCTGTGATTCACAGAGCAACCAGTCTGGGCCCTGAGGCTCAATTACTTTCTAATAAAAATAATATCGCCAATATTAATTTCACTTTTTGCAGCCTCTGCCCAAGAGTTTTAAAAATAAAGTCCAGTTCAGTGGTGCTCATATTAATTTTTACTCAAGGAATTATTATACATCTTAATTAATCATAATAAATATAAATTTTTCTGCATCAAGAAGGCATGCCCAAATCATTAGAGAAAAATTCCCTATTGCCCATTTCCTAGACTCTCTATGCACGCAGGAGGGAGAATTTGATATACAACAGCATGAGTCATGCCTTTCAATACTGTCCCTATGACGTCTACTTCACTACTTTCAATAATGAATATACGAAGATGAAAAGCAAAACCTACACTGTACTGAGTTGGTTAAATATTATTTCCAAACTATGCCAGTATGGGAAGACTTAAGATCTGGGTAAAATCTTGATAAATGAATGAGATTATAAACTAGTAGAGATTGTCTACTGTTACTTTAGAAGAACAGGTGAATATTATAGAGGGCTTTACAAACATATAACTCAACATTTTAATACATATTAATTTAATTTCATTGACAAAATTTAAATGGATTGACATTAATTTTCTTTCTATTATCTAGATAACAATCTTCTGTTGAAGTGATAATATATATGATCCTAAAGCACTTACTGATTTTACAAAAGACCCAGGTTTGGTTCCAAGAACTCACAAAATATTTCATAGCCATGCATCACTTCAGTTCCAGGGAATGGTTTCCAACATCCTCTTCAGACTTTTGAGGGTATAATGCATGGACTTGGTGCAAATACATACATGTAGGCAAAACACTCACACACATAAAAAATCTAGAATGTTATCATTTATCAACATCATCATTGTCAACATTACTATATATTTTAAAGACAGGGTCTCACTATGTATTTCTGGCTGTGCTGGAACTCACTATGTAGACAAGACTGGCCTCAAACTCAGAGATCTGCCTTTTCATACTTTTCAAATGCTGGAATCAAAGGCATGCAGCATTACCCTTGGCTAAAAGTAAAATCTTTTAAAATAAATAATATATATATATTAAATTTAAATCAAAGATTTCTTCATTAGTTCACAAAACAAACAAAACCAATTTTTTTCTCATTGATTATGACTTGGTTTAGTTTCTATTTTGCAAAAAAACACTAGAATCCATGTCACATATAAAGTGTAAGAATTTATTTGGTTTATGATTCTAAAGGTTAACATACCCAAGAACATAGTTCTTTCATCTATTTAGCATTTAATAAGATTTGATAAAATTTTTGCTGTATCCTAACATGGGCAAGAGTATCACATAATGAAGAAGAATGAGTATGATCTAAAGGGATATCAACATGTAGAAGAATGAAAACAGATCCATGTCTATCACCATGAACAAAATTCAACATAAAGCCAACCACACTGAACCTCAGAGAAGAGAAAGTGGGAAGTACACTTGAACACATTTGCACAGGAGACCACTTCCTAAATATAACCCAGTAGCACAGATGCTGAGAGAAACAATTAATAAATGAGACCTCCTGAAACTGAAAAGCTTCTTTAAAGCAAAGAACATGGTCAACAAGATATAACGACAGCCTACAGAATGGGAAAAGATCATCAGCACATCAGACAGAGGACTGACCTCTAAAATATACAGAGCTAGTTTCAGGACAGGCTCCAAAGCCACAGAGAAACCCCGTCTCGAAAAACCAAATACACACACACACACACACACACACACACACACACACACACACACACACACAAAGAACTCAAGAAATTGGTCATCAAAAGAACAAATTATCCAATAAAAAAAATGGAGTGCAGACCTAAACAGAGAACTCTCAACAGAGGAATCTAAAATGGCTGAAAGATACTTAAGGAAATGTTCAGCATCCTTAGTCATCAGAGAAATGCAATCAAAAAACTCTGAATTTCATCTCATACCTGTAAGAATGGCCGAAATCAAAAACACTGATGACAACTTAATCTGGAGAGGATGTGGGGTAAACGGAACACTCTCCCATTGCTGGTGGGAGTGCTAATTGGTACAGCCCCTTTGGATATCAGTATGGTGATTTCTCAGAAAACTGGAAAACAACCTTCCTTAAGGCCCACTAACACCACTTTGGGGTATATATCCAAAGGATTTTCAATTGCACCACAAGGACATGTGCTCAACTATGTTCATAGAAGCATTGTTTATCATAGCTGGAACCTAGAAACAACCTAAATGCCCTTTGACCCAAGAATGGATAAGGAAAATGTGGTACATTTACACAATGGAGTCCTACACAGCAGAAAAAAATAATGACATCTTGAAATATGCAGACAAATGGATGGAGCTAGGAAACATCACATGGAGTAGGTAGCCCAGAAAGACAATTATCACATGAACTTACTCATAAGTGGTTTTTAGACATAAAACAAAGAAAACCAGCCTACAATTCACAATCCCAGAGAACCTAGACAACAATAAGGACCCTATGAGAAACATACATGGATCTAATCTACATGGGAAGTAGAGAAAGACAAGATCTCCTAAGTAAATTGGGAGCATGAGAATTATGAAAGTGAGTTGAAGGGAAGGGGAGAGAAGGGATGGGAGCCAAGAAAAGTGTAGAGCTCAATAAAAATCAATTAAAAAAGAAAAAATATTAATATATAGTTGAGGCTATCTGAAGGACTCAAGTAAGTACAGTAGTAGATAACATCACAAAGGTTCTTTGGATTAAAAAACAAGAATTAGGGAGAGGAGGAAGATGAGAAAAAGCAGGAGGAAAGATTTGAGTAAGAAAATATCACTAAAATAAGACAAGAAAGAATATATCCAGTTTAGTGGAGAAGTCACAGACTAACTAAACAGTATATCCAGAAGCAAGGCAGTACAGAGACTCATAAGATTCATTCAACTTGTTCATGAAATATAAAATCAAGAAATAACCACATGAGTTAAAAAATGCACCATGGATTGGGTCACATACAAGTGACTAATAGCATCAATGTAGCAGTCTTCCATAATAAGCAGACAGACACAGACAGACATTCTGTATTTATTAGGGTTTGAGAAAAAAATGAGAAGCTAGAAGTAGAAGATGGTATATGAAGAGGAAATTTCCAGCACACTATCCTGCGAGCAAAATGTGTTCAAGAGAGTTAGTGTCTGTGTGGTTGATCAGCAGGAGCAGAGTGCTCTACGTCTGTTGTTCTCTTATTCAAGACCTGCAGAGACACATATCAGCATGCTTTATATTTTGATAGCTTTGTAAACTATTCATTTAATATATTATGGAAATGTCACTCAATCATGTTTTAAGAATGCTACACGAGTTAACATTTAGTCAAAGCAGCAAATATATCAAAATATTAGTGGAATTCAACAAATTAAGTTGTATATCCACTGTTCCTTGGGTATAAGGTATGTATGTAAAATTAAGATGGAATTCTTATTTAAAGGGTTTCTTTTCAAATTGGAGAAGAGGAAGAAATTGCATAATCCAACAAACTATTCTTCCTCTTGGTAACTGCTAGTCTAGAAATCTGTTTAAGAAAAGAAATGATTTATTCCAGTGCTTTTCAACCTGGGGGTTTCTACCACTTTTGGAGGGGATGGCATATCAGATAGCCTACATATCAGTTATTTATATTACAATCCATAACAGTTGCAGCATGAGAGTTATGAAGTAGCAATGGACTAATTTTATGATTGGGGATCCCCACTACATGAGATGTTATATTAAAGGGCTGCAACACTAGGAAGCTTGAGAACCACTGATCTATTCCCTTTTGTTTTATTTTGACCAGGGATGGGTTTAAAGAGCCTGTGATAGCTCATAAGAACTTAAGTAGTTAAGTAGTTAGGAAAATTTGGGTTGGTGTTTTTTTGGGAAGAGACTAGCTTCTCAAAGCATCAAGCAATACTGGGGTAATTTTGAATGTGTTCTCGCTGCTGGAGCCCATGACTAAATGCTATGTGTTTTTTTTCCACCTTTGTCTTGAGGTTGCTCTTAGGAGTGACTGAAAGTTTTTTCCTGGCCGGATGGAGCTATAGGGCTGGTGGTCCAGCCTTTCATGGGATTCTTCATATCCTAAATGTATGATCTGTGACCAAGTGTCCCTCTCCTAGGGAATCCATTTATATGGTCTCAGAATTTCCTGTGGCCATTCTTTGTTCTCTCTGTTACTCTTTTCTAGAAATCACCTTGAGAGCACAGGTTTTCCACTTTTCTCTCTAGGTAGCACCAGCATGAGGACTTTGATACAGGCGTGTGTGCCACACGCGTCCTTCCCTTTCTCCAGTGCCTTAGATGAGTCAGCCTTGAAGTGATGAGAAGGCCGCCATCACCGTTTTCTTTTAATAGGCTCGCTTTTTTCAGCTTTCAAGGGCATGGCTTTTTTCAGCAATAGCAAAATTGGTGAAGACTTAATCATAACACAGAAACTTCTGAGGACCAACATATATGGGTCCAGAACCAATTTCATCATTTAGATTCAATTACAGAAGAATATATTTAACCTACTTTTAAAATAGTCAACCTAAAACACTAAAAATATAACACCGGGCATTATTCCCATACTGTGTGTGTGTGTGTTTTATAGTTATGCACTTAAAATCATATACCTAACATCATTGTTATAACTCTGTAACTAAAACCTAATGTCTCCCAAAATGTAGACAGGCATCCTTATCACTGTGTCGTAAAGCTCTGCATATCTCACATGACCTTTAGTTTACGTGGTCAGTAGCTCAGAGCTAAGCCTTGCTATAGTAATGGATCACAGAGAAGAACGGCGAAGCCACTGGTACGTTGCTAGTCTATAGACATTTTCCCTTCGTGAGTACAGTGACTCTTTCCAGAGTCTCAGAACTACCATTTTAGTACTGGAATTTCACTGTTCCTTATTTTTAGAGCCTTCATCCCTCTGTCCTTTCTGAGCTGTGTCATCTTTTCTACCCCTGAAATTATTCAAATGTTCTGCTCAGTCTTTTCCCAAACACTTTTGATTTTTTTTTTTTTTTATCTCGGCACAGATGCGGTCCACCCCTTCAGTTAAATCGTGTTAAATCAGCTTTCAGGCAAAAGAGTCATTGAGAGGAAGGGAAGTGGATGTCTTCAGCTGGCAGCGGCGTGTGCAGTAGGATAAGCAATTCACCACTTCCTCTGCAATGCACTGGCCTCTTCATCCTCCTCTCAGAGAATACCTGGCTGCACAGATTGCATAGATAATGTCAGCGTCTACGTATTGGCCAGGTCATCGCAGAGTGTGGAGAGTGGGAGGGAATCTGAACCATAAAGTATTACAGAGCTCAACTGAGTGAGCGAAGGCATAGAAAGCAATGCTGGGTGGTTATTTAGAGAGGTGGCTCATAGAAGATTCTAAAAGGTGGTGGGCATTTGGAGAGACAATTGGAAACTAGAAGTCAACCTTGTAAAGATTCGGGGAAAGGAATTCCAGGCAGAGAAGAAGGCATGCACAGCACCCTCTCCAGAGTTCTTGTGTGTACAGTATCTGTTTAAAAAGTTGAAGCAAGACATATGAAAGCAAGAAGGACAGCAGTGGATTAGACAAGCAAGCCTTATAGTGAGGGCTCGGAGGCCTTTGAGTCTGTGGAAAGTATTCACTGAGAAACTAGTCACAGAAGGAAGAATCCTCACACAGTGTAAGTCACAAATAGGCTGTCAGAAGGTAAAGTAGTCCTGGGGACACTATCGTGGAGTTGTAGTGAGAGATAAGGTGAAGCAAGTGGAATTTAGTCAAGAAACTGTTCAAACAATGAAATAGAAAGAGTGTTCCAGTTGGCTTTTCTGCTGATGTGGTAAACTCCATGACCAAAAATTACTTGAAGAGGAATGGCTTTACTTGACTTAATACTTCATTCCTTATCTATCATTATTATGTGAAGTCTAAGCAGGAACTCAGGGGCAGGAACCTGGAGGCAGAAACTATGGAGAAAGGATGGTCACTGGTTTATGTTCATCGCTGCCGCTGGTACCACGTCCTCCTCCTCTCTTCTCTGTACAGCAGCCTTGTCTGTCCTGGGGCTCACTTGGTAGAGCAGGCTGGCCTCAACTCACAGAGCTCTGTCTGCCTTTGCTTCCCAAGTGCTGGGAATAAAAGCGTGTGCCACCACACCCGACTTCCGCTGCTCTTCTTTCACACACTAGGACTACCGTCCTAGGGTCCACACCACTCACTGTCCACTATAAATCTCCAGTCAAGACAGTTCGTTGATGACACGGTCACAGGCCATTCTGATGGAGTAATTCTTCCACTGAAGCTCACTCTTCCCAGACAACTCTAGTGTGTGTCAAATTGATCTTAAAGATTAGCAGAACCTGGGAAGGGGATTTCCAGTCACAGTGTGCTATCTAGAGTACCTTGTGTTCTCTGAGTCACAACTACATTGATATATTTCCTCATAAAATTGTAAACATCCACACAAATGTAGAACACACGTGGAACTAAATGTTTTAGGAGTCTTATTTGTATTACTTCAGGAATTTAGTGTTAAACTTCATTCTCGCAGATTAACAAAATATGTGTGGATAGAAAAATAAATAAAAAAGAAAGTATTAGATTTTTTTCCATTTTAAACAGTTTCATTTTGTGTTTTTTCCCCACCATGTTGCTCTATTGAGACAGAAGATTTAATAATTCTGTCATTGTTTAAATACTCCTAAGAAAATAAGTATTTAATAATTTATACAAGATAAAGTATTTCTACTTTAAACTGATATTTGTTTTACTTGTCTGTCAAAAGCAGAAAATTTTTTAGCCATATATTCTAGCACAAATGAATGCATTTTTCAGGGACATATTTTTCATGCATTATTTTCAGTCAAAGATTTTTGTCAAAATCATAAGGCATTTTTTATGCACAATGTGGGATAATAAGTGTCACAGTTCTTATACCACGTGCAGTAGGGATCAATATAAAATTTCTATTGATATTCGAAGCAATAAGAGATCCAAGTAGAAAATTATATATTTTTTTTGTCATTTAGAATGAAATCAGAACAGCCAGTAACTTGAAAATAAAGAATACGAGGAACACTGACATTTCCAATTCATAGTTATAATTAGAAAGTGACAGAACTTAAAAAAAAATGTGTGGCTTTCATAGTCTTCCTTTCTTTTTGTGATTTGCAGGCCAATGCACAGCGTTCTATGCCTATTCACCAAGTCTCCATGAGCCCCTTTTATCTGATGCCACTCTGTGAATAATAGCCCTGGGTCTCTTTCCTTCTGCATGTGCAGCAGAAAATAACTTATTTAATTTCTTGTATATTAATTCTTTGGTTCTATAAAAGTGCTAGGAGTTGCCATGAGCTGGTTAGTACTTTTGCCTTGTTGATACCAATGGGCCATCTTTTAATGGTTCTGGGTAGTTCTTGTAACGGTGACCCTTAAGATAGAGGGCTTGTCTGCCTCAGCTCTCCATCCCTCAGTCTCTCTCTATTGCTGTCTCTCAGGGTCATCATCTCTTACTATCTCAGTCTCTCTGTAGAGAACATTTGAGCCCAAATGTCTCTGTTACTTTGTAGAGTATCTTCTCTTCCCCTTGGACTTCATTTTTCCCTTGATGCCATCAGTGAGCACACACACACAGGCCACTTTTGAATCTGATGCCCAAGCTTTGTCTCAGGCAGTCTCCCATTCTCCTCATGCAACTTTACACAAAACAATAATTTTCCATGGCCAAAAGAAAAGATGTTCTTCAGGAGCTGTCCTGAAAACCCTACATGTGTACAAGCCTGCACAGACTTCTGATGGGGCTAATTTCATAACAGTGTTCTATCAGCCCCATTGTGTATGTGGCAGCCTGTGTAGAAATTAGCTTGATTTGGAAAATAACCAGGCTAACTAAAGGATAGTCTTTTTCTACTTCCCATGTAGAATAGATCGATGTATGTCTCTCTTAGGATCCTCATTGTTGTCTAGGTTCTCTGTGATTGTGACTTGTAGGCTGGTTTTCTTTGCTTTATGTCTAAAATTCACTTATGAGTGAGTACATATGATAATTGTCTTTCTGCGTCTGGGCTACCTCACTCAATACGATGCATTCTAGCTCCACCCTAGGTCTCGAGGAAGGCTGTTTCCTAATTTTCTATGAAATCATCATACTGATATCCAAAGGGGCTGTACCAGCTTGCACTCTATCACCACACACAAAACTCAAGTCCAAATGGATCAAAGACCTCAACATAAAGCCAGCCACACTGAACCTCATAGAAGAGAAAGTGGGAAGTACACTTGAACGCACTGGCACAGGAGACCACTTCCTAAATATAACCCCAGCAGCACAAACACTGAGAGAAACAATTAATAGATGGGAACTCCTTAAACTGAAAAGCTTCTGTAAAGCAAACGACACAACCAACAAACAATACAACAGCCTACAGAATGGAAAATGATCTTCACAAATCCCACATCAGACAGAGGCCTGATCTCCAAAATATACAAAAAAAAAAAAAAAAAAAAAAAAAACTTAGAGCCGGGCGGTGGTGGCGCACACCTTTAATCCCAGCATTCGGGAGGCAGAGGCAGGTGGATCTCTGTGAGTTCGAGACCAGCCTGGTCTACAAGAGCTAGTTCCAGGACAGGCTCCAAAACCACAGAGAAACCCTGTCTCGAAAAACCAAAAAAAAAAAAAAAAAACTTAAGAAATTGGTCATCAAAAGAACAAATAATCCAATAAAATAAAATAAAGACCTAAACAGAGAACTCTCAACAGAGGAATCTAAAATGGCTGAAAGACACTTAAGGAAATGTTTGACATCCTTAGCCATCAGGGAAATGCAAATCAAAACAACTCTGAGATTCCATCTTACTCCTGTAAGAATGGCCAAGATCAAAAACATTGATGACAACTTATGCTGGAGAGGATGTGAGGTAAAGGGAACACTCCTGCATTGCTGGTGGGAGTGTATGTTAAATTTATAAAATTGGATAATTTACACGTACCACAAAATCACAGTCTATACTCAACTCTCTACTGCTCATCTATCCTAGATTTGTCTATCACTCAAGCATGAACAGGGTGGGTCCACTAAATTATTTCCTTACAAATACAATTAATTGACCAGAAAGTACTATCTACATGTACTAGATTCTAGCTGTGAAATGACTCAGGTTCTGAACTTCTCCTCTTAGGCCTCTGCATCTCTCCTTGAACTATTACAAAAGGTTGCTGATTGATTAGACATTGGTTCAGTATGTGTCACATTCATATTTAATTTTCCCCACTGCTACCAATAGCAATTTCATATATACACATATCTGATTATGCTAATCTAATTCAACTCTATTAATGAAAGCCTCATAACTTAATGCAATGAAAATTAAAATTTATATCTCGACTCATTTATCTTGAATAATAAAGTGTGTCTCCAAATCTTCATCTAAGATAATTTTCTATTCTATTCCATTCACACTTTTACAACAAATCTGGTCACTGATATTTGTCCATTTTACCCACTAACAGCATGACTTCACTATTTTCAACTCATCTATAGCTAAATTCTGTCTTTCTTATAACTTGCTTTTGTTTTTTCCACAGAGGATTTAATCCACAAAGTCTACTTTCTTAATCAGAGGACTACAATGTAAATACATGGCTAGGAAGAAGGATACCAGGAGTCCACAACTGTTGCTTCATGTCCAATAAAGCCAGGGACACCACTGGCACCATTTTACTAGGTTCAACTCAAGTTACGACTGACTTCCACAACTATAGCTGTATAAGCAAATTTAATGACTTCAAAAAGAGTGATAACTAAAAGCAATAATGTAATCATCTTCTAGCTTTGGATCACACTTTTAATCTCAGCACTGGCTGAGGAGATGCCAGGGGATACAGGAGCAAACAGATCACTGTAAGTTTGAGACCAACCTGGTCTACCCAGTGAACTTCAAAACATCTAGGGGTACTTAATCTCTGTCTCAGTAATAAAAAAAAATCTAAGGCTTAATTGGACAGGACAACATTTGTTACTTTGTGCCTAACATCCAGAAGAGCATGAACTTTGGAAAGAGTGAAGCCAGTTAAAATGGCATTGTGCAGGCTAGGAGGAAGCTCTGTAATACAGTGGTTGCCTAATATATGTGCAGAGCTGGGGTTCATTCCCCTGTGCTAAAATAAATAGAATGAGGCAATCTGTAGACATTTCAGTGGATCAAGTGTTTGCTTCATGAGCATGAGGATATGAGGCGGGTCCCTAGCTCCTACATCAAATAGATTCAGCTGGATGCTTGTGACACCCCAGTGATGGTAGACAAAGCAGGAGGCTCCTTTGAGCTTGTTGTCCAGACAATGACCCCCAGCCAATGAGAAACCATGACTCAAAAAAAAAAAAAAAGGAAGGTGGAGATGGGCTGGGGAGAGTTCAGATTCCTAGCACCTACATGAAAATGCCTGGCAAGGCCATGTAACTCCAGCACTAAAGGGCAAAGAGTAAGGAGGGTGACTCGGACTCACTGCTTACCAGCCTAGCACCTTGCTTCGTGAGGGACCTGGTCTCAAGGAGACAGAGCTGAGAATAGAGCAGGGACTCACTAGGATCTTTCCAAGTTTCTGTGTACTCACACATACATACGCACACACACACACACACACACACACACACACACACACACACACCCCAGAGAGAGAAAAAATGTAAGGTAGAGATCATTAGCAAAAGACACCTGATATCATACTCTGATCTAAGCATTTATGCCCTTAAATATCTATATACCCTTGCATATGCAAATAGGAATGTGTACATCTGAAGTCACACACATAAAATAAAATAAAGCTATTTCAGTGTGTGGAGCTAAACATTTTACATCAACATTTAGTTTTAAAAATAAGATAGTTAGAGAAGAGCAGAAATTTTCTGGGAATTATCATGACTAATCATAAGAAAAGACTCTTTACAGTAAGAGGATTTTTTTAAAAAAAAAAGTTCATACATGGTGACACATGCCTGTCTCTCTACTGTAGAAACCGAGGCAGGAGGAGAGCTTAAGACTAGGATTTTCAGACAAGCCTGAAAAACAATGATATTCCCATATGAATATATGTAATAAAATACTATATAACATACACTAATATTTATGTATAAAGTAAGTACATGGCATAATCATTTATTGTATTGATGAATTTTTACTTTTATCAAAGTAATTATAAATCATTTTTACTATGGTTAAATCAAAACTATTTTACTTCTTGGAAACACTGATTATGCAGAAATTGATATTCAAGTCTATTATCAAGATAAAAATCTTTAACATATACACTAAGTGTCCTAAATTTTCCTGTAAAATGTTAATACCCTAAAGTTCAATACTTACAACTATTTGTTCTTGTATATAACATACCAAACATAAGCATTTCAATGGCAAACTAAAGGAAAAAGTTCAGAGCAGAGATGATATCAAATAGATAGACATTCAAAATCCGCCTGTTATTGTGAGTTTTGATTAGTAAAACATAAAGAGCTTGCGGAGTATGATGGCATACGCAAAGCTTAGAAAAGATTTTTATTGCTCTAAGAAAACATTGGTTTTGTTTAATTTTCGTCATTGCTAATACAAACTTTCCAAAGAAATAGAAGAATTTAATTTTCTCCTCCGAGACTTTTTACTACTTCAGGTAATTTTGACGTTGCATTAAAAAATATTTCTACGATAGCTGAAGAGATATTTTAAAATGATTTGAAAACACATTTCTTCAAAGGATTTTGTTATAAACATTGGAAGGAGACATTTCCCAGTAGTATCTGGTTCACTGTAAATGCTTCTGCTAAGGAAGTTGCTGCTGATCATGCATTTTAAGGACATTTTCATCTATTCTCACTAGGAGAATACTTATATTCTGAGGATTGAGTGCGTCGTGTTACTCTGCAGAATTCTAACATTTTTTTTTTTAAAAAAACTCCTCAAACTCTGTATGGGAAACTAAAAGTTTACATATTCGATTTTTTTCTCCCACCCTTGATGTTACCCTTTGTTGCTCACATTTAATCATCATTTCTACCCACACCTAAGAATGCAATAATAAAGCTGAAACTAGAGAGACAAGTGTGTCTCTGAAGAGTGTCCATGACCCTTGAACATTATAGCGTGAGGGTTGGCTGGTAGACTACTGTTCATTTCTTCTCTAACACACTCCAGTCCCTACTTGGCACCCCACCTATACCTTGATTCCACACTTCCTGGGATTCTAATAATCCAGGCCCTATGCATTCCAAAACCAATAATAATAAATAATAATAATAACTGGAAACAAAACTCAGAGTTGCTGATACATTTCCCTCTCTTCTAATTAGTCTACTTCCTCCAATATATTAGAAACATCATTTAACAAGGATACTTACTCCAGAGCTTCTGTTTACAGATAATTTCATCTAAGTGAACAGCAGTAGTCTTTCTATTATACATATACCAGAGAAACTAGTGTATCCACTCCCACATGCAAAGTCATTAATAAATCTGTAACCAGTGATCTGAGTAAGAGGTGACATTTTCAGTCAACAAAACCAACGCCATACTTACAGTGGTGGTTGAGGGGGCTGGCTTTCAGCGTTCCTTGGTGTTTGGCAGGCAGCAGGCTTCGCCATGTCCCTGACAACACACCTGGGGCGTATGATAGACAGCACAACGCACTATTAATTATAAAAGTGAAGAGCATTTCTGGCAATTAAACACCGTACTGAAAACACAAGCTAAAGGCAAATCTTGTGAGCCCCTTCAATATTGGCATTGGGCCCCGAAAAGACCCTGTAAGGTGGAATTCTTTTCCTTGGATTTCCACAGGCCCAAATACACCCACACAAATTCTATGCTGGCCTCAATATCTGACTTTCCTTTCAGCATCAATGCAATGATTGTCAGCAGCTTTTCCCATAGCAGAAAAGCTATTGAAAGTCTTGGTCTCACCATGTGAAGCCATATGAGAGCTCAGAAATAGGAACCGCTGCTGTGTGGATAGGTTAAAAAAAATCAAGCAGAATTTTCTGTGGCTTTGGCTGTCTCACTAGAAGATACGGATTCTCGTTTCACATCATCAACCACCACATATGTTTTTCTGCTCATACAGAAAGAAATCTTAGAGGCTTCTAGATTCCCGCCCCCATATTCCAAATTCCCTTCAAGCTGAGGAGGAGGAAGAAATGAAGGGCAGGTTTACACGGGAAGTGTGTACGGATTCATGTGCAATAAATCTTGAAAAGCCGCTGTACCTTGAGCCCTTCATCATAAAATAAATGTAGAAGGTAGACAAGATAGCTAAGCTCCAAAGGGCAGCAGGAGTTGATGATATTCTTACTCTCATGTTAACAGGGCTTAGAGCACCGAAGGGATCCATTGACCAAAATCAGAAAATGCCTCCAGCTGAGACTGTACTTAACTGACTTAGATACTTCTCAAAGCTGTAAATCAAACACAGCTTTAAAGAGAGAAGCCTGATTATAAATACTGAGGCCTGACATTATAGAATTTTCTAGACATAAATGTCCTGTGGTTCTAGGACCCCCTAGCATGAGCCCTGTCCCTCCCTAAAAACTTTCTTGGAGATTTGGCTACATTACTCAAAATTAAGGCCAATTATGTAATGCCAAGAGATCTCTGGTGAGGCCATGGTAATAAACTGTTTTGTCAGAGGAAAAGCTGCGTGGCAAAATTCTCCACTTCTGAAAGATATCATACAAGTAGACGTGGACACAAAATGTGCACACACAGACACACATTGCTCATCCCACCAGCAAGAACACTCAGAAATCAGTATGCAAACACGGTGAGAGAAGAAAGGAGTCACGTGAAAACCTCGACACTTTCCTCCTGGGATGAAGGCTAAATCTGGGCTCGCTGAATGCCCAATAGATGGTCAAGAGAGAACAGTGGAAATATCCCCAGGAACCAGAAAGCCTTGTGTTATTGTCACGGCTTCATGAAGAAGCTACTCATGTAGCGCCATTGCAGGAAGACAGCTGTTAGAAGCCATCGAGAAGAATTTCTTAGCCTTGGGGCTTCGTCTCACTTTCACAAGGTAGAAGGCCCAGTAACTTAAATTTCATAGCAGTGGGAAAATCTTTGACAATTCTCACTCATCCCAAAATACCATATGCACCCCATTTGATCTACACGGGCTGGCTTCTGAAAATACCACCAACTTAGAGAATTTTTGAAGAATTTGAGAATCAAGATTCTGCTTTTTCTCCCTTGAGGATCAAGTATTCGTAGAAAGCTTTGAAATAAATCTGCCACATGAAGATTTTCTTACTCTTTGAAGTGACTGTTTTCTAAGAATCACAGAATATTATACACCACAGGTAGTTTTCTAAGCCAAACTTTAAAAAAAAAAAAAAAAAACTACAAAGCCATGCTTTTAGAAGAAAACTGTCATACAATGTCAAGACCCCATGGTTTGGTTTTAAAACTTGGGGCATATTTCTTCCATCTGCACTTGCTACTTCAACCTTTCTGGAAGAGAAAAAACTTGATTTGAATTTCTGAATTTTGAAGCTTCATTAAGTCATAAAAATAAACACACCCTCTACAAACACAATACCCTTTGAATTGATTTCAATATAGAGTACATTTTAAGTTATTTCCTTGTTTATTTTTGGTAATGGAGATTAAGCCTAGGCAAGCATTCCACCATTGCTGTAATCCCAACCTGGCTTTTCACTAAATTGCCCAAGCTAGTCTTGAACTCCCTCTGTAAACCAGGTGACCCTCCAACCTGTTACCTTATCACGGCTTCCTGAGCAGCAGGGATTAGAGACCTGTGCGACTAAACAAAGTTAACAGACATAACTCCTAAGAAAAAGA
This sequence comes from Microtus pennsylvanicus, assembly GCF_037038515.1. NCBI lineage: Eukaryota > Metazoa > Chordata > Mammalia > Rodentia > Cricetidae > Microtus > Microtus pennsylvanicus. The sequence continues at coordinate 44,560,442 of NC_134585.1, read as the reverse complement.
CAACACCACATCTCCATACTCATCTTTACTCACAAGACATTCCTTCTACTGATAGAGTTAGTTACCAAATCTGAGTTTTGAGAGAAGAAACTATTTGTTTGAGATTGCTAATCATTCAACCAGATTAAAAGGACTCTTAGTCATGATGACATATATTTCTATATTTTTTAATCTGAAATAGTTTTAGACAAAGTAGCTTCTAGATACAAGAAAGTGTGATAAACAAGACCGTGCAGAGGTTCCTCCACTCTTGCTGAGTCCATTTTTGATTAACTCGAATGTGATCATCTCAACGAAGAATCCCATGGAAAATGGCCAAACTCTATTGTAGGAAGCCGAGGTCAGGATGCCACAGCTAATTTAGCCTCTGTTAAACTGTTTGCTTCTGCAAAGCCCCCTGCAGCTGCCAGTGAGATGCCAGGATGTGTATTTGCCTTCAAAAACTCTGTGCTCCTGACACTCGGGCTATGTGTAGGTCCGAAAACTTGAGTGTAGTTCCGGCTGGATGAAATGAAGACTTTGAGTGGGCTACATAGTTTGTAAATTGTGTTTGAGTGGTCATCTCTGATGGGCTACCCATAACAACAGAAAAAAAATATCCGATGCTCAGAACAAGACATACTGAATAAATAATATTTTCAAGGTTTTTGTTAGCCTATAGGTTTAACATTCCTTTAAAATTATGATCAAATTAATCTCAGTTTAAAGAGTTAAAAATCTTAATATTTTTCACAGTACTAGTGTATGGAATTTGTTTAGCTCAAGACATTAGACACATTATAATGATAAGGTTCCTTCATTTTTTAAGAAATTCAATGGTAGTTCAGTTTCTTAATGTTCTCTCCATGATTCACTTCAACTATATATTCGGAGACCACAAATCCTGCCATGATGTTCACTTCCTTTCATCTTTATAGTCTGAGCAACATTTTGAGGCATTTGACCTCTAACTCTTTGTAATGTCTTCAATTACATGGTGAAAAAAATCAGATCTGAACTCTTACAACCTTGTATGTAAGCATTCGCTTATGCCTTAAGCATCACAAAAGCCTTATGCAAATAAGGCATTCTGCAGCTACCCCTGGGGAATGCTCCTCCTGACCCCACCCTCAGCACTGCTGGGTTTTAGAATGATTGCAATCAATTCAAGGAATGGCTGCCAACTAACTGCCCACTCAACCACTCCTGCCCTTGCATGCACATACACACAGGAGAAAGACTCACACTGCCACAAGCCAGCAGATGCGACCAAGGAAAGGCTCTCATGTCTCCACACAGCAGCTGAATGTACTTTCAGATACTAGAGTATGTGAATTAAAGATTCTGAATGCTTTCAAAGAGCACAAATTTACATCATTTCTCTCTCACTCTTCTTCCTCCCTCCTTCCCTCTCTGTCCCTGTCTTGCCCCACACCCTTCTTTGACTTCCCATTTTGGTGCCTGCAATCACTACCTTCAACCAGGCTTCTACATAAAACCACCATGACTACTTTATAAAGCTTTATCCACATTAAACTTTAAGTTGTTCAATGTTTCATAGCTAACATCAAGCAGCCACTCCCTGTGCTCTACGTTGCTGCTAACAGACTACAGCTGTTGACATGTTGGTTTTAGTCACCTGATTTTCTTGTTATTGGTGGAGACAATTCCAGTTAAACAGCACAGGAGAAATAGGTTAAGTTTATACCAACTTTGGACAGGTTACTGGACTAACCTACACTTGCCTTAAATGCATAAGAATATTAAAGTAAGGATGAGAAAATTAAATCTTTCAAAAACACAGTCTTCTCATTTGCTGGCCAGAGGCATTTTCATTGCCTTCCTTTCCTTCTTATCCTCGGAATATTCTAAGTTGTTCTCAATCACATCATTTACCACTAAGTACATAAATATATGCAAATTTCCTATCTCTATGCTGGTACTCCTTCTTAATCCCAGTCATACATGCAATTGCCTCTCTGGCACTGCATATCTTACAGGCAACTTAGCGGCAACGTCTCTTAAGTGATACGTCATTCCTCCAAACCTGATTCCCCAGTATTTCTATCTTTGCTAGGAGTAAAAATCTCTCTCTAGCTATTAGGTCCAAACTTTGGACTTTGCTTCTCTTTTTCTCACACTCTATGCCTAGTATACCAGCTACATTTTCAAAATGAGTCTACAATCTGTATCTAATCTTCTCTACTCTACAGACATCATTTTACTTTAATTCTGAGCACATGGTATTCATTTGGAGGTCAGACAACAGCATGTTAAAGTTGGTTGTCTCTTTCCACCATACAGGTCATGAACATCAAATTCAGGTCATCAGCCTTGAAAGCAAGCACCTTTAGACATTGATCTGTCTCACTGACCCTACCCATGGATTTTTGATGGACTACTCAGTCTTTACCCTGGATCTGGTCTTTGAGTTTATTCTCAGCACAGACTCAGATTCTTTTAAAAACTAAGTCATATATGACACCATTACCCACAATTCTGCATTAGCACCCCAGTCTTTTTATGATAAAATGACGAGTCTTTAAGGTATCTTCTAGCCAATCATAACTTTGGGAGCTCACCTTCTGTCCTTCTATATCCCAGATATCCTCCTTTCCAACAATGATCTTACCTTCTTTGCACCAGTCTTTAACTCTATCTGGAATGCTCTTTCCTATACGACTAAACTTTTACATTTCTATAACTTGATTCAAGTGTCAGTCTTTGAGGTCCCCTACCCCACTAAGTCTTCTCACTTCTATAGTGTGCTCCCCCTCAGCACACTGACATATTCCCAAGCATCCTCCTCATTTCCCTACCCTACGAAATTCATATCTCATGGTTCCCGCTGCTTAAAATGAAGAGTTGCTCAATTGTAGAGCTTTTCCAGCATACTTTTTTAGGCGCTATAGATTTCAAACTTGAGTAACTAAGTTAACACGCTAAAGTATATGACTCAGAATAAACTATATAGAACATTTTTTTTGAAATTATATCAAATTTCTGTCAAATATTTTCAAAATATAATTTATAGTGAACAGCATTATTATTTGAATTAGCACCACTGTTTGCTTTGATATAGTTCTCTTTCTGAACAAAAATATTTCTTAGCATATGACACAGTAAATGGGAATAAATCTCTCTCTCTCTCTTCCTCTCTTTCCCTCCCTCCCTCTCTGTTTTCCCCCTTTTGTCCGTGTGTGTGTGTGTGTGTGTGTGTGTGTGTGTGTGATCATCAAGACATTAGTATCAGGGGTCTTCCTCAATCACTCTTCACTATAGTTTTGAGACAGGGTTTCTCTCTGAAATTCAGCTACACAGGCTAGGCAGTGCTCTCCAGGAATCTGCAGTGCCCGAGCAGGTGGACACAGGCACACAGGACCACGCCCCGCTTTTTTATGTGTATGCAGAAGTGGGACTTAGATATTCATGCTATCACATCAAGCATTGTGCCAACCAAGCCAACTCTTCATCCCATGGGAGAAACAAAACCCTTCAATGACCAAGTCCTGCTTTAAATATTTATACAACATATTTTAGTAAATAACACCTAAAACTGTGATTAAGAAAATATCTTTTAGTTAAGAAAGAATGGATCTTTTGGCTTGTTCTTTTTCCAAACAGGATCTGAACTTCATATTCAACATTAATCACATACCAAAGTGTAGACATTTCATCTTTCACTATAAAAAGGTGTGTGGATATCACTATAAAAAGGTGTGATAGAAAAGGGAACTTAGAAAAAGAAGCTGAATACTTTAGAGATACCATTTCATTTCTAGACCTGGGGAGATTGCCACCAAGCCTGAAGATGAATAGAAGGAGGACCCAAGCAGTAGAAGAAGAGGATCAACATCTTCAACCTTTTCTTTAACTTCAATAACCTTTCCGATAATCAGTAGTTTATGATGCAGGTGCACTATTGAAAGCTTTTGAATAATTCCACAAATGTGTGTGTTCTCAAAACATTGCTCACAAGACCATACTCTTCAAATATCACAGTATTATTGACAGCAAGAGGTCATATTAGCTTAAGTAGAAATATAAAGTGACTTTAATCCAATTGGAACACTGTAAAATTTAATATGCAATGCAGCTCATCTGACATAAAGAAAGATTTATACAAAAATCTATCAAAGATAAAAGATCAGTCACTTTAAGGCAGAGTACAATTGATAAAAATCACTTCAAACACATTTTGCAACCAAAAAAAAAAAAAGCCTTCAGAAGAGATTTCATTCCCATTCACAAATTCTAAAAGAGGAAAAGCTTCAAAAGTATTATCTTAAATCACATTTCATATTAAAATTTGCATAATGGTGTCAATTCCACGCTGAAGAAATGAGAATGATGGGTTTTCCCCATAAGATAAAGAAGGAGCAGATGAAACTCTATATCAAGAGGAGAATGTGAATGTAGGGGTTTAAAATGCTAGATAGAAGCTAGACAGAATTAGAAACGATCAGGGTCTCTTCTGCCACGGATGCACCTTCTGGGAATTCTCAACAACCACATGGGGTTTATTTTAAGAAAACCACAAAGACAGGTGAAGCTGATTTCTAACTACAAGAAAGCAAAACATCTGGCCATCTTTCACAATGAGCCCCAAGAGTACTGACCTTGTCCAGCAAAGGCCAAGACATTGGTATTCAGAAAACTAGACAAAGAGGCTCCTAAAAGAGATTATTTGCTATTGAGATTAATATAATAGTGAAACATTTGAAGAATAAAACTTGTTTTCAAAGACAAGGGAGGGAAGAAAATAATAAGAATTAAGTCTTTGCTCTACGCCCTGCCCTAAGAGCCATCACTATTCTAACAAGTTCCATCCTGCAAAATCCTACTCTGTTCAAAGGATATCAGCATCATTTCCAATTAACTTCTTTTTTAAGATTGATTTAATGCTGGTATGTGCGTGTGTGTGTGTGTGTGTGTGTGTGTGTGTGCGTGTGTGTGTGTGTATGCACGTGCGCACGCACGTGTGCACAGGAGCTTGCAGAGGTGAGAAGAAGGCATAAAAAGTCTGAAGCTGTGGCCTTAAAACTCAACTCTGACCCAATGAAAGAGCAGCAAGTTCTCTTAAATAGTGAGCCATCTCTCCAGTCTCCCAAGCAGCCTATTTTTATCCAAGCTATTATTTTAACAAAATCAATGTATTTCCCCATTCACCATTCTTGAAATCTTATAGTCAAGTACAAATTTCATCTGATTTCATACCCCACACATATGTCCTCTCATTTGCATTTTCTTACTCATGTGAATGCATTAAGAGTCAATGGAGCAGGGGGAAGCATCCAATATGTTGAGGCCTCAAGACTGGTTTTGAGATGAGAATAGATAGAACCTGCCAATTTAATGTCAGTGGGTTCAGAAGGAAAAAAAATGGCTCTGTAATAATGAAGCTGGTGAGTGTTGATAATTTGATGAAAATCTGCATTGAGAAAAGAGGTAATGGCAGAAGAGAGAGGGGAAAATTCAAGGCAAAAATTGAAGCAGGAAGAGAGGAGGGTAAGGGCTGGGCAAAATAAAGAAAAGGAGAAACAAAGGAGTTTTTAAAAGAAACTATGTTGCTGAGGAGGTTGGGGAGGTAGCACAGCAAAAAGAGGTAATCATTTTATCAACCATCAATCTTGGATTGAACTATAGCTACCATCTCCACTTCTTCCAGAATGGTCCTAGAAGACAACACTTGGTAAGATTCATTTTGGAAAGGTATGGAGAGTGCAACCACATCCCCACTTGCCCACATGGCTCTCACTTCCTAGGGATAGAACTCCATCTAACAACATCTCGGCTGACCTGTGCCAGAGGCCCAAGAAACTCTCTGTGGGCTGCCTCTTCTCCCAGCTGCAGCTCCCAAACAGTACTGTTTGCGGCCCTTAAGTCTGGAAATCAGGAAGAAGTTAGCAGGTTCCTATTTTATTTCACACAAGAGAAACCTTTTACCTTCTAGATCACATTTTGCTATGGTAAGCCCCCACCCCCTCAGCGTGCTCATGTGAGCATGTTCAACAGCATTCTGACCTCAGCTAATTCTTCCTCATAAACCCACTGGAGCAATCGAGGCAAAGTCTATCTAGAGACTTCTGAGGAGGTTTAAAGAAACTGTTGGGGTTTCTGTTTGTTTGTTTTGTTTTGTCAAGGAAAAAAATTAACCTGAAAAGTCATAATGCATAGTATTTAGGAAGAAAGCCAGGAACAACTAAAGGACATCTTATTTCATCTGGCAATGGAGGAGAGAGTCTGCACCAGCTGGCTAGACTTGTTGTGTTCCTCTGGAAGCCAGGGGAGATCATGCTTCTGTGCAGAACACATTGGACTCCATTTGCACAAGCCTAAGGTCCGCCCATTCATGTCCACTGAAACATCTGGAAACCGCTACCTGTCATACCCACATTCACTCACAGAAACATCTTCACTCAAAGAAAACCATATACATTTTTTTTTAAATAAAAGAAAATATATTGGTATAAAACCACACAATCTTATTGCAAGAGTCATGGGCTTAACATCAGTTATCTTAAAGACAAAACAGTTTACAGTCTCTAGTGTTTTCATTTCATTTGTGAAGTATATTCCCAGTTGATTTATTTGCCTTGTTGAGACTCGGGGGTCTAAACTGCTGGCTGTGATCCAGCAGAGCCAGAGCGTGGCCTATAGAAACCACCATTGGACTGAAACCACCACTGAGTTAGTGAAAGAGAAGACATTTTTCTCTCCAATAGCACCACATTAAAAAGAAACGTCAACAGTCTCAAAGAGAGGTATACACCTTAAAACTGTCTTCAGTCACTTGAAAAGGCAACTCAGCAAACTGGGATGAATTTAGATGTGAAATCTGAAGAACTGTATAACTAGAAAATAGCAGTTAAGAATACTAGCTGACATTCCTTAATGTTTCCAGTGAACCTTAGGGCATGGCATTCATTTCTTCAGTCAGGTAATCCAATCAGACACTATACATTGTACTTGGTGTTTTATGAGGAAAACAAAACCAGCGATATTCAAGTTACAAACTGACTTGTAAAATAACACAACTCCTTCTCAGAAGGACAAGTTTTGGAAAGCGCATGATACCTGTGAAATATTTTTCTTTGTAATTTATCTGTTAGTAATAGCCACTGAATATAGTTTGTTTTTTAGATAGAGAGCCCCATTTAGCCTAAGTTAGCCTCAAGCTCCCCAGGACTTGAACTTCTAATCCTCTAGCAAGAATTTTGGTGTGCTGCCACACCTGTTTTGGGCGGTACTGGGGATTGAACCTAGGGCCTTGGGCACGCTAGGCTAGTACTCTTCCAAATGAGCTACCTTCCGAGTCCAGCAGCTATAATTATAACGGAGCACTTCAAGTTGTAGGCACTGATGTTTAGCAGATTGGTCTGGCTATGCTTGGATGCTGTGCGAGAACAAAAGACAGTTGTATAACGGTTTGCCGTCGTCTCCGTGCTTATGCCAAACCTATGAAATCTGATGGTAAAAACAAGGAAAATGGACAGCAGGGAAATAAAATGCTGGAGTTATTTGACAAGTTTTCCGATTTTTAGGAAACATTTTAAGGTAGGTGTGTGGCTCTAAGAATGCCTCTTCGCCACAAGTCATTCGTTTTCCTCTCATCTGGCAGCCAGATGACTAATAAATAGCTACTCAGAGAGTCCTCAACAGTTCTCTGGTGGGATTTCTGTGGATTTTTAAATAGACAAAATGAGCTGGAAAGTGAAATTTACAAAGGCATTAATGAAATATTTCAGTCATTACATTCAATTAATGCTAACCAGTTTTGCAGCAGATTCACCTGCCTTAAGAATTAAAGAGTTAATGGGGCCCATCAGATAAGAATGTGTGCCGCACTGTGGAATGCGTGTGAATGCGTACGTGCCTAGAAAGAAACAGACACTATTCATTCGTTGTAAATAAATGATAATTTAATTTGTCAAGAGACCACAATGCCTGCTTTACCTGAATATGATAAAAGGACAAAACAATTCAGCTTGACACTTTGGTAGCAACTCTAATGCTTGAATATAATTGCTTTTTGTGTGATTTTTGTGCTTAGAAGAAAAGCAAATAAATACTGTAAATTTTTCTTGTATCCCTTTCACAGAAGCTGATGAAGTTATCCCCAGTCACTTAGGAAATATTCATTTAAGATGATCAAATACATAGAAAACAAGATTCCTCAAACTCACTGGGACCGAGGTACATCCTCCAAGCTTTCTGCCTTTTCTTGATATAGCAGAACTATCAAGCCAATGGCTTTGCAGAGGTGACTCCACGTCGCTCAGGTGTCAAATCTGCATCTGCTTCAAACTTGAAGCACTGAGCATAAACAGTTCCAGCAGAAAGGGGCAAAGAGAGATAAAAACCAGAGGAAGAGAGTTTGCTGTGAAATCATGTCTCCTAGGAACATCAGAAGCTTCTCACATAAAGTCTCACTAACATGGCTGTCTAAACATGAGCTGAACAAAGATAAAAAAAATAGCATAGTAACATGGATAGGGTAAAGGCCACAAGGCCTCAACTCTGCACAAGAGCTGCGAGCACCGAAGGAACGTTGAGAGTGGGAGAAGTAGTTTTCCCCAAGAAAGAATATACCACTTGATTATCTAACGCCAAATGGTCAGCCCTGAAAACATACATACAAGTAACATTTTACAAAGTAGGTTGTATTTATGTATTTAGGTATATGTATGTATGTACGTATATGCATATAGCAACAACTAATGAAAAAAGAGATGATGAAATAAAAGAGATGAAGGAGGGGTACATGGAAAGATTTGGAGGAAGAAAAGGGAGAAGTATATAATTTTATATATTATATTATATATAATATATTATATTATATTATAATCTCAGAAAATAAAAGAAATAGAGAATGATCTTAGTTGTCTTCCGCTGAAATCTGCATACAATTTCCAAGATCTTCAGGGAACTCCATTAAGTCACTGGTTGTAGGAACACAGTCCAGAAATGGAGTTTTATGAGAATTCTGACTGCTTGGAAGAAAACTCCAAGAAAGCAAGTCAAGTGTCTTGTGATCTCAGTTTCTTCAAAACACAAATTTTTTTCTTAGACTGTGTTCTTGTGCCCCTCCCAGGAGTAGCAGATTAGAGTGGGTTGACTTCAGATTATTTATTACAACTGACTATTGCTAGTTGTTTATCTGCCTCTATGGAAAAACATGTTTGTTTGCTTGTTTGTTTGTTTGCAGAGTGTGGCTTATCTGCCACGTGTGGCATGCCCTTCCGATTGTAGACTTTACTCTCGTGACTCCTCTCAACCCTCAGGGTATAAGTTGTCTGATGCTCTCAATAAAGATGGTCATTGCCACTGCATGAGACTTAAGTGTTCCTCACTTGGCTTCATTCTCCCAGTCCCGCCGCCAGCTCTAGCTGCAAACAACTGATGCTCACAATCTCAGTGCTGCTGTGATGCCCTCTTTCTGGCTCTCAAATGGTGACTCTTCCTTGAAAGATCTCCCAAATTCACTCATTCTTACAGCTAGAAATTCCAAATTTATTTTTCCTCAATTGAAAGGCTGGAACGTTCCCTTCAGACATGTTTTTCTCCTCTCACAGAGTCCAGGAAAGCTCTTCATGTTCCCTACCATGGACAATGCTTTCACAACTGTCTTGTTTTGGGATGTTTCATCTATATCGATTGATTATATATATATATATATATATATATATATATATATATATATATATATATATCACTTATTGTCCATCTCTTCCTCTTAATTCCCAACATAGGTCATTCACCAACCCAGGTAAGTCAGCTTTACATTTCTAGAGCGTGCTCAGTACATTCATCTCCTTCCCATATTCCATTTCCCTTCCATCAAATTGTCTGTCACATCCTGTCTCTTAATTTCCAGTCTTTCTCAAAAGTCAACTCAGATATCCAGAACTCCATGATGACTTCCAACCTTAGCACTCCGGTTAATATTTTACAAATATCTTCTAAAAACCCAGATCATATATAGGCAAGAAATATTATATTTAATAAAATAAGCCTAAATACTGGGAAGAAGTTGAAAATCTTTACTTGAAAACAGGACAGAAATCAGTATGGTTTTCTAAAGTCTCACTGGAATGCCCAAGCAATCATGACATCTGTATGAGTTGTTTCAAAAGGCTGGTGTAACTGATGAACAATGAATGTTTAGAGACACCTGTTCTATACCACACTCCATGCCAATTGCTATAATCACAACCTGCAAGCAAGTTAGTCTGCCCATCAGTCACAGCCATGACCATAATAATAACTCACATCCGTCTAGTTTTTATAATAGAAACTTGCTAATTCACTTTGCATTCGCTAACTCATTTGATCATGACACCAACTCCGTGTGATGAGCAGATAGGAAACCACTCCTTGGCATGACATTTACACTGATCTGTTTTGTAGATTTCTCAGAGTGTTAGTTGAATGAGTAGATGCCTATTATATTGCTATAGTATTTTATTTTGTTGAAGCTATTTAAATTTTACTTAAAAACTATCTTCAAGGGGGGAGGACCTAGGACTTACCACAGGGCAGGGAACCCTGACTGCTCTTTGGACTGGAGAGAGAGGGGGAGAGGAGTGAGGGGAAGGGGAGAGGGGTGGGAGGAGGGGGAGAAGAGTGGGAGGAGGGGGAGAAGAGTGGGAGGAGGGGGAGGGAAAGGGGAGGCTGGGAGGAGGTGGAAATTTGTTTTTTTTTCTTTATTCTTCTTTTATCAATAAAAAAAATGTTAAAAAAACTATCTTCAAATATAATTAAGATAATATTAAGGGTGCACTGTTCTTCCCTAACTCAGAGACAAGTGCATCTTGTCAGGTAGTGTCAGTCTCAACTCTGAGACATGATGGTGAAGGTCAGGGTGAAGAGCTTTGAGGCACCATATTGGGCATGTCAACTCTGCCAAAGTTATTGCCATTAATGACCCTTCATTGACCTCAACTACATGGTCTACATGTTCTGGTATGATTCTACTCATGACAAGTTCCATGGCACAATCAAGGCTGAGAAGGGGAAACTTGTGATTAACAAGAAGGCCCTCTCCATCTTCCAGAAACAACATCCCACCAACATCAAATGGGATGATACTGGTGCCCAATATGTTGTGGAGCCTACTGATGTCTTCATCACCATGGAGATGGCTGGGGCTCACTTAAAGAGGGAGGCAAAGGGTCAGTCATCATGTCTGTCCCTTCTACTGATGATCCTATGATTGTGAAAGGTGTGAACCATGAGAAGTATGACGACTAACTCAAGATTGTCAGCAGTGCTTCCTGCACCATCAAATGTTTAATGCTCCTGGCCATGCCATCACTGCCGCTCAGAAGACTGTAGATGGCCACTTTCAGAAGCTATGGCATGATGGCCATGGGGCTGCACAGGACATCATCTCTGCATCCACTTGTACTATCAAGATTGTGGGCACGGTCTTCCTATAGCTGAATAAGGAACTTGACAAGGCCTTCTATGGTTCTATCTCCAATGTGTCCATCCTTGTTCTGACATGCCGACTTCAGAAAGGTGCCTGATGACATCAAGAAGGTGGAAAAGCAGGTATTGGAGGGTCCACTAAAGGGCATCCTGGGTTACACTGAGGACCAAGTTGTCATCTGAGACTTCAGAAGTGATGATCACTCTTCCTGCCTTTGATGCTGAGGACGGCATTGCTCTGAATGACAACTTTGTAAAGTTAATTTCTTGGTAAGACAACAAATACAGTTACAGCAAAGGGTGGTGGATCTCACAACCTCCAAGAGGTAAGAAGACCTGGACTATCACTTCAGCAATAACAGAGAGGAAGACAAAGACCCTCAGCTACTGAGGAGTCTTGTCCCAACTCAGCCTCCAACACTGCCTCTCACTCTTTCTATCCCATACCCCATGGAGAATGGGAGGGGCTTAGGGGGGCCCACTCTCTTGAATACCACCAATAAAGTTCACTGCACCCACAAAAATAATATTTAAGTATAGACTTAAGAACGCAGTCAAGACTGTGCCTTTTTCAACCATCTGTTAAGTATAAAGTATATTTATAAAAATCAAATTCCAGTTTCTTACTCTTTTAAAATGTCTGTACACTGTTGAGTGACTTAATGTTCTCAGAGGTTATAATCACAACTATACTATTGTGTATATGACTAACGCTCATGTTGCTTTTGGGCAGGACTCGTAGAATTATAACTAACTCTATGGCTCATTGGGTGCCCAGCTCCCAGTTATAGATCCACATATGCAGAAACGCATTGGAGATTATAAAACGATAAGATTGGAGTTTGTCTTCTTCTCTATCCAAGCAAACCTAAAGCCACAGAGAATTTGCCTTGACATAGTTAATTCTCTAGTTAAATATCTCCAACTGCTCGATTGTTCTTCCGCAGTGTTTGCTGAAGGAAGGCTGACCTATGTAACTTGAGGACACTGATCCCACTACTGACTGCAGGAATCCTACATGAACAGCTGCATGGAGGGGCTAGGCTTTGTCACACAATGGCCTGCACACTCCTGTGTTTGGGGCTCTTAGCTCCCCTTTATTGTTTCTTCTCTTGTTATTGATCAGTCGTTCAATTCTTTCTCACTAAACAAGTACTCCAGAAACCTAAATTCTAGGCACAGTTCTTTCAACTAACTAGTCTCTTAAAAGGTAACATCCTTTGTTGAACAGTATTGTCATTCTGAGTCCACAGGAGGAATACAAACACAAATTTTACAGCATTTTATAATGGCCAGGTCACATACAAAGACTAACAGACAAAAGCAATATTTAGAGGAAATCAGTTACTTCCTGAGACTCTTATACATTAGAATCCTGTGACGGGGTTTTCTTTGTCCTCTTTGTCCCAAGCCAGACTGAAAAAGCTGGAATTTGGATTTAGGAATTTTAATCCTATTAGCTCACCATTTGATTATAATGTGTCATTCCGGCGTTTGGGAAAGGCTGGTGAGAAGTAAGCCCTACATTCTCTGCACTAGAATGTATGAGTCTCTAAAGGAAATGAAACCATAAGAAATCTCAGTAGCCTGGACCACATGGTCACAGTCTCCCATAAAGCAGCTTTCTCTCAATTGCATTTTAATGTTACACCCTTAGCTTTTATGACAGTCATTATAAGAAAAAGCTGTTGTATCATTTTCTCCCTCAGTGAGGTCACTAAGTATTAGACAGTTGGATTTTGTTTCCTTGAACTCCATATTAATCACTTTATGTAGCAGTAGGAAAAAGGCATTATTCTGTTAGAAAACGCAGAGCAAAACTCAGGTTTATGTCAACTCTGTTGACAGATGTGTGTTTTAAAATTTCATGTTTTTCTTAGTCATGACTGTTAATTCATTTTGCTGTTCTGTTTTTGTTTGTTTGTTTTGTGTGTGTGTGTGTGTATGTGTGTGTGCTGGCTTGGGATCTGGTCTCATGCCTTCAAACACTAAGTGTCAACATCTTTTACCTTGTCTTTTATGTGAGATACTTGCAGGGAAAAAAAAGAATAATATGAAGAAAAAGATAAAGAATTGCTAATCTTAGAAGAACCTCAGAAACTCTTAATGTTTTTTAAAAAAATTAAAAGTCCAGTTTTTGCTAAGGTTGTCACAATATCCTAAAAACTTAGTAGAGCTATACTGAATGATAAACGTTCCGAGTGCAGTCAGTAAATGGAGTACAAGATTAGCATTTTCGAAAGATTAAGTCATGGAAACATTCCCTATGATCAAATTAAGTGTCACCATAGAAAATGTATCCATGGACCGATATGGGAAAGACTGCTAAAGAAGTTAATAAACTGTAGTTAATACATGTGTAACATGTAGCAGTTTTTAGAGACTGGTGTTCAGTTTCAGGGATAATGATGGGACAGTGCTGGACCCCCTGAGATATTTGGATTCTTCAACTCACTGTTTGGTAAATTGTGACAAATGATGCTATACCATAACAAAGTTCAGAGCATTAAGACATATTGGCAATCCTTACATGAAGACCAGTCTGGCTACATTAAGAGGTTCTGTCTGTAAAAACAGAAACAAACATTTTGAGTCTAGAAGAGAGGCGCAAAACTCAACACATATGATACTCATTCTCAGAAAATGCCATTTTAAAGTATGTTTTCCTCCAGGGTTATTTATTAACTTCACACATAAACAGCACACAAGCTCCCAGATAAGTATTTTTTAATGTATAAACAGTAAATACCAACTCACCAAAGAAACAGAAGAGATAAATAAGCTATATAACTCCATAATAAAAGGTGGTCAATAGTGGTGTTTGTGCTGGAGCAGTAAAAGCATGCATATGTAATGACTTATAGAAAATGCTCATCACAGTTTTAATCGTGGCCAGTAAACATGAAGGGAACCCAGGTGCTCAGGAATGTAAGACCAGTAGTGTGTTCAAATAACGGGATACGCTATGACAGGTGACAATGTGGATGAATCTCAAAAACACTTTTAAAAAGGAAGCCAGACACAGGACTGCTTAAGGTATAATTTAATTTTCATAAAGTCCAAAAGGCAGTAAAAAGTGAGTACAGGTAAAAAGACTCAGAAAATAGGTCCCTTTGGGTGGGAGGTGAACACTGTTAGGGAGGTAAGGAGATTTTTGGATCTTGTATGATTTGTGTGGATTTAGATGTACCCAACTGTCAACACTCATCAGTCTGAGCATGGCGGATCTGCAAATGTATTATATGTAAGTCATGTGTCATTAAAATATAAACACAAAGGAAATGACTAATCCCCACAATTTAAGAACATGACATTTCCACAGAAGTAGAATATAATTTAATGTTCATCAAAAAACAGTCATCCCAAGGAAAAACATGAGAGTTAAACAACATACTTTTTCAAATTTACAATGTTTTCCTTTCTATACAATCGGCGACCGATAGGTAAATGTAAATATACTTGAAGCTAAGAAAGTATATCGTGCAGAAGAATTTTTCATCGTGATGAATTATTAAATACACATGAAAATCTTCAAGGAGCTTTCTAAGTAGAGTTCAGGAAGAGGGCAAACTGTGGCATGACAGAAGAAAAAGCATTCCCTCTGGCAAAATATATGCAGATTATTTAAATGGTAAATTTGCATACAGTATTCCCCAGGAAATATTTCTTACAAACTATACTACTGGGACTGGAGATATGCCTTGGTGGCTAAGAGCACTTCTTGCATAGCAGCTGAGCTGTTTCCCAGCACCCACATCGGGCCGCTGTCAAAAGCCCCACAACTCCCCATAACTCCAGCTCCGGGGATCCGAGGCCATCTTCTGACCTACTCTGGCAACTGGAATGCATGTCATGGAAAGATATACACGTAGGCAGAGCAGTCAAGCACATAAATAAAATGGCTCTTTTAAAAATGCATAATTCTACTTAGACCGTATAGTTCTGGGAATGTACTAAAATATATACTTGAAATATCTATTTGAAAAGAGATTTGAATAAATCAATATATAATCTCTGTAATATTGAAAACATGACTTATGACAGATGATAAAGCAAATGCTTTTACTGTGAGAAATTCTTACCTTAGTCGCTTTTAAGATCAGTATCTCATACCAAAATTTTTTAGTTATTTTTGCTGTAAACATACTAGAAATAAATAATACCATGAAAAGTCACAACTAACCTGTTACTTTGGAAACTTCCAGAAACAGTGGCCAGAAAGATGGCTCTGTAGCTAAGGGTGCTTGCTGTCAAGTCTCAGGTCTTGAGTCACATGCATACTTTAGCATTTGTATACATTTATGCAAACACACACAAATAAACAAAATTTAAAATTCTATCAGTGATAGTGAGTATCCATAACTGTATCCTGAACCTCTTTCATGTGCCTTTTGCATACACATAAACAGGGCTCTAAAAGGCAATACTGCGCAGAAACACATCTTGAACTTCAGTCTGTTCAGCTGGGGAGAGGCGTGAAGACGGTCCCAGCACTATAATTGTTGTGTCCTTTGAGCTGCTGAAACCTAACGGTATCAACAGACAAGCAGGTGCACTTGCATAGGCTTGCTTCCCCAATGGAAAGTCAGCCCTAACTGGCTTAGGAATCCTGGAGATTCAGCTGGGAGTCACTAAAATAAGCTTATTTCAACTGTACCATTTGTCTAAGAAGTGTGGTTTTGTATTACGGAAGGAAACCAGGTCTGAAAGGGAAAAGGACAGCAGAAATGGGAGATTATAAGATGATAGACAAAATAATGAGTAAAAAAGCCAGAATCTTAACATGCTTTCATAAACAATGTATATCGGATAGTATGATTCTTAAAGTTTGGTTTTCCTATTTGTTTCCATTAAATTATTGTTTAAATATTTATCTTTCTCACCCACCTCACCGCTCTGCTTCTTACCCAGCTTAACTATCCTATTTGCTGTAGCCTCGTGGTAGCTAAAGTACCTCCTGCCCTTGATTTGAGCTAGGTCATGATACCTGCTTTGGATATGGAGTGATAGCAGGTATAATACAAGGAGAAGCTGCAAACCTGTTCTAGCGTTACATACAGCCTGCCCTCTCGAACTGCCATTACTGTGAATCAAACCTGAGAGCTACGGAACAAACCTGGACCCAACCTGAAGCTTGAAGCTAGGCTCTTGCCAAACCCCAGATAAATCACATCACCGCGCCAAGCCAAAGAAGCATGAGGAAGTCCAGCTGCAGTTAGCAGGGACACTTCAGCCTCACACAGGCACCAGGGAAATAAATACTATGACCTGATAATTTGTAGGACTCGTTTCTGCTCTCTCCTTGGGAGTCATAGATTGGCCCATGGGAATATGTTTTGTGTAAAGCTTCAAGGTAGACCTTTTTTCTTACTGTGGCAGGTTCAAAACCTACCTAGCATGTTCTCAAAATACCCAAGTCCCAGATTCTCTGAGGACAGAACATATTCTCCCTATTAACTACTGATTCCATTAACCTCAAGGTCCTCACAAAATACATTCATTTAGGGAGAAGCAAATTTATAACAATTATCAATCAGAATGACCCAAAACTCCATGAAGGGGCTGTCATTTGTTTCTTATGTTACTCACCTCTAACTACTTGACTACATTATACACAATATTTAAGTATTGATTACACAAGTAAATATGCGGAAGTCTTTTTCTAATAGATATAAAGAATATATTTTATATCATTCTTTAATATAGTCACCAAAATGGCAAAAAAACTGAAATTGAGTTAGAGTAAGGACTATAGTGTAAAAACTAGAGATGAGGAAATAAAACTGTTGTTTTTCTGGATTTTTCATAAATCATTGCATATAGGTCCCCAACCACTGCACACAACATTGATTCTGTACATTATCATTGTTCATCAGGAATTGAGATTGCGTCCTCCCACGGTGGGTTTCCATGGAGCTACCACTCCGCTCCTCTCTTTTAACACTGTGTCTATCCTCAACTCATGCAACAGCATGACAGCCACAAGTCAAACCTCAGAGTCCCACTGTCATCTTACTAGAAAGGAGGGATACCTTCTTCTAACAGTAATGGGGTGAAGCAGCCAGACAAGAAGTCACAAGGCTTGAGACTGAGGGAGAGTTTGCACACCCCTGGGTGGACACTGTTAGGTAAACAACTTCTTCTTCTTCATTCTCATCAGAACAGGAAAGATGGATTCCTGAACTCTGTTCTGGAAAAGTGTTTGCAATGAAGGAACTATATTGAGCATAGACTATTGCGCACACACAAACATCATGCAGTTATATTGTTTTCTAAAGGCAATCTTTCACTAGCTTTAAAATACTACATTGAGAAAAAAAAGACTCCAATATCATTGAATGTAAAAATGCAACAAATTTCATATTGCCAAGTATGTGATGGTGATGTCAGCAATGGTTCTGAGAGTGAGACAAACAAAATATATTGAAAATTAATTTAGAAAAAAGTATGTGTGTGTACCCATGAAGGTAAGTGCCCTGTAGCACAGAAGCATTGAATCCCCTTTGGAGCCAGACACCTATTCCAGCTTCCTGAAATGGCTGTTGGAAACCAAACTTGCATCCTTTGGAAAATACCAAATGCTCTTAACCCCGTAGCCATCTCCCCCAGCCCAAACAAAACAGCATGTTATAAACAACTAAACAAGCTGTAGCCAAGATGAGTCTTACAATACAAAGAAGTAAGGAAAAATGTCTCTACTATGTGTTCAATCCACCATAGAACATATGATCCAAATAGGCCTTACAGACACAAGGGAAAAATGATAAAAGTGTTCTAACCTTCATGTATATAATTTTGATTTCTTATGCCTTCAAGTGTTCCATGGTGTGCTAACCAATACAGTATTTGACTTTTGCATGCTCATTTTAAAAAGAATTAAAATGTCAAGTTTTGCAGATCCTTCTTGTATGATTCTTCATTTTAAATGTTATCTTTTCTCTGAATACTAGCTTTCTCTGTAAAAGCAGCTTAATATAATATGTAAACATGACAAGCAGACAACACACAAAAGGCCAGCTACAGACGCTCTTCTCTCTAGAGCTGTCTTTTCTTTAGGATAAAATGTATATGATTTTGTCACTTTTGACAAAAATGTATCGGTATTAAAGCACTTAAAACACAGCTATAAAGGTGGAATCTGAGGGAAAAAATATTTCTGTGATATGCTAAAACTGCAAGCTACTTGAAAAGTATATCCAAAAAATGTTCGGACAAATGTTAGCTCCCAGGACATATGAACATACTGTGGAAGAGCTTTGCAAAAAGACCCTGGTAAATCTACACGTGCGACCTTCCTAACAACTTGTTTGTTTCCATTTCACATTTTGTCTTGCTTCTCTATAACCAAATTCACGTGGCAGGCTCCAATATGCAAATCTGTATTATTAAGAAGGCTACATAATTAATATCTAGATTCATGGTTTCTTCTACATAGATTATTTTAGAAGTTGGAGGATTCTTTAATATGTCTGTCTGTGTGGTACCGGTATTGCATGTGTGGGGGACATGCGTGTGGTCTTTGTGCATTCTGTAAAGATGTAGGGAGTTTTTCTTATTCTCCACCCGGTCCACTGAGGCGGGGTCTCTCAATTGAACCTCGAGTTGTCCATCCTGCTGAGTCCTTTTTGCTACCTGTATGTGCAAATGTGTGGCATCATCTAGTGTCTCATATTCATTCTAGGAATAGCAATTCTTTTGCTTAGGTCTTAAAATTACATATAATAAAACTCCTTCATGCCCAGTGCACATTCTCTGACACGTGTGTACAACCTGGTAACTACAACATTCACAATGTGGGATACTTCTGCTACTCAGGAAGCTCTTCTCCTATCTTTCTCCCATTAGACCCCATGATCATCATGGATGTCTGTTTTAATTTCTACAAGGTTCACTTTCTAAAACACTAATGTAAACAGTGGTTTCACTTTCCTGACCCATCCTGAACTTCTAAATAATCATACAGAGGCTTAATATTAATTACAAACTGGCCTATAGCTTATGCTTACTACTCTCCGGCTCTTACATTTAAATTAACCCATTTCTATTAATCCATGTAGTGCCATGTGGTGGTGGCTTTTATAGTTCTGCTGTCATGCTGTTTCTTGAGCAGCTGCTCAAGTCTCTCTCCACTCTGCCCCTCCTCATCCAAATCCTCAGTTCAATTGTTCCACCTAACCCTATCCTGTTCGGCTACTGGTTAAGCATCTTTTATCATTAACCAATGGTAACAATACATATTTTCAGAGAATACAGAAGAATATCCTACAACACACTAACTAAATGGTATTGCAAGACATGTAGATGTTTGCATTGGCCATGTTAAACTTTACATTTTTGATACTCTTGTATGTATCTGGTAGTTGATTTCTAGTTATCGTTCATTGGTGCTCTGTCTTTGGAATTTAGAACAAACTACACATTGGCTTACCATGTTATTTTCTTTTGTTCAGTGTTGCCCTTTATAAAAAAAAAAGTAGTTATGGATATCCAAGAAGGGTCTTTGTGAAGATATTATTTTCATTTCTCCTGGCAACCACTAATCATATACAAAGTATATGTGAATTTTATATATGACTTGTTGCAATAAAAGGGGGGTGAGAATAACTAAGAATTACATAACACTAAATGCCACTGCAGCAAACATTGTAATGTTGAGAAGACCAAAACCATGAGAGATAAAATCTTTTCAGTCCTTATTAGACCTTCTTCTGTTTGACCTTAGTATCTCCCTAGTCATCAACCTTTGATATCACTTCTTTGGAATGCATGGCAATAGATGGAATAGATTGACTTTAAGAATGCCTCCCCAGGGTGATCTTCATAGCCGATCATCTGTAGCGGCATGGTGGGCTAGGATATTGTGCTTCAGTTCTGCCCATCCTCTGTAAGACTGTTCCATAATATTGCTGGCATAATGTCAACCTCTACATGATTTTACAGACTTGGAAGCCCCCTCGAGAGACAAACAAGTACACTTGAAGGAGTAAGAGGGAACAATCACTTTGCTAAAAGTACAGGGGCCATGGATATGTGTGAAATTCTTGGAGCTTTATGGTCAGCTTGTAGGAACAGAACTAGGACTCAGCCAGGAATTCCCTATGTCTAGCTTTGGTAGTGTTAGAAGGTGCTATATAGGCTGCTGAGGGTAATCCCCACCAAAATCCTACTGATATATGGATCCCACAGGCTATGGGATAGAAATACCAGGCCAAATGTGCCAGTCAGTGCAATAGTGACATGAATGGTTGAGGATAAAACCCATTATCTGTTTGAACCTAAACTCCACAAAAAGACTTCACATTTAACGGCTGAGAGCACTCATAGGTTATTTCAATATTTTTCTGTCTCCAGTTTTGATCCTTTAGATCACGTGTGTTTTAGAGTAGAAGAACTGCCTCCAAGACTCACCAATTCCAGAGACAGAGACTGATGAAGGGTTCAGTTCCCCACTGGAGTTAGAGGAGAATGGACATCTATGTTATCTCCTCCAAGACTCTCCAATTCCAGAGACAGAGACTGATGAAGGGTTCAGTTCCCCACTGGAGTTAGAGGAGAACGGACATCTATGTTATCTCCTCCAAGACTCAGGAACAATTTCAGAAGTGGGAGGTCGGGAAGAATGTTAAGATCCAGAGGAAAGAGTGGCATATTCTAGGGGACTTTTTCCTCCAGCCAAACAACTGTCATCTCCAGAAGATCAGATATGTCTACTTGCAAGTGTCCATTATGATAAGTCAGCTGCTGGCAATGCCTAGTAGAAGGAGGGGTGAGAAGAGCCTTAGGACCCAGCAATAAGACCCTTACCTGAGTATCCCAGACACTCTCTCTAGCAATTAACTTGCAAAAAAGACCACATTTTATGTGCCTCAGGGAGGTACTAGAATACACAGGCAGAGGAAGGTGAACAAGGAAGCGCTGCTGGCCATGGGAAGAGCTGTCATCTAAACTGGGGGAAGACTTTCCACTGTGACTGGTTTGCGGTTGCTCATGCTTCTTTTGTCAATGACCCCCAGTCCATACCACCTCCATTAATAAGCTCAGTGCTCTGTAAGTTAGCCTAGTCAACGTTTTGGGTCTCAAGGGTGAACCCTGGAGGAATCCTACTTTGGTTTGTCACTGGGACCGTAGAAGGAGGGGTCAGGCATTGTTTATATCTGCTGAGGAGGAAATTCTCACAACACACATGAAACCCCATATTGATGACTTGACAAATAAGACATTTAATTTTGTTTAATAATTTCGGGAGATTATGAGCTTGCCTCATCATTTCATCCTTTCAGGGTTGCTTCAAAGATGATATGTTTAGTATCTTCATTTTTTATTTTTAGATGAGAGCACTGAAGATGAGAAAGACTCTGTTTCTGACATAGCCTTTAACACAGGTGAACATTTTCTAACAGCACCCAAGGTACTGATTCCAAAGCCCACTGCAGTGTGTAGTCAAAATGGCTGATTGCCTACAAAAGCGTAGTTAGCCGTGCATGGTAAACAGCATGCACGGCTGTTCTTCCACTTGGCTCCTGGTCTTTGGACAAAGAAGAGGAGATAATGATCTACTTGGAGGTCTTTCTGTTAACTGTGATACCCAGACCCAGAGACACGGGAGATGATTCCAAAACAGAACATACCTAGCTATATGGTGCAGAGTTCAAAGCTGCAAGTCATGCTCATTCTTCTGATCCTATCTTACTCATACCCTGCATCTGCATTAAGATATTGCACTGAAAGGCATAAAACTACACCCATAAGCACTTAAACAGACAAATTCTACTGCAATAATGTATTCAGGAAGTTTAAAATGCACTTTTGTCTGATTGCCAAGGACAAGGCAGGCTTCTATATGTGACAGGGATACTTGGGACCCTATCATCATCCCTTTCTTCGGCTCTGGGGGACTGATTCGCTTAAGCACTCCCTTTATTTATAGTCTTAAGAGTAAAATTAGATAGAATTTGGTTGGCTATCATTTCATAAACTGTTCCAGAATCTTTCTAATCCTCAGGGTATCCTACGTCTGGCTGCTCAGAGGAGTTCCCAGGTCAAGGTGTTTTGTAAACTCTTGCTCCTCTTGGTCAATTCCGTATGTCTTTATTGCCCAAGTTTCCTCCATCTGTGTCATTATTCAGATGTTTCCTCATCTGAAGTTAGGACCTGTACAGTTTTAGCAGCGATAATGGTAAGACCCATGCTTTGAACATTCCAAGGTCACATCGTATGTGAAAAGCATTTTGTTACACCATAAGACATTTCATGTCCTGTAACCTCCACGGCCACTTCAGGTGACCGGTTCACACGCCCTCATTTTCAGCCAATGGAACTGAGTGGTAGACGGTGTTGTAACATACTCAAGATAGCCCAGATAGCAAGTCAGTGTTCACATCCATCATGGGAACTCTAGTGCAACCACCACTTTTGGATCTGATCCAAATATCTATTGTGAGTATAAATATGGTGCCAATTGAGTCTTTTGTTATTCTGCCAATTTGCCGAAGCCCATGCTACTGTTCTTCTCAGGATGCTTCTTTAAGGGTGTTCTGACTGAAAATCTATTAATGTCCTCTTCAAGACCAAATCCCAGTGTCAACTCCATACGGATCTGTCCCCTAACCTCACCAAATTGGTTTGTTCTCTGCAGATGCTAACAGCTGTTGCGGGCACCTGCTGGGTTGTTTGACAATCCACTCATATGACTGCTGTTACTGCCCATGGTGGCAGACACCTGTTTTCTCAGCTATGTGTGTGGATCACTGGAGTCCAGAAGTTCCAGAACTGCCAGGGCAATGCAGCAAAAAGATAAATAAATATAATTGATTGTCTCCTTCATGGCAGAATCAAACTGCTGAGACTCCTGAGGAGCCACCTTAGTCACACCCATCCTGCATCACTTCGCATTGGCTCCATCAAGCAACAGAGACCAGACGGATGGGAACTAAGTCTTAGTGGTTTCAGTGCTTCTCATACTTTATAGTTCATCTCAGGGAGGCAGGGACTCTGTTCTACCTCATCTTCCTTCCATGAGGCCCCTACCACTACTATAGCATAAACTGCCAGGATGCATGAAGAGGATGTGATTCCTAATTGCTGGTTCTCAGAAATGTATCACCTCTCTTTATACCTGCTTGGTTAACATGGCCATGCATAATTTGAGGACTCATATAATAATAATCCTATCAAGTGTCCAGAGGAAGAAAGCACTAATGTTTGCCTTACTTAATGTCCTCCAGCTATAATAACACGTGAAAGCTACTTGAGGATGACGAGCAAATGAACTGCATTGTAAGGATTTTCTAATATCAGCTTCAGTTGATGTAATAAGAACTAAATCTCCTTATTTGCAGTCCTATCATGTATACAGTCACTGTTTCCATCTTGATATATTGACACAGAGTTCTTCAAAATGAACTTAATGAGGAGCTATTTTTCAGAGATAATGTGCTTGCCAAAAAGTACGCTGATATTCGTTACAAATTAAAATGCTGGTCTACTAAACACGTAAGAAGGTTTATAGACATTATGAATGTGTGCATCAAATTTATAATCTAATACAATTGTACAAGTGTATATTATAAATTTTTTTAATTGACAAAATGTTACATATTTATGATTTATAGTATGTCACAGCATAGTATTTTGGGACATATATGCTTGTGCTTAGTATCTAAACCCAGTTGTGTAACCTAAGCCACCTCGCTCGCTTCATACTTTTTATTATTGATTTTGTAACACATACACACACATATACACCTACTTGATGCCTTAGTTAAAATTTTGTCCAGAAAAAACACCATTTGATTTTTTAAAATTGTTCTCTTGTTCTCTAATCATTTTTTAGTCCTTTGTTCTTTACTACTTCTTTCTTTTGCTAACTTTGGCTTAATTTGTCTTTCTAAATTTGTAAATTTATAAATTTGTCTTTCTAAATTTATATTTGTCTAATAAACAATTCATTTATTCTGTCAACAAATTACTGGGTATCATGTGTAGATATCATGGTTAAAGAGCTAGAGATGGCCATGAGAATAAGTTTGATGAGATTCTTCACAAAGAAAGGAGATAAGCATAGGCTCTATAAGGATCTAAACAGCTTTAGGTAAAATTAACATACGATAGCAATTACAACAGGGGATTTGTGAGTGATTGATGAGTAACAGGCTGTGCTTGGCATCTAGCGAGGAGAGATGAGACCTAGTGTTTAGAGACCCAATTCCAACTCCTATTCATGGTACACCGGGGTCTAGCAGGCGCTTCAATTTGAACTTCATCAATGCGATCTTTTCTAGTCTGGGTTTGCCTTGCAAATACATGGCAGCTACAGGAGAGCTGGAAGGCTGGGGTAGAAGATGGATGAGACTTGACTCCACAGTACCTTCCTGTGTCCCTTGAGCATGACACCCTTGTGTTTGTCACTTTCCTTTGGGTTATGACTAGACACATGACAGTGCAACTTGAAGGAGGAAGTTATGCTGAATTAGGGTTTGGAGGTTAGAGTCCAACATGGCGCAGAAGGCACAACAGAAGTCCTCTGTCCATAGGAGAAGCTGCCTGCCACATGCTGCCCTCCTGGAAGCAGACTGTTCTGCTAAAATGGGGGTGACACTAACCCCACCCCTTGGACTATATCTGCCAGCTAGGTCCAATAGATAGATAGATAGATAGATAGATAGATAGATAGATAGATAGATAGATAGATAGATAGACAGATAATTAGGTAGATAGATTAGGTAGTAGACAGGTAGGTAGATATATAGATGAGAGAGAGAGAGAGAGAGAGAGAGAGAGAGGCAGGCAGGCAGACAGACAAACAGACAGATATAAATTCATCCCACCACCTCACCAAATAACACCACTCTCTGGAGCTAAATTTTTAAATACATGAACCTGAGGGAGGTACTTCACATTCAAGCCATAACAGTCTCTCAGCTGTGACTTTCTTTCTGGCCTTCCGTGTTAATCTTCCTCTCATTCTTCAAGCTTAAGGAGCCATAGTCTTTCTCTATTACTGGTCTAAATTATTTCCTCATTTGTTGCCTATCCTAAACACTGCTCACATTTTTAACTAGTCTTTTAATAAAATCTTTTTAAATGATCCGTTTTATCATGCCCCTTGATTCCTATGAAAGTACTACTTAGGATACAATTCAGTTAGAATTCTTGGAAATGTTCATGTAGTATACTCTGATATATGTTCTTTAGAAGTTAGGCCTTTCCCATTTCCAGGTTGGAGATAGAGATTCAGCTCAATGATTAAAAACACTGCCTGCTCTTTCACCACCCACAGGCTGATTCCCAACACCTCCATGGCAGCTCACAATAACTCAAGTTCTGGAGGCGCTATCTCTTTCTTGTTCCTTCTGCTGCCACTGCACACATGTGGTAAGCAGAAACACACTCAGGAAAAACACTAATAAACATAACATAAAATAAAAGAGTTTTTAATGTTAAGACTTTTCTGTATGAAGCCAAATTTTGGCTATATATTTACACATAAGCTTACTGGAGATTTTTCTTTTGTGAAGTGTGTAACAATTCACTTAGAATTATTGAAGAATATAACGAGGTATACGTATATATTATATTCATTGTCTCAGGAATTGACCACTTTATTACTTGCCATTTTATAGTCACATCTGAAAATATCCAAAGCCTGAAAATTCTCAAATTTATATTAATTATGAGAGTTTACTAATCTGTATAATGTTTATAGAGTTGAAATGCTTCACTTATATGCCCTGAATTTAATATAGGAATGCTGCATTAAAAAAATAAACACAATTTAAATTAATCAAAAGTTTTAACAAAATTTCTATATTGTAAATTAAAGTTTCTAACTAATAATCTATTTTCAAGTATGGAGCAATAGGAGACAATTTGTATCCATCAATGGCAGCTCTGTATTGCTCAGTTCCTTAGAGATTTAAGATTATGAACTGCCAGTTTTACATGTGAGGGCTGCAGCTCCAAGAACAGTCACAGCTTTGGTGTTTAGTTACTCCATCTAGCAGGCTCAAACAATCTGAGAGGTCACCAGCAATGGCAGCCACAACTTTGGCATGTGTCACAATTAACCACTACTTTTGAGAAGGAAAATGTTTCCTATTACTTATATGTTATTTGTGTCAGACAAAGTTTCACTGTTCTTAAATATCAGTAAGAGACTAGCCTTGGGGCTAGGAAGATAGCTCTGTGGTAATAGCACTTCTAAGTGTGGAGACCTGAGTTTGGACTTCCACTACCCATGTAAAAAGCTAAGTCTAACTATGCAACTATAACATCAGCACTCAGGGAGGAGAAGATGGCATGAGGATAGCCGGGAGTTGCTGGTTATCAACTTAGCCAAAAATGGGGAGGTTTTAGAAACAGACCTGCCTCATGGCCAAAGGGGGAACAAGATGTGTGGCATCCTCTGGCCCCACACACATGCACCTACAAACACATGGTCAAACAGGCACACACACACACACACACACACACACACACACACACAGACAGAGAGAGAGAGAGAGAGAGAGAGAGAGAGAGAGAGAGAGAGAGAGAGAGAAAGGATTGATTCAGCCATTTTATATGCACAGAACTATTGGTATAACAATTAGTATAACAAGCACCACGAGTCAATTAAAGCAATAATAATTGGGATCACAGGTTAAACTGAAAATATTTAAGTGCAAATTTTTTCCACATCAAGATGCTCTGGTCTTTACTCAATCCATGTGTTTGTTTTGTTTTCAAGGAAACTGCAAGTTGGCTCCTTCAAAAGTGCCATAGGGTAAGCAATATCTGTAGTGATCCCATGAAAAAGATAACAAATTATCCTTCCTGCATTCTCCACCATCTTAAGCAGAACACAAAGCAGTATTGCCTAGAGGAATTTGCTCTATTTGTTTCAAAAATTACAGGTTTCATACCATTAAGCTCAGCCAGAAAACACCCATAGGGAAACGCAACATTTATAGTTTAAAACTGAAGCTATGATGTCACCTGCAGATAGCTCAAGGCAGAAATATAATTATTTACAACCCAGTGATATTTTGTCTTTTTTAAAACAAAATGCATGCCACTATTATTGCAGTATTGTGAGAATACATACAACGCAAACAAACAAAGCCCAAACAATCTAATATCTTGTTCCTTTAAAATGCTACCTCCAGTTGTATTTCACTCAGACCTGATCTTGCAGTCTCTGCCTTTCCTTTCTGAACTCACACATTTGATGTGGGAGTGTCATCTATCTGTTGCTTTCATCGGTTAATTAATAAAGAAACTGCTTGGCCTTTGATAAGCCAGCCCTTAGGTGTGTGGAGTAGACAGAAGAGAATTCTGGGAAAAAGAAAGCTGAGTCAGGCAGTTGCCATGATTCTCCCACCCAACACAGACGCAGGTTAAGATCTTTTCTGGTAAGCCATACCTCGTGGTCCTACACAGATTATTAAATATGGGTTAAGACAAGATGTGAGAATTAGCCAATAAGAGGCTGGAACTAACGGGCCAGGCAGTATTTAAAAGAATACAGTTTCTGCGTAATTATTTCGGGTGTAAAGCTAGCTGGGTGGCGGGATGCAGCCCCGCTGCTCCTTCTACACACATTCTCCATCTAATACACAGTCTTTAAATACCTATGGTTAGTTCACGTGACTCACTCTGCTTAAATGTATGCATATGTATAGTATGTGTGTATGCACATGCCCATAGGCACACTTGCACATATGTCCCACTGCATGTAGAGGCCAGAGACTAGATGTCTTCCTTGGTCATTTTCCACAGGATCCCTCTCTGGACCTGGCAACCATCACCTAGCTGTTAGCGATCTCTGGTGACTTGCCTGCCCTCTGCCCCCAGCACTAGAGTCACAGACCTGCCCATTCATGTGAAGGGCACACACCTTCTGAGCTGTCACACCGTCTCACCAGACTTGCATATCACTTAGACAAACTTATATCTACTTTTCTGCAAATCTGACATTAGTGATACTGTAAGTAACTGTAAGTGGATGTAGAAAAAAATCTTGAAAGGTTCTGACCAAATTAGAATTTACAAGCATCACATTTTTATACGACACACTCTCCTTTTACCTTCAAAGTTACTTCTTGCTATTTCCAACATCTTTTGACAAAATATCAGATAATGCTTCACAATATAGCAACAGACTACAGTTTTTATTACTATTATTTTATAGAAGACTACAGTTTTAAAAACAAGGAGAAACGAGCAAAAAAATATCTCAAGGGTTTTCCAGACATCATCTTTATATTCCTGTTGCTTAACAGATATTACAATTAAATATAAGTTATCACAATATATACAAGACACACAAACTATGTTAGAAAAAAATCATAAAATTATGAATGCTTTCAAGACCAAATAAAAAATTCCAATTACTAGAATATATGTACATTGTATAGGAAAAACAGCATAAACTAAATCTAGTGGGGTTAATTTTTAGATGGCATTTATAGTTTCTTTATAGAGTCTAGTAAAAGCAGAACTTTACAGTTTATTTTTAATACTAACATTAATAACAGAGCAATAAACAGAACTGGCTGCAAATATGTCTGAACTTTGAGCATAGTGGAGTGGCCTGTGTCTTCCATACAGACACAGGAAATGACTTTCCTGTGCAAAGACTATTATTCCAGCAAGAAGGCCACAAAGACCTGTGTGGCAAAATAAATGCACAGTACACCCTGACACTTGTGGTGCCCACTCTTCCCTAGACATCTGAATCATAATCACAAATCCCCAAAGACCAAACAGTGCCTTCACAGAAAGCTACCAAGAACTTATTATTTCAAGGGAGGGTTGGCAACTGGAAGAAAAGTTTAGAGAACCTAAAAGTACACTCAGAACGAGTACTGAGGGCAAGTGGTATCAAGCTCCTCTGTGTTCATGGGTCTGTGTTCAGAACAAGAAGCATTGGCTTGCCTAGGATTGTATGTAATACAGAGTCAAATGTTCCAAAGCATAAGATGTACAAGACTGAAAATGGTCATCCAAGAAATAAGCACACACTTCAATCCATTTTTATTAATAACAATACATTTAGCTGTTCTTTGTGTGTGTGTGTGTGAGTGTGTGTGTGTGTGTGTGTGTGTGTGTGTGTGTGTGTGTGTGTGTGTGTGTGTTATGTGGTGTCCACACATACACTGTGGGGTCTTCCTCTTCTTCATGGTTCATTGGTCATCAGGTCATTAGAACTTAGATGGTCAGGTCTGAAAGCAAGTGCCTTTACTTATTGAGCCATTCTCACCCACATTTCCGTCAGGAGCTGAGCTCAGAAGCAGTGATTATGTCTCTGAGAAAAAGTCCTAAAGAGAAACTAATTTCCACTTGACTCAAACCTCTGCAAAACTGATTAGCTGAGTAGAATTCCAGAGAAAGCGAAGAGGTTGGTACTTGTAGAGTCCACAGCAAAACCATAGTTAATCTTAAACTGTCTTTAGCCCACTAAACCACCATGACCTGGACACCTCTACAACACGCCCAAATCCTGGAACTAACAGATAAAGCCTTTTAGCATATGTTCACCAAAAATGTAGTTTCTACCAACTAAATGGCTAAGAATACCTGCGGCAGAGATTTTCTGGATTTGCCTTTACCAACCTACTTAACATTTTCACTAATGTTTTTCTTTTTAAAAAAAAAAAAACACCTTGCTTTATGATTTCCTTTGTTTTATTATTATAAAAACTCCACCAATCCAGCAATGTCTTGGAATAAGGAGCATGGGTTGACCTAGAACCCTATGCCCAGGCCACAATGACTCACATTTAGTTGCACCATTTTGAGGTGGTAGTAATGTTTTATATAGTCCCTAGGTTCAAATTCTAAAAGCCCAAGTCAGTGATTGGGTAGAGAAAGAGAAGTAAGGATCCCTGAAGCTTTCTGGCCACCAACCTACCTCTAGGGTCAGTGAGCAATGATGATTACTCGAGTATAAATTAGGAAGAAGACACAGTGTGAAGCAACCATGCCACTTACATTCAATAGGTTAAGGAAAAAAACAAGATGGCGGCTTCATGTATCACCCTTCTTAAGTTTACATGGTTGCTTATGAGCACACAGGACACACAGCCTCAGGTCCAATAGCTCTACTTGTATCCTGTTATTGTTTTTAAAACCTGGGATGTTTGAACTGATGTTGAGGTGCAAATGGCAGTGTTATCAAATAGTCCCTGCTAGTTTGACTTTGAAAGTTCTTGTTTCCCTTAAAACTACGAATTAGGCTAAACTGAGATGCAGACATTGATGTTAACAGGAAAATGCTAAACATCTGTTATTGTGGAGAGAAGTGAGGAAGACAGAAAGCTGGTTTCACCAAGCTTACTGGTCCAAGTCTTACATAATTGATATAGAGCTAATCAGAGGAACAGTCATGTAAAGACATGTGATTCCCCAAAGCCAGAGACTATTCCAGTATGTCTCCAATTCTCGAATCCCAACTGCTTATGAATTTAATTCCAGTTACAAAAATCTAGGACAAGTTCCATAAAGGAAGCTCTGCTCCTTCTCATGGTAAGTCTCTCATTGGTCTAGCTTATTCTTTCCAAAGGGAGGGGTGGTAATGTGGGATTCCCCTCTGTATGCTATGAATATGTTTTATTACCATTGGTTAATAAAGAAGCTGCTTTGGCCTATGGCAGGGTAGAATACAGCAAGGCAGAAAATCCAAACAGAGATATAGGAAGGAAGGCAGAGTCAGGGAGATGCCATGTAGCTGCCAAAGGAGACAGATGCCAGAACCTTACCAGCAATCCACAGCCTTGTGGCAATGCATAGATTAATAGAACTGGGTTAATTTAAGATGTAAGAGCTAGCAAGGAATATGCCTGAACAATTGGCCAAAGAGTATTTTAATTATTTGGGTCTGGGCAGCTGGAAAATGCAAAAGCAGTCTCCACTTAAAGGGTGGAGTTGAATATGTTATGTTATTTCCTTCTTTTGTTGATTATTTTTGCTTTGGGAGTCATAGATAGGCAGTTCATTAACAGACCAAAATACATCTACTCATAGCTTTCAGTAAGCAGATCATAATCCATTCTCACTATTTCCTTTCCTTAAAGCTCAGGATTGTTTTTTAGCAGAACCCAAAGTATATGATGCTGGGTCTTCCCCATCCTTTCAACCTGATAGATGAACTGGAGATGTGACCTGGTCAGCCTCCTCACAAATAAAGATGATTAATTTTCAATAGCTCAATCATCCAGTGGTGATTGATTTCTTGGTGTTCAGAATGGATTACATCAAGAAAGTTCTGCTTGGGTAAGATCTAAGACAGGAGGATTTGAGGAAGGGACACTTCAAAACTACATTCATATTCGTGTCTACACTCTATTTTAAACATTTGAAATCATCATGGCTTTAATAGGGCAGGACAAAGTCCTGCCAATTCCTACAGCCATGGGTCATGGCTGTCACTTCTTCAGGTTTCTGGGGGGAGGGTGGCATTTTGGGCTGTGTCTCAACCCAGAAAGGATGAATACAATCAACTGGGGAGCAGCAAATAGCAAACTGGCCGAAGAGGAAACATGCCTTCCCCAACTCGCTCTTCTCTCCCTCCAGTTGTACAGCATTGTTTACTCGGCCATCACAACCCAGTCACGGTGCTCTTTGTAAAAGAAATATGCAAGGCAAAGCACTATTTTGTTGCAAAAATTATATGCTTTTCAAAATATTTTCCAGAGATTAATTATATGATTATGCATGGTCCCTGGATGTTTTCTTCTTTCTTCTCACAGCTAAGGCAGTGCATATGTGAAATACATGAAGTTAGACAAATAATCCATAATACTTAAATCGGGTAAGATTGTTCTCTGACACACTGTTAATTGGAACATAAGTTATTCTCTTCTGATTTACAGAATGAACTATAGAGACTGTGGAAAGGAAATTTATTTGACTAGTAAACTCATGTCGCTCTATAAAATATTCATTCCACATTGTTGTTTGAGCTTGTGAGTTTTCAGTATAATACCAAACTGAGCATTTTTCCAAGATGTGAAAAACAAGGGTTAGTTCTTTCTGTCAATCTCTTATCTTACTCAGAAATGTAAGAAAACCTCCCAGGAAAGTGACTCGCCTTACTCGCTTTGGTTTCTTTCCCTCTGCACACATCTTTTTTTCTGCACTCTAACTACAGTTAGATATATAACTCAGTGTGAGCTATAGTTTAAGATTTAGGAAGATTAAATACGGAATTCTGCTTCATTCTTTTTACATTCCAGACTAACTTGCACCCCAATCCCATGATCACGAAAGCACAAATGTTTATCCTGTAGCTATTTGTGGGAACACATCACAGTAGCAGGGCTCTTGTGATCTCTAACACTAAGGCGGGTGTGGCATTAAGACTGTGACTGAAATGCTCAGAATGACTGAATCAAAGTCTACCTTATTACTTTTTGTCTCTTCAGTTCCATCTTCAGTTATCCATCACTAACATAACTCCATGGACATGGGTAGCACTAATGCTCATGGTGACAAATCTTGATACTATAGCAATTTCATCGACTCTGACATGCAATAGTGCAATTACTGAACTATTATATTTATCTCAGAAGGTCATATGGTAATTAAAATAATTGCTACATAAAAGTCCTGAGGAGTGGCAATGTGGCAGCAGACACAAACATAGCTCTGCTAAATTCTTAAGTGGCTAGCAGAGCAAACAGCTTGGGGAGGTGACGGTACAGTTGGATATCTTTAGGTGGAAGATTACAATACATGAGAGCTGACACACTGTGTTTCATCAGAGCCCATACTCAGTGTTAGAATGTTCCGTTTTCATCCCTGGCCTTTACTGTAGGTGCCAATACCGCTCAAACTACTCTGCATACACGTTTTTAAAATAAACACGGCAGTTCTGTGTTTCAAGAGGTTTTGCTGAAGCAAATACCAGAGGTGACGCTGGGTTGAGTAAGCGCGAGACTGCTCTAGGGAACTCATGGGATTTAATTTTAACTGTTTGAACAAAGCACACACGGATGCTCACTCTCTTACTCCCACACTACAGATCTGCAGGGAATTGAAGGAACTTGAAGCGGTACTTGTCATGGAAACTGGAGGATCTGGAGGAGTTCTCCAGGCTCTAACTCAAGAATATTTATACTCATAGACGTCAAGTGTAGGAATTTCCCTTAAATGTCCAAGAAGACCCACAAAGCTAGCAGTTTTTTTGACAAACTTCTGTGACTCAAAATATGTTTATATAAAACATCTAAAAATTACAGTGAGATTCCCCTACAATTTAAAAAGGATCTAAAATAGCTATTAATCTGATCATATTTGTGCAATTACTGCATTATAATAAAGATATGAGATGATAGACCTATGGAAGTTCATGTCTTGACAATGAAGTATTTGAAGCTGAGTTCATAAAAGGCAGAGCTCAAAGATGAGGGATATCATTTGGGGGAAGTGGAGGAACTTCATTCTGCAAACTGTTTTCTTGTTCTAGTATCACTTTTAACAGGCAATCATACACCAACCGCAAATTCCATTTTCACTTTTCAAAGTAGAATAGTCAGTCCCAAGATGCCTGATTCCAAATAACTAATCTTAACTTCCAGAAAACTGTGATCCCTGCTCATTGATAGACCATTGCATAGATCAGGACCACAATGAGCTCTGAGATGCAAAGATCAGTGACCCAAACTGACCAGAATCAACGAGAGGGAAAGGAGTAGGGGATTGACCACCTGTGAGTGTAAGGATCAGACTTTGCAAACTCCATTTTAATGAAGGGGCTTCATCTGAAGCCATATAATGAGTGTGGGCTGGTCTCAGCCCCAGAAATGTGCAGTGATAGCAGAATATGAACGGATACCCCGAAAATAGCCAATTAAGGAGCTAGGGAGTGAGTGAGTTCATAAAATTTAACAAGGTCCCGATGTTCCTAAGAGGCATCCTGTCCTTGAAGGTACCTGTCAGTTATTAATGGCTCTTTGTTAGGGTTTTCATGCCCAAAAACTGATCAATGGTTTCAGAAACTACCTTGCCCTATGCCCTCCTTACTCAAACCCAAGGTGACAACATGAACTCCCCTAATTATGTCATTTCCCCTTTAAATTCCTACCCTCCCAGGGCTCACTGCCACACTTTCTGTAACCATCATGCTGGGGTGCTAGAAAAGTAAGTGAGGTCCAAACTTGAGTTTGTAGATTAAAGACCCCTTTACATTAGAAATCTGGCTCCGTGAACTCATTTGAGGATAAGTTAACTCAGGCTTAACATGAGAAATCAGAATGACGTGATACTACAGAATGCAGAAGTAAACAGACCCAGCTGTAGGAGTACATGAAGCAACAGCTCATGCCTGAGATGGAGTCACAGAAACACCCAGAGCAGACCTTCACACTTCCTGCTGCACCCCTTTCTCTACGACTTCCTTCTCCCCCTCTATCCTGTTCTGATGAGTTGCCTGTAGTAGCCTACATACCGCCAACAAGCAAGATTCATGGCGGCAGGGAACACTGTCATTTTGGGTCATTGTTAGATCCTACAATAGCGTGGGTGCTGCTTGGCTCACAAGGACATAAACGATTACGATCTGTTTAAAAGGGAAGTAGAAGCCCAATAGAGACTCTTCAATCTTTCCCCCACTACATCCTTCCATAACTTCATTCGAAGGCACCACTTCTATACAATGTCTTTTCTTCCCAAACTCTTCTCAAACTCACACTATCATTTTCTTTTTTAATTTGGGATCTTCACATTTATAGAGGGTAGAAAAACAAGCTGTGAAACACTTCAATATCAAACCGTGCCTTAAAATTATATCCATTAGTCACTAGTAATAATGAATTTATTATTATTAGGTGATAACATTATGAAATTTTGCCTAGCAGTCTATTCTTAGATTCTATTCTTAGTTGAGAGAGCCTAATGCACAATAACATTGCGTTTATTTGGATAATTTAAGATCACCCTTCAGTTTTCCTTCTTATTCTCTCTTTATATCTTATAAGCATATGTAAATTAGAGTTTTGATATAAATGTCCCGTATTTAAGTACATGACCTTAAGCAAGTACTTCTCCCGAGGTCTCCCATGACCCTTTTAAATGCAGGCACATGGCACACTAACCTTTTCATGAATTTATTCGGGCTTCCCTGATTTTGAACTATAATAAATTAACTTCCTTAGGGTCAATGTATTTGAGGTTTTGAATAGAAGTTATATGTAAAAGCCTGAAGCTGTAATTACACAAATCTACTCTTGGTGGTAAAAATAGTAAAGTCAGAAATAAGTGTGTTAGGGCTCACGAGAGGCTCACTGAAGGTAAAGCCACTTGTCGCCAAGACTTAGGACCTGAGTTCAACCCCAAATCCTCCACAGTTGAAAGACACACCTGACTCTTTTAAGCAGTCTTCTGATCTCCGTGTGCACTGTCTCATGTATGCACACACATGCACACACACATACAAACACATACATACACACACACACACACACACACACACGCATGCATGCAAACACACACACATAATAAATAAAAATAGCAGAAAATAGGTAACTAAACCACACAGGTATTATTTCTATCTAGTTTGAATGGATTCTTAATAAAAAGGTCAGTCTGTGGCCATCTTTATGTATTTGGGGGGATGCTGTGTTCGTACTTGCAGTGGTTTCACAAAAACCTATGCTTTCTTTTCTAGACATGACATTTACCTTAATATAATCTAAATACTTGGGCCAGGTATCTTCAGATTTGGACTGTGTTAACAACATTTCCATTTCTAAATCCCCTGGACAGCTTCAGAGTACAAGGAGAGCATAATTTTGGGTTTCTTGAAGAAAAATAAATTCTGAGTTTGCCACTTGAAAGGGAAATCATAAATAACAAACATTTTACCCTGATTAACTAAAAGCTCAGTGAACATGGAGTAGAGACTCTGGAGTCTGTAAATGGCTCACCCTTCTTTTAGCTCTCGGGATTAGAGTTTTCATCTGTAAAATGGGAGAACAGGTGACTAATCTCAAGGGCAGTACACCAGCAACAGAATTCTGCTTTAATGATATTTCTAAATCTTATAAAATCTGTGATATTGTCCTTATAAAAAATGATACTATTTTTCCCTATATTTAAAGTTTATTAAGAAGATACTATTTATTATTCCTAAATTTGTCAACTCATGAAATACTCGAAAATTAGGATAGAAGTACTGTAGTTGTATAACTCTAGACCACATCTCTGAATGATACTCATCTGGCACTGTGATTCGATTGCTCTATAGTCAAAAAGTGAGAAGCGGTATTATTAGAACACATGCTAAAATGCATGATGTATGTGTTAGCTGCTCAAGACTGTGAAAATCACCTGAGAAAGCCAAAGCTAAAACAAGTGTTATTTTAGGCCACAGCTTAGAAGGCTTCCATCTACAGTCACATGGCCGGGTGTTGCTGGGCTGACAGACAAATGGTATCATGGGAGGATGTAGGTGAATCTGCTCGTTTCATGGCAGCGAAGATGCAGAAGGAGACAATGAGGCCTGAAACAGGACACAGCCCCCAGAGGCACTGGCCCAGCCATCTTCAATCTCCAATCAGGCTGTATCTTACAGTTCCCACGCTCTTCCCACAGTCCACTCAGTGATGAAACCAGCAACTGACAAGACCATCAGAATCCAATTACTTTGCAATGGTCCCACCTCTTAATATTGCACATTGCACTGGGGAATAGGTCTTCCATAACTGAGTCTTTGAAAAAGTCATTTATCTAACTGAAACTACGGAATTTAAATCGTGTATGTATTTGTATATTTCAATAGGTTGTTTAGCTTATTTGTTTAAGAAAATTAGTCTCAACAAGCCAGTATTGTCTATACACTCTGCTTTAATGGCTACTTGACACCACAAATATCACCTTTCTTCTTCTGAGAGAAAGAGAGCTTCCAAGTGACACTTTTACAGAATTGTAGTCAGTGTAAAAATGACAACACAAGGACACTGAAGAGGCTCAAAGAAGAAATACTGAAATGAAGGATAAATTTAACCTGCACAAAGATAGCTTCATTCTTTTATAGAGAGGGCATATGAATATGACCTCATGAAGTTATTTTATGATTGATTTCTTCTCACGAAAATTTAAAAAAAAGTTAGAAGTATACATCTAAAAGTATGCATATAAATACATGGAATAAGTTATTTATTTAAATAAATGATTATTAACTGAAAACCAATATTTTTACCTTTTTTATTTTTTTTATTTTTTTATGTATTTTTTTTTATTGATAAAAGGAGAATAAAGAAAAGAAAGAAAAAAAACAAATTTCCACCTCCTCCCAGCCTCCCATTTTCCTCCCCCTCCTCCCATTCTTCTCCCCCTCCTCCCACCCCTCTCCCCTTGACTTACCACAGGGCAGGGAACCCTGACTGCTCTTTGGACTGGAGAGGGAGGGGGAGAAAAGTTATTTTTTTATTTTTATCTTATTTTTTTGCATATTCAATCACCAACCAATGAGAGGCCGAGGCAGGAGGAACAGAAGTTGAAGGTCTGTCTGAGTGACGGGGAATTCAAGGCCTAGTAGGGCAACTTTTGGAATCTAAAACTAGAATTGAAAGGGACAGGGACTTCAGCCAGTGGTAGAATAAATGTGTGTGTCAGGAACAAGGTGACCTTGGTTCAACAGGCACTACTAAGAAAGGGGAGACACAGGCTGGGTCTGGTGATGCACACCTTTAATCCCAGCCCTGTGGGGGCAAAGGCAAGAGGATCTGTGAGTTCAAGCCAGCCTGGTCTACAAAGTGAGCTGCAGGACGGGCAAGGCTGTCACACAAGGAAAACCTTGTCTCCAAAAGCAAGCCAACAACAAAAACAAAAGGAAATAAAAAGGCAAAAAATGATGTGGCTGGGAAAGAGGAAGAGGAATGGGAAAGTTTATTCCTTATTTTTTGGAAAAACCTTTTTCATACACTATACTGTGATCCTGTTTCCTCTCCCTCAATTCCTTTCAGATCTTCCGCACTCGCCCAACTTTTTCTTCTCTCTTTAAAACGTACTGGCTTTGGGGGAGCCTAGGCAGTTTGGATGCTCACCTTAGGAGACCTGGATAGAGGTGGGCAGTCCTTGGGCTTCCCACAGGTCAGGGAACCCTGATTGCTCTTTGAGCTAATGAGGGAGGGGGACTTGATGGGGGGAGGGGGAGGGAAATGGGAGGCGGTGGCGGGGAGAAGGCAGAAATCCTTAATAAATAAATAAGTTTTAAAAAAATTAAAAAAAATAAATACAAAATAAAAAAATAAAAGAAACACACCTATACCTACACATAAATTCCACAGAAACAGAAACAAAATTATACAAACAAAATACCAATAAGATAAAAACAGTGCCAAAAACAAACAAAAAGGAAAAGGAGAAAAAAATGTCTACAAAGACTCTGAGAGTGTGTTGTGTGCTGGCGAGCTGCTGCTAGGCGTCGTAACTGCTAAATCTGACAAGAACTGTAATCACCTGCACACGAAACATAGGCCATTGCTTCATTTCCTCAAATGTACAGATTAAAACCCACAAAATACCCGGAAATACTCCACGCTTCAGTCAGTAATTGGAATAGCTACTTTACACTGTAGTGTTACCTTGAACATAATTTCAAAATTTCTTATTCTTTCTCAAGCCATACCAGACCTGCTAGATTTTACATGATAAAAATGATAACTTTTATATCTTTAGAATACTTTCTTACAGCGTTCTGACAATGTCTCCCCAAAGCTGAGACTTAACACTCCATTTTCAGTGTATCTCTTACCAGCTTTCTCAATCCTATGAGATTCAGATCTCTTCTGAATTGTTGTTTGAAATATCAAGTCAGCTTTGGAAATAAAAAACTTCATGATCTTTTGCCTTACTAATACATTTTCTTAGTATATTAAATGTATTTTTCTCTGTGATAGTCTTTTTTGCTATTGTTATTCTCTCTATATACATATGCATATGTATACATATATACATACACACATATATATGTATATATATATAAAATCAATGAAAATTCACAGTTACCCCAAACTGTTTAAAGTGTTTCCCTGTACAAAATATAAATAAAACAGAAATAGTTTGTGATTTCTCCAACTCCAACACACTCTGTTTTTACATTGGCATATGAGAGCCTTAAAAGGGCAAAACCAGGAATAGTCTGGTTCCATGCTGTTATCTCTAGCCCCAGATTTCCGTTTACCTCTCAAAGTGCTAATCATTAATTCACAGGGCCAGGACTGAGGCAATGCCAACTGTGTCAGCACTGCACCTAACCTCTAGGGATGGAGTCGGTTCTGAAGGAGCCTCGGGAGAGAAACACAGACTGAGGAGTGACAGGCATCAAAAGACCATGTAACCTGCACCTAAGACAAATACTTCAAAAAAGTGCCACAAGCTGAGCCAGCGAACAAGAGGAATACCAACACTCTACCACATCTCCGTCTATTTCCACCAGCCAAACAGCCTAGAAATACAGACCTGAAGTTTCTGATTCTGAAAAAGCACCATATAGATATGTGCATCACGTGTCCTAACTTTCTGATGACCGATTAAGTTACTGGCATTTTTTTCTGCTGGCATTTATTGGACGATTTTTGTCTTAAGCATCTGTTTTACCCCAGGAAACACTCTCAGAATCAGGCATCTTCAGCATCTGCTGCATCTGGATCATCTAGTGTGCCTCACCAAGGTTGGGCTCCACCCTAGAGATTTTGATTTAATTGCTGCAGTGTAGAATCAAAATTTTATAACCCTAACATGCTGCTGAGATTGAGAAGCACTGTTCTCTGCAGCGCTTTCTAGAAATGCCAGAACTGTATAATGAAATAAGGAGGTTCACCGGGTTACAGTATGGAAGGCAGACTAATAAAGAATCAAAATAGATGTACGCTATTCATGGGTAGCTTTTCATTTATGCATGTTCTTGCTCCTAATTTTCCATAATTCAGTATATCACATTAGTTTTTATATATAGGATAATCAAATAAAACTGTAGAAAATCAATTTGAACGTAATCACTTTAGAGAGTATATGAAGAAAGATGTTCTTTGAGAATTATTTTAAATGCAGAAAAGGAGAAACTATCAACACAGAATTGGTCAACCAAATAGTGTATATGCATAAAATGAGATGTCATTAAAAACAACAATGCTGTTCCCTATACTCTGAATGAAAAATTAGTATATATAAATGGTAAGAATAATAAGACCAGAATTTTAACAATTTGAACAAAATGATTTCTCCCATGTGCCTGCATGTGTTCACAAAAATGCACATACATAAAACACTCGAAATTTGGCTTATGCATGCAAAGAGGACCATGTACTCAGTAAGCACCACTTTTGTGCAGAATCTGATTGGCGTGCAGACGTGAATTCTTAACACATGTACTTGTATACTGATTAGGTGCTTCTGAGGCACAAATTTCTTACTTGAAGAAGTTGGGAACTTATCTTCACAATCTCTGTGGCATCTGGTAACTTTTTACTGCATTAAAAAAAACAAGAAGAATTTTCTATGACTTCAATAATGAAGCAAGTGTAAAATTCTGGTAAAACCCTGTGTGATTTTTAGTTGCAAAAAATCATTCAAGAGGAAATTTATAACCACATTCTATTACCTGGCCATTGAAATGCTATTTTTTCAATTGAGTTTTATCGTTATACTGCAGTTTTCTGATGGTAATGCCAAAATATTCCCTTTTAAAATGGTTGGTAAGCTTCAAAATGAAAGCTCTTACTTGGTATATACTCAGAATTTTAGGGAATGCAGTTTGTCTAACAATTAAATACTGTCCTTTAGTGCCATTCAATGGTGTAATAATATAAGTAATGAAAAATGACCTAGCAGATACATGTTCAGGTTCACGATATTAACTGCACACCTTTTGGAAATTCGATGGATGTTGCCTTAGCAGTCAATGTCATCTGCTTTTATTCACCGAAAACTAAATTTTCACCTTGAATTCACTGTAACTGTTAATTCTTCACAGGATACACTAATCCATATTCAACACTGAGTTTTATTATGTTAGGCAGTTAGTTGCAATAATTTTACAAACCATTGCACAACATTGTAGCAGTAACAAGTAAAAAAAAAACCTGAGTTGTTAGGGTCTAAATGTCTTTATACTTCAGAGTAACTCTATTGGTCTAAAATAGAAGATTCTAAAACTAGGGGTAAGATAGTACAAAATACCAAGGAATAGCATTATCAACTTCTCACCATCTTAAAAAGAATCTATTCAAGAAAAGCTAAATATTATTGCAATTTATTTATTTAAAATTTTATTCTGTCTTATTTCTCTACCTATAATCATTTCAGAATCTGCTAGTTTTTTTAATGCTGTTATCTTGGGAAGACAATGCTGCAAAGTAAAGAGGGCATTGCTTCAGATTTAAACAGGCTTAGAGTATATTTTGATTTTTCAATTAATTGAGTATTTTAAAAATACAATTATTTTACTCTTTGAAATGAATTTAATAATGACAATACATGAAACATATATGCCAGCAACAATGCCCATGAACTGTAGTTGTTAAAATGGCATTTAACACGATATCTTGTTCTCATAAGTGATAATTTGAAATGTATGTATGTAGTTAAAACGCACATCATGAAGGTCATAAAAGTAATCAGGCTCATACCTGCTTAATTAAAAATATTTAGATGGGGCGGGGCGGTGGTGGTGCACGCCTTTAATTCCAGCCCTCAGGAGGCAGAGGCAGGTGAATCTCTATGAGTTTGAGACAATTCTGGTCTGCAGAGCTAGTTCCAGGGCAGCTTGGGTTGTTACACAGAGAAACCCAGTCTCAAAAATAATCATATATATATATATATATATGTGTGTGTGTGTGTGTGTGTATTATGTATGTATGTATGTATATATATGCGCATGTGGATATGTGTGAGAGAGTGTGTGTGTGTGTGCGTGTGTATTAAATTTGAATTCTGTAATAGGTGTGCTTATTAAATTACTTGAGGAACATCAACCCCATCCTTAGAATGACAACAGTACTTGGTCTTTAATTCTGGTAAGGAATCAGAGAATGCTTCAGGTGTGTTAGTACACTGTGGAGGAGCAAAAGTTGTAGACATCAAAAAGATAAAAAAAAAATCATCTCTCTTTACCGCTATATTAGTGCATCTCTCAAATATCAACAGTGACGTTTCTTTGGTTAATGTAGACACAACTGGAAAGCTATAGAAAATAAGTGTCTGTGGAGTGCTCAGCCATAAACAGCACATCTGTATCACAACCCATCCCCAACATTAAAAGTTCCCTCATGCACAAGGGTGTGAGAAAGACTGTAAGAACCAGAGGGCAGAGAAGATGGGCAAAACAGCGTTTTCTCGCCATGCCATGCCCGTTGTATTCCCAAACCTGCAGCAGCCGTTATGCACACAAGATTAAACTCTAGCATGGAGAGAGACAGGGTTCATGAGCCTCCACCCATGCCTGAAAACTATGGAAAGCTTAAGGCTTCTGGGGAAATAAAGTCAGTTTTTCTTTAATGGTATTGCCTCTTGCCAGTAGGCTGTGCTACACTGAAAGGCTCCACATGCAGAAATATTATATATATTATATATATATATATGACTGGAAGTTTGTGTATATATATATATATATGATTGAGATAGATCTGAAAGGAGCTAAGGGGGAGCAGATTTGGGGGTGAATATGGTCAAAACACATTGTATGAAATTATCAAAGAATTAATTTAAAAAGTATTTTTAAAGATCACACTTTGCATGTGACTTTTGAAGATGTTTGAAATATGCTACAGCTTTTATACTTGGTGATACTGGATTTTTGCATCTGTACCTACATGCCTCATGTAAAACTACGATGGGCGATATTTGCATAACTAAATAGAAAAAGGGTTTCAAAAGAAGAAAGCGGTTAAGACTTTAATCATATGAAGTTCATATCTAAATCAACTGAATCAATTAGATACTACCAACCCTCTACCTAACTGATTAAACACACAACAGAAACTATGATTCCTATAACTACATACCACATATATATCCTCTAAAGCTAGACAAATATGTATAAAATAATATCACAGGTTTAGACAAGAAAGTGGCTATATATACCTACACTAAGAATCACCATGACTTATTCTTAATTTTCAAAGCTTTGACAAAGTCCTGGCAATGCTTTCATTTTAACTAAACTGCACTACTTCCAGGAGCAACATACCAGTAATCTAGGCATTCACTTATAAAGCTGGACCACTTTGGGCTA
Organism: Microtus pennsylvanicus; assembly: GCF_037038515.1. Taxonomy (NCBI): domain Eukaryota; kingdom Metazoa; phylum Chordata; class Mammalia; order Rodentia; family Cricetidae; genus Microtus; species Microtus pennsylvanicus. The sequence goes on along the minus strand of NC_134585.1, from coordinate 44,516,815 downwards.
TTATATTAATAAGCAAGACTGTTGTAAGACATTTTTCTCTGCATACCCAAATTTTACATACCACAACAAACAAATAGCCCAACTTAATAAACACTGATTATCTATTACCGTGCTTTTCCTCCATCGCACTTATATTTAATTACCTGCTTTGCAGACTTTTAATGACTATTTGCCCCACTGGAATTCTCCCTACAAATCCTAATTCAAATAAAAAAAGAAGGACAGCACTTATATATGCCTCACCCTCTCCTGCTTCTTTCCTCATAAACACTATTTTAAATCTGCTTTTAACAAGTAAGAGGTGGGGCTACGAACTAGACATGAGCACATTGATTTTAAAATATTTACAGACAGGGAGCAGAGCAATGCGTGGATTAGCTCAGACACATGCATTTTCAATTATTCAAATTGATCTCATCTTTAAGGGGTTAGGTGGGAGGCAGATTCTTTACTCTGTGGACATGAAATCCTGATGCTTTAGTTTCCCAAATGTTGAGAATGGTGAACAGTGTTTACCACAACACCAGCTCCTCGACTGTTGAGAAGTATGACCATCCCAAAATAAAAGATAGCAAGGAAAACACACACAAAAAAACATGCTAATCTTCTTGAAGTTATAAGAAAACACCATAAGCAATTAATCGGACTTTGTCACAGACCCCCACGAGCACTCATTAGAAGTCTACAAGACAACATTTCACAAATCAAGACAGGCTACACCTTACCTTCCTTGGGGATCTCAGACTCGAATATAACACATTAGGGTAAGAAGAGATGTGCTATCATAAAGGCAACACTCCCAAAGATTTCCGGTAATACTTTTATTTGCATGAAACAGATGAAAGGGAAAATACAACAATGGAGCAATTGATGTCCTCAGTGATGACCTCAGTGCCACAAACTTTATATAGCTCTACATTCCCATACAGGAACTAGCCCAAGAATGAAGCTGTGCAGATAACACGACTACACTGTTTCCTGAGTCAATGAGGTCTGCTTCCTGTGGAGGCCAAGATGGAAACAGCTTTCTTTGTGATGAATGTCTCTTTAGCCACTGTCTATCAATGGTTTGTAGAACACTAAAAATATTAGATGTGTTTTCTGTTCTTATTATTAGAAGCCTTAACCTAGTTTTCAACTACTTAATATGTAGATGATCAAGTTAATCCAATAATAAAATAAACCATATCAATTATGAACTGCATTTAACCTGACAAAATTCAGTTCAATGAACACTTAAGCATAAAATAGGAGGGAGTAAAAGAATACAAGACAAGGGAAGGCAGTTGAGAAAGGTCTTCTATTGAGAATACAAGCAGATGATTAATTAACAAAAATGAAGAGAAGATCAGAATCAATTTCCACTGCCTACACCGAAAGCATATGAAAACAGGTAGGACTATGTATCAGGACGTTCTGTAATCATTCAATCTTGGAGGGACCAGAGGTAAGACCAGAGAGAGGAGGCTAGAGATGGAAACTCTTATCTCACCTACACAGCATCCTAATATCCAGGACTTCCAAAACATGGTGTAGTGTTTTATAAGGGGAGTTATCTGGGCAAAACATCATCTTCTAAAATGAAATCATTATTAATTTTTTAAAGTGAAATAATAATTACTTTTTTGTTTGAGATACACCAGTAAGTTTTTCATAAACAGCAGGCATTACTCCTCCTTTTGATCTTGTCAGCAAGTAAAATGACAATGACAATATTTTATGAGCAAATAGAAATAAAAAGGAAACACTGATTTAATTCTGCAAAGGGGATAACTTGATATGGCTACTGAAGTTATAGAAATCAACAAAAGAACACAGACACATGAAAGAGACTGTGCCCTTATAAGAACCAGGGTGAGGTTTAATCCTGTTTGTCAACTAACGGGATCTGAAATCAATTAACAGGTAAGGCTTACCTGTAACAGATTTTCTTGATCAGATCATTTGGGGGCAAGCAGCATTTCTCTAGTGGCAGCCAGATCAAAGGTCCTAGAGGAAAAAAGCTTTGCTTTTTGCCTCATTGCCTTTGCTTCTTGCTGATAAGTACATCTACCCCACTTGTGAATTCATCTAACCCTACTGTGGATGCCATTGCTGGTGCTGCAACACTTCACTGGTACATGAACTCTTATTCTTGAGGATTCCAAAGTAGACTGTGGACCAGTTGCTTTCCAGGAATCCTCCAGGTTTTTCAGCACCGAGTTGGGTCTGCCGAGGCATGCAGCCTCAAGAACTAAATGGCTATCAGCTTCACAGCCTCTCCAAGATAAAGACAAACATAATTGGATCCAAATCGTGTAATGTGAGATAATCTAATAAATCTCCATTTAATAGGCATAAATTTATTCTATCTGTCCTTCCTCTAGAGAACTCTAATACGGCCTCATTTATACACAAGTACCTTTGAAATGTATTAGTTCTCACAATTAACATTTTCTAAGATCTGAACTCTAACTCTACATGAGATCACGTTTTCTATTTAATTATTTGGTAAAGAATATTTTTCACATTGCATGCATCATGGGATTTTGGGGTAGGGGTCTTTTTCTGAAGAATAAACTTGCTTTAAAATTTGAGATATTATTTAAGACATATTACAAAAATTGTTTGGCATTTCCATTACAAGTAATGTTCTCTCCCTCTTTTCCTCCCTCTCTCTCCCTCTCCCTCCCCATCTTCTCTCTCTTCTCTCTTCTTCTTCTTCTTCTTCTTCTTCTTCTTCTTCTTCTTCTTCTTCTTCTTCTTCTTCTTCTTCTTCTTCTCTCTCTCTCTCTCTTTCTTGATGTTTTGAGACAGGGTTTCTCTGTGTAACAGCTTTAGCTGTTCTGAAACTCACTTTGTAGACCACGCTTGCCTCGAACTTACAGAGATCCACCTACCTGACTCCCTAGTGCCTGGATTAAAGGCATGCACCACCACCACCTGGCCTCCATGCTTTCTCTCTTAACAAATCTTATATGCTACACTATACTGAGGAATTAAATCTATTGTGTAACTAAAAACTAACTTGTGTTTTATCAATTTTTCTACTAACATCTTTTTACTATTCTAGGACCAATTCAGAATCCCACGTTGCATGCAGTGACACAGATATTTCAACTAAGTATATTTAGTGTGAACTGATCTTGTCTTAATGACTCATGTTCCAGTATTACAAACATCCTTTATATTAAGCCATAATTTACTCTTTCCATCAAGGCTGTTTTGAATGAGTTGCACCCTTGAACGCTATGATAATGGGTTACAAAAGATCAGAAATACAAGTACACACCCATCTTCATCATGGCATACTCTCTGTATCCTTCCTGGTGCTGAAATATTCTTATTCTGATCCCAAGTTTTGCTCAATGAACAAGGCGAGGCTACCACGGTTCTCATTGATGTTGTTCTGCTACCTCCCATCAATTTTGACTTTCTAGGTACAAGATCCAGCTGCATTATTTGCAGTTTTTGTTCTTAGACTTGATGGATCTTTTCACAGTAGTACACATCACTTGCATCCTTCATTTTCTCTTGGTTTGGCTACCACCGTAGTCTTTGGATTTGCTTCCCAACCAGCACTTTCTAACCTTGTCCTCAACTGTGACTTCTGCTCCGTACAGAATAAACATGCCACAGGACTCTATCACCAATGTCATTAACTTCTTTAGTTCCTATCCGCGTGTCCAAAAACTTTATTGGGATGCTAACAGGCATCTCAAACTCAACATATCAAAACCAGACTCATAATCTTTCGAAACATATTTTATCTTGGTCTTCCTATGTCCTGCACTAATCCTTAAGACACATTTTTCAGAGTCAGTCAAGGTCAAAACATTTTCACTCCCTTGATAGTGATCTGACCTTGTCTCAGTCAGTGTCACTTCCAATCAACAGAGCATCTATGGAACAATCCATTGGTTTTATTAGTTTGTCCCCACCCACTTCTTTTCAGTGCTGTTGTCACTATTACCACCAGCCATGCTGGTGTTTACAACCTGTAAAACAACAGAAACAAAATACTTGTCTAACTAATATAACATACACCCAGACTGCCTGTCTGTTCTTCATATTCCTCCTCCTCCACGTGCTGGACACGTGGCTGCAGTTTATCTTCCTAAAGCCCATGTTCGACCATGTCATGGTTTTTCTCAAATCCTTTGCTGTGTTTTTAATTCTTGCCTTACTTCTTCCACCTAAGAGCAAAAGGCCTTCACTCAAATCCTTACCTGACCACAGGTAGATTTTCCAGATCTCCCTTTAGTTTCTTTTACATACTGTATACAAAAAGGAACTCCTTGCTGTTTTCTCGTAAGTCTTCACTCATCTCTTCACTGAGTCTCTTTCCAGTGTATAAAGTTGCCCTCCCATGCTCGAATTCTCTTCCTTCTTCACTACTGAAAGCCAGTTCTTTCATACAAGGCAATTCCTAGATTCTTCATCTGAAAGTAACTTTTTGGCTTACCCCTCATGTTTCGGGTATATTTCTATAATTTGACGCCTCAAGGTGTTACCATGATTTTAAATTAATTCTGTAGGATTCTCATCTTCCATATAAAATGACTTCAAACTGCTTGTAACAGCTATCTGATGCAACTTCTGATACCCTAAAGAAAGTTACCCTGGTATTGTAGGTGCTATACTGTCTTCTTTTAGGAAATCCTGAAAGGGTCAAAATGGATAGGTGAACCCATTTACCCCCCACCTGCTTTAGCCTTTTCTGCAACTGACCCAACCCAGATGTTTACTCACTTTCTCTTTACAGCTTCTTTTCTCACTACCCTTAGTTGTGTGAAGACATGTGTGGGTGAATCATCTGACTTCCAGGTGCTGGGGGCAAATATCTATTTCTAGAAATTTAGTCCACTGCAGCAACACAGTCAGTCACGTGGCAGTCACCTGCCAGATTTCGCTGTTGTCAATTTTCAACTGTAAACGTTCTATTTTCTCAAAATCATTTTTGTTTATTCTGATCACTTACACAACAATCCACCCCACACAGTCCTTCAACCCAAAAGCATCTATAATTCCCTGACTCCACTTTCTCTTGGTGGTGATTCCGTAGAATCAAGCACATCATGCGCTCTTGGTACATCTTCCCTTTCGGTGTGTCCACTTGACCAATTGTCAGCTCTGGCTAAAGCCAACTACATACTTGACCTATACATAAACACAAACAGCTAAACTTCACTGATGAAAACAAAACAAAACATGGAACTGGGGAGACCACTCAGTGGGTAGTGGCACTTGTTCTTCAACCTTAAGGATCTAAGTTCAAATATATACATGTGCCTATAAGGCCAGCACTGTGTAAAGTATAAGGAGAAGAACCTTTGGAGTTTGCTGGCTAGTCTGTCCAGCTGAAATGGCCAAATCCAGGTTCAACAAGAGACCCCATCTCAAGAGAATAAGACAGAGATACAGAGGAGGCCAACCCACACCCTTCTCTGGTCTTCACACATGAAATGAGCATGCATACCCCCCATGTGTGTATATAAAACATAAACACACCATATGCAATACACACATATTCAAATTAAAAGTGTGGTCTCATGCCTCAAATAAATCCTTAGTATTGCTGACAACTCAATTCATCTACTCATTGTCTGGAGCTACTGTTTCTTATTATCCCCCTTCTATTGTGACATATGTTCACATTGGTCTTAGCTTGTCATTATTTTTGGAGGAGAAAACGAATCAAAAGAGAATTCTCCTGGATTTCTCAACCTCTGTATCTATCACTTTTTCTCTAGCTACAAATAACCTACTTCCAAGAGTACACAAACATCCCTATAGCCCACACTTTTCTTTGTGTTGAAGCTTACCCGCTGTTACTTACGCAAATATTTCAGTCCTGAAATTATTCCTACTCCTGCACATCAACAAAATATTTTAAACCCTTAATAAACCTTTTCCCAATAGTGCATAAACTTATGATTTAATTTATCTTGAAAAACACATGATCTCAAGTGATATTCCATGTTTTATTATACTTATGTCAAAATTCTTCAAAAGAAAAATCATCCTTGCATTTTCCTCCTCTCTGTTTAACATTTTGGACATTTTGTTTTATTTTACTCTTTAAGAAGCATGTTTTGGATGAGGGTGTGACTGGCTCCCACACTGTGTAATCAACAAAAAAAAAAAAAAAAAAACCTCTTAGCTGATACCTTACTTCTTATCCCCCACAATGAAGCCCTGGTCTGACTGGGCCTCCTCTGTAAGTACACACCATCACAGGAAAGAGCACAGCAATCACCAGGATGCTCAGCCCTCTAAAGGAAACAGAAGTGATTTCTTTTATTCACCCTAATCTAATCTAAGAAGATCTTGTTAGCTTTGCTTTTCAAATGCATCTTATATTCAATTTTTATGTGCCACCATATCCTTGGTCCTGCTGGGTCTTGAGCTACAATGAGTTCTAGAATAGAGTCCTTAACAATCCAGTCTCTTCCTCTCCATGCTGGACCTCTCAATATATGTTTGTTATACAGAATCTTCTCTCGCCAGATTCCATCCGCCTTGGGTACGGTTTCTATTGCTGTGAAAAGGCACAATGACCACAGTGATTCTTACAAAGGAAAACATTTAACTGGGGCGGCTCATTGACATTTCAGAGGTTTGGTTCATTATCATCATAGTAGGACATGGCAGCATGCTGGCAGACATTTCCTGGAGAAGTAGCTGTGGGTCCTACATCCTGCACTCAGAAAAGTAGACTGAGCATCACACTGTATGGAGCTTGAGTGAAATAGACCTTAAAGCCTGTACTCACAGTGACACTTCCTCCAACAAGGTCATACCTACCTCAACAAGGCCACACTTCCTAATAGTGCCACTCCTTTGGGGGTCTATTTTCTTCCAAACCACCACACTATGCCCCATTGGCTTTTCATGGTTTTGGACATAATCCATAGCTGAACGTTTTGCTTTCTGAAGACCTACACAATCTTCCCTCGTTTTCTCCAGACCTTTCTTTCTCTCTAGCTCCCTGAACTTCTGTCCCATAGACTCATGCAACATGGCACAAGTACACACTGTGCCACCCTGTGACCTTGTCCCTGACTGTTCCTTTTGCTTGAAATTCTCCTCTGATGTTAGAATTATTTATTTCTCTCTTTTATTCGAGGTTCTAATTTAACTATCCCCTCCTTAGGGAGAGCCACCTTATTGTCCTAGCTGAAATTGCAGCTTTATCATTCTTGAATTTCTTGTTCTGCTTTCCTCCCTATTTAGATACCCTTACTCGAGGTGAAGCTATACAACTAATCAATAATAATAATATGCACCAGGCTCTTCTTTGAGCACTTTGAATATATTAACTCAACAGCCCTATACTGTACTTGTATTATTTTCACATCACATATGGAGACCCTGAAATGGTAGAAAGGTTAAAAATCTAACATCAGCACATAGCGAATGCAGAATGATAATGTAGTTCTGTACTCAAACTTTAAACTGTATACACTTACTAACCCACTGTGTTGTACACTTGCTTCCCCAGAATCTAGGCTGAAGGAGCATAGGAATTGGGGTGCCATTACTGTACTGTCACCCACATTATGGACACTCATAGGTAAGTACTGGATGGAGGTGGAGAAGTTAAGATGTCTCTTTTGAATTCCCACAACCTCATCATTCTATCAGCAAATTATAACATTAGCTAACTCAAGCAATTATTTCATTGCCTACACAGATCAGAATAAATAGGTTTCATGTGAAACCAGAAACCCTTTAGATAATATGTCCTTTAAAAAAAACTTTTGCATTAACAAGATATTTAAAAGGCTTAAGTCATGATTCCTCATGATTCTAGAAAGACTGTTAACAAATTAATACTATTTAGTCACCTTAGTATTACACAAAGTTAGGATGAATTCTTAGACATATAAATACAAAAGGGTTTAAATGACCCATTAGCCACTGGAAAAGGAGCAGACGGTGGTTTTTTTGAAGAAACATAAAGAAGTAAATTTCAGGATTGGTAGGACAATGGGCTTAGCTCTAGGGTCAGCTAGAAAACACTCGGACCTTAGGAACAGCATAGACACTCCAATTCAGTGGTTCTCAATCTTCCTAATGTTGTGACCCTGTAATGCAGTTTCCCATGTTGTGGTGACCCTCCAACCATAAAATTATTTTCACTGCTACTTCATAACTGCCATTTTCCTACTGTTATGTATCATAATGTAAATATCTATGTTTTCCAATGGGCTTAGGAGACCCGTGTGAAAGGGACATTCAGTCTTCAACAACACAACAGAGTCAAGACCCACAGGTGGGGTGAGAACCACTACTCCAATCTTAGAAATAATATTTTTGAATGCTAATGACGCTTGCTGGATTTTTCTGGAAGTACGCTAACTATTAGGCTGAAATGGTATCCCTGGAACCCATGAGACTTTCCTAAGCACTAACCTACATTATTATTTTAAAAAATCTTTGCCCTAGAAGCAAGCAAACAAACAGAAACCATCCAGTTTATTTAAATATCACCATTACTAACCTTTCCCTCCACACTCTTTATTTTTATTTGTCAAATGACTTAGTGGTTCTTATTACATACCTAAAACTGTTGTCTGTGTGCTATAAATACTAACTCATGTCATTCTCCAAACACCTCTATGAGGAGTGCTAGCTCAAGTACAGAAAAGCTGGATGGTCTTCTGTTACATCACTCCATGTTCTTACTGGAGGAGGCAGCAGCAAATCCACAGAGCAGCAGGTGGAAGCGCTCTTGAATGAAGAAGGCTCACAGGTGCTTCAATAGAAGGGGTATCAACAACTGGGTAATAGTTCAGACCACCTACACTAGGCAAGTTTATTTTATAACTCTGGTTGCTGCATCCAGGAACATCATCCAGGTCTGTTTAGAGGGAGGGCAGACTCTCTCATATGCCAAATAGACTGATTTCTTCTGAAGAACTTAACCATAGTCGGAAAGAAAATGAAGGCAAAGATGAATAGTATAAGCATCAGGATTGGGAAAATACAAAGAATAAGTTTGGATAGGAAACATTATATATACATATGTGACCAAAATACACTGTTTCGAAGTGACAGGAAAACAGCAGATAATCCATATGCAAGGGGAGAGGCTTTAGTCTCACAGGTATCATTTGGGTGAAGAGGGGCTACTTCATGGAAATTGGTCTCAGCATAATAAAAAGCAAGCTCCTCCCATGGTATTAAATTGAAGTAGTGTATGTGCTCACATATTTAAACTTACCCAAACAACTAATATTTGCTGAGCTTCTACTATGATTATTAACTCCAAGAATTATATAGTAAACACAATGACCATCAATCTAAGAGAACTCTTGTGGCAGCCAGACTATCAAAAGTCGTTAAGAATTTATAGCATGATGGTTATTTCATAGTATGGGTTTTCTGTTTTTGGATTTGAAAGGCTGCCATCAGCCGTCATTTCACCCTAAAGAGTTTAGGTTACTCCTCAAAGAGTAAATAATAAACCATAGTGTCTTGGAGAAAGCACAAAATTATTTAACTAATTGCAATGGAGACTAACAATTTACAATTTGATTTAGACAATTTTATAGAAATTAATCCACATCTTACAATCCACAAACATTCATTCCCATTGGTATATGCACATCTAAATTATTCTAGAAACAAATTACAAAATGCACAAATCCCTCTTTAAAGAAGTATCCAAGAGTATTCAAGAATAATTTGTCATCTTTATTACTAGCATTTCTATTTAATTTCCTGTTAGTTCCATCTTTAGTTCTGAGAGCCAATTTGCCTTTTTTTTTAAAAAAAGAACTTCTAAGTAAAATTCCTCTGTGCAATGGTCCTGTTTTGATCTGGAGCAGCACTTCTGTGCATTCTGCACGCTGCAAGTGCATTCCTGGTTGTGAGAAGATACCTGGCTTAGAATTCAGAGTGTCATCAACTAAATGTTGGAATGTTTGCAAAGAGTAAAAGAATGAAAAGCACTGTTTACTGTAGAGGCATAATCAACCTGGAATAATATGTTTCTTGTTAAAAAGTAATATACAAGTCACTCTCACAGATGAATCTAAAAATACGTATCATATCACGCATTCATCCAGAAATGAAAAGGTGAAACCTGACATCCAGGGCAATGTGGAAAGCCTAGTGTGTCTCCTAAAATAGGAACTAAAGAACCGAGTGCATTTTTTTCTGGTGATCTTATCCCTACACAATAGCATAACTGCTCTTCTTAAGGACTGGTCAGTACAGTTTCAGATTGACTCCTATGGTTATTTTTCAACCACACCCAAATTGCAGAAGAAGGAAACAGGGCTCTAATTCTGCTTTGTAAACCTGTTTCCCATGTTAGTCCTTGGGAGATTGGGAGATTGTACACAGTGTTCTATAGAATGTAGGGACTCCACAGATTGAGAAAAAACCCTACATTCCTGAATGCCAGAGACCTACTTGACAGAAGTTTACGTGTCAACATCTTCACTGGAATTTTTAAAACCTTTTTCTTATTTACCCTTTCAAAGGAGCCCCTGAGTCAAAACTCCTAAATTTCCTTAGAAGTAGGATTAGATGCAATTTTATCAAGACATTACATTGTGAAAAAGGGAGATAGGGTGGTGGGAACCAGGGATGGGTGACAGTGAGTCTATTCTGTAAGCAGAGTTAATCTTGCAAAACATAAAAAGATAGAATGATCTCCCGTAACAACATATGATCTCCAAAACTTCTTTAGTGTTTCTCAAAACACACTCACTGGTTTACCAACTAACTATACATCCAGGTCTCAGTATCTATGTCCGCTTGTCTATCAGTTGATAAGCCAATGACACATACAAGGAACATTTGAATACAAACTTCATTTAAAATATTTTGTAACATAAACTACCAATCTCTAACAACTATTTCATACAGCTCAAATAAAAAATTTTTTGATAAAAAGACACAACAGAATTTAAAAATATTGGATCAGTGTTTAGACACCAGCACACAGTAGATTTAGTAAGAAGATCAAAGAAATCTTTGGTCAAACAAGGAAAGAGTGAGTCTGTGGTGTTTCTGTTAAAAACTTTAATCTGTACCACTTGCAGTCAACTGTTTTGAGAACAAAGAAGAATATGTAAATTATCACAAGCTTTCATGAAGCCCATTCTTGCAATAAAGGATTTTGGTGTGCAACATAAAGCCAAAACACCAACTTCTTTTTGATACCACTGAGTTTAGACTGAAAATATTTTTTAAAAAAACTCCTATTTATTCTCTTGATAGATTTTATGTTGGGTGATGTAATTCAGTACCTAATACATAACACCTGCTCAGTAAATATTTATTCGATTAAATTGAATTTTTAAGCCTGTATTCTTTACTAAAGCCCAATATTTGGCCAGTGTCTCATAAGGGCTTCTTGAACATCTTCTTTACCATGGAAGTGGCACCAGTATCATTGGGGCAAGTCACTGCTGTGAGGGAACCGCACTCAGGAACCCTGTGACATGCTCAACAGATAGGCTAGTGTCCAAAGAGAGTCACTGAAGGCGTATGTACTTTGTGGATAAAATCATTACTAAGCAAGAAGAAATGTGAGAGGTAAAAAGCAATAAAAGTAGAAGATTTAGAGTCTGCTCTAGCACTTCTCTTCTCAGTGCATAGGGTCATTTGGAGACAACATAGCAAGAAGTAGACTCTTGAAATGAATCACACATGCAGACTGATTGCAATGACAACGACACACGCATGTCCTGTGAAGGAAGAAGCATCGAGCTTCCCTGGCTTTAAAGTCCATTTCTGTATTCCATTTTAATATAACTCGTTGGTTATGGAACAGGCAACAGAGATCTAGTTTTCAGCCTGCTTCTGTGAAGTCATTCTATACCTACCTAATCCAAATTCTTGCCCCTTCTTCCCTCTCCCCCACCCACACTTCAGTACCAAAGACTGAACCTCAGGATTCACACTCACTAGGCCAACATCTTTCCAATGAGATGAAAGTCTAGAATTTGTTCTTGATTCAACAGACTTCTTTCTGAATATAAACCTAAGTTATTAATGGACTACTGTATGCTTACATAGACGGGAAGAGTTGAAAATGGGGGCTTCCAACTTTATATTAGCTCACAGATCCGATGAGTCCAATGGACTTCTAGGCACATAGCTACATCAGAACAAAAGCAAATTCAAATCAGAGTTCACAAAAGCCTGAAACAAGTATCCTTTGATAAATTCTGTCTCACTGCAAAGATGTCTCTTACTTTGCAGGCCCAGTGATTGGCTTTTATTTTTTTTTATTTTTGAGATTATAAATAATAATAAATAATATAACTATATAATTACATCATTTCACCCTTCCCCTTCCTCCCTCAAAACTTTTTCATGTACTCCTTTTTGCTGTCTTTCAAATTCATGCCCTTTTTAAAAATCAGTTATCACTGTGTATGTATATGAATACATGAATATTCCAAAATAGGCAAATAAATCCTGCTTAGTCTGTACAATGTAACTTGTATGTGTATGTTTTCGGGGTTGACCATTTGGTACTGAATAACCAGCTGGTACGCTCTTCCCCGCGGATGAAGGTTTCTGTCACTCCTGGGGTTCCACAGTTGCCTGTAGCTCTCTGTGTGGTATTGAGGCCTTGCGTAATAAGTGTCATTTAATGACATACACCTTTGACTGACATATATTAAAGAAGGTGGAATAACAAAGTTTTAAGGATTTAAGTTTGATTGTTTCTTGTTTGTTGTTTTTAATTTTATGTGTATATATGTTTACAGTCACATGTAAATTTACCACAAGCATGTCGATTGCCACAGAGGTTAACACTGAGCTTCAGATCCTATAGAACTCAAGTTCTAGACAATTGGGGTTGCGTGATGTGGGTACTGTAAACTGTAATCCGGAAGAGCATCAAGCTCTCTGAACCACTAAGACATCTCTCTGGCCACAAAGAGAAACTTCTCATCCTGAGTGTAATATTCAGTATAAAACCCACGAGCACCTCTGTGTGTAAGGGACTAAGGGAGGTTCTATTTAGAGTAATTCACTTCTGGTCATATGGCAGATAGTTATCTAGACAGTGTGAATGGGCATGGGGCCACTCAACACCAATGCTCTCACTATACATGAGCCTCTTACTCCTCAAGTAGTGTTTGTGTTCCTTTATCCCCAGAAGATATCCCCAGTTGAGTGGCTTCACAGTATCCCATCAATCCAGTCTCACAAAGATTACTTTGGATCCAATTCAGTGCTGAAGAATCAACTTCTTGTGTGAAACTGCAATATGATTCTTTCCAAGGGGACTTTCAAAGGTAAATTCAACCGTATTCAAATCTCACTGTATATCCTTTTTCCTTTAAAACCTTATGACGAAATGAGATTTGACTCCTTTGACCCTGGCAGAACTTCAGAAAATCCCCATGTTGATGTGACCACCTCTCCCTCAAACCTAATTTTCCTACTAGAGCCAGACTGAGGGATCTTGTCCCACTATCGGGAGCTGTAAACCTTCCCTGAGTTCTCCTTCTGCTATTGTTGTTTATTCAACCAGAGGACAGTAAACGATTAACCTTTGGATGAGGGTAAAGTCTCAACTACGGGGGACATCTTTGCAGAACATTCCAGGAATACTCGATTTCACACAGAAATACTCTCAACTATCACCTGGCACCCCTGCCTTTGCGTTGTACTACAGGCTCGGAGCACGCATGCACCCCAAACCATTACTCTTTCTGCCACATATACCAAAAGCAAATGTGTAGTATCTCTAAATACTTTTTATTTTTGATTAATTTATTTCATTTTTTATTTGGGCCATGGCAACATATGTGAGCTTCAGAATACAATGGATGAGAATTAGTTATCTTTTTCAACTCTGTGGGTTCCAGGGACTGAACTCACGTCACCGAGTTTTGAGGCCATATCACAGCATAGTATCTCCAAAACCCATCCTGGATTACAAAAGTACGAAATACAATTAAGCAGGTAGGTACTTATCACATCAGTGACATGAACAGTAAGGAATAATTCCAATCATAAAATTTAGACAATAGTTTGAAGTATCAGTAGCAAGTATTCAGATGAATTTCGCCAAGCAGGCACTAATAAATATATTGGTCATTTTGTAACTTTCAAATACCACTTAAAGCATAGAAATATAGACAGTATTAATCATTGTTATCAATACCGAACATAAAACTTCATAGGCCAATTATAAAACCTTTATATCCCATGACAGGGGTAGGCATAATATGTCCCAGTATGTATCCACGGAGTAAACACTGTGTACCAACTGGACACCACTAACAATGCCAGACCCAGTAGTAAGTCAAGGATCCCACAGTCAGCATATTGACAGAAATAGGTCCAATCCAAGAGGAAATCATATTTCAGTATGTTCCAAGCTTCCAGAGTCAGGCAAATGAAACCTATAATTCTTCCTTTCTTCACCTTCTCCTAAGATAGTGAACTTTAAAATAAAATCTGTACTTTCACTTAAACAGTGAGCTACCAGCTTAGTTAATGGGCATTCGGTCATGTGAACAGTTATTTTTAATTTTCTCTTGACTGGGGTAAGAGTGTGTGCACAGAAGTGTCATTCTCCGATTCTCACAGCCTTCCCGATAACATTCCTACTTAAAAGTTCTTCACTGTGCCTAAAGTAACTCTCCCCTGTCGCCTTTAGAAGTCTAAAGACAGATTTGAAAAACCATGCTGACACTGTCTGACCATCCCCCTCATAGTACTTCATCTGTGATTAGAAAGAGGTGGACTCGCTCCTCATCCAGGCTGCTTTTGTGTTCTGGGACATGAGGATAGCATCAACAATACAGGGAGTGCCAGGAAGAACATTTGGGAGCCCAAATTGCTTTTAATCAAAGGTTGAGCCCATACTGATTTTTTATCTGATCCAAACAATATAAATTTTATTATCAGAATTACCAATAATTAAAACCCACTTCAGATAAATTAAAAACTACTATGACATGTACATTAAAAATGGAGCTTCCTGAGAGTTTAATAAACTTGGCAATAACTTACAGAATCATATAATTGTAGTTAATTTTACTGCACCTCTGTATTTCCTGGTGCAAGCCAGAGCAAAAACACTATCTTAATTAAGCAACTGATTAATTACAATGAATGAAACATTCTTAAAAACCCAGAGACCCTAGAGGGTTGGATTAGAGAAAATGGAATCCATAACCAGAATCCAGCAATTCCTCAAAGAGCTTGTGATAGGAATGTCAGCTGGCCTCAAACCTTACAAACTCTCAGGTAACATCCATGTCACAGCAGGGGCCACAAAACACCCAATGGCTCTATCACTTACTATCAACAAAAGACAGTTCAGAAGCACTTTTAAAATAAATATCAACTGTAAAATAAAACACAAGAAAAGGATCAAAATATTGATGGTAGAAATCAAGGAAGTTGAAATTAAACAATTTCTAACTCTCTTGTTTGCCCTTTAATCATTTCTTGCGGGTTTAAACACAATCTTTACGAAACAAACATTTTACTCATTAACTTTGGCTCTGGGTCTTAATTTTCTAAACAAAAATATATGGTGGAAGAGAGACACTGTAAAAATGTTAATTACCAGATGAAAAGGTTCATTTAGGCTTGAACAAAGCATATTGTAACATCGTGCTGAAGGGAAAATAATAGGGGTGCTCAAACTTTACCAATTACTGCACAGCCAACGCAGCATCCTCTGCCTTTCTAAATATGCTCTTCTGTCTCATCCATAGTTTCCGTTTGGTCTGTAACTCCTCAGAGCCTACAAGTAAATTAAATAACCTATATGCAGCCACTCACACAAAATGAGAAGGGCTGATTGCACCCTGGAAGGCCAGCTCTTTTAGAATGGACGTTCACGCCAAGTATTGTCTACGCACATCTGTGCAGCACCTCTCCCTTTGCAGCAGCCCTGATGGGGAGGATGCAAAGAGTTGGATGTTCCCAGCAGGAGTGAGAGAGCCCAAGGGCCAAAGGAGAGAAAAATCACTCCTCTCTGGAAATGACTGGCATTATAGCATGGGTGTTTCTCTCTTCTGGGAAAATTCACCAGAAAAACTCTCATATTTCTGTCTCCTGAAATGTGAAGGGATAGAAAGAAAGAAGGGTTGAAAGAAGTTAAAATTCCCAAAGCACCCCAAATTACCCAATAATTCTTCCTGGAAAAAAAAGCATAAAATCAGAAACTGTAAATCAAAGAAGGCACTTTTTAATTGGGGCAAGGATGGAGTGGCACCAGTCTCTCTTGAATCTAGAGTCCAAAAAGCTAAAAGGAACATGTCCATTTTCATATCCCCCAAATCTTCTTATGGATCCTATGGGGAGATGTAGCTGCACCTGGTGTGATAAGGGCAAATGCCAGTCTTTTTATCTCATTGCTGAGGACAAAAGTAAGGATGGGTTTCTAAGGCTATTAAGAGTCTTCTGTCATTTCCATTACAAAGATAAAGAAAATACCTTCTCTTTCAGAAAATTTCAGACCACTGGCATAAGAAATATATTCTCAGGGGTACACTCATCCATTGCTGGTGGGAATGCAAACTTGTGCAACCACTTTGGAAAGCAGTGTGGCGGTTTCTCAGGAAATTCGGGATCAACCTACCCCTGGACCCAGCAATACCACTCTTGGGAATATACCCAAGAGATGCCCTATCATACAGCAAAAGTATATGCTCAACTACGTTCATAGCAGCATTATTTGTAATAGCCAGAACCTGGAAACAACCTAGATGCCCTTCAGTGGAAGAAAGGATGAAGAAAGTATGGAATATATACATATTAGAGTACTACTCAGCAGTAAAAAACATTCTTGAATTTTGCATGCAAATGGATGGAAATAGAAAACACTATCTTGAGTGAGGTAAGCCAGACCCAAAAAGAGGAACATGGGATGTACTCACTCATATTTGGTTTCTAGCCATAAATAAAGGACATTGAGCCTATAATTCATGATCCTAGAGAAGCTAAATATGAAGGTGAACCCAACAAAGAAAAACATATAGGCATCCTTCTGAATATTTACCTTCATCAGGTGATGAAAGGAGGCAGAGACAGAGACCCACATTGGAGCACCGGACTGAAATCTCAAGGTCCAAATCAGGAGCAGAAGGAGAGAGAGCACGAGCAAGGAACTCAGGACCGCGAGGGGTACACCCACACACTGAGACAATGGGGATGTTCTATTGGGAACTCACCAAGGCCAGCTGGCCTGGGTCTGAAAAAGCATGGGATAAAACCGGACTCGCTGAACATAGCGGACAATGAGGACTATTGAGAACTCAAGAACAATGGCACTGGGTTTTGATCCTACTGCACATATTGGCTTTGTGGGAGCCTAGGCAGTTTGGATGCTCACCTTACTAGACCTGAATGGAGGTGGGTGGTCCTTGGACTTCCCACAGGTCAGGGAACCCTGATTGCTCTTTGGGCTGACGAGGGAGGGGGACTTGATTGGAGGAAGGGAAGGGAAATGGGAGGCGGTGGCAGGGAGGAGGCAGAAATCTTTAATAAATAAATAAACAAACAAACAAACAAATAAATAAATAAATAGAAATATATTCTCTTTAATCCCGACACTCAAGAGGCAGAAGCAGGTGAATCTCTGAGTTTGAAGCCAAACTGGTTTACACAGTGAGTTCCAGGACAGCTGAGGCTACAGGAGAAACCATGTCTGGAAAAAATATATATATTCTATCATGATTTCATCAGCAAAACAGACTTCTATTAGAAACATTCAGTCTTCTTGAGTTAGAAGCAGTTTGACACATATATGTGTACATGTACACACACACATACACTAAGCTAGCTAGAACTGGGTAGTAATGTTGAATGTTTTTTATATATCCTTTGATTTTTTTATTATTTTATTATATCTTTGATTTCAGCAAATGCAGAACTATAATGAATATTTTTTTAAAATATTTAAAACATATCCTTATCTTTCCTAATCTTGCATGAAAATATCAACACATGCCAATACTTCTTTGGTCTAAATCCACAGTAGATATATACCTTAGCACCATATTTATTTATTTATTTTTGGTTTTTCGAGACAGGGTTTCTCTGTAGCTTTTGGAGCTGGTCCTGGAACTAGCTCTTGTAGACCAGGCTGGCCTCGAACTCACAGAGATCATCCTGCCTCTGTCTCCCAAGTGCTGGGATTGAAGGCATGCACCACCACTGCCTAGCTTAGCAACATATTTTTAAAATGTTTTTATTTATTTACTTTTTTGAGACAGGGTTTCACTCTGTAGCCCAATGTAACTTCAATTTTACAGCAATTTTTTGTTTTTTTGCCTCGGCCTACCAAAGGGCTGAAATTATAAATGTGTGGTGGTTTGAAAGAAAATGGTCCCCAAAGGCAGTAGCACTATTAGTAAATGTGGCCCTGTAGGAGGAAATGTGCCTCTGTGGGGGCAGGCTTTGAGGTCTCTCTCGCTCAAGTTTCTCTCAGTGTGACAGTCTATTCCTGTCACACCTGCAAGATGTAGTACTCTCAGCTCCAGCACTACTGCCTGCATCATGATGCTAACAGACTCAATCTCAGAAACTGTAAGCCACTACCTCAATTAAATGTTCTTTTTGTAAGAGTTGCCATGGTCATGGTGTCATTTCACAGCAATAAAAAACACTAACGAAGACAAGGCATTAGCTACTCCTAACAACTTCAAATAACAGCATTTTAAATACATCTTTGTGTGTATTGTGTATTTCTGTGTGTATTCATTTGTGTGTTTGTGTGTGTGTGTGCGTGCGTGCGTGTGTGTGTGTGTGTGTGTGCATACTAATATGGGTATACATGGAAAGGTGAAAAGGCAACTTCAAGTGTTAGTCTGTCTTCCACCTTAACTGAAAAAGGGTCTCTTGTTTGCTGCCTCAAATAGCAGGATAGCTGGGAATTCTCCTGTCTCTGCTGCCATCTAACCAGAGAATCACTGACACCCAGATAGGTGATGTCATAGAAGGCTTTACATGGATTCCGGGGCATCCAAACTCTGGCCATCATTCTCACACAGAAAACTTAGCCCATAAAATTCATTTTAATATTTATATTTAATATTTCACTTAGAAAATACTATGGTTGTGTACTTAGGAATTTAATTTACTATGGATTAGAGAAATCTTAATAATGAATCCCTGAGAAAAAACTTTGAGTATTCTCCGTTGGAGGCATTGTTCATGCTACAAACGGAAGATGGCATATTTTCTCCAATGCACACAGGCCATGTGAAATATGTACATAAATGCCCATGCATTCATCTTTGATGATACACCGAAGAGGTGAGCCACACCGTTTCCTTGCCAAAATAAGAAATATGAAGAATTACATCTATAAACACAATACAGGGCAAACTTATTTTGACATTCTGCTAAAATAAGGCTTATTGCCTTATCTCGAAAGAAAGTTCCCAGCTTCCTCTCCATGCTCCCACATTGTGTTAAAGTCACAACAATGAATAAGAGTATTCTAACATAGCACAATGAAACACAACTCTAACTGTGACCCAAATTCCTTCATATAGAATCAACACAGCAAGTCCTCAACCTGTAAGCTAGAACGGGGCTCCTGCAGAGTAGATGTACCCACTTTATACTCTAAGGAATGTCAATACTGGGTGCACAGTACAGTCTAAAGCCAAACCATCATAAAATAGCATTGCCGTCGAAAGTGGCTGCCTAGGAATGAAAAGCTGTACCAAGTGCATTGTATAAACATCGCCACCTCACTGACCACTCCTTATTATTTATTCTTATTTCTTATCCTTATTCCACAGATAAGAAAATGGTGGTAACAGAGGCCTAGCTTACTCCACTAAGCATTTACATAGTATATGGTAGAACCCTGAATTAAAACCTAGGCCTCTTTCATTCTGAAATTCCCACTTCATCCTATATCTCATAACAATCACTAGTAGTGGCAACAGTTTACATTAAGAATATTCTTTTTATTATCTTCATGATGCTATTAATTTATAAAGACAGCCAAGTTTATTTGTCATTTCCATGGAACATTGGCTACTCTGCTGTGTCACCCTGTTAGAAATCATTTCTTTATTTTCTTTCCTATGAAGTAGGATAATAGCAATGACAGACAGTTTTATAAAGTGGTTATACCATATTATAGCATTATATTGAATAAGAATTCAAGTTTCTCTGACCCAACTGAAAACATGAGCAATGGAGCTACAGATGATTAATGACTGCTGAGAGAACGGAAATTAGTTTTCCCCAAAGATGAGCCTCATAATTGGTTATCTAATACCACGTGGTCAGGTCCGAAAACATATACACATAAGCAACACTAATGGACTCATGTTGCATTTATGTGTGTGTGTATGTGCGTATGTGTGTAGTGTGCATTTGTTATAAAACAGGAATAAAAGAAAAAGAGGCCATTAATTTGAGAGGAAATATGGAACCATTGGAAGGTTTTGAGAAAAGAGAGGGACTAAAGGGATGGTGTAATTATATTTAATTTCAAGATATTTTCAAATAAAAATAGAAAGTAGACTACACAGCTAAGCAAACTGTTCTCAAACAAGAAATATAAATAAGCAGTAAATTCTTTTTAAACTGCACAGTGTCCTCGGTTATCAGGAAAAGGCAGATTTAACTCCTTGAAGATTTTACCTCACTCAAGTCAAAACAGTCAACATCAGGAAGACAAATGACAACAGATGCTGCCGTAGATGTGGGGACAGGGAAATGCTTACGCTCTGCTGGAGAGAGCTTAAACCAGTGCAACCATTGTGGAAATGAGTCTGGGGCATCTCAAAAACCTAGACATAGAACTATAATATGACCCATCTACATCACTGCCGGGCACATACCCAAAGGACATCACATCCTACTGCACAGACACCTGCACAACCTATGCACTGCTGCTTTATCTACAATAGCTAGAAAATGCAATCAGCCAAGATATCTATCAACTAATAAATAAAATGCTGTACACATACATACATATACACAATGCAATATTACTCAGCTTTAGAGAAAAATAAAATGATGAAATTCACAGGTAAATAAATGAAACTGGAAAACAATTATACTAAAGTGAAGTCACCAGGCAAAAGCAAAGGAGAGAGGGAAATACTGGGGGCAGAAAAGTGCAGAGACAATGGGCAGGAGATGAGGGAACAAGATATTGGTGAAAGGTGTTTGCCAAAATGAAGTGTGCATGTAATCCCTATATGGAAACATATATGCTCCCACCCCAAGAAAAATTAAATTAGAAGAAAAAGTAGAAAATAGTTGAGTGGACATATGAAAGGGAAAATATTCAGTGTTAAAAATGGGGATTGGGGAAAGGGAGTAACTCAAACCTACATATGTATGAAGAACTTTATAGAGAGCCACAGGTTTTAAGCTACTCAAAAACGACGCACAGAGAATGTATGTGTAAAACATTATATATACATACATATCACATACATTTCTATGTATATGCATGTACGTATAATAACTCTCTTGGTTTTCATTTCCCATCTCCCGTCACTGCGATTTATTGTCCTCTTTCAACTCTCAAAAATGAACTTTCCTTAAGTCTTATTTCTTTACCTTTCCTCCCCTGAACTGTACAACTCAATGACCACCCATAAGGCACCAGACTCATATTTACATTGCAAACCAATCTCTCGTCCAGTTTCCTGACACAAAACCTACTTGATTCCTCCTTGGGTGTTTTTAAAGTTATCACAAAGCCAAACGACCGAGGAGACTCATAGGGTCTTCCACCTAATCCTGGTACTGGCTGGTACCAATCAGAAGTCAACTAAAGTTCAACCCATCAGGAAGAAGAGCTGCACCTTCAGCCTCAGAAACGTCTTTCAAATCCTAACATTTCCCCACCACCACCAAACCCTCGCTTCAGTATCTCTCGTCTGAAAGTCTGCTCATTCTGAAAAAATAGATAATTTTTATACAAGTGTTTTCCGGGCTTTCATTCAACGTGCTCATGATACTGCATCTGGAGTAATGTTTTGAAAATACTAATGGAGTCCTTAGTAATTGAAATCTTAAAGGGATTTCAATTTTAAAGTAAAACAAATAATATAAATAATAAACAACAGTCAGCTATAGTGGTGTGAGTCTCTAACTCTAGCACTAGGGCACTGAAGGAAACAGGGCTCATAACCTCCTGGACCAGCCTGGTACATAGTGAGACCCTGTCTCAAAAACCTTATGTGAACGCATTTATAACTCGAAAGTGTAATAGGATACGCTATTTGAAATCATAAGTTACTCTAAACTGAAAATATGTATCTCAGAGAAGAATTAAAATTTGTAAATAAAATTCTCACAATTACGAAATATTGATAGACTGTAAACATGATAAGTATCGCTGCAAAGGAAATCATTTCCTATTTCATAATCCCTTTTCACGATCGACTTTTTTTAAATAACACTCCATACACTGATATTCCAAACACGCAAAACTGGTAGAATTCCCTTGGGGTTTGCTATAGCAAATATAACCCTGGAGAGAAAGCAAATCAAATCAGCTTTAAAAACTTTCGTTTAAATTTGCTGAAACCAAGTGGTGTGATGCCACCTAATAATGTAATGCCAGAAAAAGAAGGTAAAAATAAGCAAACAAAAGGAAGCGCTGTGGAAGGCCAAGGACGAGTTAGCGGATGTGTTATGCACAGGTCTTAACACTAATTAGCAGTGAAAGCCTGAGAGAGCTGGAATGATCTTCAGTGACTAACATGTCAACTGCTGTCTCGATTGCCAATCCTTAGGTTGACCCCTTCCTTAAAGCACTATGTTCATAAAGGTTCTGAAGAATATTGGCATTCGTCGCCGATGTTGTTCTGTGCTGAACTTTGCCACAGTGAACCAAGTATTTGCCAGTCTAGGACTGGACAGTTGCTAACTTCCCACTCACTTGTAAACAACAGCATCCCGTCTTCAAAGTACAAAGATATCTGCTTTTGTGTCTAGGACGTCAACTGTGGCACATAGTTCAAGAAACACCTTTTGAGATCTTATAATGTGTTGGTCACAGGGCAGGTAATGCAAATCCAAAGGCAATCAGTCGATGACATCCACCTTCAAGGAGCTTTGATGAACAGAAGATGGCTTAACTGGGAAGTATTTTTAATTAAAAATAAACTCAATATAAGTACATTGTGATCGTCTGGTCTAACTGTAAATATCAAATCAGAACATGTGTTATGCTTTAGATTCCGACTGAAGTTAGTCATGCTTTCATTAAAACATCCCTAATTAAGGGTGCCTCTCTAGAGAGTTACCTTTAAAAAAATCCATTATTTATGTCCACCTACACTGACAATCAAATGTCTTCAAAATCCTGTCTTTCAGAAAGCCATGAATGATAAATCAAGAGCACAATAGGCCATCCAAAAAATATATATATCTTAATTTTACCTTGTAAAGTTCAGTGCCAAACATTTATTTCCTCAGACATTCTGGTCAACCTGCTTCTCTCTCTAGTCAAAGGAAAGCAGTTTTGCGTTCAGAATTTGCTGACTGAATTTCCATGGTTAGAATAACCATCCCACTGTGTCCTCCCACGCATCTCATTAGCAGCCTTAGGTGACTCTCGTCCACGCCTTCTGAATCTACGCATTCATTCATATACAGCATTTCAAATAACTGGGCGCCTGCTATAAGCACTTATGATGAATACAACAAAAATTGATGCCACCCTCGGCAGCGTATTCCGTGCTGAGACGAGAATGTTGAGTGGAAATGGTAGGAAAAATGTATGCACAGAAGGCAAGCACTGAAACCAGCCTGGGAGGTTCGGGACGACGCAGCAGATGAGGTACCATTTAAGATCATCTTAAAGGCCAAGATAAATTTAGATTCAAAGGAAAATGTCTGATCAAGAGTAAAGCGTGAGTGGAGTCGTCAAGTAGTGAAGGAGCAATGAAAATCAGCTAAGATGAAGGAAGTCAGGGCTGTGTAGACCAAACGAAAGACAGCATGATCTGGATATAGACCTTAAAGTCCCAGCCTTGTTCTGGATATGGAAGAGATGCTACCTGTGAAGCTCAAAGCATCATATATGGCAAAACGCTAAGAAATTTATGCTAGGTGGCGATAAATTCAAAGTGCTCACTAGGCATCCAGTTAAGGAGGTATCAAAAAGATGTTGCAATGAGAATTCAGAATTAACCAGAGAATTCAGAACGTATAGCCCTAGATATTTCAATCTTTGGCATGTCCTTGCAATTGAATCCACCATGTGAGACTTAACAGGAGCTGAAAGAAAGGGATAATAGGCTATAGTAGAACTTTTAAGAAGGCTAATATTTAAGATTCAGGATGGGGCAGAGTAGAGACATTTAGAAAAATTGAAGGCAAATTAGAAGGAAATGGAAATGCAGACAGCAGAGAAGAGGGTGCTTCAAAATGACCTTCAGCTTTTACTTTACAATTACCACTCACCTTATTCTTATTATTTTTCTAAGTTTTTACCAACTATACAGTATCTATGTCTTGCGGTCCAGAAGTGGATGTGTTTGCTGGCTTTGGTTTTCTGTACGCAGGGCCCAGAGTTGTTGACTATGCTGCCTTTATGGAATGCAGAAACTAGCCACTGTACTCAGTATCAATCATAACTGCATTCTGTGTAGACTAGCTGAAAATGTTGGACAGCCAAACTCCATGGAAAGTCTTTCCTCATGCCAGTGTCTAAACAGATCTCAGATCTTTCCACACTCGCATCAAGTTTTTATCTGGGATTGCTATATTAAATGGTAATATTTGGCCTAGGATACAAAAACCATCTATCAATTCATAATACCAGTATAAAATTTTACCTTTTAAATTATGCTTTCATGAAAAACAGTCATGATGTTCAGATATAACATCAGAGTAGTAGCTATTTATAACTTTTGCTTTGACTAAGTTTTAGTAACCAATATAAAAGAGATTGCTTATTTCAATATACTTCCACTTCAAATACCCGGATGTAAGATCTATCCTTTTTTTCCCTCAGAAAGAAGAGATTAGTAAAGAATACTTAAGCTCCACTATATTACAATACAGAGACAACCAAGAAAGATAAATCTGCTAAGCTGTGTGAAATAGAAAAAGGGAAAGCCACTGAATTACCTTACTGTTCTTCTCCTCTATTTCTATGCAGATACTAAGCAATTTTTCTGACCTTAGCAGACCTCTAAATGTCTACATAAACTACCTCATATTTAGAAAAAAAACAGTCCATATATATTACTATATATACTACACTATATTTTTGAAAAGAAGTGATATTTTACTTATACGGATCATTGATACAAAAAAATAGCCCATTTTTTTCAAAAATAAAAGCTGCAAAAGAAAAATGAAAACAAAATTAACATTTTAAAAAGTTTCTCATTTCGTTTCTTCAAATGACAAGAAGCAGGGGCTGGAGAGATGGCTCAGCAGTGAAGATCATTTGCTGTTTGTGGTGGTTTGAGTATAATTGGCCCCCATAACCTCATAGGTAGGTGTGGCTTTGTTGGAATGGGTATGGCCTTGTTGAAGGAAGTGTGTCACTGTGGGGGCTGACTTTGAAGTTTTCTGTGTTCAGGATACCACTTGGCATCTCAGGCCACTTCCTGCTGCCTTCTGATGAAGGTGTACCCAACACCATGTCTGTGTGCATGCCGCCATGCCCCCTCCCATGAGGAAAATGGACTGAACCTCTGAAATGTAAGCAAGCCACCATAAAAATGTTATCCTTTGACAGTGTTGCCATGGTCATGATGTCTCTTCACATAACTAAGACCCTGGTCTTATACAGGACCCAGGTCTAGTTGCCAGAACCCACTACATAAAACTCCAGTTCCAGAGAACCCAACTTCCTCTTCTGGTTCCTACAGTCACCTACCCACACACAGTACACACATGTTCATTCAGGCATCATACGAACTTACTAATAAAAGTAAGAAGCAAATAAATCTTAAAATAAGAATAAATGACAAGAACAAAATGATTATGCACCAATAGCCAACAACTTTAAAATAACTTGGTATCGCAGTTACATTTCTATTGCTGGGATAAACACCATGACCAAAAGCAACTTGGGGAGGTAAATGTTTATTTCACCTTTCAGGTTACAGTTCATATCAGAAAAAAAGAAGGGAATTCAAGGTAGGAACTCTGGAGGCAAAAACTAAGTAGAGGTCATAGAGGAACACTGTTTACAGACTTGCTTCTCATAGCTTGCTCGCCCCGCTTTCTTATCCAACCCTGGACCACCTGGGCAGGGGCAGCACCACACATGATGAGCCAGTCCCTTCCAACCATTCATGAATCAAGAAATTGCCCACAAGAAGACCTGCCCACAGGCAAATCTCATGGAAGCATTTTCTTAGTTGAGGTTCCTTCTTCCCAGATGGCCCTATATTGTGTCAAGTGGACCAAAACCTAGATTGACCATTTGGTTTCTTGAAATTAAGAGTATTCTTCAAAGATCGACGAACAATACTTCAGGTACAGATATACTAGTTGGGAAGTATTTCAACTCGTGAAATACTTCACATTAAACAATGTGAGACAAATGGTAGAGCAGAGAACCTTCCTCAGTAAAGGCCACTATAAAGTCTCACTTGTGAATATATATCCATATTAAATATGACAGCCCATTAAAAGACTCTAAATAGCATAAGATATCTACATGGCAGCATAGACACTTTAATTGGTTTTCAATTTACATGCCTTCTTTATATAAACATAATAATATCTTCCAGACAAGTAACCTAAGGAAGAGTGATAAAAAGGTACTAAACAATCTATAAATCCTAAACTGGGTATTATTATCTATATTATCTCATTCATCATGCTTCTTTAAAACAGCTAATATTCTAATTAAATGCCTTAATTACTTACAAATTACATAAGATTCTTTTCAATAATATTAAATTATCTTACTACTTATACTTCAAAGGGATTATCAAAACTTTACATTCTAAAATCTATTTAAATGAATTCTCACTCCAGGGATATGGTCTCTAAACTGAAGGCTGTACTTCTGCTTGGCTCAACGGAGAATTTTCACAGACAGTCCTGCATGCAGTTGTAACTGACGACTATTATTTGAGAAATGATTCAAAAACTGCGTTCAGCCTTGCCATAAAAGAGGTGTCCACTGAGTTTCTGTGAAGTGCAGCGTCTCATTTTCAGGAAATCATTACTGTTAGTCAAATAATGATTTTTAAAATTCGATACTCCTTGTTGGCATTGCATACTGCTCTGATAAATTTTAAGACTTTTAATTGCTTGCTTTTCGGTGGTCTGGTGCAAATAATTTGGTGCAGGAAAAAAATCTATAAAGCGGAAATGATAATCTAACTTTTCATCTAAGTTGATACTTAAAATTGACAGTATGAAACACTACCCATAGCAAGAAATTTGTATAAAAATGAAGGCAAATCAATATATAAGCCACTCTCCCTTAAAGCAATTCTAGTTTTTCTTTAAGTAAACATTTCTATGTATATGAAACTTTCACAAAATAGCAACGAAAGTAGGAAAGCCCCAAGCATATTTTGTAGTACTGTCCCTTGCTGTCAACTCTTTGACCTAGGTCAAAATAAATTCATGTAAACATGATATAAGAATGTGAGGCTACACATGCAGAAAACATAAGGCATTTAGTACTGAAATTTAAACATGTTAAATGTGCATGTTATTATATTATCCTACCAAAAGCTTATAAAGATAAACTACTTGACAAGTAGTCCCTCATTCAATGTTAAAAATGAGACATTCATTTATTACACCCCATGATACAGAAGTTAACGCTCTTTTGTTTTTTAGTAAAACATAAGAAAACTACCCTGTGAAATTGCCCTAAGCTAATGTCTCTTTTCATTTTGAATTAGGTTTGCCTTGCTGTTATTTCAAAATTTGCTGTTTTCCCATTACTTTTTATGCTATAAATATTTATGAGTTATTTAATGAGAAATAATGAAAATTATAACTTGAGGTCAGGCTCTGTGATTATTTTACTTTTTAATCCCTTGTCAAATTCCCACGTTGGTGTAACTGCAATCCTGGTCACAAGGCCTTCAGGAGACTCTGGGTGGGGCCATCTCCAATAAGACTTTCTCCCCATAAGCCCCAAATCTTCAAAAACCACAAAAAGGGATGCATCTGAGTGTCAGCTATATTTTCAAGGAGTAAAGGCAGTAAGAGCAGTTTCTTTGGGCCCAGGAATTTGAAGTTTAAATGTGTTCCTGCATCACCATGCTTAAAGCCTTGTGAGTTACAGGGACAGACCTTACAAATCCCACTGCATACGGCAAGCTAAGAAACTGCATAAAATGGCTTGATAATGTTTATACCTATAGAAAGTGATAGCATTAAGACCAATACCAGCTGTGGAGCCTCCATGGGACCAAACTAGGCCCTCCACATGTGGGAGACAGTGGTGAAGGTTGGACTATCTGAGGGGCCTCTGGCAGTAGGGCCAGGTATCCCTGGTGCATGACCTAGCTTATTGGAGCCCATTCCCTATGGTGGGATGCCATGCTCAGTCTTAATGCAGGTGGGGAGAGGCTTGGTCCTGCCCCAGCTTAATGTGCCAGACTTTGTTGACTTCCCATGGGAACCCTTACCTGTTGGGCAGAGTAGAATGGTCATAGGCTGGGGGGAGGTTGGGAGTGAGGCTGGAGTAGGGATGGGGGAGAACTGTGGATGGAATGTAAAATGAATTTTTTTAAAAAAATCAAATTTTAAAAAGACCAACCAACACCTAGTAGGGTTTAGTGATGAATGCCTTTAATCTCAGCACTCAAGGAGGCAGAGGCAAGTGGATCTTAGAGTTGGAGGGCAGCCTCATCCACAGACGAGTTCCAGGGAACCCAGGGCTACACAGAGAAGCCCGGTCTCAAAAAAAGGCAAAAACAAAAACTACAATAAAAAACAAGACTAAAACCTAGCTCAGTATTCTATACAGCAGGTCAGTAGCCAACCTTACAGAGCTCAGAGGTTTTTATGTGGTAGGAACCACACCAAAAACAAGGTATAAGAACGGTGTTTTATTCTACCCACACAGCCCATTACTTGGTCCCAATTTTAAAACATGAAATTCTAATATGCAGTCGTATTGTTGAATTAACTATCACCAGTCTATGAATAGAAATATCCTGCTTCATAAAAAAAAATTCAGACCAGTACGACTGAGAAGAGAGGGCCTTGCAGTTAAGGTGAGAAGTTGCAAAATGTTACTGTATTAAGGAGACCTCTGTGTGAGATAGAACATGTAGGTCAGGAAAACAAAAGTTAAGAACATGTATATGTTCACAAAGGCATAGGGAACCCCACCAGCCACATGCAATGATCCGCTACTTAGAAGATTTACTCTCCGAATTCTCAGACCAAATGCTATAAGCAATGGACCAGAAAATCCTAAAAAGTTCTCTCATGAGAAAACAAACCAACACCAAGAGTTTATAATACCCACACTTTCTATTATAGACTTTTAGTAAACAGTTTAGGCTGGAATCACTGTGTAGGAGTTTGAGGTTCTATTACTCTAGTTGCTTTGTGTCTCAGAAAAAAAAATTTTCTTCAACTCCCAAGACCAAATCTAGAATATCCAAACTCAGTTCATAAGATCCAATGTTCAAAGTTGGTTAAAAACAGAACATCAACCGTTGAGGTAAATGAAATTCAACACAATGGCACTTTTATAATCCATGCAAAACAAGCTCTTCCATATGTTTCTTATAGACGTGGGAGAATAGAGTGTTTCAGGAATTCACACTGGTATCTTTCTAGGAGGTTTTGGACTGACTTAACACAAGCCAGACTTCCTGTTGAACAAGTTGAACAAACAACCTTCAGAAGAGGTTGTGTTTCTATTACTCAAGTTGGCAGTAGCCCAGTGGTCACCCTGATTTGCATACCATGAAGTACCCCAAATTTGGTCATGTAAATACATAGATGGCAGCAATCTATTAAGAAAGAATACACACAAGTTAAAAATAAACCACCACAGATCAACCAAAACCCAATGGTTTTGTATCTTTCTATTATCCTTAACACAATCACAATTCTTCCAACTTTTTTAAACTTCTCTCTTTTTATTTTTTGGATTTTCAAGACAGGGTTTCTCCGTAGCTTTTTGATTCCTGTCCTGCAACTAGCTGGAGCTAGACTAGGCTGGCCTCGAACTCACAGAGATCCGCCTGCCTCTGCCTCCCAAGTGCTGGGATTAAAGGCGTACACCACCACCGCCCGGCCCTAAACTTCTCTTTTCTATATTTTTTCCATGAACATTTGTGAACTTCTTTGTGTCTGTGTGTACATTTGTTTAGACAAGTTTTTGTTGAAAGTGAAAAACAAGTCACTACCTAGTTCAGGGTTCGCCTTCCCGAGCTCTGGCCCCACTTACTGACAGTGTGGAGCGGGACTGATGCCAGCAAGTGTGCTTTGCGACAGTCCTTTCTGCCTAACAGAACATCTGGAATTCAGATGCCCACA
Source organism: Microtus pennsylvanicus (assembly GCF_037038515.1). Lineage (NCBI taxonomy): Eukaryota > Metazoa > Chordata > Mammalia > Rodentia > Cricetidae > Microtus > Microtus pennsylvanicus. The sequence continues at coordinate 44,486,404 of NC_134585.1, read as the reverse complement.
ATCCAGCCACTGTCACTCTTTGCAACTCATCCTTTTCCTTCTCACCCATTCCTGCTTTAACTGTAGGACCGAGTGTGCCTGGGTAGGACATGTGAAATATTCCATCAATAGAAACAGACCTACGTTATCATCACCCCTCCCTAATCTCGCTAATCTATGTTTCATTCTTTTCTTGATTGACATTTTTTTCTGGAGTCCTTTTAATATTTTCCAAAGCACAATATGGCGCATGTGCGCACAGAGGAAGAGCAGGAAACCCAATGTAATGACAACCTCTACTTCATCTCTTTTCCCCAAGCAGGTTATATTGACAGATTCTTAAAAATGGAAGGCCCAATTGCCAGCAAGAAGGCAGTGATGCCCAAAGTTGTCTCTGTTGTCTCTGCAGACCAACTCACATCTTGAGAAGAAGTATGGAAATCCATGAAAGCCTAACAATGCTCCCACTCATGTTCACACAGTAAGATGAAGAAATAGAAATCGTGTGTGTGTGTGTGTGTGTGTGTGTGTGTGTGTGTAAGGTTCCAAAGGCCTCTCCACTGTACTATGACTATAACATTTTTTATTATCTTTAAATTGGAGGCAGTTCCCTTCCCCTCAATCCACAGAGATGTTCTGTAAACCAGTGTAAGTAAAGTCAACCCTGCTCCATTAAGACCAGCAGCTGATATTCTAGGTCCTTAATCTGTCAAAGCATTTCTCTGGATTGCAGGAAAGACCAGAAATTCATATAAGGAAAAGACAAACGTTAGAGGCCTCTCTTTGGAGAGACAACGTAGTGCCTGGGGAAACAGCTGCTTCAGCTGTAAAAGGTCTGGGTTTGCATCCTGGTTGAGCCGTGCCTGTCAATCATTTTTGGATACCCCTGAAACCCTCAGAATCGGGTAACACTGAGATTCGTGACACCTGGCATGTCTTCTCCACAGGCTACGGTGAGGATGTGAGCACACATGATAAGTCAGTACAGGTCAGCCATGTGCTAGCACGACCAATTAGAGTAATGGCTGGCAAGCAATAAAGAATAGATGTTAGCCAATTTCAGTAACTTTCAATATGGTTTTTAATTTACATCATTGGATCACCCCCTTAATCTCTACTTCTATCTCTTTTTCTCTTCTCTTCATTTTTCTGAAGCTCATTTCCCTTGGAAGCTTTTATTTAAGAGAAGGAATAAGATTTTACCTCTAATGAGATCTTTTCTGATTAGGTCCCAGATAACACAGTTTTCTATCTATATAATATATTGGCCCATAATGCCTAGTGACAGGTACTTGAAAGAGCATTCATTGACAAAGTGAGGTTTCAGAATTTTCCAGAACATACACACACACACAGAGAGAGAGAGAGAGAGAGAGAGAGAGAGAGAGAGAGAGAGAGAGAGAGGAGAGAGAGAATCAAAAATTAAGAACTGTTTACAAACACATACATCAAACATAAAATACAATTTTCCAGAGTCAACTTTTTTCTAATTATAAAACAATATTACTTAAAATTAGAAGATTTACAGAAAAAAAATGTGATCACAATGATGAAGCCCTTCCAACTAACTTCATATAACATTTTAAAAATAGATCGATTTTTTTTCTATTTATACCTATTTAATGTCATTGTCAAATCTAGAGTCAAGCAGCAATTTCAATCAAGGCTAACTCTACAAATATATTCTAATTTGTACTTTGTAAGATGGCTTTACAATACTCATGCATTTTCTCATTCTCTCCGTGAATGTTCGCTGTCACACCTTGTGGAGAAGCAGAAAAAAAAAAACACAGTGAGCATTGCAAAGTGACTCTCTTCTACTGATTACAAAAACAAAATTAAAATCTAATTTCTCTGTTCACAGAACTTTAGTTCTGTTTGGGTCTTTCATAAAAATATGTGATATGTTGGATTAAGTATTGCCCTAAAACTCTTTTTCTTTCTTTTTTTTAGCAAGTATTTCAAAGATCTGTGAAAAACATTTTATTCTTTGATCTTTTTCCTTGGCAAGTTTAGAAAAGGCCACCACCCATGACTAGACGTCATTACGTGCCCCTTACATATGTAGCATCTGAATGGCTCCTAGGATGCCTAGTTTCTAAGCTACAAAGTTCCTTCTAGGAAAGAAAGTACAGCACTGTCTCACTAATTGCAGACACCATGACAGGCTTACATGGAAGCACACCAGCATTCCCAAACACTCGCCAACCCACCACTGCACAAAAGGCCACGGCACTAGCAGAACTAGCTGATTGATAAAGTTAGTGCAGAAGTCCAGGATTAGCCGGAGCTGTTGTATAACAGGATTACATGCTGCAATACTATGTGAAACCGTGCCATAAAGGAAGAGTATTGGCAAGCCCGTGGAAAGCCAGAAAAGAAAATGCCAGACATGAGCGACCAGACAGAGTTTTTAATTTCTGTTTGTCCATGTAAACCCAGGTAATAGTATCATTGAGTCTAGATAGTCAGCAGGTTTGCAATTCTGTCCTAAAACTCATCCACTCCCATTGAAATTCCACCACTCTCCACAATGCTTGCAACAGCCAATGGAGAAGCATTGTGGCCACGGCTTGCACTCTGCCTCCCTTTCCTAGCTGGACTCTGTCAGGCAGCAGCGCATATTAATCACTAGCTGCTGGGGGCCTCCATCTACCTGCTGTCTGCAGCAAGCAGCAAATCTGGCAAATGTTAGCCAACAGGATAGTGTCCAGGACAGGTGGCAGGGGCTGCAGCAGTGAGGACAGATGGACTAACAACCACACGGACAGACAGCGGCACCATTAGACACCATCCATTACTTCCAGGCTCAGAAGAGGGGAAGCCTGCAGCACAGGGGACGTCATTCTTCCACTAGGGACAGGAAGCAGATTAGCAAGGGTTCTGCCTCCCTCAAGCTGGCAGGCTTAAAGTATTTGTTTTTTTGGATGAGAAGGAGCAGGGAATTCAGAAACCTGCTGCTCTTGGAAAGCCAGGCCAGCTCTGGCCTTCTAAGTTAATGGCCTTTTATCTTTCCAGAGTCTACAGTGAACGAGGAAGAATGACTGAATCTCTACTCTTATGCAGTGGCTGGACAATCACATCCCTCCTTCTCTACTCTAGACTGCAGTTGCTTTTGCTTGGGGGACCCATAGCCTGAATGCAGCTTGTCCGGTTGTTCTCCTGTGTGGCTCTGCTTTCCTGAAGGGAAGGAGACACCTACCCAGACAGCATCTTCCCTTCAGCAGGCAATTCTAGGAAGTGGGAGAAAGGCCACTCCGGGTGTGCTCTGTGCCCTGGTGTCACCCCCTGCTCCCTCGCTACACTTCCCTGCAAACAGCAAACTCCAGATGCAACAGGTTCCCTTTGGCTCTTCACGCCAATGGCCTGCCCCAAACACACCTTCTGCATAAGCAGGCCATACCAAGACATCAGTACCAGTCAGGGGAGCTACATACCTCCACCCCAGAGAGAAAAACTTTACTCAATTTGTGAGGACTTCCCAAGGGAAGACAGAGTTGAAATCACCTTTAGCCTCACTCCATGGGCGAGGCTAAGGCGCAAGCAAAGCTCAGCCTGGATGGCAGTACTTGCAAGCAGATCTGAAGCAAACAGCAGCACTATGTCACAGACTCCCGCACCACTAACTACCAACCCCGGCCTCTCTCCATCCCCAGGAAAATGGGGCACGGGGCAGAGGTCCCTGCAGGGTTGGTGGGTTCTAAAGACAGGGCTGTGCGATTCTCAATCCCTGTCGGCATCCTTCGGGAACCAAGAAGGCCCCAGAGGTCTCCTGGAAGCCAATAATGAGGAAACCCTGTTTTATTCAGACCAGAGTCGTCAATCAGCCTCTGTCATTATCAAAAACTTTGGACTGCCAGTGGCATTACATATGAATAAGAAAATGTGTCTTCGTACAGTTATTCTGTGTTGAAGACTAGGAATACGAGGTTAAAGAGGAGCAGGAAGGCAGGTTACCAAAGATGGCAACTGCCCAAAAAAGACCCAATCTTGCATTGTAAATGAATGAGTACCAAAACGAACTCTAAAAATAAGCATTTTTATTATATAAAGACCAGCACCGTTCACTGTTGTAACTCAGATCGGCTCAACAACTCCAAAGAGGAGCTTGCCCTCCGCACCCCACACCTCCACCACCACCCTTTTCTCTACTCATCCCCTAGTCCCTTAATCTGCCCTCAGTCCAGGGCCCTTCCATTGGGTGGGATCAGCTTCACTTAGCTCTGCATATCTCCCCCTAAGGTGGTAGCCCTGTCCACCTAGTCCTCCTAGGCACTCCTGTCTCAAGCCATCCTCCTGGGGTCCTAGGTTTCCTGGCTCTGTAGGGTCCTTTCCTTCCTCCGGACTCCCAAGTCTCTACCCTGCTCAAGCCCGGGGACCCTAGCCCCAAGGTGGGCACCTCTGCCCGCACCCCTGCACCCTCGGCAGCCCCTCCCCCACACTCAGCCAAGAGGACCGGGTGAGTGAGCGGTGAATGGACGGATGAAGGCATCACCACCACCGAGGGATGGATGGCGCGCCTTACAAGGGGGGGGGGGGGGGAAGGGGGGGGCTTACTTGAGCATGGCCTCTTCTTTTTCCTCCTCTTCCTTCTGCCGGTCCATCACTGCCATGATAATGTTCCTCTCTTCCTCGGTCAGGTGGCTCAGGTCAGGCAGTTCTTGCATAGGGGGAGGCACCGTGGGTGGGCGAGGACCGCGGGGCCCCACGGCTGAGGACATTTTCGTGGCCTGCCCGCCCCCTCGGCTCGCTGGCTCTCGCTCTCACCTTTCGGATTCACGCCCCGCAGCTGCGCCCCTGCTTTCCAAGCTTACAGCGTAGCCCTCCCGGCGGCGGCGGCGGCGGCGGCAGCAGCGGAGCCGGGGACAGAGAGGACCCAGTCTCTCATGATGCTCTGCCTCCCGCCGAGCCCGGATGCTGCCTTTGTTTGGGTCGCCCTGGCGAGGCTCGGGGCCGCCTGGCCGCCTCCCGCAACCCAGCCTCGGCCGGCGGGGGCGGGCAGGCGGAGGCGCGGCGAGGGGGCGAGGGCTGGCGCTGGGCTCCCGAGCGCGGCCGGGCGCGGGCTGGGCTGGCGGGCCGGGGGCGGGGCCGGGCCGGGGCCACCCGACGCTGCTCGCTCGCGGGCTCTGCTGCCTCCAGTTTGGGGCTGCGGGAGGGAGAGGGAGAGTTTGGGTGTCAGTTAGGCGGAGTCTCGGAGCTTCGCTCCCGGGTGATGCTGCTGCTCTCGCAGACATAAGCTGCCAGCCACTCAGTCCCGGAGCCGCTCCGCCCACGGGCACCACCCACCCACTCCCCGGTCCGAGCCACGCGTGCCCCGGCCGCTCACCCCCACTCCTCAGCCCCACGCTAGCCAACGTGCATACTCTGCTGCTTGGTCTCTCCCCAGGTACCCCTCACCCTGAGTCATCCTCCCTCTCCAGGTCTTGGTCCATGTCATCCTTCTCAACCCTATTTTCCCCTGGGTTACATTAATCATCTTCATCCTCGCTACAGTCTTCATCATTGATGTTATTTGAGCACCCACAGTGTTTGGAACGGCAAAATGGAACACCCTCTAGATCTATTTTTTTTCCCTTCCTGCCACCATGTCGTTCTCCTGAACTCGTCAAGTGTGCACAGCCCCAGTAGTGTGTGGTTTTCTGGATAATTTTGGTACACACACATACACACATCCAACAACATGAACCCTGAATTGTCATATTCTCCAAGGCAATCTCTTTCTTGACGGGTTCTCTCTAGAGTTGTTCTGCTATGTATCCTCATTTCCCCTTCAAGACTCCCCACCACACAGTAACTCTTTAATTTGCCATTTGGGGCACTGGGTAGCCCCATCAGACCGCCGAACTGCACTTCGCTGGTGCTTGTCAGTGGATTATCTACTCTAATTCCTCCAGTGGTGTTCGCTAGCATCGTGTACTCACTTCTCAGCCTCCGTGGGTACTTCTTCAGCAAGACTGATGCCAGGGGAAGAAAAACACCCGCCCCTATCCCATCGTATTTAGAAGCTTCTGCTCATTGCCTGGTGCAACTATAGGTAGTAAGGAGGAGCTTCTCTTGCTGATAAAGGCAAAAATTAATAGACAATTCTTTCAAAATGGGTCATGTTACTGGCTTTGAAACCTGGCGACTGAATTTTGTTAATGCAATTATAAAAGAATCGATAGAGAGAAGGGCTCAAATTGAGCCATTTCCCAGTAAGGCTCTCATAGCCATGATGATGAAAGAGCTGATGGGCTGCTCTCCTGGGGAAGTCTTTCTGGAGTTCCACAAGCAAGACAGTACTCTGCTCCTTCTCCAAGCCTAACTTTGTGAGTAGGAGGAAGAGGAATTGCTGGCGTAGCAGTAGCGGAGTGCGTGGCACTAACATCTTCCAATTTAAAGACCTTAGAATTTACTTGATTTTGCCTGTAATGTGGACACACGTATTTGAATTTTCTCTGTCATCAAATGCTCATTGCCTGTTGTATTCACTTGGTGAATAACTAAATCGTTCTCTAACCAGAACTCTTGGAATTATTTGAAGCAGTGACCCGGTCAGCTTCAGTCTTCCCCAGAGTGAATATAGTCAGCTTACCCAGCTAGCAATATGCAGCAGTATTGTTTCTATCTCTGGCCCTTCTAGGTGTCTGACTTTGGACACACTTATTGTGCCCACTGTCTTCCTTCTCTCTCCCCTTCTCTCCTTTTCAAATACTTATCAAGAGTATTATAAGCAAGAACAATCTTTGGTTCCTAAGTGTTTATTAATACCTTAGAGTCATCATGCTTACTTGTGCCACCTGATACTGGGAGATATATATATATGTCACTTAAGAGGCTATCACTGAAGGAAGTGTGTAGTCCACTAAGCTTTCCACTGATTTTTCGTAAGTGCTGATGTCTAGCCAGATTTACTCTTTCCTCCAATGAGCTGATAGAACACTCTGAGGAGCATCTTTTCTTCGCTAAACAAAAAAATGCTTGTGTCTCCCCGTCCATTACATATTTAAGAAGATGGGAAGACCAACGGGCCTGGGTTGGCATTCTGGCTCTACCCCATACAGTAGGAGCCTGCACAAGTGACCGTCCCCGCGTCTGTGTAAAATGTAATAGATGTATGTAACTCAGAATGGATGATGAGTATGATAAGACATTTGTAGCGTTTTTATCTCTGTGAGAACCACTTCCTATGCTTTGGGTTTTCTCTCTATCTCTCCGAAAAATACTTTTATTTTTCAGACACTAGAAGGAGCTGCGGTGTAGACAGCTCAGTCACCAGGCCAGATGTCCACCTCTGCGGAATCAACATGGAAATGCAAATAGGCCAGGGACAAAGGCCACATCTACAGGAGGTTCACATCCACGTTGGTTTTCCGGAAATTCTTCTAAAATATAAAGAAAGGGATTATAAAGCCTCAGTGAAGATGAGACTTGGCGGAATAACACTCGACAGCGACAACGATTTAGCAAACAATAATGATGCTTTAATTTATCTTGGTTGCTATAATAAAATAACACTGGTGGGGTAGCTTATGTAACAGAAATTTGTATTTGAAGGTTCTAGAAGCTGAAAAATCAAGGCACGATGTCAGCAGGCTTAAAGATGGCTTCTGTATGTATACATCCTTGGTGTCTCTCCCTCCACAGGCATGAACACTTTTCCTACTAGATTAAGACCCGATGTTTATAAACTCATTTAACAGTATTTACCTATTTAATTTAGATGTTGTGGGAGCTGATAAGATGGCTTAGCAGGTAAAGGTACTCACCATGAGGCCTGACAACCTGAGTTTGGTAACCAAGACCAACATGGTCAAAGCAAGAACCAGCATGCACAATCACACAATCAAATAGATAAATGCAAATAAATAAACAAACAAACAAAAACATGACTCTTGTCTCTGTATATAGCTGTATTTAATAGAACTGGAGAACTGGAGGATTTCATGACAAATTTTGGGGAAAATATAATTCATTACATAGAAATTTGTCAGAATTACTTGGGGAATTAATTGACTGCTTACCTATATTATCTAAATAGCAATACAAAGAAAACTGCTTCTCAAATATACTTCTGTTCATAGCTACCTTACCAGGCCATTAACATGAGTGTTAAATAAGTTAAGGGAATAAATGTCAGTGTGTGTATACATGACAGCACATGGTGTTTCTCCTTCTTTATCCAAAGCAAATTTTGAGAGCACAAAAGAATAGGTTTTTTTTTTTAATCTACATGCAGAAAAACAGAACTTCACCATACTTAGGTAAGCAAGCAAACAGGTAAGTTATAATTTCCCAAGTGCACAGCACAGCTAGTTGGTTCCTGGAGCACTCCCCTCAAACACGTTCAAAGGATTGGGGAAATGTGCACAATAGTTCTCTCCCAGAAATTCACAAGGCACATTAACAAATAGAAAAGTGCTAAGGTATAATCATTTGCTGCAGTAAGGAAACCTGCTTTATGTGGTGGGTTGCCACTTCCCAAATGCATTGGGCCATTGTTTCCTGATGGGAAAACATGCTTCAGTGAAGGTTTGGAGGAAAACTTGACTTACAGACCTTAATTAGAAGAGCATGAAAGGACTGATATATTTCTCCTTGTTTGACCAGTATTAGTAAAAAGAAATCAAAATTACCCACTTCCAAGACATGTTTCAAATGTCCCTGAAGGCAAAAAGAACACTGTTTTGAACAACAGTCTGAAACTAACCGAAGCTATTCTTTCCACTGAGGCTCTCAAAATCATCATCTCTCTAAAATTGGACACTGAAGTTCATTATTAATTTAATTCAATTAGCTGAGGTTTTAACGATAGAGTAGAAAAATCACTGACACAGTTTGAGCCCCTCATTACCCTTTGAAAGCTGTGGTCAGTCTTATTGCCTTCAAAATCAAATCATCCAAAATTCAAATGGTGACCTTATTTAGGAAAGGTTCATCCCCAAATTAGCTTAGATGAAGTCGTTTTGGATTAGGTGTCCTTATAAAAGACGAGAACACGGACACCCAGGAAAAAGGAAGCCATGTAAAAAGACACAGAGACACACGTGGGAACAAAGTCCATGAGAAAACAGAGGCTGGGAGTAAAATCCTGCTGCCACGAGACAGGAAATGCCAGGAGTCATTAGAAACTAGAAGCAGCCAACACAGAGCCAATCCCAGAGACTTCAGAAAAGGAAAATTGCCCTGATTAACCACTTGGTTTTATAGTCTTAGCTTTTGCAATTGTGAAAGAATAAATGCCCATTCTTTCAAGCCATGGTTTGTAGCATTGTTATAAAGTACCCCCAAGCACACAGTATAGTAGCGATATATATTTGGATGTATCAGTAGATAACCCTGAGTTCTATTTTGCTTAACTATTAAGCAGCACAACATCTGCCTTCAAGAGTTTCAGTGAGCAAAAAATATAGTAGACATGTACACAGTGCCTAGCACGTAGAAATAATTCTTTTATTCTTTTACTGTTCATTGACCGAGGAGTTGTTTCGTGTGCAGTGCTAAGAGAATGTGTGATAGGGAACCGTGGTGAATTAGCAAATGGTGGCCATAGAAACAGGAAATCCATGTCCTGTTTTGTGAATAAAGTTTTACTGGAACACAGACAACATGGTTTCTTTCATGTGTTATCTGGGCCCGTCTTCCTGCTGCAGTGGTAGAATTTAGCAGATGCAGCATAGCCCACGTGCACCAAGCTTAAAATAATTATTTTCCACCTCTTTATGAAAAGAGATTATTGACTCTTACTCTAGATGATCACAATGCTGCTGAGAGAGACAAACTTGAGCAAACACACAAGAATGGTACATGATAATTAACCAAGACAGTAATGTGCCACATGCAATAGGAATTGTTATTCCTAAGGTAGGGGTCCTGTAAGGAAATACTTGAGGGATGAAAAGAACCAACATGAGGAGAAGTAAGCACAGATTATCATCATAGATGTGGTAGGGACGAGGTCCTGAATCAGGAAAGGCCAGTCCTGGAGGAACAGAAAGTAGGCCAGCGAAGCAGGGTCACTGTGAGGGGGACGAGACGATCTCCGATAGGACATTGTCAAGCAGAACAAGGAGTGCCATTTTATCCTTGTGCACCCAGGAGCCAATAAAGAACTGAGCAAGGAGTTACATTTTTAAAAGATTACCTGTGGGTGGCAGGGAAATGGGCGGCAACAAGGGAGAGTGGGCACAGGACGTCTGGCTGGAGGAAATTAAAATGTCCTGGAGTAATGTGAAGTAGTAGTGTGAACATATTCAAGATGTGCCTTCTGTCCTGGATCTGGAGGTCTGTAGAGATGGAACGTAGACTATGTGATGAGGGGAATGATTAAGATTCCCATTTCGGCCTAAGGTGTAAGTCAGTGGTTGTGGATCTATTACTGATATGAGAAATGTGTGTATGACCAGGAAGGGCATGTGTTGTAAGGATACAAACAAATTTAAATTGGCAATCGATCATTCTATCCAAAATGTTTTTCTAAAACTTAAACATATGTTTTCCTTTTTGTTTTTAAAGACACACGCACGTGTGTGTGTGTGTGTGTGTGTGTGTGTGTGTGTGTGTGTAAGTGCATGACAAGTAGGTACCAGGCCAAAGGAGGCCAGACAAGGGTGCTAGATTTCCTGGAGCTAAAGTTAAAACTGGGTATAAGTCTTCCAGTGCAAGTGCTGAGAACTGAATTTATCTCTAGAAGAGAGCCATCTCTCCAGTCCCCAATGGTTTTTCTATCAAAGGTTGGTCTGAGAGCCAAAGGGGCTTTGTTATTCTTAAGATGATGAGAAAAGTGAAGATTCCATTAATGTCAATCAACAGAAGTTAGCACACATATGCCTACTCATAGAGGGTCTATGGACAAAGAACTAGTCAGCAACTTCTCTGAGGGACAAATAAGTAGTAGACTCTTGGTTGGTTCAATTTTCTACACATACATTGAAATTATTTAGCTTTGATTTCTAAATTTTTTTTTCAAGTAAAACACTATTTTCGAACGTCAAGCACGATGCTGACATGGAACTTGGCTAGCAGGTGGACTTCTTCCTAGAGGTTAGGCTTTTCACATCCATTGCTGTGTAACCTTACACCATTCCCATGAACGCCAACACGATCTACCACACAAGAAAGGCTTTTATGGGAAATGATAAGATGCCCTAGCTTCTCAAAGGACTTCGGCATGTGCTCCCATCCTATTGTCATTGGTGTGGATGCCATTTACCTAACCATGCCCTGGTTTGGGTGGTAAATTAAAAGTCACTTTATTTATATGCAGTTATAATAATTTGCTAAATTGTAGTCTTTCTGGCTTCAAAGAACGTTTGGCTCGCAAGAGATGCTGCTGAAAGTGTTTGGCTGGGGCTGAATATCAGATTTGGGCTCAAATTCAGGCAAATACATATTTTAATCTAAAATTTGGTAAGGCTCCACTATTGTCGTTTTATTTCATGAGAAATTTCAAATGCGAGATGCTTCTGCCCTAGGACCAAAACGGGCTTTACCTTCTTTTCTTCTGGCAGGCCATTCCACAATTAATATTCTTCTCTCTTTCACTTCTCTCCATTTCGTACGTATCTTCTGACTTGCCACCATAGTTCATGGCCTCTGTTGCCCCCTTCAGAGGCGGCTCACCCTCATCCTTTCCAAACATAGAAAGCTTAAATGGCAATGTTTTAGAATAATTTCTCCACAATATAATCTTTCCCAAACTCTGTTTTTGCACTGAATAATTTTAGCTTTGGTATTATGTGTTATGAATAGTTCCATCTTAGATTCCTTAACAGTTTCCTAGCATCATTCTTTGAAGAATGCCTTGTGAAATTTTCCATTAAGTGGACAGAAGTGACAACGTATTAATGTCAATCAATCTAGTCAAGCTGTGAGTTGCCTTTCCCAATTATGACGGATCTCTCTCTTAAAGAGTGTTGCAAATTAACTTTAAAACAAATTGTTACATCTCACCTACCTAAAAATCTAAAAGCACCATAAACAGAAAAGATTTAGATAATAATTCCTACAAACAGATTGCTATGTAAGCGACTACATTACAACAAGTTAAAAATTATTTTGCTAGACTTGTTTGACTTGATTTATATTAAAATAACATTTTATTTCAACAGAGACACCTCAAAATAAAATAGAAACAAATGGTCCTTCCTTTGTTTTTGGATGTGATTTGGGCACCAAATGCTGGCAATGCCTGTCCTGGAGTAGACAATCACTTTTACTAATGTAGCCAAGATTCTTTCAAGGAAGCGGGAAACCTATTAAAATACAGACTTGGCTCCCTGTGCTGGCCCCACAGACCTGAGTGCCACAGATTAAACAAGACTTTGAATGTTCATAAACTTGAATTTCTTCATCTCTATAAGGGAAAGTCAAATTATCTTCTATAAATGCTCTTAACATTTGTATGGTAGTAATATTTCTTGAGTCTGTGGCATGTTCCAATCCTGTTTTAATTGTTCTACATGAATTATCATATCTCCTCTTTAAATAATGGGCATGCAGTAGTAATATCTTTAGGGCCAATATTAAGCCCAACTAGATGGTACAGATAATATTCTCTTTGATTCCTCAAGAACAGCTTTCGGGTAATTATTTTCCATCCAACCAGCAAACTCCCTCCTATTCTTCCATTTATTTCCTCCTTTATTGATTGTTCTCCCTCAATCCTGAGTGTTATGCTCAGTTCTCTCCTCTTTTGGACCCTAATATCTATGTGCACTCAAGGACAGCATTATTAATACCCCATAGATGGTACGTATATATTCCTAAATATATAAATTCAATCTGTTCAGTCTACATTGTGTTTCTTGTATGTGTGTTTTCGGGGCTCATTAGTTTGTACTTATGTGTTCTGCCTAGGGAAGACCAGTCCTTAATTGCCTGCAGTTCTTTATGTAGGGGTAAAACCTCATGGTCTGTCCCTCCATCCACTTTAGCATGTCTGTTGCTGTCTCTGTTCAGCTCATGTTTAGATGAATTTAATTATGTAGCTTCTGACATTCCTATGAGATACAATCTCATAGCAAACTCCCTGACCTTCTTGCTCTTATAATGTTTTCACCCTCCTTTTCTGCAATGATCCCTGAATAAGTAATATACCTATTAAGTAATATAAGGATCAGGCGTCTCCCCATCCATGGGGTTATCTCCCTCTAGCATGCTTGAGAGATGAAATGAGCAGAGTATGCTGTCTCATATTTGCTCTCTAAATTTTACTACCTTCTCCTGCTATTCATTTGGCATATTTTTCTTCTATTTTCCAAGACCAACTGTACCTTCTTCTAAAGGCCAGATGAAATTAAGAGATTTCCAGCTTCCAGCACCATCCTTACAGTGCTTCAGAACCATCAGAGTGGAAGAGTCAGAAAGCTGGGAAAGTTTGCACTTACCCACGACCCTTACTTCTCTCTTTTACCTCCACAGATAGGTAAATTCCCAGGGCTTCATCAAGACTGATATCTTAGTCTGTTTGAGTTGTTAATAGATGGGGTAGTTTACTGTCCACAGTCCCATGGGCTGATAATTATGATATATGAAGGTGATAGAATTGAAACCTGGAAAGAACTCTTTGCTACAACATAGAACTCATCTTCTTTCAACATCCAGACAAAGGAAAAGAAAAAGGTTCCAAGATCCTCTTTCGTAGAAGATACTGAACTCATTCATGAGGGTTCTACCCTAACCTAACTGTATGTTAAACACCTAATTTGTTTATTTCATGGCACTGAATATTAAGTTTAAACATAAAAACAGCATGTTCTATGGTTCAACTATGTGTTGTCTTCAGCAATAAGGTCTTACCCTCAAGTTCTGAGCAGTGATGGAGAGCACTCACAATAGTTGTGTATTTTACATCTTCTCTGTGACAGTGTTACAGCATATGCTGTGAGTATGGTTAGTGAATCTTCTTGAAGATAAAGGCAAGCATAGTAGAATTAAAAAACCACAAAATCACTGTTTTTATTTAGTCCAAAGGAATTGTGGTTCGCGTGATTAAACCTCTTCTCCATTGTCTTTGATTTTTAAGTTCCTGCTTCTCTTACCAATCCCCAGACCTAACAAATGTTGTATTTTCAACAAATAACAGAATTTTGGAATACAGTGTTTTCCGTGTTTTTCAGTGGAATTTGTGTTGTGGCAAGCATTTTCAAGTTGCACCTACCGAGATGCTTAACTGCCTCTGACATCAAGAGTTTAGCTGATCACAGATCAGCTGTGGCCTAAGGCTAAGAAGCTAACTCACCTCATATTCTTTATCAAGAGAGAGGCTCCATTCAGTGACTGTTCAATGCTGTGGGAGAGAAATAAAGATTCACCTCTTTATTTTGATTAAAGAATGGATATTTTAACTTCAGAGATCTTTATGCAATTGATGGAATTAATTTAACTAATTTTAATTAATTTAACTAAATTAATTTAACTATAAAGAGTTTAAACTTCCTCACTTACTCCCATCAATCCTTTCTTGATGCTTGATTCCCTCCCGGGTATTCTCAGAAGTACATCACAACACACTCTCACACGCTAATCATAATGTATTAGACTTTGATTTTCAGGGAACCTGAGCTGCATCTGTTGCTCCCAGAGTGAACTAAGAATGTGCACTCAAGAGTGGGATACTTGAGCTGACCCATCTGCTATACAACTAGCAATGCAGACACCATAACTGTGAGGCTTAGAATATATAACCCTTGCTGCTTGGCAGCAATCCAAGCAACAAAATTTTTCCTTACAGTGAACTGGCATGGAAAATCAGTTGACAATTACAGTATCCCAGGTATTGTGAGTTACGGAAGAAGTATAATTATGGACTATGCTGTTGGATGGCTGCTGTCAGTGTTGATCAAAGCATTGGAAACAGACACACAAGAAACATTGACTGGCTTAGAGTGACTAGTCACTAATGAAATTTCAGGCATAGGTGTTGAATAGCATCACTGCCAGATGCTCTGGTTGCCATGGCTGAAAAGTAACCATCCTCAAAGTACCTTGATAACAAAGGGATTACGTGGGACTTTTAAGATGTAATTGGAATATGAGGTTAAAGACCTTTTAAAAGAAGCTTCACATAGCATTTGATTAATTTGTCCTTGTACCTTCTGTCGTGGAAGGTTATAGGGCTCCTTCTCTGTAAAGATTCAAGGAACAACTTTCACCAGATATTGAAACTTGCTGATATTATGGCTTTGATTTTCTCATCCTTCAGATCTGTGAGTAAATAAATCTCTGATCTGTATAAATTACCTTGTCTCAGGTATTTTGCTGTAGCAGCACAAAATAGACTAAGACAGCAGAATATAGGAAAGCTAGAGACGAGAAAAGATGTGATATGATTCAGACCCAGAAAAACTATGTAAGTGGTTGAATTCTAGGTCTCAGCATATCTGCTATGCCAAGATCAGATCTGAACTGAAAAGGATTAGAAACCTGGGTCATGGAAGGAAAAACCACACACCAATGACCAGCAAATAAGTTACTCAAGAGAGTCCAGGGTTTTCTAAGTTGAGATGTGACCAACATACTTGAAAGTCAGTATGGTGGTTTGAATGAACCATATACTAATACCAGCAAATAAATTACACAAGAGAGTCCAGGGTTTTTCAAGTTGAGATGTGACCAACATACTTGAAAGCCAGTGTGGTGGTTTAAATGAGAATGGCTCCCAAAAGCTCATGCATACGAATGTTTGGTCCCTAGTTGGTGGAGTGATTTAGAGAGGAATTAGGAGGTGTGCTCTTATTGAAGTAGATGTGGCCTTGTTGGAGAAGTGTGTCACTGGGCAAGGGTTTTGAGGCTTCAAAAGCCCAATCCAGACCCAGGGTCTCCTTCTCTGCCTCCTGTTTATGCATCAGATGTAAGCTCTCAGTTCTTCCTACAGCACCATGCTTGACTGTCTGCAGCCATGCTCCCTAACATGATGGCCATGACTCATGGTCTGAAATTGCAAGAACGCTACTAATTAAATATTTTCTAAGTTGTCTTGGTCATGGCATCTCTTTACAGTAATGGAATAGTGACTAAGAAAATCAGTAAGAATATTATCTTGCAATGTATTCCTATCATCCAAAATATGATGCCAACAAAGTAATGGAAGAGACTTTTGAATGTGTTTCCAACCTGAAGGAAGCACACCATAAAAGATGAGGTATCAGTTTCCAGAATGCAATATGAATACCGAGTGAATGGTGAGTAACTGATTCTATCCATCACTATGAGGTTACAGAACAGAATGCGGGGAGTGTGGGAGCTAGTTGCTAGAATCTTTCTTTCATGTATAGAGAGATACATACATTCCTCACCTATTTGTTTCTTTCATTAGTTTACTCATGGTTTTATAACAAAATGCAATACTCAGGGTAAATTATAAACAAGAGAAATCAATCTATCACAGTTCTGAATGTCATGAAGCCCAAGATGAAATTATGTGTTTAGCTTTTGCATTCAAGGAAAAGACATCAACATTTCCTGACCCAATTGTTTTCCCCAAAAAATTGTTCCCATGTTCATTGAGCAAGGCACAGCATCAAAGAGTAAATGTCAAATATCACTCAAGTACTAAACTGTTTATCAAAACATGTTTTTCTGACTCTTAGGTCCTCTCTGCACTCTATCAGGTTATCACTGTGGCCATTACATGCTTGCTCAAAAGAGAGAGGGAGGAAAGAAGAAGAGAGAAGGACAGAAGTAAAAAAATATAAAAAAGTAATTTTCATGGCTGGTGTGAAGTGACAAACCTTGTGACAAAAGGGAGCTTAGGCAAAAAAGAGCTCATTCAGACTCATAGTTTCCATGTATGGTCTTTGCTGGTGGTGGTGGTGGTGGTGGTGGTGGTGGTGGTGGTGGTGGTGGTGGTGGTGGTGGTGATGGTGGTGGTGATGGTGGTGGTGATGGTGGTGATAGTGAAAACTTCAAACAACAGACAGTGTTTCGGGAATGACAGTCATGATGTAATATCCAATTTCCACAAGCAGTTACATTTGATTAAAACTAATTAAAATGAAACAAAATTTTAAATAAGAAACAAAAATTAGATTCTTAGTTTTATTAGCCACATGCCAATCACCCAACTACAGTGCTAATGACTGCAGTATTGAACAATGTCCCATCTAGACAAAATGCTTCATTGGGCTGGCCCACGCAGACTATCATTATTATGCAATGGACTAGATGTTGATGCCCAATTCAGGTTCTCTTGTTTTCCTTTCTTTTCAGTGCTGTGTCTAGCCCTTGACATGGCAACTGCTCACATGCAGAGTAGGTCTGCCCTCTTTAGTTAAGTTCCTCTAGAGAAACCCTCGCAGCTACACTCAGAGGTATGTTTCCTAAGTGACCCCAAATCTTTGGCAGTAAAGATTTACAATCATAGCAGAAATATCCTCAGTTCAATGGAGTTATCTTTCTTTTACTCATTGTTCATTTATATATTTCATTAGATAAAATTTTAATGGCTATCCACTGTCATATTTTATGTAAGAACTGGGAATGTGGGTATGATCTCTGTCAAATGAAGCTTACAATTTAGTTAAGAATAATCAACAAATTAGCAATTATAACTATTAAAAGTATTATGGGAGGCAATATATAGAAATCTAATACCTAATTTATGCTGAAAATCTTCCTTTCAAATGAGTAGGAGATAGGTAGACCAAAGAGTGTCGAGCAGAGAAGACACCCAGAAAACTTTCTGTTTGTGAACTTAGGATCTATGAGGAACTGAAATAATGGGAGTATATCTTAGTCAGCCCAATAGGACTTCATCCTTGATGGCACATTGAATGTATACATTGGGCACTGTGGTTGGGTAATTGACGTGGCTAGTGAAACTCAAGATCTGAAATTTAAATTTTGTTTTATTGTAATTATTTTTCCTCAAATTTAATGATGTGTCACAACTGGCATTTATATTGTGCACCAAAGAAATAGAATATCACCATGATTGTAATGACATTCTGCTAGATTGTTCTGTAGGAAACAGAGGGTCTGATGAGACTAGAGAAGTAGTTAGGGCCAGAGAGCCAAGGTCTGTAGATAACATGAAGAACTATTGCTTTTTATAATAAGTGGAGGGGCAGTCATAGAAAAATATCAGGTAGTAGTGACATGGATAGCTTATATTGTACAAAGATTTCACTAAGGATCACCATGCAATAATTTAAAGAAGAAAAGCCATTGAGCCAGATAAAATTATTTCTCAGTGGTAAATTAGTACCTGGACTTAACTCATATACTAAATTCTGAATGTATTCTAGTCCCTCATAGCAATTGGCATGATATTGGATGTGATCTAATCTCAAAAACTTTAAATCACTTGTATATTACTTAACAACAACTAGCACAAAGTGAATGCTATGTAAGTTGTTAATCTATTCTATAATTCAAGGGATAATACGAAAATTGTCTATACATTTAGTCTGTGGTAAGATAGAAACCCCACAGATACAGAAGGCTGACTATACATGTACTTGCAAACTGTGTCATGTTTTATATATTCGCTTCATTGTCTCATTTGTCTCAATTAGGCCACAGTCCCTCCTAAACCTTTGAATTCTACTTTTTAGGGTTAGGCAACAGACTTATACTGGGCCTCCAGCGTCCTCTGATACCCTGTGTACCAAGTTGGCTATCTCTATATTCCCAATCTAAGATTTCATTTTAAAATGTCTCCATCTTTACTCTGATCCACTATTCTTCAAAGCTCAAACTATGAGAATTTGCCTTTCTACATTTCATGTTCTTTATTTCTGTCTGTCTGTCTTACTTGACTTTCTTTTCTCCTTCCAGGTTTTTTTCCTATTTTTAAGACTTGTCTCAAAATGGAATAATTTTCTAATTAGTAACCTTAGTTAAACATAACACCATTCATTCCTGAGATAATGCTTAATTACTGGGACATATTAATCTACCCATGATATACTTTAAGATAAATATAGCCTTTAAGCTGAGTCATACTCAAATTATTAGAATAAATCTTGTAGACTATTTACTTGTATCAAAGGAAAATCCTCATAATAACAGCATACCCAGACTACAAAGTCCCAAATATCATTTTCCTGGTAATGTCTCTGGACTCAGCAAGTAACAGTACTGTAGAACTTCTAAGAAAGGAACTGACTTACAGTTTCCTCTCATGCAACTGTGGCATCATAATAGACTTGGTTTTCCAGACCAGGAGAGAAATCTTCCCTGTTTCGAGTCAAGCATTTTCTAGGAACTATAAGAAAGCTCATACTTTAATGCAAAGAGCTGGGTATGTAGATGCTTTTTTTAAAAAAAAAATTCCTTTGCTGTTCACACATAAAGTTTAGTCAATGCAGAATCACAAGTCAATAATGAAATGAAGATATGTGAGCATTATCACAACAAAAGACCCCTGACCACAAAAATAGGACCCTGTCCTGTCCTACTTGTTCAGGAAAAGAAACCAGGATAAAATGAGACCATGCAGTCTGCACTTTGCCTTTTACAATAATTGATACATGGTCCCTGACTCAGTTTCATCAATATTAATTGAAGAGCCATGATGTCACTGGACAGATAATGCATAATGGCAATCAATAGAAAGATTAAAAGCTTTACAGAGACTTTTCAGTTAGACATCTAAAGAACTTAGACAACATCACCCTCTTCCTCTCAATGAAGAAAAAACATAAGAAATAGAAACCAATAGTGTTTTCTATATATAAGACCTATGAGTACATCACCAACCTAAAACTTGGAGAGACAGATGAATTCAGAAAATCGTAGTCAAGATCAACTCACTTGGAGTAGGGTGACTGAAACTAATAGCTGGTAGGAACAAGCAAATGGTAGCATTGACAGACTGCTGGAGACTGTACTGGTTAGTATAAACATAGGGGCAGGGCTCTTAGGATCTGAATTCTTAGCAGTTTTCTTACATTTTATCATTTCAGCTCTATGGTCTCCACCAGGTTCTGATATTGGGAAGCCAAGAAAAAAAAATCTTCTCTTGTTTTAAAGGGTAAAAATTTCAAGTAAACATTGAAAACTACCCAGATTTTTCTTCTCTTCTACAAGAGATGATTTTCTAGGAGTAACAGGTACATTGAAGCCTTATGTCACCCAGAGCAAAGCATCTTTCTCCCATCCAAGAGGCAGCACACTATTGTGGAAATTACAGACAAGGGAAACAGGCTCAATGAAAGATGAACTTGATCATAAGCTATAGAGAGCACTCCCTTCTACAATTCATTATCAAATCAAGAGTGCTCCAGAATGATGGGCTTATAAATCACAGCAGAGAAAGCCTCAGAGATCACTCACACCATTTGAGAGGGTCTTCCTAAGGAATCTCAAAGATAAGATATGTGAAAGGAACACCCTAGAGCATTCTGAAATCTACAAAAGGAACATGTAGCTCAACTATTGGTCAAAAAGGCATAAACAACTAAAGGCTTTTCCCCTAGTTTTTTATACCACATATATAAGTAAACATTCATGAACAACACTAAATGTACTGAGTAGGCTTTATTTATATAAATGTGTGTAGGTATCAATATTTAAGAATTGGTCAGAAACCCTTGGGGGGTGATATGGGATTAACTTCTATGTTCTATTAATATTGTTGGTTAATAAAGAAACTGCTTTGGGTCTAAAGCAGAACTAGGCCTGAAAAACTAAATGGAATGCTGGGAGCAAGGAGGCCTAGTCAGAGAGAAGCCATGCAGCCTCACCAAAGCCAGACAGAACTTTAGCCAGTAAACCACAGCCATGTGGCCATACACAGATTAACAGAAATGGGTTAGATTAATATGTAAGAGTTAGCCAATAAAAAGCTAGAGCTAATGGGCCAAGTAGTGATTTAATTAATAAAGTTTTGTGTGATTATTTTAGGACTAATTGGCTAGGAACCAACAAGTGGCCCCTTCCTCATAACAGGGGGGAATGGGAGGATTTGAACCAGGGAAAAGACAGATCAAAATAATGTAAATACAGTACCTATGCATGAAACTTTCCAAAAAAAATAAAAATAATATGCAGAAGAAAAAAAAAGAAATGAAACCCACTAAAGGAGCAAGAAGCAAAGACATAAAAGGAAAATATCTGTCTGTATTCTAACCAGAATCAGCTATGATTCCAGCTTAGAGAATCTCATGGGAAATTGAAAATAATTGGGAACCCATTATTTTGGGATGAATACCATTCGCAGCCTAGATATAGTAAGGAGGGCATTGGGTCTTCCCCATAGCAATGTGCCTTACCCTCTCTGAAGTGGATGGGAGCTTGAGGGGAGATGGAGGGAATAAAAGGAGGGGAGGAAGTGGGAAGTGGAATTTGTATGTAAAGTGAAAAAAGATAGTTTGTTTTCATTTTTTAAAAAAATAAAATCTAAAAAAGGAAAAAAATAAAATAATCTTTATGGGAACAATAGAAACCATATATGAATAGGAGGATGAAAAGTCTAAGAAAAGCCTGACAAGATAGCTCATCAGGAATAGGGGCTTGCTGCCAAATCTGGGCATCTCAGTTGAATCCCAGGAACCCACAAGGTGAAGAAGGCAAACACTTCCCATAAGCCATTTGTTGAATACCCATTATGTGTACCTTATTGTAAGTAGAGACTGCTTGTTCATTTCCTGGCTGTCCAGACACAGAAACTATATTAATTACAACACTGTTTGGCCAATAGCTTAGATATACTTTTTAGCTAACTCTTACATCTTATATTAACCCATAATTCTTATTTGTGCTAGCTGCATGGCTTGGAACCATTTATCAGTGAGGTATGCTCATCTTGCTTCCCTCTGCATCTGTGTGAAGACTGCTGAGCCTTTCCTCTTCTAGGAATTCTCCTACTCTGGTCACCTTACCTACTCTTCCTGCCTGGCTACTGGCTATTCAGCATTTTATTAAACCAATTCAAGTGACAAATCTTTACAGGGTACAAGACCATTGTCACACAGTACTTCCCTTATTTTTTCTTTTCAAAACAAGAACTCTGCATTTTATCTCCTTTGTTTAGCTTTTTTTCCTGATCATTATCCATAACAACTTGTAACCAACACTCTAAACAAAGACAAAGATCCATAATTCATTTTGGGGGAATGTGGGTGTAGTTTTCTAGGCTACTTTCTGCTGATTGTGGGTTCTTAGGCTTTTTATTAACTAACTCTTACATCTTAAATTAACTCATAATTCTTGTATGTATTAGCCACATTATTATTATTATTATTATTATTATTATTATTATTATTAGTGAGGCATTCTCATCTTGCTTCCTCTACAGCTGTGTGACAACTGCAGACTGAGCCTTTCTTCCTTCCAGAATTCTCCTGTTCTGGCTGCCCTACCACCTATACTTTCTGCCTGGCTATTGGCCAATCAGCATTTTATTAAACCCATACAAGTGACAAATCTTTACAGATTACCCTATTAGCAAACAATTAAACAAATGTGATCATTTTAAAGAAGAAAAAAAACCAAATAAAAAGGAAGCTCAAGAAACAAAAGGTAACATAAAAACATTTGATAGACAAATTAGTAGTATAGACAGACATAAAGAGAAAATTAGTGAATTTGAAAGTCTGTCCAATAGAAAACCTCCAAACTAAAATGTAAAGAAAAATTGGAGTATGTACTAGAGCTATGTCAATAACATCAATCAGTAACTCCAAATGTGAATGCTCTAATTATATCAGTTAAAGAATAGAATTTCCCCCAAAAGACAGTAAAAACAAACAAACAACATAAGACCCGTCCCCCAAAGACCTTAACTACCAAGTAACAACAAGGAACCACTTTTAGCTAGGCAGTGGTGGCACAAACTTTTGATCCCAGCTCCCAGGAGGCAGATACAAGTAGATCTCTATGACTGAGGCCAATGTGGTCTATAGAGTGAGTTCCAGGACAGCCAGGACCACACAGAAAAACCCTGTCTTGAAAAAACAAAAAAGAAATATAATCACCCATATTTAAAGTAAACATATGCTACCTTAATCTCCAAAGAAAACTGGTGGCTATCTTAGTTTCTTACAAAGTATAGCTGACAATTAAAGACTTTATAGAAGACAAAGAGAAACATTACTTAATAATACGATCATAAACTATTAAAACATATAATATGTTTTAACCTAGATGAGTTTAACATCAGAACATCAAAACAAATGGGAGGAAAAAATGATACAATTTCAACAAGAAATCAATCAATTCACTATCATAACTGGAGAATTTAATAGACTCACTTCAGAAAACTTTTACATCAAAGAAGGAGAGCAATAGTAAAAATATTTTTGAACCGAACAACACTATTAATTTGGCCAATTTGGCAATCATAGATTAATCTCAATGATAGCAAAATAAGAAAGATTATTACGATGAATCATTCTCTGGGACACAATATACACTTATAGAAATGAAATGGATACTAATTATGCAATGAATATTCTTACACATCAATCCAATTAAAATAAATCAATAATACCTGGCAAATACCTAGATATTTAAATATTCAATAATATACTTCTATATAGTGGATAGCTCTAAGAAATTTTAACAGAAAATGTAAAAAGTATTTTGAATCAATGATAATGAGGATGTGACATATTAGAATTTGTGGGCTGCAACAGAGTAGTGCTTAAATGAATTTTATAGAATCAAATATATTTATTAAAATACCAATATCCATAATGAATAACATCAGCTAAGCATACCTCTTATGAAACTAGAGAATAGAGAGTAATTTAAGCCTAGAGCAAAAAGAACAAAAGAAATAAAAATTAGAGTAAAAAAACAATAAAATGGAAAACAATAGGGAAAGTTTGATTAATGATTCCCCAAATTAGCTCTTTGAGAAGATCAATAATACTCAAAACTACCATCAAGGCTATCTAAAAATGGGAGAAAGAGGGAAAGTAAAGATGTGGGTGTAGGTAGTTTTAGAGTTGGATGGAGTCTGTAAGACTAAAAAAAGAAAAAAGAAAAGAAATTCAACACATAAATGCTATCCTCTAACTGATAAGAGAATTTCCCACAAGCCTGCCTGATTTCCTCCCATTTGCTTTCTATATTTGTAAAGGATTGTTTACTGACTTCCCTCATTTTTTTCAGTGGTTTTCTCATACTATTTCCACAGAGATGGGTTCATCAGTTGTTCACTATAAATCTTCTGGTTCATCTTACCCATCCTGCCTCTCCTAGGTTTAAGTTAAATGTTTGCCTTGACAAGTTGGTGATCTGACTCTAAGTCAGCACTAGGAAATGATTGGTTGTTTTGGATGCTAGATAAGCGTTTCCTGCTGAATGTAGTCTATTTGGTTGTGTGCATATTTGTCAGGAGATGCCCATGTCCAGCATCTTGACAGTTTGGCCTGCTTGAATTTTGTGTTGT
The DNA here is from genome assembly GCF_037038515.1 of Microtus pennsylvanicus. Lineage (NCBI taxonomy): Eukaryota > Metazoa > Chordata > Mammalia > Rodentia > Cricetidae > Microtus > Microtus pennsylvanicus. The sequence continues at coordinate 44,462,103 of NC_134585.1, read as the reverse complement.
ATATGTACAAATTATTCGCATAGCAAAAGTCAAGCAGTTGTTCCCCTCTATCATTACTTTGTTTGAATCCATATGTTTCCATGACACTACAGTCCATTCTCTCTCTCTGGATCCTACCCTTGCACTGAAGTCACCCTGTAACAATTAATATGTCATTCTTATGCGCCCTGCTGACCTAATTCTGTAGATCTGTGTAGAAATGATTGATGACACTCTCTTCTGCTTCTGCTGTTGATACATATACAGGTATGATAGTTATGGGATGTGTCATTGTCTGAAATCTGGCTTCTATATTTCGGTCATTTACAGGTCTATACACGAGCATGCATTTTTTTGGAGCAACTGGATAGGACTAAAGCTACACCTGCTTTGTGTTTTCCCTCTCCACTTGAGTTTATAATCGAGCATCTTTTTACTACAAGTTCTTATATTCATGTCCTATGTGTTTTTGCCAATCCAAAATTATTCCCCCAACTGTGTTTAGTGTTCTCACATTCCAAGTCCTTATTGTGGTGATTCTTTTCAGCATGAAGAAGTACCTTTTCTGTCCAATTCTATTCGCTCTCCTCCTGCCCCCTTAGGTTTTATGAGAGAAGCACTATCTGTCCTTTGCTTAGGATATGGAGATAAGGGGGCACTGTCAAACTCTGGGACTTTAACCCAGGTATTTCTGTTAAACTTGTCCATACTGGGTTTCCTGGTCTAAGTTGATGAGGATGACTGACTAGGCCTCTCCCTCTTCATGTGATAGCCTTTAGCCGACCAGATGAATATTTTTCCACCCATGTATTACATTCTCCAGTTTTTCAAAGGACTTGGCATTTCTAGTCTCGCCATCAAGGAGGTAGCTACTGGGAGACCACAAGAGTACAAGTTAGCAATTCTAACTCTGTCATGTTTGTACCTGTATCGTGTATGCATATAATATTGAACAATAAAGTCACTGGATAGCAAAATATGAAAATAGGGTCTTTCGTTTTGACACACATATTTTTAGAGAGGCAAGAGGAAAAGAGTAGAATAATCCATAATCCACGTAGTAATGGATTAAAGTTGGATAGGTTGTAACACAGAAGAGATAGGTGATATGTTTAGCTTAACATAAAACTGTATGACTACCATCAGAGAAATGCAAATCAAAATAACTCTGAGATGACATACCTATCAGAATGGCCAAGATAAAAAATATTGATGACAGTTTATGCTGGAGATGATGTGGGGTAAAGGGAATGCTCCTCCACTGCTGGTGGGAGTGCAAATTTGTACAGCCACTTTGGAAAACACTATGGTAATTTCTCAGAAATTCAGGAAACAATCTACCTCAAGACCCAGCAATACCACTGTTGGGTATATACCAAAAAGATGCTCAATCATACCACAAGAACATGTGCTCAACTATGTTCATAGCAGTATTATTTGTAATGCCCAGAACCTGGAAACAGCCTAGATGCCTTTCTTCCAAAGAATGGATAAAGAAAATATGATACTTTAACACAATGGAGCACTGCACAGTGGCAAAAAAATAATGACATCTTGAAATTTACAGGCAAAAAAAAAATATTGAGTGAGGTAACCCAGATCCAGAAAGACAAATATAATGTACATTCACTCGACTTCTAGACTTTAAGAAAAACCAGCCTACAGGCCACAACCCCAGAAAAACTAGATAACAAAGAGTACCCTATGCGAGACATGCATGGAGATGCATGGAAAGTGAAAAAGACAAGAGTAAATTGGGAGTATGGGGCAAGAAGGGACGGAAGAAGGGGAGTGGTGAAAAGTGTATAGCCCAATAAAAACAATAAAAAACATGTATGGCTACATAGAGAAGTTTTTATTCTTTCTGTCTCTGTCTCTCTGTCTCTCTCTGTCTCTCTCTCTCTGAGTGTGTGTCTGCCTATACAACATCAGGCAAACACACATACATTTTATTGGTCAGCAGAGAACAGAAATAACTTCTGAGTGACAATGGTCATAAAATGTCTTAACAGCAATGATAACATCTAGGACTCAGGTATTTGCTTCTAATACCATTACCTAATAAAATGAAGTGGAGCTGTTTAGATGTAGGGTTAAGCCAGCCCCTTTAGGGGGCGGGTTTGCCTCGGGCGAATGCATATGGATAAATCGGGCATGCGGGAGGTGGCTCGGCCCTTTTCTTTCCTACCTCCTGTGCTACGCGGGAACCTCGGTTCTGTAAGTTTATTTAATCATTAAAGTTGTATATATTCTTTAATATCTGCCTGCATTTATTCATGCCAATACATTTGGCGCCCAACGTGGGGCTTTGCGGATACCCGCCCCAAATCGGAGGCTCCTGGGGGTGACTGCTCCCAGCGGCACCTCCCCCTGGAGGTCTCCTTGGGTGCGCGGACTGTACCCTTTCAGCACTGCGCCTTGCCGGTCCGACTACGGCTGCGGACCCAGCTGAGATTCTGAGGAATGCTTGAGACCAGTAAAGGAACAAGATCAGTTATTACTAGAGGAAAAACATCCTCAGTAGCAACAACTACAGTATGAACCCATATTATGGTGCCATGTCTAAAAGAGTCATAGGCAACAAGTTTCTAATGCAGAATGCTTGAAATTCTGAACAATGAAATAAAGTATCTGAGATCAGCTTGTGTTGTCATAACAAAACACGGTAGTCTCTAATTTAAATAATATAGTTTCATTTCTCACAGTTCTTGATGCTGTAAATTCAAACAGCAAGATGCTGCATGAGGTTCCTTTTAAGACCCCACTTCCTAGATCACAGATGACCACCTTTAACTGTGTACTTTCTTGGTGGAGATGAAAGGGTTTCTAACTTCTCTTCCTTGTGGTAAGGACATGAAACCTATCACGGGGCTAAACTTCCATAACTTCTTCCAAAGTTCATTACCTCTCAGAGACCTCGCCTCCAAAAAATACCATTAAAATGAGAAAAAGTGATTTAATAAAGGGATGTTGAGAAACAATATTCAATCATTTGTAAGATTGTATCATAAAGTATGAAACAAAATAGCTATGGATCATACAGATATAAACAAATGATAAAATCATACAATAAATGAGTAGAGGAACAAACAATATACCATGCTGAAATCTAACAATAACTTATGGTTACTTCAACCTCAAGGAGGAGAAAGAAAATTCTCTCAACTGTCAGTTGTATACAGTGGCTTCCTTCCAAAGAATACAGTGTGAGAAAGGAAAAGAGCAATTTCATAAAAATGTAAACTGCAGTTAGAAAGATGTATCAACATTAACTAATTAATTGTAACAAGTGTAAGTGTGCCCACCAATGTAAGATGCTATAAGATGCTATAAACAGTAGGCTCAGCATAGGACATATATATATATATATATATATATATATATATATATTTGAGATTATATTACAATTTCAAATACTCTATGTTTAAAACTGTCTTAAAAGTAGAATCTATTAAAAGAAACTGCATGGCCTTTATCATAATACTGTGAGATAGGATAGAACACACAAAGTAATCAAAGTTAGATCCAGGGAGTTTAGAGTGCTAAATTTATGTGAACCCCAGAAGAGAAACAGCTGGAGAAAGTTTCCAACTGGAGAACACTATGGGTACATTATGGCAGGAAAGAAATGTGAGCGAAACTGCGAATTCTCGTCACAGTTGGAGTGAAGGATGCATACTGAAATATTCCAAGTGGGAAGTAGTCTGATTAAATGTATGACAAGCTGGACGTGGTGGCACATGATTATAAGCTTGTCTGTGGAGAGGCAATGCTAGGCAAATTGCCAGACTTTGCTAGCCAGCCAATCTACCTGACACCAGAAACTGTTGTCTGCCTTCCGTATGCATGCACACAAATATGTGTGAGCATTACCACACGCAAGTGTACTCACACACACTAGGAACATGCACACGCATATACACACAAGCTGTATGGAAAACCCAGTGAATATCTGAAGGAAGACAACACTACAAGTTGGCTTGGAGAATGTCTTGTATTATCTGGAGTAGCGGATGATACCTTGTAGCTGGGATGAGGTCCTTGGATACATGAATAGGGAAGGAGAGCTTTGTTTAACACTTGAGAGCTCTTGGTTGAGTGAAAGACAGGAAGTGGGTCATTGGAAAGCAGTGTGAGGCCAAGTGGAGACACATCTCTAGCCCATGTCTTACGCAATGACAAAAATATGAGTAAAAGTGTAACAAACAATACCATCTGAGACCATGCTGCTTCCGGGACCATAATAATCTGAATGGCCATAGTGATGCCCTGGCCCAAGCTGGGGCCAGCTCCACCTCTGGGTATGTGGTCTTACTGCAGCCAGGGTCTGTTGATGTCTGTGGCCTATGTTACCACCAGCGGCCATAGGAGAGCTGGTTCCCAGAGCCTGGGCACCGGAGAGCTGGTCTTGCCCCTCTATGGCCCTGCAAGAACTGCCACCAACTCCCTTGTCTCTTGCAGCACCATGAGAGCTGACCGCACCCCTTACCATCCTCAAGGGGGAGCTGGACCACCCGGGCCCACATCCAGAGTTTTGAGTAGGCACACTCCAATATCTTTCCCCTCTATGACCTACCATGTTGGGCGCAGGAACCAGTCCACGGGAACCATAGCTGTAGGATTTTCATGACTCGGGTCAACAGCAGGATACCCAAGAGGAGTCTCTGTGAGGGCACAGTATTGATGGTGTACCAGAAGTCAGAAGCCTTGAACCAGGCCAACAACTCAATTGCAGTGAACATTTTCTAGTAAAGCTGTTTGGGCAAGAGGGTATACTGTATGTCACTAAGGCCACTACAACTAATGAATATATGATGAAGAGTTGGGAAAGGCACAGGAGTGAGATATTGTTGTTGTTGTTTTTAATTATTTTTTCTTTTCTTTTGTAGGGGAGGCGATAAGGATGGAGGCAGACATGGAAGGACTAGGAAATGAGTGGGGGTCGGATGTGAGCACATTTTGTGAACTTCCCAAAGAACCAATTTAAAAAAAAACTATTAATAAAAACCAAGTGGAGCAGAGCTGTGGATACTGTGGAGAGAGAAGTAAGGGAGAAGCAGCAGGCGTGTCCTAATCTGCTTTTTTTTACTTAGCTAATGGCATTCTTCATATTTTTCCTTATGCTACAAACTCTGATTTTGTTGGAGAAGACAATCCCCATTTAAAATGCCTTAATGTTGCCTTGCTTCTAGGAGTGCCCTGTGGTCCAAATCTAAGCAGTGAGAGATCAGCAGAAATCTAAGGGAAGACTTGATTACTTCATAATACAAGGCAGTCTCTGCTAGCATCTCCCTTTGTTTACCCCTCCCCCTTAAGATCCCAAAGGGACAAGGACATGATGCCTAAGCTTCAGTTCGCATAGTGTAATTAAGAGAAAGAATGTCACATGGTAAGGACAACAGAAAGAGACAGGTTCTATATAACATAATACAGCTATCTCTAACCTTTAATTTACACAACAGAAAAGGTAACATTTAGTTGAACTATTGTTGCACTTCATTCATGTTCCAATTGAAAAAGAGTAAGAGGTTAGTCTCAGAGTTTAAACACTAACGTGTTATGGAATACTGCTGAGTTAATTGTTAATTGGATGGAAGCAGAAGAGGCTTTGCTCCTGGGACAAACACCTTGCTGAGTAGCTATGTCTCTGCATAGGCTTGGGGGCAGGGCACTGTGCATCATTAGTTAAGTTTTAATTCAGAACACAGTAGCCTAACTGTGCTTTGTGTGCTGATGCCCAAGGTTCACAGCTCTCTCTACTATAATAACCAGAACACCCCCAAGCCATTTAACAATGAATAAGTTGCCACTCACTGTCCTGCTGGCTTGATCTGGTAATCAAACACTGACCAGAATTACCTTGGTGAGGAAAGGAAACTTTCATCATTTAAGGTAGGAACTGAACTTGGAGGCAGGAACTAAGGCAGAGGTCATGGGAGAGTGTTGCTTTCTGCCTCACTTCCATAGTTTGCTCTGCTTGCTTGCTTTTCACACTGAGGACCATCTTCAATAGTGGTGTGACCTACAGTGAGCAGAGTCTTCCCACATCAATCTTTAGTCATGAAAATGCCCCCATTGTCATGCCTATAGCCTAACCAGAGAGAAGCTCTTCCTCAGTTGATATCTGCTCTTCCCAGGTGACTCTAATTTCTGTCACGTTAACAAAACCTAACTGATGCATCCTTCATTTCTTTAAATTTAAATTACAACTCTTTAAAAACAACCCTTTTATTTTACAATCCTTTTATTGTTATGCGTAAGCATGTTTGTCATCATGTATATACACTTATAACATCCATAAAAGCCAGAAAAGGATATCAGATCCCCAAAGAAAAGTTAGAGATGGTAACACTTGGCCATGTAGGAAACAGAAGCCAGGTTCTTTGCAAAAGCAGCAAGTGTTCTTAACTGTGGAGTCAACTCTCTAGCCCCTACTTGTCTATTTCAGTATAGAGGCTATTAACAAGAGGTTCCTCGGCAGGTGAACTTAATTCTCCACAATCAAAGGTGTCTCTGAAACATAAACTAGTCTGTCTACCTGAATACTGAATCACATGACTCCAACTTTGCCTGGCACCTAGACCACAGTACGATTTTTTTTTTACAGGAACGCTCTTCGCAGAATAAGTATTCAGAATGCTTTATGAAAATTTAATTCATTATTTATTTGCTGCATCTGAGTTTCAGGACCCCCTCATCCTAGCTGCCCCTGGTTTCTCTGATTGCTGCTTAGCAATCTGTCGATATCCTGTTAAGAAGGACAAGAGTCTTCTAACCACCATTACCAAGTTGCTTTCTATACTTCTCATGCAAGTATACTAAAGACATTTACTGATTGAGATTTCCATGACTGTGGATGCTTGGGATGTTCTAGATCTGGAGCCACTTTATCTCGGCCTATCTCTAGCCCCTTTAATAGACATTCATTGTTCACCTTTATGTCTGACCCAATATCCTTCTGAGTACTAGGTGAATCTTTTTGGAACATCTTAACAGACCATGAGTTTTCACCAACCCTGAATAACATTAGAAAGTATCTAAAAACTAATAGGTGGATTTTGCCTGTTGCTATAATAACCTACCTGATGTTCCCACTAATACTATTGAAAAATGCCATGCTTTGTAGCTTTCTTTTTATGTAACTATAAAACTTAAATGAAACTATTATCACATTGGAACATGACATTGCATCTATGATGTTAGGCCATGATCACTCATCATTTGGCTCAAAATTAGTGATATCTTTTTTTATAGCTGTGCTTTTGCATCAACAAATGTGACTTGGACCAACTTTCAGTTTTAATAAAATCTACTAAGATTAGACTATTGAAAAGGCAAGACTATATCTGTACCTACCTATCTCTCTATATATATGTATCAATAATTAATAGCAACCTTCCATAATTTGTTGAATGCTTACAATTGCTTGGTACTATTCTAGAGATTGTCATTATAACTTATTTAATTTTTTATTATTCAATAAAGCAATGGAGTTAAATATTAGGAAGTAATCCCAATTGATCCACAAAGTGACGGAGAAATGATCACCTCACCCTCTTCCCCACCTTCTCTGATCAAAAAGACCATACATCTTGTAAGCCCCTCCTTATTATCTCTGTGTCCCTCTCTCTTCCTGAGTCAGGCAGAGAACTCTATGGTCCACTCCATTGGTGGTCTCAGAGTGATAACACAAGCAAATCTCCTGCAACATTTCCCCCTTTCTGTGTAAATAAAAAGGAAAGGCTTTTAACTATAACATAGTAAAACTATATACAATAAGAAAATTGTCAGGTATTGTAAAAAATAAAAAGGAAAGGTATTAATTTTAATAAAATGAAATTATATATGATAAGAACAATTAAAAAGAAAGAAACACATTCATACTCTCCAGTCCATTAGCATTTGGCAAATTCAGAGATTGGCAAACTTCATTATCTATCCTATCTTGATGAGTACAAAGTTTTGTATCTATTTTACTTTATATCATGACTAAGGAAAATTGTAACTGTAACTAACTAATCTTCAACACCATCAGAGATGTTAGAAGAATATAATATCACCTGAGTAAACAAGAATGCAGAGCAAGCAACTTCCAAAACTATGGAAACAACAGAGACTTCCGGTTGCCTGGATAGTCACCCCGTGTTTCTTCTGCAATTCTGGGGCATCCATCTTTGGCCTATAGGTCTAGAATATCTAGCAGAATTTTTTGCAGAGCATGAAAATTTCAAGGATTGTCCTATTTTGTCTTAAAACTTTGACTTTGTCTTGGCAAAGTTTGGCAGACACATTCTTTGAAAAATGCATTGCCTTTTACTGTTACCCTGGAAAATCCACTTCTTGGTTAATTATCTGAAAAATGCCATTAGCTAGACTCAAGTTAAAAGTTAAACAAATGTATTTTTGATCAATAATTACTAGATCTAACACAATTATACTATGACATATATAAAGAGAGAAAAAGGAAAGACAAGAAATTGTTACTATTGCAACTGATAAAAACAAAGAGATTTTCAGACACCAAATTCTATTTAAATATTGAATTAAAGATCTTATATTCCTTATGTATGTAAGAGACAGGAGATCATATATAAAGACAATAAAACATGATTACCAATATTCTTAATGAGATAACAAGATACATCAGAAGTTTCTTGGTCAACTAACTGAAGAAATATTTATTTTGACAACAAGGCACTGTAAATGTTCAGTACAAAATGAAAAATCATAAAAGATTTATTTTATTTTCGTTTCTCGGCTCCCCTCTCATGTGGTGTGTGTGTCTGTGTGTGTGTGTGTGTGTGTGTCTGTGTGTGTCTGTGTGTGTGTGCCTGCACATATGCGCGCGTGTGAGTGGGAGTACCCATGGAAATCAGAGGCGTTGAGTACTCTAGAGAGTTACATGTGGATATGAGCCATCCAGTGTTTTGGAAACTGAACTCTAGACATTTGGAAAAGCAATATATAGGCTGAACAATGACCGTTTCTCCAGCCCAGACATGAAATTGGCAGGCCCTGAGATGCATCATGCTTAGTAAAAAGAAGTCAGACGCAGAAAAACATATGCTGCATAGTTTCATTTATATGAAGCATCTCAAGCAGGCAGATATACAGATACAGAAAAACCAATTGATGATCACCTTTTATGACTGGGCAGAGAAAGGTGAGAGAGGGAGGGTAGGGGATGGAAAAGGATTATAAATGGTCATGAGAATTCTTTTTGGAATGATAAAACTGTACTGAACTTGAATGGTTGAATGACGGTGGTGCTGTGCATTGCTTGTAAATTTACTGTGAATCATTGGGTCCTGAGCCCAAAACGAGTGACTTTTATTACTATAAATTATGCCTCAATAAAACTGTTACTGAAAGAAAAGTATAAAGTACTGCTTGTCCAACAAAATTTATTTTAGAATATATATTATTTTAAAAATCAATATATAATGATACTAGGTGCAGGGTTATGCTATGAGAAAAATTATAAGCAGCTTAATAGGTTCAACAAAAGAGGCTAGTAAATTATAATAGAGCCATGTGATTAATTCTATATAACTAAGACAATGATAAAATCATGTATAGAAGACTAATAGTGTGGGGAAATGTTCACGGTATACACTAAGCTCAAATACTGCTAACTCTCTATGCCTTCAAACTTTTAAAGGATATAATTTTTGCACATGGAACATGTTACTAACATTTCAAAGTATTCCTAATACTTATGTAGTAAATTTAGGTCATAGAAGTGTGTTCTGTCAGTTCTGATTCTGAACCAGTTGACACAGAGCATGGAGAATGACATCCTGCTACTTCCTAGTGCAAAGTCTTTTGAGCAGCAACAACAGCAATGAGCTAGATGAAAATATATGAATTCTTAATTGTTACTGTAATGGGCAATGATTGAGACAAACTGCTGGAAGAAACAAACGCGTGTCATAACCCAATGTTCTCTTCCAGGCAGGTCTTTCTGAAAAAAGATTCCATAAAATGCAAAGTATTTCTTCAAGATGTCATACTCTGACACTCTGCCCTGCCAGAAAAGATGTTGCCCACTTCTACTCTTTATTTCCATTGCAAGTGTATATTTGACTTATTTCTATTGTTTAACCAGATGTCATTATCACATACTAGCCCGATTGCTAGACCCACAGAGAGAAGGGTGAGGGTGTTTGAGTCACCACTCTTTGTTTAATTCATGCAAAGTTTCCTTCCTCCTTATTTGCCTCTTCACAAGTTCACATTGACCTGTTCACTTCTTAAATGCTATTTCCATCAATTAACCTTGATAGCACACTCTCCTCCAACGTATCTGGTTAGTTCTATCCTTCCCATTTATCTGTATGAAACGACTAGGAATAAATCTGAACATCTAATGGTGATTCCCTCTTCGTAGAATAATTACAGAATACTTTTATTCTCATTTTCCCCCTTTACTGTTTTGCATATGCCACACAAAGTTTCATTTCACATACATTCTAAAGCTCTTTGCATTTGTAATCTCAAAGGGGATGCTAAATCATTGCCTGCCCCTTACGATAGCTACTTCTCTCTCCTCTTAGACAAAATCCCTGACAGAAACAGTTTGTGTGAGGAGATGTTGATTTGGTTCAGGATTTCACACCATGGTGGGAAGAGCCTGAAGGACTGCATCCTGGCGGGGTTCATGGTAGAAGTTTCTTAAATTTTGGCAGATGAGGGTATAGAGACCTCAGGTTAGAACCAGAGGTGTATATAATTTCTAAGGCCTACCTCCAGCAATCCTTCTCTGCCTCAAGTCCCAACACTTCCAGAACCTCTGAGAAGAACACCAGCTGGTGACCCAGTGTTTAAACTCATGAGCTTGTGGGGGCATTTCACATTCAAACTATGACACCCGTATCCTTTGCTCTTCAATGCTTAAAAAATGTCTGCAATCAATGACAATCTGGTGTAGACTTTTTTTAACGTTGGCGCTATTGACATTTTGAGATGGATAATTCTTCGTTGTAGGGAGTAAGTGTATTGTCATTATACAGTGATTAGTATTATCTCAAGCCATGATCTGTTAAATTCCAATAGCATCCTCCATTTGTAACAACTAAAAATATTTTAGACATAGCTCTGAATCTGCTGCAGGAATGTGTGTGTGTGAGTGTGTGTGTGTGTGTGTGTGTGTACAAATACATGCCTAATTAAAAGTCACCATTTTATAGGTTCTTTTTCCATCCTACAGAATTTTTATTGTATATGTTCGTATCTAGTTTCTCCAGGGATATAGAAAGTAGACTCCTCTGTAGGCAGAGTCTGGCCTCCATCGTCTGTAAATATCCTGATGAGTCAGTCCCATGCTGTTTGTCACCTGAGACCCAAGAAACAGTGCACAACTTGCTCGGTAAATACTTAAGGGCACAGACACTTTCAGCGTCTCCAGGTGTCCTTTGTGCCTTCTGCCAAGTTATTTATTCTCAAAACTTTGACAGAAGTGAGGATGAGCAATAAATAACAATGATAATGTCAGCAGCCACTGAGGAATGAGAATATTAATGCAAATCACTGCTTGCTATGCATAACCATGCAGGATTTTGATATCTGTGTCAGCCGCTACGAACTGTATTCACCAGTGTATGCGTGCTGACTTGTTTTTGCAGAACACTTTTTCATAGGCAACTCTCCACCTGAATGCTCTCAGGTCACTATGAACTTTAGGAACTTGGTGTGAAAATGCTGCATTATTCCAAATATTTGTTCTCTTGCACATATAAGTAACTGGAGTGCTTACTCATATGCAGGATTCACAAATAAATGAAGTGCTTATGAATCCGGTTTTACAAATTTTCAAACTAAATTGCTTGTCAAATCAATAATTTGCAGTTCACCCATTAATAAGCCCTGGGTGATGACCGGTGACCAACCCAAGACTTGTCTTCAAATTATGCAATCATTTTAAAAATACTTTTTATCATCTAATAATGCTAACATTAGGTTAAATCCACTTCCTTTGTAAATACTGAGCTACCAGATGCTTTCTATAACTAAACAAAAGCATAAAACTTGAATAATTTGTCACGAGGTACCTAATTTTCATCTTTCTATTTAGGATTTGCAGAATGATAATCGTGACTTCAGATGTCGTATGCTTTCTGCTCACACATCCTCCTCAGCTCTAGTTGGAAAAAAAAATCTGTTTTCTTGTCATAGTGAAGTTCCCTTATTCTGTGCCTTTTAAAAATCCTCACTGCCGAGGGCAGATTTAGAAGATGCTCTGGTGCCCCTCCACCTACTTTCTGCATCTTTCTCAATTCCTGTCACACTGCACCACAATCACTTCCCATGTTTCTTCGTCCCTCTGAATAGATAGTGTATCAAAGGACAGAGAGAATCGCTATTTCGACTTCTAATAGTTAGTTATTGAACAACTGATCTGCTGCTGGTGCCCTGATGGAAGACAAGGACACAGGTGAGTTTCTTGTTAAAGCTGCCACCCCAGAGGAGATGAGAAAGCACTCCTAATGCAATGAAAGCAACCAAGTCCTGGTTACATGGAAACGTGTTGAAAGCGTCTGTCTTGACAGGGATTCAGGGAAAGATTATTTCAAGAAGTAGTGCCTAAGTTGAGTTTGTATGAATAGCGGGGCACCATTACACAGAAGAAAAGTTAGGAGGGGGGCTACTCAGAAGCCCTGGGTACACAGTGAAGGTTTCAGGCTTCAGACATTAAACGCTGGGTTGTGGAGAGCCCCAGAGGTGGACATGTACCTCTTGACTTCATCTCTTCTGTTCTTTGGTCACTTAGATCCTTGACCTGAGCAAGCCTTATAACGGGTAAGGTCTCTGTCTCAAGTGAGTTTTGATTTGACAGTGTTATCTGTGCTGTCTTAAAATGGAAGAAGAGCTGATAATAATTGTCTGGGTTACAAAGATTTAGTACAAGCTGGAGGGGAAAAGGTAGACTTTGAGAAAGTGCCTATTTAGCTTAGGAAAAGAGAATCTCTTGGGATTAGTTAATGAGGGCAGAAGAGTGGGAATGGGGAGTGGATATGGCTAAGGATACAAACTAGGATTCTGGCAAAACACCAGTGAAAGCCACACATCACGAACGCCTGGTGTTCCCAACTTCACCCGCATTTGGGGTCCATTTTTGTGTTGTTAACCCAGAAAGAGAAAAGGTAAAGGGTTGTATAGGTTTAAAGCTGGAAGGTTTAATTCTTTCAGCAAGAATGTACTGTATCTTTGGTCTACAATAGGAGGTAAAAATCTGTGGGTTTTTGACAAACAAGTATTAAAATCCAATTTATTCTTTCATACATTCCTTGCCTCACCCAAATCTGCACTGTGAAATAGAAACCCAGGTTTGTGCTAATACAAATGTAGGTTATGGACACAATTATGTTAATAACAAGAGAGACATGTTGCAGAGGGAGGCAAGAATAATGTGTATTTCTTTCCATTATATATGACAGATAATCAGCCCTGGCCACCTACAATTAAAAGCAACAATGGAGTTCTTCTTTTTTTATTTTTTATTTTTTTTGTACAGGGTCTCATTATATTGCTCAGGCTGCCCTCAAATTTATGATCCTCCTGCCTCCCAAGAACTGGGATTACAGATATATGTCACTGTGCAATCACTGTAAGTAATGATTGGATGGTATATATTACAAGTATATCATTTATTATAGTATACATCTTCACTTTTATGTTGCTTGCTTGGATTAGGATCTTTATTTTGAAGTATTGTATTTCTTCAAGTAATTATGAAAGTAAAAGATGGGTACAACATAATTTAGAAACATAATGAACAAAAATACTCATAGTTAATTTATCATTAGAAAAAAGCTAGCTTTATGGAATCCTTAAATTATATCTGGGAGGCCTAAACCATAATAATTAGCAGAAATACTGAATTTGAAATGACTGCTTTTCCAGATGGAATACTGCTACTTGAATCTTTGGAGAAATGTTTTGTGAAAGTAGCATAATTACAGATAGACATCACACCCCCACCCCTATTTTTTAGGGAAATGGTCCTTAGCATATAATGACAGTTTTAGTATGTTGCTTTTTTTCTGAAGAAGGAGAAAATTATTATGCCTTAGAGTTAACTGCCATAGCTTTGTATTTGATGTGGGAATAATTTAAACAGCAGTTCAGTAATGGTTACATTATTACAGTTCTTTTTAAATTGTTTATTAGCATGGTTTGCCTTGATTTATTCTGTGATATAGTCACAGCAACAGTAACCAAATGTCAAGGCAAGAGAGGGGCTTCTTTCTAAAAGCAGTTAGCTTGGATTCAGTTCTAGAGAGACCTGGGGAGGCTCTTATGAGAGGCATTAAGATTCATAGAGTCCTGAAAGTGAAACAGAAGCCTCATAGGATTATATAATGTTACCGCCCTAGGAGAAGGTGGAGGGAGGAACCACCCTCCTTAAAGAAGGGCTTCAGGAAGAGGGAGTATCCTTAGAAGAGCTAGTACCTGTAGACGGATGTCCAAGCACACACCCCAAAGTGCATGTGGGAAGGAGACTTGTTCTAAGAATCTGCTTAGAATTGCTCTAAGGTCAAACTATTTGGGCATAATAGGGTTTAATACCAAGACAATTCTCACTTATTTTATATACCATACATTTAATGTGTTATAAATTTTCTTAGATTATACCTTTAAAGTAGATTGGGCATATATGGCAAGAGGAGTTGATGGTTAAAATGACAGGAGATGAAGGAAAACAAAGACCACACCTCTTTTGCATCTTTGTTCCTTGTCTCATCTGGTGATATACACGGTATTGTGCGGGCTTTAAAAGTACTTTTATGATATCGCTACATAGGCACATAAGCAGGAACATAAGGACGGATTATGAAGCCCTTCTAGAAAATCCTGAATCCAGTTGTTTCCCTGCATTTGTGCTTTGCTCACTCTACCACATTATTTGTAAATTACTGCTGTGGGTACAGGGAGAATGCTGGTGTTTGTTAGGAATACCACTGTCCCACATTGCAGACTTGTCAGATTTAAGAAAAAGACTGCCTAAGGCTGGGGTGGCTGTCCTTTGTGAATCGGAAATGTAATGCAGGTGGAAAGTTAAGATAGATGATATGGAAATAAAATACATGTATAGTGTTTATTTTTTATGTGTTGGTGTTTTGCTTGCATGTGTATCTGTGCACTACGTACATGCAATACCCACAGAGGTCAGAAAAGAGTGTGATTACCTTGACCCTGGAGTCACAGATGGTTTGGTGCTTCCATGTGGGTGTTGGGAACCAAATCAGTCTTCTGCAACAGTAGCAAGTACTCCTAACTGCTGAGCCATCTCTCCTTAAATAAAATATTGATGTTTTAGTCTTCTCGTGGGGTGGGAGGGGGAAATGGAAGATGGGTGTAAATACTGAGGGGAATTTGCTTCTTTAACACAAGTCACACTTTGTGGCTCTCTGTCATACTGTTGACAGGCAAAATTAGTAACAGGAGGATGATGATTCTACAAGCAACTTTCGAATCTCAAAGCTTAGCGTGAATCACTTCCCAAACTTAAGGAAAAAAACAAATACTCTAGCTTTACTAAGAGCTATAGGGTGGTTTAAAGCTAATGGGTAAAGGTGTATGAAGCTAAATTAAAGTGGCACAAGCTATCTGACCCAAGCAAAACAATCCTGCAAAACTGTGACCTCTTCTTACAAGAAACACACTAATTGCCTACCTTGACTCTAAGTGAGAAAGAAAAATTTCATGAAAACTCCAAAGTCGAATAGGCAAAGAAGACACTTCGGGTTTCTGATCTAACATGTGAGGATGTTGGATCTCATTCTCTGTCCTTCCTAGTAAAGACAAAGCTGAACAAACAAGGAAAGTTGCACATCATTCTTAGATCCTGAAGAGGCGTGAGAGGGGCTGCAAAATGCTACAAGCCAAACAGAAAGACTGTTGAGTGAATACCAAGACTTGCCAGTGTGATGATTTCAGGCTCAAATCTGATAAATCTGAGAGCTAAAAGTTCCAGGGAACCCCAGACAGAGCATGAGAAAGCTCTGGCTTTCACAATCATCACTTCTAGAATCTTGTCTATGTTCTCACAGTGAAAACTGGCCATGTTTCCTCTCACATGGCTGAAGAAAAGAGAGGAAGAAAATCACATGCAATACAGTAAAGCAAGCTTGCATTCCTAAGGCTGTCTTCAAAGCAAACCATTTCCAAAGTTCTTCAATTATATAGGTTTATTCATAATCTCACCAACTTCAGGCAAGGGAATCACTGAACTATATTCCACTCAGCCTTCCATGTAGAGGACTCAAAATTGCTAATGTCAGTCCACTCTAGTCAACCTGTTCATCTCAATGAGGGAAAATGTAGAATGCAGTTGTGAAACTCACAGTATAGGAGCAAAGACTTCGGATGTCATCAAAGACGACAGAAGATCTCCTTCACCACTCATCACTGCAGCTCATCTTCTACTCCTGCCCTTCCTTCCTGGTGTAGCCCTCCAGGACAAAAAATCCAAACTCCACGATTCCAAAAAGCCAAAAGGTTAAAAAAAATACAACAAAAATGCAGTTTAAAGAAACAAAGCAAGAATAAAAGCTAACCTCAGATACAACATGGGTGTGAAAATTATTAGGTTAACAATTTAAAACAATCACACTTAGCTTACTATATTTCTTTCTAGAATATTATTAGATGGATACTTTATGATGAAGAGATTTATTTCTCATAACTGTGGGAGCTTAGAAGTCATAGACCAAGATATCTGGATTTGATGAAGGCAGGACTTTTTGCTTCGTCATACTATACCATGGAGAAAGGTGGAAGGATAAGAAATATGTGTTTGAGAAGCGAAGAAGAAGGCCAAACTCATTTTTTTAGTGAGGAGCTGCTCCTAGGACAAACAATCTATTCTCATTATAAAGAAACTAATTCATTTACTAAAGACAGAACTCTTATGGACTAATCATCTTTTAAACTGAACACCCTCAGCACTGTTCCATGAGGCACTGAGCTGCTAAAACACGAATTCCCTAAAACATCAAACTGAAGTATATGACTAGTGACTTAGTAGCTTTTCTATTGCTTTGATAAAACATCATGACCTAGGTGACTCATATAAAATAATGTGCAATTTTGCTTCCTTCTCCCAGAGGATTAGAGTCCAAGATGGCAGAATACAGGCATGGGAGTGAAGGCAGGAGCAACTCCCATCTCCAACTCCAGTAAGGAGACAGAGAGAGCTAACTCAAAAGAGTGTGAGACTTAAAATCTCAAAGCTTACCCCAGTGACATACTTCATCCAGCAAGGCCACATTTTCTAATTGTTCCCAAACAGTTCCACCAACTGGGACCAAATGTTCAAGCATATGAGCCCGTAGGTGCCATTCTCATTCACACCACTGGAACTAGTGTGGCACAGACTCTGTTGAGAAGGCTTCAGTGGATAACACAATTGCAAGGACTGATGGGTAACAGAGGCAGACAAACTGAAATTCAAAGAAAAAAAAAAGAAAAATGTGTGTGGGGGGTAAAATACAACTCAAAGGAAGATGACATTAATGGAATCATCAACAGATAGGTATAATTTGCATAAGACATATTGAAATACATCAAATAAATATATGGAGAGTGGTGATACTTTATGGATACGAAGATTCAAGATGTTACTTCTTCCAATTTGACTGACAGATTTTTTTTTTTAAATCCCAATGAAGAGAAGGCTGAGTAGTTAAGAGTATTACAGAAAACCTGGGTTAAATTCCCAGTACCCACATGGCAGCTAACAACTGTCTGTAACTTCAATTCCAGGAAATCCTATACCCTTTCCTGGCCTCCACAGGCACCAGGCATACATATGGTACACATACATACATACATGCTGACAAACACTCAAACTCATAAAAAAATGCAAACAAATAAATCTATAGAAAATAAACCCTAGAAAGATATTGCATGTAATTAATGAACTAGATTGGAGTTATGTAAGGAAGTGAAATCTAGATTAGCCAGCCTTTGAAGAAGTTGGAAGATAAACATTCTCAGTGTCAAAGCTTATTATGAAGCTATAGTAATCACAAGAGCATGATATTAGTCAAGCAGCAGGCAAACAAGTCAACAGACTAGAACAGTAGACCCAGAAGTAGGCCCACGTAAATGTCTGATCTTTGACAAAAGAGCAAAGAGAATGAAATACAACAAAGGTAGACATTCCAAACAGAGCTATAACAATTGGAAATGAAGAGAGTGAATTTTTATACCCCTTCCCTAAACTATCTCAACATAAATCCGGGACCTAAATGAAAAAGTGTCAAACTATAAACCTTTCTTACATAGGCTAAAACTTTAGTAACTTGGGCCTGACAACAATACCAAAAGGCATAACCATGAAAGAAGAATCAATCAGCTAAATGTTATGAAAATTAAAAACTCCTCATTTTTTTAAAAAAAGATAACTTACCTCTGCCGAGAAATGGGAGTACAAGAAACAAACTTGGAGATACACGTACATTTGAAAAATATATACGAATACTGCTATCCAAATTTACAATGAACTTTCAAAATTCTCAGATGAGAAAGTGGGCAGCCATTTAAAGTGGATGTAGAACACTGTCTTGTTGAAGAATATAACCTGGTTTTAAATAACATAACAAAAAGGTGTTCATCATCACATGTGCTGAGGAAATAGCAGACTAGATCCTACCAAACTCTTATTAGAAAGCAAAAAAAAAAAAAAAAAAAAAAGAGCTGAAGTCTTAACAGCATCCAGTCCTGGGGGAAGTGAGGAGCAACTAGAATTATCTCATTGTTGATAGGAATGCAAAGCGATGCAACACTATGGGAGACAGTTTGTCATTTGCTTGAAGAACTGAACATAAATGACACACAACCCACAATTTTCATCACTTGTATATGTTTAAAGGAGTTGACTATGTTTGTCCTTATAAACCTAGAACACAAATGTGCTTCAAAGCTTTAATCTTAATTGCCCAAATTCGGAAACATTAAAAATGGCCTCCAGCAGATGAATAAATAAATAAATTGTGGTATATTCAGTAAATAGAATATTCTACGTAAGTGAACCAACAACCAGGGAGCCTGCATGGGCAACTTCCCTAGGCGCTCTTCATATATGTTATAGTTGTGTATCTTGTTCTCCTATAGGACTTCTATCAGTGGGAACAGGGGCTGTCTCCAACACTTTTACTGGTTTAGGGGACCCTACTCCTCTTACTGGGTCACCTTTATGAGCCCCAATTCATGGAGAGAGGCTTAATCTTGATAAGACATGTTTTGTTGATACTTGTGGGAGATCTGCCCTTTCCTGACCTGTCTCAGTAGATATATGTGCTTACACACACACACACGTACATGCACATATACACATATACATAACACATATACACACACTCACACACCATATATATATATTTACATAAATACACAAACACTTATAATAAAAATATAAAAGATTTAATTTTATTTTATGTGTATGTGTGTTTAGTCTGCATGCATGTCTGTACACCACATGTATTCCTGATGCCCACAGGGGTCAGTAGAATGTGTCAGATCCCTTGAACTGGAGTTATAGACAGTTGTAAGCCTCCATGTGGGTTTGGGAATTGAGCTCAGACAACAACAGCAATCAGTGCTCTTAACCACTGAGCAATCTTTTCAACTTCTCAAGAACATTTCTCAAGGGACATAAATCATCAAGACAAGAAGATTTGTAAGAAACTTAACTGCAGATTATGGGTTCAAAGAGGACAATCTTTGTTCTAAGAGGCAAACCCTATATACTGTATGAAAATTAACAGAGAAGATGAATTATCCATGCTTGCGATGGTTGAAGGGAGAATGATTTATTCTGTGAAGCTGTTGTGTGTGATAGCATAATGGTAAATACATCACATTAAACGTTTCTCAAAACCTGAGGAATGAGCAATACCAAGAGAGAACTGTCTTATAAATCACACATTTTGAGAGACAAGGCCTCATCAATGTAAAACAATCAATCAATCAATCAATCAACCAATCAAACAATCAATAACCTACTCTTACTGCTCTAGTATAGGATTTTGGTTGTGACTGGGGTGCTATGAATTTTGAGGTAGAATGTACAGAAACATTTATTCTTGTCCTTTGCCCTGGTTGGCTTTTTTTTTTTTTTTTTTTTTTTGTCAATTTGAAACAGCTAAGGTTATTTGGAAGAACCTCAGCTGAGAAAATACCTATAACATAATGACACGTAGCCCATGAGGTGTTTTCTTTATTTAAGATTGATGTGGGAGGGCCAACCCACTGCAGGTGGTGCCATCCCTGGGCAAGTTGTTCTGAGTTACTCAAGCAAGCAGCCTCAGCAAGCCCATAAGCAGCCTCCTCCAGGTCTCTGCCTTCAGTTCCTGCACTGACTTCCCTAAGTAATGGAGCATGACCTGGCAATCGTAAGATGAAATTAGCTTTTTCCTCCTCAAGTTGTTTTTGGTCATGTGTTTTTATCCCAGCATTATATAGTACTTAAGACAATTTTCTCCTCAATTCGTTGTGAAATATGAATTTAAAATAGTAAAATGTGCTTGAAAAATAAGCAATAGACATCACCATATATTTAAAGAGAAGATGTGGGACCTGATTAGCACCTGAAAAGATGCTCTAAATGCAAGTGAGGTGAGCCCTCACACTGGAGAAAGGTACTTGAAGATCCAGCATGTCTATAAAACCACACACAATATACACACACACAGATCACGTGGAGATTCCTGCCAGCTCCATAGGTGGAACCAACAGTCAGTTTTATGGGTCTGAAGGAAGGAAAACAAAAGTGAATCCTTCTGCTCCTTCTCAAGAGATGTCTTTGGTCATGGGCTTGCAAGAGATCCTTGGATCCCAGCAGACCACCTCTAGAAGAGAAGACATGAGGCCAAGTAAGGAGGATTCATCATTGCGTCTGTTATACCAAGAGGATGGACTAAATCATATCCCCTTCATTCCCAGAAATGTCTTGGCTTTGTATAAAAATCTTAGAACTATATCTAAGCAGACGGGTATTTGGTTATCTACTCCTTTAGTCTATTGGTGTCTTGGACTCAGATACTAATTTGAGTTAGGAAGAACAGAAAGTGACTTGCCCAGCTAAGCTGGTGGACTGTGATTTATGTTCAACACAAAAGCAAGTGCATACATGCCCCAACTTAATTACAAAGCTGAGTAATTGCTCTGGTGGTGAGTCTAATAAATTAAATTCTTGTAATGTGCACAATTATATTTTCAATAGAAATTTTCAGTACATGGCAAGAATAATCAAAAATTTCTGCCCCAGCTTCAGGGTGGCCACAAGCCTCACAATCATGATGTCATAATTACACATTATTTCAGAATAACTAAAGCTTTATAGCAATAAAATACCCCTCTATTCATTTCACCAGATATTGACTGAGGGCGGCTCTGTAAATAGCAGAATTCTAAACGAGGGATATGAAGAAAATAAAACAGACAGATATCAAGTGCAAAATAAGACAGATAACAAACACTTGTAACCAAAATATGAATTAGAATGTGGTGAGTGCTATAGAATTGAGGCCAGGTAGATTGTAACTTAAGGCAGCATGCCAGGGAAAAGCCTTCAAGAAAATGACAGAGATTGCATGTGTGACTATGAGAAGTAACCCATCACTGGTACAGGAACCCAGTAGCAGGTAAGGGGACTAGAACACTTGTGGTGTGTCTACAAAGAATGAGGGTAAAGGTAGAATGGTAATTCAAATATTTTAACGCCCCCTGAAATGACTGTGTCCTATTCCCTGTGTGAATATTATACTAGATGGCAAAAATTAATTCAGGCTGCATATTAAATGAAAGTTTCTAAACAGCAAACTGTAAAACGGGGGCAGAGTCACACAGGTGAGCCGAGGCAAGCATCAAGTTTCTCAAGCAGCAGAGGAGTGTGGCGTGATGTGAAACTGACCTGCACACTGAAAAAAACGGCCCCGAGCCAGGGAAAAACAGCAGCCTCTGAAAGCTGGGAAAAGCCCCGATTTCAATCTAGGGAGGCCCACTGTTGGTCATGGGTGGCATTTTACATGAAAAATAAAGTTGTGTGATTTTTAAGGCACCTTACTTTGGGTAGCTTATTGCAAAAAGTTTGTTGTAGAAAGTAAATAAAAATTTAACATATCCGCATTGGGGCACTGGACTGAGCTCCCAAAGTCCAGTTGAAGAGCAAAAGGAATGAGAATATGAGCAAAGGGGTCAAGACCATGATGGATACCATCCACTGAAACAGTTTACCTGAGCTAATGTGAGCTCACCAACTCTAGCTGGACAGGGAAGGAACCAACATAGGTCCAAACTAGTTCCTCTGAATGTGGTTGACATTTGTATGGCTGGGGCAGACTGTGAGGGGCCACTGGCAGTTGCACCAGGATTTATCTTTATTGCATGTACTGGCTTTTTGGGAAACCATTCTCTTTGGATGGATACCTTGCTCAGCACACACACACACACATATATGTATATATATATATATATATATATATATATATATATATATATATATATATATATATACACACAGTAGAGAGGGCCTTGGACCTTCCCTAAAGCAATGTGCCTTACCCTCTCAGAGGATTGGATGGGGTTGGAGCGGTAGGGTGTGTGAAGGAATGGGAGGAGAGGAGGGAGTGGGAACTTGGATTGGTATGTATCGTGGAAAAAGATAGTTTGTTTTCTTTTTTAAAAATAAAAAAGGCTAAATGGAAAAAACTAACATAATGAAATAGAATGGGAGAGAGGTCATTAAAGGTTCTTGAATGCCTCTGTGAGGAACGGGTTTCTAGTGAGTGAAGAAAGGAAGAACTTCAGGTTTTGAACCCAGAGCTAATGTGATTTGACAGGGTCAAAGTGGATTCTTGTGGCTGTTAAGTGCAGAGTAAACACAAAAGGGAAGAGAGACATTCTCAGTGAGAGCTGCTGCCATCCAGGGTCCGACGGTGGCCGACACCCAGCAATGGGAAATAAACAGATTCTGCTGTCATTTAAAGGTGGAGATGTTAGGATTTCCCAACCAATTCGACTGGGAGTCAGAGACAAAGAGAAACATTAAGGAGGGCAGTCAAGCACTCGGTCTGAGCACAGGAGAAGTTTGCTGAGACACTAATACCTTCTGGGTGATGATCAGAATTTTGACTTTGGAAACATGGAGTTTGAGATTTTTCACAGGTATTTTGATGGCAATACTGACCAGGCAGTTGGATGTACATATCTGTGCAGTTCCCAAAGAAGGTTTGTGATGGATATATAAAAGAAATCAAAGTCACAAATTTATTGGTTTAGACTTAATAGGTCATCAAATGACTGGAACATGTACAAAAAAAGAGAACCAAGGATTGGCCTTTTGCCGCCTATCTATTACAGAATTGGTGAATTTCTACCATTTGACACAATAAATTACCATAATAAGCAATTACTTCATTGTCCTCATTCTTAAAACAAGTGTGCTCAGTCTGAGAGATTTATGTTGATTAATCAGTTTGCCAGATACCTGATGTGAAATAATCATAAGAAGCTCATACACATACCATGTCGACAGTGACTCTTCTGGAATAACGTTCAAAGAGTTCCACCTTTAAAAGGGGCCTGCATAGCACACGCAGATGCAGACAACTCCCAACAGCATCTGCAGGCTGCTCTGGGCCCTTCTCATGCTCCTCCTCCTCGCCCCATGTCGCCCTCAGCACGCGAGCTGCATTAATTCCCATGTGCCTTCTAATTGGTGCAGGAAGCTAGTCAGTCCACTTCACTCGGGTAACTTTTCAGGAAGATGACTGGAGAGGGGAAAGGATCAGGAAGACCAAATTTTCTAATCTTTAGTAAATTCAGAACAGCACTTTTATTGTGGCATCTTATGGAGTGCTGACACCCAGTTGTCTCAACCTTCTGAGGACATGGAAGTTTGCTGGTTCAGAATCAGCATTTTATTTTGTATGACTGTAAGTAGTTAAAATAACAAAAAATGGAAAGTGTTTATATGTTTTGATCTTTCCCTATTAAGTACATTATATAACTTTTTAAATTTACCATTGGGAAAAAATGGTTAAACTCTTGAAAATATAATTTGAGCCTTTTCCCCTCTTAGAAGTTATATTTATAGTTATCAAATGCAGAAAACTCAAAATCCAAAACAAAATTTCAAATTACTTACACAAACAACTGAAGCTTTTTACTTAAATATTCTCCAAAATAAAACAACATTTTATAATTAAAACGTAAGTGCTAAAATCCCAAATGATTACAGTTTTACTCCATGTGGTGTGCTGAAAAAGCAATGTCTTCACAGGCTCTGATATTTGAGCACTTGGCTCCCAATTGGTGGCACTATTTAAAGATGCTTAGTGATGTGGCCATGCTGGAGGAAGCTTATTAGTGAGGGTGGGCTCTAAGAATATATAACTTTACCCTCTTTCTGGTTTATTCTCTCCGCTTTTTGCTTGAAATTAAAAATTTATCTCTCAGCTTCTTACTCTCCTTGCCAAGACTGCCACTAACTGCCCTGGCTGTTCTAATCAGTCAGCTTGCTACATAACTGATGTGAAATAGTAAGAGATACAGTAATAGTAATGCCAGATAAACCACGACTTGACAGAAATAAGTACCAAAGAGCCCTACCTTCAAAATTGGCCTGTGTGACAAATATGAACAACTCCCAATAGGGGTTGGATTCATCCCTTTGGAACTGTAAGCTGTTATTCCCAAAGTACCTTTTGCCATTTTGTTTTATCATGGCAACAAAAAATTAACTAACGTACCCAAGAAAGCTTTATTTATTTATTTTTTAAGTAATGGGACTCATAAAATTCTTTCCATCATATGGTTATTTGTAAGGACATATGGAAAATTTTGGGGTCCAATGTGATTTTGGTACGAGTGAAAAAAGCATTTTAAAACATTTTAAAGTATAAATGATTCTGCATAAGTGGTTCATTAAATCTAATTTGGT
Source organism: Microtus pennsylvanicus (assembly GCF_037038515.1). Lineage (NCBI taxonomy): Eukaryota > Metazoa > Chordata > Mammalia > Rodentia > Cricetidae > Microtus > Microtus pennsylvanicus. The sequence goes on along the minus strand of NC_134585.1, from coordinate 44,437,175 downwards.
GTAAAACTGAGTGCTCTAGATTCATGATCAGTGAGATAGAAGACTACAAATAGTCAAATGTGGTTGCTGTGTCCCAATAAGTCTTTACTTACAGACACTTGTATTTGAATTTCATGTAATATTTGTGACATAAAAATGTCTTCATTTTACTCCTACCCCCATCATTTAAACAAAGGAGATAGTTGTACGCTCACCCGTGATACAAAAGCAGAGGGTGGATGAGTTTGATTGGCAGGCCAAATTTCTCCTATCCTTGTTCCAGCTTTGATTGGGATGCAAAAACAAAATCCTTTACTAATATCTTTTCTGGACAAAGACTGGATGCCTGAATCAGGTTGATTCTTGCTAAGTCAGTACTAGGTTGTGTGATCATGAGCATTGTTTCCGACTCATGGGCAATCCCTAAATACAGGTGGACTTACTGGAAGGAGAAGCAAAAATGAAAACACAATAAGCAATGGTTTTAGCTTACCTGTCGGTGTGTACTTATACTAAAAGTAGTGATTAAATATTTTTGATCCCAATTCTTACTATCTCATATGATTGCATGTAGTCTTCTTGTTAGACTCCTAACAGTGAAAGCAGGGGTTGTCTCTGACACTGTTGACTGCTATTAGGACTCATTCCTCCTATTGGATTGCCCCTTCTAGCCTTAACAGAGAGAAGGAGCCTCTAGCAGCGTCACTGCAACTTGATAAACCTTGGCTGGATGATAGTCACAGGAGCCCCACCTCTATCTGAAAAGAAACAGTAGAGGAGGAATGAACTGGGGGGGGGGAGGTGTAGAGGGGAGCAGGGAGGAAATGGGATAGGGAAAGGAGGGAAAACTTTGATTGTGATGCAAAAACAAACGAACAAATAATCAAAAACTAAATAAAAACAAGATTGAAAACATACTTTTGAGCCCTAAATTAGTTTTTTACTATTCTGTATGGTTGCATTTTCTAAATTTGAATGCATATCTTAGAGAAAGATGAGAACAAGCAAAACCTTTTCATCCATAATTTTTATTTTAACAGGAAATAGTTGATGTCTCCACTGAAAAAACTAATACATACACCTACACCATATATATATATATATATATATATATATATATATATATATATATCCAAGAAAGTTAACAAATATAGTATAAAATTGTTAAATACTAATGTATTTATTATTTTAATTCGTGTTTTTACCTTAAAACTTAAACCCACCTTTGAATTAAAAGTTATGATTATTATGTCTATGAAATGAAAATAGACATATAGCATATAAATAGATATGCAATATATTCTATCATTACATTTTAGTCAATAGAGAATTAAAAAAATGTCTAAGCAAGGCACTTTGAAGAGCAATAGTGATAAAAATCCTAATCATGCACTAGCACTAAGACTTCGGACTCAACAGCACTCAGAAACTCTGTCTCTAGTTGGCACGCAAATGTTTCCTATTTCTTTAGAGTGTAAATGCCAATCTTCTAAAACTGAAAACTACCTAAATAAGCCCTTAGTAGTCTCAGACTATGGAATTTGGGGAACTCAAGTTACAAAGATTTTATAATTTACGATATAAACTAATTAAAACTCTTAACACTTAAAAATTATTTTGGACCCTTCACAAATGAGCGGTAGACCGTCTACACCACTCCCACCAGCCTCTCCCAGTTCTTCTCTTGTCCCCTCCACTCCTTCTCAAATTCAAAATCTCCCCTTTCAAAATGATTATTGGTACCCTGCCTCCACACACACAACCTACTAAAATTTTAACCGCTAAAGGTCAGAATTTGATACAGTAGGATCACAAGGTTGAGTAGCTTTTATTTCCACAGTATTGCATAGATGTTTCCTTTATGGTTCAATACTCCACTGAGCTGGTTCATTTGGCAGGTACATTCAAAGGGTTTGTGCTGTATTATTTCCATTACATTACCTAATTCAGATATAAGCTAATTAGGGTTAGCAAGGCTTTTGCCTAGGACTTCTCTTGTGATAACATTGACATTGTGGGTACATTCTGATAGGGGAGATTTTTTGATAGTCATATATTAATTCTTGGCTGGCTTTTAGTGACCCAGGTAGTCAGATTGTTAAAACAAATGCAAAAGCAAATTTTAATCTTCATGACACAACTTTTGAAAGATGAGCACAAGTTCACGGTCCATATGCGAGCTCTGGGTAGACCAGAAGGTTCCCTGGTACATTTAGAGTCACACTGAGTAAGCTCAAGTGATACGTAATCTTGCCCTGTTAGTACACAGAGCTAAACAAAGACCTTTCCTCTTCAAGTCATCTGATCATTCTTTAAAATTTGCTTTCAAATCCTTTGTTTCCCTATTTATAGCTGACGAAGTCTAAACGTGTTCAACTCATGATTAGACAGCTATGATGGTTTCTTTTGTTTTCTTTTTTGGGTTTTTGAGACAAGCTTTCTTTGTGTAATAGGTCTGACTACCCTGGAACTCACTTTGTAGACCACGCTGGCATCAAACTCACTGAGATTGCCTGCTTCTACCTCCCAAGTGCTGGCATTAAAGGTGTGCACCACCATCACCAGGCTATGATGGTGAGACTTTATGAAAAGGTTGCAAAATCCAGAGGAACAGGTAGATCACTGTGAGATTGTTTCTCTTAGAAATGTCAAAAATAATCTATAGGCTTTTGGACACTGTGGATAACGCTGTAATGAATACATAAATGCTGACATGTCTGTAGGCTTCTGATTTTCTTGTTTTATACATGCATATATATATATATATATACACACACACATATATTACTCATGCCCATATCTACACGTATGTGTGCATGTATGTAATTATACACATGTATATGGGATATATATACAGACATATATCATGCACATACTCACATATTATACATCATATACACACATATATTCTGTGTGATGTCTGCTTTTTGTTTTCGGAGTAAGTAAAATAATCTAGTTATGGAAGCACAAATACAGCATAATCCACCTAGATATGTTATATACAAGGGGCAAACGTATAGACATAGAAGGCAGAGTAGTGTACAGTGGGGAAAATTGGAGGTTGTAGTTTAATGGATATAAAGTTCCGACTCCTCTTCATCAAGAGGAATAAGGTGAGTAACTATAGATCTCTGCACCTGTAATTAACAATGCTCTGATGAACATTTAAAAAGGGTTAAGAGTGGAAATTTCACATTAAGTGTTCTTACCACAATGGCAAAAAATAGAGTTGATTTTAATGAGTGTCTCTTGGTAGCAAATTGCTCCGTTTTATTTTGTATGCAATGTCTTCATATAAGCCTTATGTCTGAAAAATATTCGCACTGGGTATATAAATCTGCATCAAGGTTACTATTTTCGTGTTCTCTCAGTATTCCATTGCCTTCTTGTTCTCAATGTTGCAACAGAGGAGTCACATGACATCTGAAAGTCTTTTTAAAAGATCATCAGAGTTTCTTTGATGCTTTTCAGTTAGTGATAATGTTACCTGGTATAACTTTTTTTAGGATATTTTTTAAAGCCTAAAAAGCAAAAAAAAAGTATTCACGATGTGATAGATTGGCCTCAGCTGACCCTCTTTACAGTCTTGATGTATTATCTCTTTCCCTCTTGGACTACAGGTAGGTATAAGGATGTATTGTTTCCATTTCAGTGTGTTAATTACCACTTTAACTCAAAAGTATCTATGTCGCAAACATTTTAAATTTCTTCTTTTTATTTATTTAAACATATTGATCACGATTTTGAATATTAACTTCATAATATGAAGGTTTTGCAACATTTATGTCTCTGAGTTTTTAGTATTTATTCATCTTTATAGTATGTTCCTCTCTCTTCTATGTTTTTACTCTGAGTTTGTCTTTTTCATATTTTCTATCTGAGTGAATATTTTTCTGATGTATATGAATCATTTCAGAGAAACTTGGTATTATTCCTGTAATTTCCTAGAAATATTTCCGACTAAGAATAATTTTTGAAATTTTTAGCTGTATTCTTTGTTCTCTTTTTAACATGTGGACGCTTTTTATCATGCCTTGGTGAAAAACATCCAGAGTTAAAAATCATAAGTGAATTTTCATTGTCAAGGTTTAAAACTAGAAGTTTTCTTCATGTTTGTAATCCATTATTCTTACATTAACACAAGGGCCATTTTTTGTCTTCAAAATTTTTTAATTTGTCTCCTTTAAAATAACTCAAAATGAAAGAAATCTTGATCTTTTGTCATGTGACTTCTCAAGAGTGATATTGAGATCAAGATGGTAATAAAATGCTAAGACACAATAGTAACCTCTATTCAGATGTACATAACCAGTGAGAATATTTTTCAGAAATAAAGCTTATATGCAGCCATTGCATTCAAAATAAAACCAAGCGATAAGCTGATTGTTCATTGCCTAGGCTTCATCCCCAGATTCTGGACTTCATATGTTGTAAAAGCAAACTCTTCAATTTAACCCTTTTTAGAACCTCACTAACTAGCTTGACTCTACAGTATCAACTTAAATTTTTCCCTTGTAACATTTTAATTTATACTGGTGCCCCCCCCAGCCCCAAATGGAATGTCCATACTTTTAACTTGAGATTCAACAACTGTTTCTTTGTAACTTTATGTTCAAACTCTTACTTGGACAAATTTGATTAATATAGGTTTACTGGAAAACTCAAAAGTATAGGAAGTTTGGCAAGCCATGTAATGGTGAAATATTACTTTAATCCTAGAAGTTGAAGGAGAAGAAGAAGGTTGAATTCAAGGCCACCCTGGTCTACATATTGGGTTCCAGGCTGACTAGAACTATCTAGTGAGATTTTATCTCAAAAAGAAAAAAAGTACAGAAAGTTCAGCATAGCTAACCATGTTTGTCTAGTGCATGCTCAGTGCTTCAGACTTTGGGCTAAAAGTTTATCACTCCCTTGTCAGTTCATTTCACATACCCTGAGAAGCACTTTTTAAAAAACATATCACATTATTTTTATCAAGTCACCTTGTATACAATTATATTCTGCTATTATAAATAAGTTTAGAGTTGTTTTAAAAAGATCTACTATTGAAAAGTATAAAATAAAATTCACTTGAATAAACAGAGAATATCAGCCAAAATTGTAAGGGTTTGTGTAAACAACAACAACAACAACAGCAAAACAATACTTCAGTAGAATGCTGGAATAATATGAAAACAAGCATGGCTGAATAGGTAATATTTTGAGCTTTAGGGGCCTTCCGGGTTTATGTTCACAAGTCTTTGAGCCAGGCTGTCTAACATTCTACTCTGTTACTGCGTTAATATATGCTGAAGGCCCCCAAGCAGAGGAATGGAACAGAATGCATGTTCTAACACTGGCTAGCCCATCACAGTGGGTATCTACATGTTAAAGATGACAAATGAATCAGATTTACAGAAAATGCCACCAAATACAAAAGGAGGATTTTTGAGAGCCTTAAAAGTTTTTGCCTTTAAGACTCCATTTCAAGGGTCAATTAAAGACACCACAAATAGCTAAAGGGGGATTAGAAATTTGAAGGTTAAAATCTGAAGGATAAGAAATCTACTCACAACGGGAATCATCTGTCCATGTTTTTTTTTTCTTCTCTCTTCAATCCATCATTTCTCAATGTTTCTTCTTGGTCTTCCTTGCTCTACATTGTTCTTAGCTCTTTGTTCTTTCTTGTCTTCCTCATTACAAATGTTCCCAGTCATGTATACCTTTAGAACCAGTAATTCCCCAGCCCTCGCAGATTCCAGGGACAGAACTCTTGTGCCCCATAGAAAATCCGATAAGAGTTTACACACACACACACACACACACACACACACACACACACACAGAGAGAGAGAGAGAGAGAGAGAGAGAGAGAGAGAGAGAAATCCATAGGAGTGGCTAGTACAAATCCGGTGTCCTTAATGGAGAAAGTTAGTTAAGAAAAGGAATTAAATCATTGGGAAATTCTAGAGGGGAAGGATAGTGTGCTATACTTCTTTTCTTCTTTTTTGGTGTTTAGTTAATAAAGGGCTAAAACATTACTTTCTAGCATACCACTGTTTTCCTCTCCCAGCATGCGTACAATCAGGTAACCAAGCAATTTGCTAATAGTCAGATATAAGCTGATGGCTCTTGACCAGATAGCACATACACCACATGCTGTCATTTCTATGGGCCTAGGTCTGGAGTTAGACATAACTGCTCTAGGGGGTAGAAACAAGAAAGGGACCCAAGCCTCTAAATTGTTAGTTCCCGCCTTTGCAGTTATCAACCATTCTGGTTGTGATGTAAAACCAGAACAGCAGCTTGAGCTGGTAGTAATTCTATGTCCTTGGAGAGCTGTGAATACCTTAGATGGGATGCTTTTTGCCTGGACCCTAAGCACTGACCAAATGCCTACTGGTAAAGATAATTGCAGGAAGGCAGATCTCTGTGCTTACCTAGGAGAGAGAAACAAGGCCTAGGAGTGGGAAACTGTTCTAAATCCCCAAATATGCAACAGAAAAGGAGTTAGCTACAGCAAAAAAGTCTACAGCAAAGGACAGATACTTTTTTCACAAAGCAATAACAGCAAAAAGCCTTGCCTTAGCCTTTACCAGATCCCTTGTTTCTGGCAAGTCGTTCGTGAAAAGATGGCTAAGCATTTACTGTATAACACTGAAGCCTGTAGCAGAGGATTTAAGTAACAGTTGTGTGATGTTCTTCTCCCAAGTTTTCTGGTTGTAAATCGTCTTAGCTTGGCCTTGTTTTATTTAGGAAATTTAAGAAAGATAAACGTGAGTGATCTGAGCTGATGCATTAAAGTTTCTGTTCCCCTAGAAACGCACCGTATGGAATATACACAGTATATAACAAAAATATGGACTCATGATTACTGCAAATAATTAGTATGCCAGAATTTATACGTTTCTCTGTTTTTATTTTTTTTTAAAAGGAATTTCCACACAAAGGATTATGTTTTGGTTTTAGTATTCTTTGTTGCTCCACAATTTCAAAGCACTCTGTTTTACAATGCAAGAATCGAGTGCTATAGGGTTAGGATTCAAGAAGGGTTTTATGTACTTTCTACAATGAAGTACAATAGAATTCTTGAATTAGATGGATGATTTTATTTTTCAGCTCTGAAGTTTGGTATTTTGTACCTTAATATTTTTGTGTATTAAGGAGATCATGTTTTATCCCTAGAGCAATCATACTTCATCTTTAAAGAAGAAAACAAAGCCCAACTACTCAAAAAGTTTAGAGAAAAGTAGAGGCATGTCATAGATATTTCCTGAATGCTGTGCAGATGTCCATTGTTAGTGTTCATGGACACAATAATCACAGAATACTGTTGAAGTGGTATACTATTTGTATACTTGGTCTATTGTGTGAGTAGACCACTCTTCTGGAAGTCTTGGGCCTCAAGAGATAGCTATGTGAAGGTTGTCCATAGCTTAATCTTTGCAGCTAGAATGGATATGGGCATTGTTTTCAAATTATGAAATCAGAAGAAAGATAAATTCAGACCGCCAAGGTATTTAATTTCTTGGAAGAATATTTTTAAAAGATCTACACATTTCTTTCAATTATAAGGGCATCATCAATATACTCATATGTGCTATTTCCAAATGGGGGGAGGGGTTCTGAGGTTGAATCACGATGTAAGTCATGCAATGGGATTGAGTGGGATAAACAAAACACAGTCTTTTCAGGGGGAGTATTCAGATGATGGGTTTAGAAAAAATCCGAGCTAAGAACTTTTAATATTCAGAGCATCCTAAGTCATGGGCAGTATCTTCTCTATGTTCTTTCCACAAAGCCTGTCATGTAAGCACTAAAACGATCATATCAGTGGGGTGTAATAATTACAACTATTACACGAATGAAGATATTACAACACTAAAAATGAGAGAACTCACCCGAATGTCATAGTAGCAAGGGCGAAATGCTATAGCATCTGCAATTGTGCTGTTGGGCTTTGGGCCCCTTTATCAAACCACTGTCCTATATGCTACTTAGTAATTATGGGTCAGAGAAAGAAGGTTCCTGCTGGGTGGCAGTGAGGAAATCAGATGCTATCCCATCTTGAAACTTTTGAATTGCCCTTTTAGAAGTTCTAATTATAGGACGAAAGGAAGACCGATTCCTGGAGGAGCCCTGGCTTTCAGAAAGCAGTAGAAAGAGACTAGCACAACCACACAGTGTGGGGAGTGATCCAGAAAAGAAGACAATGTGAAACGTGAGAGGAAAGGACAAAGCCACATTCCCACAGACGACCTGAATGGCTGCGCCAAGTGCTCAGCTAGGGAAGGACTTTGCCAACCAGAGCATTCTTCACCGACTCTGCCCAACTGCCTTGTATTCCCAAAGGAGAAACATGGTTGGTAAGTCATTTACATGATAGCATGCTATGTTGTATCATAAATGTCTTATCTTCAAAATGCATTCTAGAGAAATAAAATAATATTAGTTTTAGGAATTTACAAATTTAGTGAGTTTAATTTAACCTTTAGTCATTTTTCCTTTCGCCTGAATTTCTTTTATAATAAAGTCACGGAAAATAATGTCATTGAATAATTTTCCTGTAGGTATTATCTTTTAAACATACATAAATAGATTAAGGACATATTTATATATCAATGCAAAGAGCTAGATATTTAATTATACACTGACATTTCTTCATGTTGCAAGATTGCTGGAGGACTCAATTTCCCCTGTGAATTTAAGATACTGTTTTACTTATAAACTTTTTGTTTATATGTGACATTCTAAGTAATCTTATAATTAAAAATAGTAGATGTCATATATCTAATAAAGAAGTTCATTTATTTGTATATTCTTTTGAAATTTAACAACTGCTGAAGTCTAAACTTACAAGGGTGTAGAAGTACATAAAAAGGGCTAGACCCTGTGTGATGGCTGGCTTTAATTGTCAACTTGACACAGAATCCCACGGGAATAGTCTCATTGAGGGATTATCTACATTGGGTTGGGCTTTGGCACGCCTGTGGGAAATGGTTTATTTATGTAAACTGAATACACTGCTCACTGTGAGTGGCACCATTCCCTAGAATGGAGCTCCTGGCAGTAGAATGCAGAAATCACAGCTCTCTCTGTCGTGATTATCATGTGCCTATCTGGATCTCCTAACATTTGGACTTCCATGTATGACGGGCTGTAACATGGAACTGTGAGCAGAGATTAAGACCTTTCTCCCTTCTGCTGTTTTTGGTTGGAGTATTTTATCATAGCAACAGTAACAAACCGAACCACTCTGCTTTCCTTTAGCTAACATTCTAGCAGGTGATTGTGAAGATTATAAATACACATATATAAAATCTAGTGCTTCATTGGTTGTGCTGTGAAAAAGAAGATGGCCGCTCAAAAGGATCAGTCAGTTCATGACTTAAGGCCAGATTTGAATTTTTTTTTTTATTGACAGGGATACCCACAGAGACAACTGACCCAAACTTATGGGAGCTCGCTGACTTTAGACTGACACCTGGGGACCCTGTATGAGATGGAACTAGGCCCTCTGCAAGTGGGCAGCTCTTTTGTAGTCTGGCTTATTTTTGGGATCCCTGGAGATGGGACCAGGACCTACCTCTAGTGCATGAGCTGGCTTTTTTTCTTAAGTTTTTTTTTTTCATTTTACATACCAACGACAGATCCCCTTTCTTTCCCCACTTCCTCATACCCCCCCCTTTCTAATGCCCCCATCCACTCCTCAGAAAGTGTAAGGTCTCTCATGGGGAGTATACAAAGTCTAGTATATCAAGTTGAGGCAGGACCAAGTCTCTCCCCCTGTATCTGGGCTGAGCAATGTATCTTTTCACAGGGAATGGACTCCAAAAACACAGTTCATGCACTAGGGATAACTACTGGTCCCACAACTAGTGACCTCACAGACTGCCCAAGCTTTCAGAGGATCTAGTTCGGTCCTATGCAGGTTCACCAACTATCAGTTCAGAGTTAGTGAGTTCTCACTAGACTAGTCACCTGTCTTTGTGGGTTTCCCAACCATGACTTTGCCCCCTTTGATGAGTTGGCTATTTGAAGACTACTCCACATGGTGGGATGCTTTGCTCAGCACCCCACCACAAGAATGGGAAGGTGGTTTGGTCCTGCCTCAACTTAATGTCCCAGGCTTTGTCAATTCCCCATGGGAGGCCTTATCCTTTCGAAAAAGTGGATGGAGGTTGATTGGGGGGAGAGCAGGAGGGAAGGAATAGGAAGGGAAACTGTGGTTGGTATGTAAAATGAATAAAAATAAAATATATAAGAAAGAAAATAGGTTTTTTTTGCGTGCAGAATATTATGATTACGGTTTCTTCTCCTCCAACACTTCCAAGATGCTCCCATCTCCCCACTTACCCAAATCTACACATTTTCTTTCTCTATTAGAAAATAAACAGACATCTAAAAAATAATAGTGTAAGATAAAATAAAAATAAACAAACTAGAACAGGACAAAACAAAGAAACAAAAAAAATGCCAAAGAGAAAGCATGAGAAACATATAGCTACAAAGACACACACCCACACACAAAGAAATTTCATAAAATTGCAAAACTGAAAGCTATCATATAAAACCAAAAAAACTTAAGTTCAAAAAATATTCCCAGACAAAGCATTATGAGTCAAAAACCATGCAAATGTATCACTGAGTTCATTTTGTGTTGTCCACCTACTGCTGGGCATGGGGTCGGCCCTTAACTGTGATTTGCATTTGGCTGTTGTGTGCAAGGCCACCAGCCCCTCTTCTCTACAGCTTAGATGACTTCCAACTCTAAGGAGTGAACAGCCATTATTGTCTCACGTCAACAGACTTAGAAGTCAGAGCATGAAGCGTGATGTTTTATAACGTGTCTAACACAATTTCTTGAATGGCAAATGGTTGGTTTCATCAAAATCAATAAGATCATAGGGATATAAAACAGAGCAGTCTTTTGGAAAACAAACAGATGACAAAAATTAAAGCATTCCATGTAACTTCCCCCACAGAAGGATGTGAGCAGAGACCTAATAACTTCCTGTCTATCTTCTCTACAACTTCTGGCCTCCCTTTGGTTCTAGTCTCACACGTTGTCACTTAGCATCCCAAGGCTGCATCTCAAGTGTAAGGATTCTGACTGAGTTTTTGGCTTCTCTCTATTTACCATTGCCCTCTGCTCATTTTGTGTTTTATGTTTGCTTACCAAGACCACTACAACTTCGTGACTGACAGTTTTGAAATGTCTGTTATTCAAGTGCTGTATGCTTCCTCCTCACACATCTGATTCCCTGGCTCTTTGTCTTCAAATGATTCTCTGGTTTTCCATTCTATCCAGTTTTCCAGGGGAAGTTGTTCTTACATAGGTTTTATTTATAAATCTGAAACCTGAGGGTAGAATAATAATTCAAGTTTCTCTTGTTTCTGTTCAGGAATCTCCAGTCATTATTAATATCAGGGAAAGCTTTGCGCTAAGTAATAGTTGTGAAAACAAATTGAGTTATATCCATGTTTCAGTTTGTAGGACACAGGGACTTGTTCAGATCTACCCTTCAGTACAGCTGGTTCAAAGAGCTAATCTATCAAACTAGTTGAAGAGGGGATATTCGACACCCTCTAAAACTGCATCAGTTCTTCTTCTACTTCCTTTGCTGTTGTCCCCCTTCCTTCATTACCTTCTCTCTGTCCCCATCTTTCCCCTCTTTCCTTCTTTCTCATTTTCTTTCTCCTTCTCCATCTTCTAGAAATGCTTGACTGTGATTTGTGAATGAACTGGTGCATGGAACTGAGGGTATATTTATCAGCAGCCACTTCAGTGGGGGCTTGCAACATACAATGCACTACAAAGCATAGCAATATACAATACACTGTAAAGAATATAAGATGCTGGCATGCTATGCTAGTTGTCAAAAAGTAGTTCCCTCAATTCCATTTGTTTCCAGGTAGACATTGTTATTAGTATGTGTTTTATTTGAGCTGGATTTGAAATGATCACCGGGAGAGTGAGTTTCCTCTTTGAGGCCTCTTTGTGATGTGAACTCTGTATAATTGATTTCTCAGTGCACCTTTGTAGATAGACTCTGTTCAATGCTACAATTATAAACCATAAAAAAGGCCATAATTTTTTTTACAAAAGCAATAAAGAATTGAGTAACTGATATTTTATCAATAACCAAGTTATTAGAATTGCATAGGTAATTCTGTTTTCTATTGTCTATTATTTTCTATTATATTATTTTTCTATTTTAAATAACCATTTGGAAATTACCTATTTTCTTACCCTATACTCAATACCTTCTTACACATGTATTAAGTTCTCTATATATGTTTTGTCTATGAGTGTTTTGTGTACATGTACACATACCTGGTGTTCAAAAGTACAGAAGAGGGCAGCACATCCAGGGAACTGGAGTCATGCTTGATTGTAAACTACCCTGTGGATGTTGAGTTTGATCTGAGTTCTGTAAAAGAGAAACAATAAACCGCTGAGCTGTCCCTCCACTTACTATAATATACAGTTGCTAAATAAGTCATGACACCACAAATTACCCACAAGTTACCACATAAACAACTTAGGATATTCAGCCTTTGTTTTGGATGAAAAGTTTCTTCTTCTTTCTTAGCAATCAGCGCTTTATTATCTGAAGTCAGAAGAAAGGAAGGGAAGAGGGAGGAATGGAGGAAGGGAGGACTAGAAGGAAATAGTGTCTTCCAGATACAAGACAGTTGTAAATATGAACTCACAGTAGTTGTAACAGCATGCACAAGACCTGTGAATTCTCAAGCTCAGTTCACATCCTAACGTGGAGAGAGTAGCATGCATGAGGCTTCATTTCTACCCAAGGATCTATTGGCAAGAAGGAGAGTCAGTTGTGGTTTTTTGTTGTTTTTGATGATGTTGTTTGGTTTTAGAAGTGTAGTCTGATGACCTCTGTGGGAGCAGGCCTAAGTGAGCAATCTCTGTGGGACCAGGCAAGTTGAAGTCAGCAACCTCTGCTAGATCAAGTCCAAGCCAGCAACCTTCACCAAAGCTGGTCCAAGCCAGCAACCTCCATGAGATCAGCCTCGAGGGAGTGACTTCTGCCGAAGCAGGCACAAACCAGTGACCTCCATGGGAGAAGACCTGAGCCAGCAATCTCCCAAGGGAGAAAAGATCTCCCATGCTCTTGGGTAGGCAGAATTAATGTAGTAAAAAATGAAAATCTTACCAAAAGGAATCTACAGATTCGATTCAATGCTTATCAAAATGCTAGCAAAATTCTTCACAGACCTTAAAAGAACAGTACTCAATTTCATATGTAAAAACACAAATTCCAGGATAGTCAAAACAATACTGTACCATAAAGGAACTTCTGGAGGTATCACAATCCTTGACTTCAAACTCTATTACAGAGCTACAGTACTGAAAACAGCCTGGTATTGGCATATAAACAAACACGAGGAGCAGTGGAACAGAATCAAAGACCCACATATCAATCCACACACCTATGAACACCTGATTTTTTATGAAGAAGCAAAAAATATAAAATGGAAAAAAGAAAGCATATTCAATAAATGGTGCTGGCATAACATTATATATCAACATGTAGAAGAGTAAAGATAGATCCATATCTATCACTGTGCACAAATCTCAAGTCCAAATTGATCAAACATAGAACCAACCACACTGAACCTCATAGAAGGAAAAGTAGGAAGTACACTTGAACATATTGGCACAGGAGACCACTTTCTAAATATAACTCCTTTGGCACAGACATTGAGAACAACACTTAATAAATTGGACCTCCTGAAACTGAGAAGCTTCTGCAGAGCAAAGGACATGGTCAACAAGACAAAATGGCAGCCTACAGAACAGAAAAAGACTTTCACCAAGTCCACATCGGACAGAGGGCTGATCTCCAAAATATACAAGGAATTCAAGAAATGGGTTATCGTGGGCTCTCTGCAGGGCCTCTACTCCCAGCATACCGCCTCTTTCTTCCTAGCCCACCCAGCTTCCATCCAGAACCCTCCCCACTTCGGCCCCACCGCCCTCTTTCGGCACATAACATCACCCAGCCCAGCCTGTCTGGGCACTGGGTCTGAATCCTCGGGGCACCCAAGCGGGTGGGAGTTCCTTTGCTTCTATGGACTGCCTGCACCAAGCAGGGTAGGCGCTTTGTTTGTGAGCTGCCCCATCAGCATGGAGGCCTGATCTCTCGGTGCCAGGAGAGACAGCATTGGGGTGCCAGAAGAGCCAGCGTTGGGGAGAGCCAACATTGGGGAGAGCCAGCGTTGGGTAGGCAAGGAGACCTGATCCAGTAAAAGAAGATCCATAAGGGAGCGTTTGGAAGAAGAGATGGGCAGACACCAAGGCAAGAATTCACCCAACAAGCTGAAAAGCAACATGAAGCCACCAGAAACCAGCGACCTCACAACGGAAGGACATGAACACCTTAATCAAGAAGAAGTAGAAAAGATTGACTTCATGAAAGTGATTGACGCCCTTAAACAGCATGTAAAAAATGCCCTTATAGAAATGGATGAGAAATATAACAGAAAGTTTGAAGAATTGAATAAATCAGTGAATGATACCCTAGAAAACCAAGGAAAAACAATCAAACAGATAATGGAAACAGTACAAGACTTGAAAACTGAAATGGAGGCAAAGAAGAAAACACAAACAGAGGGCCGGCTGGACATGGAAAATTTAAGTAAACAAACAGAGTCTACAGAAACAAGTATAACCAACAGAATGCAAGAGTTAGAAGAAAGAATCTCAGACTATGAAGATACCATAGAGAAAATAAACACACTGATCAAAGAAAACAGCAAGTCCAACAAACTTTCATCACAAAACATTCAGGAAATATGGGACACAATAAAAAGACCAAACCTAAGAATAATAGGAGTAGAAGAAGGAGAAGAAGTGCAGCTCAATGGTCCAGAAAATATATTTAATAAAATTATAGAAGAAAACTTTCCCAACCTAAAGAAAGATATACCTATGAAGTTTCAAGAAGCATACAGAACACTGAATAGGCTGGATAAAAAAAAAAAAGATCCCCTCGCCATATAATTATCAAAACACAAAGCATACAGAATAAGGAAAGAATATTAAGAGCAGCAAAGGAAAAAGGCCAAATTACTTATAAAGGTAAACCTATCAGACTTACACCTGACTTCTCCATGGAAACCATGAAAGCCAGAAGATCCTGGATAGATGTACTGCAGAAAGTGAGAGACCATGGATGCAAGCCCAGATTACTATACCCAGCCATGCTTTCGTTCACTATAAATGGAGAAAATAAAATTTTCCAGGATAAAAACAAATTTAAACAATACACAGCCACAAATCCAGCTTTACAGAAAGTAATAGAAGGAAAATCACTAACCAAGGAGTCCAACAATGACCACAATAACTCAGACATCTAGAGACCCTTCACCAATACAAATCAAAGAAGGGAAACACACAAACTCTACGACTAAAAAAGTGACCGGAGTTAACAACCACTGGTCATTAATATCACTTAATGTCAATGGACTCAACTCACCTATAAAAAGGCACAGGCTAAGAGATTGGATAAAAAAAACAGGATCCAACATTCTGCTGTTTACAAGAAACACACCTCAACCACAAAGACAGGCACCTACTCAGAGTAAAGGGCTGGGAAAAGGCTTATCAAGCAAATGGACCTAAGAAACAAGCAGGTGTGGCCATACTAATCTCTAACAAAGTTGACTTCAAACTTAAATCAATCAGAAGAGATGGAGAGGGGCATTTTATACTCATAACAGGAACAGTTCATCAGGATGAAGTCTCAATCCTGAACATCTATGCCCCTAATATAAAAGCACCCATGTACATAAAAGAAACATTGCTAAAACTCAAGGCAGCCATCAAACCGCACACACTAATAGTAGGAGACTTCAACACTCCTCTCTCACCAATGGACAGGTCAATCAGACAGAAACATAAGAGAGAAATGAGAGAATTAATGGAGGTAATGAATCGAATGGACTTAACAGACATCTATAGAACATTCCACCCAAATAGGAAAGAATACACCTTCTTCTCTGCAGCTCATGGAACTTTCTCAAAAATCAACCACATAGTCAGTAACAAAGCAAACATCCACAGTTACAAAAAAATATTAGTAACCACCTGTGTCTTGTCAGATCACCATGGGTTAAAGTTAGAATTCAACAACAATGCTACCCCCAGAAAGCCTACAAATTCATGGAAACTGAACAGTCAACTACTGAACCATACCTGGATTAAGGAAGAAATAAAGAAAGAAATTAAAGTCTTCCTGGAATTCAATGAAAATAAAGAAACAACATACTCAAACTTATGGGACACTATGAAAGCAGTCCTAAGAGGAAAGTTC
Source organism: Microtus pennsylvanicus (assembly GCF_037038515.1). Taxonomy (NCBI): domain Eukaryota; kingdom Metazoa; phylum Chordata; class Mammalia; order Rodentia; family Cricetidae; genus Microtus; species Microtus pennsylvanicus. The sequence continues at coordinate 44,420,874 of NC_134585.1, read as the reverse complement.
ATTGCACTAAGTGCCCACTTAAAGAAAACAGAGAAAGCTCACATTGGAGACTTAACAGCCCACCTGAAAGCTCTAGAAAAAAAAAGAAGCAGACTCACCTAGGAGGAGTAGAAGACTGGAAATAATCAAACTGAGGGCTGAAATCAACAAAATAGAAACACAGAAAACAATACAAAGGATCAACGAAACAAAAAGCTGGTTCCTGGAGAAAATCAACAAGATTGACAAACCCCTATCCAAACTAATCAATTGGCAGAGAGTGAATTTGCAAATTAATAAGATTAGAAATGAAAAGGGGACATAACCACAGACACAGAGGAAATTCAGAGAATCATTAGAGCTTACTACAAAAGCCTATATGCCACAAAACTGGAAAATGTAAAGGAAATGGACACTTTTTTAGATAAATACCATATACCAAAGTTAAACCAGGACCAGGTGAACAATCTAAATAGACCTGTTAGTCGCGAAGAATTAGAAGAGGTTATCAAAAACCTCCCTACCAAAAAAAGCCCAGGACCAGATGGTTTCAATGCGGAATTCTACCAGAACTTCCAAGAAGACCTAATACCTATACTCCTTAATGTATTTCACAATATAGAAACAGAAGAGTCATTGCCAAATTCCTTTTATGAAGCTACAGTTACTCTGATACCAAAACCGCACAAAGACTCAACCAAGAAAGAGAATTATAGACCAATCTCACTCATGAACATCGATGCAAATCCTCAACCAAATACTGGCAAACCGAATCCAAGAACACATCCAAAAAATTATCCATTATGATCAAGTAGGCTTCATCCCAGGGATGCAGGGCTGGTTCAACATACGAAAATCTATCAATGTAATCCATCATATAAATAAACTGAAAGAAAAAAACCATATGATCATTTCATTAGATGCTGAAAAAGCATTTGACAAAATTCAACATCCCTTTATGATAAAAGTATTGGAGAGATTAGGGATACAAAGGTCATACCTAAATATAATAAAAGCTATATACAGCAAGCCGACAGCTAACATCAAATTAAATGGAGAGAAACTCAAAGCCATCCCACTAAACTCAGGAACACGACAAGGCTGTCCACTCTCTCAATACCTCTTCAATATAGTGCTTGAAGTTCTAGCAATAGCAATAAGACAACATAAGGGGATCAAGGGGATTCGAACTGGAAAGGAAGAAGTGAAACTTTCGTTATTTGTAGATGATATGATAGTGTACATAAGCGACCCCCAAAACTCCACCAAAGAACATTTACAGCTGATAAACAGCTTTAGTAATGTGGCAGGATACAAGATCAACTCCAAAAAATCAGTCGCCCTCTTATACACAAAGGATGTGGAAGCAGAGAGGGAAATCAGAGTAGCTTCACCTTTCACGATAGCCACAAACAGCATAAAATATCTTGGGGTAACTCTAACCAAGGAAGTGAAAGATCTATTTGACAAGAACTTTAAGGCATTGAAGAAAGAAATTGAGGAGGATACCAGAAAATGGAAGTACCTCCCTTGCTCTTGGATTGAGAGGATCAACATAGTAAAAATGGCAATTCTACCAAAGGCAATTTATAGATTCAATGCAATCCCCATCAAGGTCCCATCAAAATTCTTCACAGATCTTGAGAGGACAATAATCAACTTTATATGCAAAAACAAAAAACCCAGGATAGCCAAAACAATCCTATACAATAAAGGATTGTCTGGAGGCATTACCATCCCTGACTTCAAACTCTATTACAGAGCTACAGTGATGAAAACAGTGTGGTACTGGCATAAAAACAGAGAAGTCGACCAATGGAATCGTATAGAAGACCCGAATTTTAACCCACAAACCTATGAACACCTCATTTTTGATAAAAGAGGCAAAAGTATACAATGGAAGAAAGAAAGCATCTTCAACAAATGGTGCTGGCATAACTGGATGTCAACCTGTAGAAGAATGAAAATAGACCCATATCTATCACCATGCACAAAACTCAAGTCCAAATGGATTAAAGACCTCACTATCAGTCAGAACACATTGAACCTAATAGAAGAGAAAGTGGGAAGTACCCTACAACAGATGGGCACAGGAGATCGCTTCCTATGTGTAACCCCAACAGCATAGACATTAAGGGCAACATTGAATAAATGGGACCTACTAAAACTGAGAAGCTTCTGTAAAGCAAAGGACACTGTCACTAAGACAAAAAGGCAACCTACTGACTGGGAGAAGATCTTCACCAACCCCGCAACAGACAAAGGTCTGATCTCCAAAATATTTAGAGAACTCAGGAAACTAGACTTTAAAATGCTAATTAACCCAATTACAAAATGGGGCACTGAACTGAACAGAGAATTCTCAGCAGAGGAAGTTCAAATGGCCAAAAGACACTTAAGGTCATGCTCAACCTCCTTAGCGATCAGGGAAATGCAAATCAAAACAACTTTGAGATATCATCTTACACCTGTCAGAATGGCTAAAATCAAAAACACCAATGATAGCCTTTGCTGGAGAGGCTGTGGAGGAAGGGGTACCCTCATCCATTGCTGGTGGGAATGCAATCTTGTGCAACCACTTTGGAAATCAGTGTTTCGGTTTCTCAGGAAATTCGGGATCAACCTACTCCTGGACCCAGCAATACCACTCCTGGGAATATACCCAAGAGATGCCCTATCATATGACAAGAGCATTTGTTCAACCATGTTTATAGCAGTATTATCTGTAATAGCCAGAACCTGGAAACAACCTAGATGCCCCTCAATGGAAGAATGGATGAAGAAAGTGTGGAATATCTACACATTAGAGTACTACGCTGCAGTAAAAAACAATGACTTCTCGAATTTTGCATGCAAATGGATGGAAATAGAAAACACTATTCTGAGTGAGGTAACCCAGACCCAAAAAGATGAATATGGGATGTACTCACTCATAATTGGTTTCTAGCCATAAATAAGGGTCACGGAGTCTACAATTGGTGATACTAAAGAAGCTAAGTAAGAAGGTGAACCAAAGGAAAAACATATAGTTACCCTCTTGGCTATGGGAAGTAGACAAAATTGCCGGGGAGAAAATTGGGATCTTGGGGGTGGGGTGGGATGGGGGTAAGGGGAGATGGGGAGAGGAAAGGGAGAAGGGGAGGATGGGGGGAACTTGGGTAAACAGGAGGATTGGGATAAAGGAAGGTTGGATAGGGGAGCACGGAAGCACAATTCTTAGTTAAGGGAGCCACCTTAGGGTTGGCAAGAGACTTAACCTAGAGTGGCTCCCAGGAGCCCAAGGCGATGTCCCCAGTTAGTTCCTTGGGCAGCTGAGGATAGGGAACCTGAAATGACCCTAGCCTATAGCAATACTGACGAATATCTTGCATATCATCCTAGAACCTTCATCTGGTGATGGATGGAGATAGAGACAGAGACCCACACTGGAGCACTGGACTGAGCTCCCAAGGTCCCAATGAGGAGCAGAAGGAGTGAGAACATGAGCAAAGAAGTCGGGACCACGAGGGGTGCACCCACCCACTGAGACAGTGGAGCTGATCTACTGGGAGCTCACCAAGGCCAGCTGGACTGTGACTGAAAAAGCATGAGTTAAAACTGGACTCTCTGAACATGGCGAACAATGAGGGCTGATGAGAAGCCAAGGACAATGGCACGGGGTTTTGATCCTACACAATGTGCTGGCTTTGTGGGAGCCTAGCCAGTTTGGATGTTCACCTTTTTAGATATGGACAGAGGGGGGAGGACCTAGGACTTACCACAGGGCAGGGAACCCTGACTGCTCTTTGGACTGGAGAGGGAGGGGGAGAGGAGTGGGAGGAGGGAAGAAGGGTGGGAGGAGGGGGAGGGAAATGGGAGGCTGGGAGGAGGTGGAAACTTGTTTTTTTTTTTCTTCCTTTACTCAATAAAAAAATAAAAAATAAAAAATGGAAAAAAAAGAAATGGGTTATCAAAAGAACAAATAATCCAATAAAAAATGGGCACAGACCTAAACAGAGAACTCTCAACAGATGGATCCAAATGGCTAAAAGACACTTAAGGAAATGCTCAACATTATTAGCCATCAGAAAAATGCAAATCAAAACAACTCTGAGATGTAAGAATGGCCAACATCAAAAACACTGATGACAGCTTATGCTGGAGAGGATGTGGGGTAAAAGGAATGCTCCTTCATTGCTGGTGGGAGTGCAAACTGGTACAGCCTCTATGGAAATCAGTATGGCAATCTCTCAGAAAATTAGGAAAGAACTTACCTCAAGATCCATCAATACCACTTTTTGATATATACCCAAAGGATGCTCAATCATACCTCAAGAACATGTGCTCAGCTATTTTATTAGCAGCATTATTTGTCATAACCAGAACATGGAAACAACCTAAATGCCCCTCAAATGAAAAAAAATGACATCTTGAAATTTGTGGGCAGATGAATGAATCCAGAGAGAATCATATGGATTGAGGTAACACAGACCCGGAAAGACAAATATAATATATACTTACTTTGCTTCTAGACATAAAGCAAAAAAAAAAAAAACAAAAAAAAAACAAGCCTACAATTCATAATCCCAGAGAACCTAGACAACAAAGAGAACCCTAAGAGAGACATACATGGATCTACAGAGGAAGGAGAAGACAATATCTCCTGAGTAAATTGTGAGCATGGGTATCATGGAAGAAGGTAGAAGGGGAGAAGGTATGAAGGGAGAGAGCAAAGAAATATATATAGCTCAAAAAAAAAGAAAAAATTAGGAAAAAGAGAGTATAGCCCTTGGTAAGTCAACCATCATTCAACAGAACGCCATATATCAAAGAATACATGGACAACACAAACTGTACTTGAGGTTTTTGTTTATTTGATTTTTAGGAGAAAATATAAAGTTGAATGGGAAGGGAAGCGAGAGTAGATTTGGGAGGAACTATAGGAGGAGCGAATATGATTAAAACACACTGTGCATCATTGTCAGAGAACTAATAAAAATTTTAAGACTATGTAAAATCAATTCTAATTTTCAAACTTTTACCATAATTTAAAGCATGAATTTCTTTTGTCATTGCAAACTCCCTAAAAGGTAATATCCAAAAATAGAGAATTCAATAACAGATGTGTGAATAATAAATGGCACTTCACTTCAGTGTTTACTTTGTGACGGAATTCTCATATCACATTCCCAAAGCAGATTCCAGTTTTCTAAATGTTGCATTCCCAAAATAAACATGTAAACAATGAAATGTAGATGACAAATGTACAGCCTTAGAGTGGGAGGAACCTAAAAAAAATTCTTGGGTTCCAAAACTTAGACATAAAGAACTGAATTTTGAGCTTATTAAAACATATTACTTCATACATTTATTTCTAGTGTTAGGTCTTGTGCTACTGTTCAATATACATGGATTTTCTTAAACTGAAGACTTACCATGAATGTGGTGAATTGAATAAAATGTTTTAATGTCACAAAATTTAAAATGGCATAAAGCAAAACATTTTAGCTCTTCACGACATTTATTCCATATGGAAAGGGTGGTGGGGATCAAAATTCTGGGCGCCTACACTGCACACACACACACACACACACACACACACACACACACACACACACATATTCAGGCTGTGCTTTTATCACCAAAGAAAGAAGAGTTATTTCTAGATGCATAAGGACAAACCTATGCAACATAAATATTTTTATTTGGGTTTCTTCATGTCATATTCTGGAAGCATTCACATCTGTCCCCTGATGAAATAGAGGGCCAGACTCAAGAGTTTATGCCAATATTGTCTCTTTAAACCTCTGCTCTATAATTTAAGTTACCTTCCCCAATTATACCCAGGTTTTTGAAAAAAAAAAAAAAAACCTTCAAAAGATTGGCCAGGAGGCCTTGGGCAGGTGAAAACAGGGATGATGCCAGGTAGTGGGCAGAATATCTTCTTTTAAACACCCGAGTCATTCCTATGTTTTAGAAAACTCAGTCCAGACTTTTCACATTTCTACATGTTATATTAACATGTAGAAAACTATCTGAAGCATAGAGTGTCTGCCATGACACATGAATGCTGCATTTTACAGCAGACATATAAAGGGACACAGCTGTTGAATGGGGAAATGAAAACTTACAGAGAGGATAAATGAATTATAAGCACACCTGAGTGGAGCAAAATAGAAATACTTTTATCTGAATATTCTAGAATGGTGGAATTAGTAGGTATTCCAAATTGACAATATCGGCATGTGGCATATTCATTTTGTCTATATTCCTTTTATATGCCAATTTTCTTGGCCTTCTCACAATTTTCACTAGTATTGTGTAAGAACATCTAAAATATTTTCCTCTAATTTAATATTCCAGAACTTTGAAAGTTTGAAGAACTTAGTTTTTCACCATTTCCAATTTGCAGGTTAAACCAAAGTTCTCAGTCTTGTTTAATGGCCTGCAAATCTCCCAAGGATGAGACTTGGCATTTTATAATACTTTTGCTGGTCCATGAATACACAGTTCATAGATGAAGGAGTACATAAGTACAAAAATGGGATTCTGGATGCACCAGAGATACTTCATCACCTTCTGAGGTAGGAGAGCATATACAACTAAAAAATAATAATAATAAACGATAGCATTTGTGGTTCACAAATTCCACTGCAGGGCCACAACTACATCATCTGTCTATGAGGTCAGTGCCGTGCTTCCTGCATTACTGCACATTGGCATGGTCTTTTGGAATCCATTCAAAGCTCCATTCCTGTTGGATCCTGAGATGTAGGGTTTTTGTTCTCGTACTTGAAGAGCCATAGTTCTTCTCTTGTCCTCCACAATATTTTGTTTAACATGTTTCTTATAGATACAATAGGATGAGTGAGCATAGATGAACGTGTGAAAGTTACAGCAATGGCTATTGAGAGCTGCCCTGCAGGTCAGGTCTTCCAGATGATTTGGCAAAAGCAGACATCAGCACTTGAATGTGCAAAGATCTAGAAGCTTGACCCATAGTAAATATAGACTGGCACCATAAAAAGGACACAGACATTCTGAGAAGGATGACTCATGCTCTGCCTTCAATTTCGTAACACCAAAAGACATCAATGAAAGAACACCAAAGACCTGAGTATCTCTTAACTTGCCATTACCAAAGTGTCAAATGTCTAACAATACAGAAACACGATTCCATCTGTTTTTCATATTGTTTCCAAGAAGCAGTTACAATATGTCTGTGGACAAAAAAATGTAGTAACATAAAAGATAAAAATATCACTGCATATTTCCATCATTAAATATCAATAAAAATATGTGATAAACTTTACTTTCCTATGGCATACCTACTTATGAATACAATCTCCACTGTTACCAGGCAGGGGATTGGTAGCTGTCATCAGGGAAGTCTCTCCCTGAGTCACCCCAGCTGCAACAAAACAAAAGACTTGATGGAAATAGCTCCTTTCATAAACACATAATCTAGAGCAAAACATGTTTTTAATTAGAGTACATAGATATTTTTCAAAACTTCCTCACTTGCATTAAATTCAATATTATTGTAGATAAAATAGCTTTATTATCACTCAATAAAATAAAAACATAACTATGACAAACAATGCTGCTATAAACATAGCTGAAAAGATGTCCTTGTGGCACAATTGAGTATCCTTTGGATATATACCCAAAAGTGGTATTACTGGGTCTTGAAGAAGGTTGTTTCCTAATTTTCTGAGAAATCTCACACTGACATCCAAAGGATCTCTACCAGCTTGCAGAATTGTTACCTTTTCCCCACAACCTCTCCAGTAGAAGTTGTCATCAGTCTTTTTGATCTTGGCCATTCTTAAAGGTGTAAGATAGAATCTCAGAGTTATTTTGATTTGCATTTCTCTGATGACTAAGGATGTTGAACATTTCCTTAAGTGTCTTTCAGTCAGTTTAGATTCCTCTGTTGAGAATTCTCTGTTTAGGTCTGTACTCAATGTTTTTATTAGATTATGGTTTTTTTTTTGGTTAACCAATTTTTGAGTTCTTTGTATATTTTGGAGATAAGACCAAAGTTAGTGAAAAACTTTGCCCATTCTGTAGGCCACCATTGTCTTGATTACCATGTCCTTTGCTTTACAGAAGCTTTTTAGTTTCAGGAGGTCCCATTTATTAGCTGCTTCTCTCAGTGTCTGTGATGCTGGGGTTATATTTAGGAAGTGGTCTCCTCTGCCAATGTGTTCAAGTGTACTTCCCACTTTCTCTTCTATAAGATTCAGTGTGGCTGGCTTTATGTTGAGGTCTTTTATCCATTTGGACTTGAGTTGGAAACAACCTAAATGCCCCTTAGCCAAAGAATGAATAAAGAAAATGTGGTATATTTCCACAATGGAGTACTGCACAGCAGAAAAAATAATGACATCTTGAATTTTGCAGGAAAATGGATAGATCTAGAAAACATTATTTTGAGTGAGGTAAACCAGATACAGAAAGACAATTATCACATGTACTTTACTTATGGGCTATTTTTAAACATAAAGCAATGAAACCAGCCTACAAACCACAATCCCAGAGAACTAGGATAACAATGAGGACACTAAGAGAGACTTACATAGATCTGATCTACATGGGAAGTAGAAAAAGACAAGATCTCCTGAGTAAATTGGGAGATTGTGGACCTTGGGGGAGGGTTGAAAGTGGGAGAGAAGAGGCAGGGAGAGAAGCAGAGAAAAATGTAGAGCTCAATAAAAATCAATTAAAAAAAAGAAATCTGAAAAAATAAAAAATAACTAATAACAAATTACATGTAGGAGTCAATGGCTACTCCCATTTTTGATCAGTGCTCAGCATGTTATTATTACAAGGTTTATGCTGGTGTTAATACAGAAGAAAAATAACAAAAGTATGCTATGCAATTTGTAAAATAAACTTTAAAAGAAAAGGTGGATGGAGGTAGTCATATTCAGACTTCCAAGGAGTTTTTTATGATAAAATTATACTCTATACAAATACTTTTCTCTGAATCAGAAAATGATTGGATGGGAATGTCAAAATATAATAGTAAAGGGAAATAACCCGAGAGAAAAGATGTATCAATGATTTACAAGGATAAACTGAGTCTACTATCATTTGCTGTAAAAAGCATACTGTAAGCACACCCATATAAATACAACCTGCTGAATTTGTTTTGTTGTTGCTGTTTGTGTGTATATGGTTTCAGGGCTGACTACTTTGTACTGCAAGCGATAGGGAGACTCATTCCTGGGAGACGCTAATTTTCCCTCTTCCACTAGTCAGAAGCTGCTTGTCATTCATTGTCTGTGGGTGGAGCCCTGAGAAAACTTTTACCTGCTGTCTTAGCATGTAGCAATAATAATAAAAGAATAAGAAGTTTCAATTGACAGTAGGTGGAGCTATGCAAGAGGTCGAGGATGGAGACCTGGGAGGGGTTGGAAGGAGGAAAGAAATGGGAAAAGTAATGTGATTCTATTTTAACTAAAAATGTAGACTTTTTAAAAGACAATTACAAACAACAAAAATGACATGGTGGAAAGGAACTGTGTAGAAAAAGACAAAATTATTGTGTTACTTAAAAAAAAACAATTTTAAAAATAAGCTATTCGGTCTTGGAGAAATGGCTTAGGTACTTGCTGCCAAGTCCAAGTTCAATCCTGGCACCCACATGGTGGTAGTGAGAACGAACTTCAGTTATCCACTGCCTCCCCAGGTGCACTGTGGTTTGCACACACACCCGCATGCAAGAATATAATTCTTAGGTGAGTGTACACACAAGATAACTGAATATAACTGTGAAAAATGAGTAAGAACCAGACATACTGGCACATGAATAATCCCAGCTACTCAAGAGGTGGAGGCAAAAGAGTATCTTAACTTCAAGAGTTTTCCCACACCAAACCAAGCAAACAGAGGCATTATAAGGATTATCAGCATAACTCATTGTATTCCAAATAATTTAGGGATATAATTAGGTAAATATTTTAATGCTTGGGGAAAAGGCTCGAACGTTTAAGTACCTGACTTGAAATCCAGGAGAACTAAGTATGAGTACCCAGAACCTATGCAAAAGTCCCACGGGCACTACAGGAACATGTATGCCCTGGACTGCTCAGGAGGAAAGGGAGACAGGCATATCCCTGCTGCTCAGTGGGTTGCTCAGTTATGCCAAAGCAATACATTTCAAGTCCAGTGGTAGGCCCTGCCTCAAAATATAAAAAGCCATCCTATAAAGACTACCAGTTCTGATCTCAGAACCCTTTCTTATATGTCCACATGTGAGTATATAGACTTGCACATATATACAGCACACACACACACACACACACACACACACACATACATACACACCACACGTCAATCACACAAGGTAGAATTCACAACATCTGGTATCTAATCAAAAGTCAGTAGACATAGTAATAAGCAGGAAAATAGGACCCCAAAATAAGGTAGAAATCGAATCTATTGAAATTGATTCAGTTGTTATTGCTGGCAGTGAATTGTGGCACATTTAAATGTATTTCTTACAAATTCAAAAGTTAAGGAGTGACATATATATCATTAAAAAATTAAAGCTTCTTTTGACAAATGTCAAATATGTAGATAGGATTGGGATTAATTTTCAATTAAATCTAGTAATCTCAAAACTGTATAATGTCTCCCTCATTAAGAACACTGGTTGCTCAATGTGGTAGCTAGAACGTAATCGGCCCAATAATCTCACAGGAAGTGGTAGCATTAGGAGGAGTGGCTTTGTTGTAGTGAGTAAGGCCTAGTTGGAGGAGGTATGTCACTGTGGGAGTGGGCTTTGAGGTTTCCTATGCTGATACTGTCTAGTGTCTCAGTTGACTTTCTGTTCCTGCAAGATGCAAGAGTCTTAGCTATTCCTTCAGCACCATGTCTGCCTGCATGCAACCACACTCCCTGATGTGATGATAATTGACTGAATCTCTGAAACTGTAAGTCAGTTATGCCAATTAAATGTTTCTTTTTTAAGAGTTGTCATAGTCATGGTGTCTCTTCAAGCTGTAGAAATCCTAATTAAGACATTCTTCCAAAAGACCCAGTTTCAATTTCCAGCACTCAAAACCAACCATAACTGGTTCCAGAAAATCTGGAACCCCTTTCTAGCACCTAAGATCACCAGGTATGCATTTAGTCCATACAGGCAGACAAAATATTCACACACATAAAATACTAACAAAAACTTTTAAACTAATAATTCTAGAAAAAACTTAAAAATAACTTAAAAATTGTATAGCGTATGTAAAGTATTTGTCTAACAAATCTACCTTTCTATCATCTATTTATCTTCTATCATACATATAATCTGTCTTGTATCTATCATCTATCTACCTATTTCTATTAGCTATCTGTCATCTGTCTATATATCTGTCTATCACCTACCTGTTATCTATTATCTTTCAATAATCTATCAACACACACTTTCAAAATAGACATGAGAGTAGACGGTATAGAAAAAAATCTAAAGATTAACAGCCAAAATTTTCCACAGTTGATAAAAATTACAAACCCACAGGCAGACAAAGCTAAATAAATCTTAATGGGAGATGTAAGAGATCATATCCATGTCTTTCTAATCAAATCTCTCAAAGTTATTGACGAAAAGAAAAATCTCAAAGGCATTCAGAGAAAACAGAGACACTGTGTTAAAAGGAATGAGGATATTGATGGCAGATTTCTTGTTGGAAACAACTCAAGCTAATAAATATGCCAGTGATGGGGCACATTGACAATCCTGAAAGAAAATACCGCCAATATGAAATTTGTTAGCTATAAAAAATAAATTTAAAAGCAAAGCTGCAGACAAAGAGAAGGTGAGCGAACCTGTCACAAGAAAACTACTACTGAAAGAGAGGTCACAGAACACTCTCCAGGCAGAGGGCAAATGAAACCAGACAAACATACATATGTAAATGAAAGCATTAGCTAAGTAGGATACTCTTATTATTTAAACCTGTTAAACATACCTTGTTGACCTCCCCTTCCTGGAGTTGGACCCAAGTCTCTCATATGCCAGGCAAGCACTCTATCATACGACTACATAATATCTTCCCAACTCCTCTTCCCCCACTTTTTATGCTTGCAAGGGTTTAGCTAAGTCATCCAGGCTGGTCTTGAACTGGTTTGGCAGCTCTAGTCGTCTTCTAATTGGGGATCCTCCAGCTTCCGAATCCTAAATGCCTGACATTACCAGTATTTTTCAAGAGGCCCATAGATACCTGATTGTCTAACAATAAGTTATTGTAGCATTCATAAGATGTTCAATTAAAGTACATGACAATAATATCATGAAGATTATAAAAGGGAGGAAATGGAAGTAAGATTCTGATTCTACATGTGAAGCGGTGCATCTTTGAACGTGAAATATGGTAAGCTAAAAATCTCTACCACAAACCCTAAGATAACAAAGAAAATGACAAATCAATTATACCAAATATAGTACCAAAGGAAATACAGCAGATAACATCAAAATACCAGAGATCAAGAAAATGATATAATCAATCAGACAATGGGAAAAGAAATAGGTGACAGTAGATGAACAGCTAATCAAATCTACAACCAAATTAAACATAGGTAGTCTCAGGTAGTAGTTATTTTTAAAACAATTTTATTGATTTTATTGAGTTATATATTTTTAAACAGAATTTTCTCTGCTCCCCTCCCTATCTCTCCCCTCCCTTTCAACACTCCCCCAAGGTCCCCATGCTCCCAATTTACTCAAGAGATCTTGTCTTTTTCTACTTTCTGTGAACGTTAGATCCATATATGTCTCTCTTAGCGTCCTCATTGTTGTTTTGGCTCTCTGGGATTATGATTTGTAGGCTGGTTTTCTTTGCTTTATATTCAAAAAACTTTTATGAGTGAGTACATGTGATAATTGTCTTTCTGGGTCTGGGTTATCTCACTCAGTATGATGTTTTCTAGTTATTTCTGATTTACAAGTTCATGTTTGAATTAAGAAATTTCTAAGGTATTGGTGTAGTATATCCTGGATGAGTCTGTGCTGTTGTTGTTTTTTTTTTTCCAGAGACAACCAGACCCTGAAGTGTCTACCATAATCAGCATTTCAATACTGTTAAAATATTGCAGCATGTTCTACCAGTGATGACATGCTTCTGCATGGTGGGAATGACAGGAGGAAATGGATCACGAATACTATGCTTTTAGGACTGTATCTTTACTGTCTTCTTCCTATATGCCTCCCCTACTCTGTTTCTTGTCCACCAGCTAGAATATGGCAGGCTCTATCACATACTTCAGTCACCCTGAAGTTCTGTGTGAGTGCATCTAGCCAACCAACTATGCACCAAACTCCCTGAAACCACGAGACAGAATAATCCCTCCCTGTCCCTCTGAGGTATTTGTTCACAGTGACATAAAAGTACCCGATACAACATCAACTTGGGAAAGATTTCTGAAGTGTAAAAATTTAAAATATCATGAACCAACTATGCACCACATAGGACAAATAGTTATTAGCTACAAAGGCATAGAGATGAGTCAGATAGAAATGATTGAAAAGATATAGCATGGTGTTGTAATAAAAAAAAACTGTAGTGGCCATATTAATAGCTGACCAAGGAGATTCTGAGCACAGGCTATTCTGAAAATAAATAACCTTATTTTATAATGACAAAGTCAACAATTTGTCCAAGTGACATGAAAACCATATAGATTTATGTAACTAAAAACCAAAAAACCCAAGCCCATTCAAAAAGAAATAGATACTCTAAATGGCAGTCTATAAAGTAAATTGAATTTGAAATTAAAACTTGTCCACACACACATACATGAGAAAATATGCATATGCAAATACATATGCATAGGAGCGTGTGTACACACACATATACATGTAGGTTTAGGAATTTTCACTAGAAATTTACAAGGTATTTGTAAAGATGAAAGCCTATGAATTCTACCAAATTCAACCAGAAAATGCTAACAGGGTCCCCTCTCCTTTCCTGAGGTCAGTGGTTTTCTGAAGTTAAAGTTGCATGAAGAAATTATAAGAAGAGAAAAGTACGTCTGTCTTTGGGTCATAGCAATTCTGGCATTGAGCAGCCAGGAGCAAATTAAAATGGGTGGTGTTGAGAAAACAAGATTTTTGTTCAGAACTGGACCAAGTGCCACACTGTAGAAAAGGAAGTCTAGTGTAAAACTGGATCCATGGTCCATTTGTAAGGAAGATAAGTCAGGCTGCTGGGGTCTATCACACAGATGCCAACACTAGCAAAGGTAATACCCAGGGAGAGGTACTTTTAGGGAGTATTTGAAGAATCCCAGAAAGTAAATCCCTGAAATGAAAATATGATCTTCACTGGAATTAAGAAGAAGAAGGATTAAAAAAAAGAAGGATAAAAGGGCAGAACTAATAGCTTATTTAAAAAGACTACTAATGAGTAATTTCCCTGCCTTATTGATTACAAAACAAATGTCTCATGGCTTTTAATATGTACCATAAGTTAATTCATATATCAAATTTGTATCATGAATTTCTAACAGTGTTTTGATAGACATTTCTGATTTAAGTAAAAGTGACTTTTAGTAAAAGAAAATAAACAGAATTATAGAAATATTAAGGCACAGAATAATATAACTCATGATATAAGTGTGGGAAAAAAGTAGTGTAATACATCTGAACTAAAGCAGACTTGGTGGGATATTTAAAATGAATCAATCCCCAGCTGCAGTTGTGCATATTTCATTAGATTATTTACAGCTTAGTAAAGCAGAAAATAGAGATTATACCAATGTAGCTTTAGAGGTTCTCAGGTTAAGAGTAAAGAAATTACCATATTATATGAATATGGAATTAAGATCAGAAATTCATGAAAAGCTTGGGAGAGCAGAGGTGAGGAGAAGCAGGGTGGGGTGTAAATAGCCGGCCTGTGGCATAGACCAGCTGCCCCCAGGTCATCCCCTCCAACGTTCCTCCTGATTACTAAAATTTGGTGCTCATCAAAGGACCGCTTCTCCTTGCTGAAGAAACTCTTTATCTTCTTCCATCCCAAGGAATCAAGATTGCTCTCCTTAATCACGCTAATTAAGAAAGATTTTGGGTGTCTGAGAGGTACCTTGAACTCTCCAAAACTGTACTTCCCAAGATCAAGCATTCTCCTGTTATCTTAATCTCAGGAAACGGTGTGATTGTTGACCTGGGGGCACACATCAGGAACTCGAGAAAACTTTCCTAACTCTGATCACACTCGACCGATCTCTAACTGGTCTGTGCCGGAGCTCCTACACGTCTATCAGTTTCATCCTACTTAGCCCTCACGTTCATTGGCATCTCTTTGGTGGTGGATGTTGCTCATTTGCTGAAAGGCAGTGTGTTTTGGTACCAGAGCTTAATGTGCAGTGCTGGTCTCTCCTGGTCATTTCTTGATCACATCCATTTTGAGAATCCTTTTCCTAACTACCTCTCAAGTGTTGATTCCCAGGGCTACCTGCTCTCTTCATTTTTACATTTGCCTGGCTGAGCACTGACTATTGTGTCTCCTATTAAAAGTTCTATTCTTAAGTCTATATTTAAAATTTTTTACTGAATTGCTGAGTTTCATCCTGTGACTGCCTATAGCATCTACATTAAGAGGCAGAAAGCAATATAGACATGTTTGCAAAATTATTATTTTAATTTACTTATTTTATATGTAATTTCTTTATTTTAGGTGTTTTATATGCATCTATGTCTGTTCACCATATCTTTGCCATTGAAGGGCAACTGATGGCATTGGATCCTCTGGGACTAGTATAGACAGTTGTGAGCTGCCATACAGATTCTGGGAATTTAACTCAGATTCTCTGGAAAAGCAGCCAATGTTCCTCATTGCTGAGAAATCTCTCTAGGCTCTACTACTTGCAAAAGTCTTAGTGAAATAATTTTCATCTCAAATTTATATATATATATATATATATATATATATATATATATATATATATATTCAGAACATTGATTAAATAATATAAAAGTAGAATAAGGATTTTTTTACATCTATAAAGTTTCAATTTTCTATCTTTTGGGTGTCTTTTCCAAGAAAGTTACTCAAGGATATGAGCTACAAAGTAAAGAAGTTATCAAAAAAAAAAAAATGCATGGAACTGGCACTTGGTGGCCCCACCCAAAACTGAGGCAAAGGGAATCCTGCAGTTGTTTATATCACAAGATGAGAGCTGTGAGCACACACAGGGAAACACCAATCCACACTGCAGTAGAGGACCCAGACCTGCAAAAGAAGTCTCTAGAAGAAAATGAAACCGAATGGCAAACGACATGAAGTGATTATAGAACTGTAAAGTTAGTGATCTCTGCCCAGAAAAAAAATCTGATGGCAAACCGGGTTCGAATTTCAGCATAATAAAAGTTGGTGTAAGAAAACAAATTATGGTGTGGCACAGTTGGCTAACTAAAAGCAATGCTCCCAAAGCTATACTCATAATACACAGATTACTGGTCTACCCTGATGGGGAATGTGTCAAAGTACGGAAGACGGAGCTGGAGTGTTGTCAGCAGCATTTTTTTTCCCCAGATAAAATGCGGTTGGTGAACTCTCTGAATAAATAAATAGTGGGATGGGAATACTAGCTGAAAATATGAAAAGTAAGAGTTGAATGTGCATGGGTCCAAAGATTTAAAAGTCAAGGATGGATCAAGAGGGCAGTCCAAGACTGACGCTTAGAAGCCAGTGTGTTAAGTCATGTGTCAGTTTGCAGAACACTTTTTAAGTTTTCATTAAAGATGCTATGAAGTTAGATTGAGGAGAAAGCACTGTGGTAAAGTATTTACCTGTTATCCACAAAGCCTGGGAATTAATCCCCAATACAGAAATAAAGTGAAGTTATTTTAAGTGGAATAAAACCAAAAATGGTGCATTGTAGGAGGAAGGGGCCGCTAGTTAGTTCCTGGCTGCTTAGACACGGAATAATCACACAGAAACTATATTATTGAAAAGCACTGCTTGGCCTATTAGCTCTAAATTCTTATCTGCTAGATCTTACATTTTAATTTAACCCATCTCCATTAATCTGTGTATCACCGTGTGGCAGTGGCTTACTGGCAAACTTTAGCTATGTCTGACTCTGGTGGCTCCATGGTATCTCCCTAACTCTGCCTTTCTTTTTCCCAGCATTCAGCCTAGCTTTCCCTGCCTTCCTAAGTTCTACCTTGCTGTAGGTCCAAAGCGGTTTCTTTAGTCATTAGTGGTAAACACAGCACATAGAGGGGACTCCCACATCACCTCCTCTTTTCTGTTTAAATAAAAAGGAAGGTTTCAAGCTTAACTTACTAAAATTATATATAAAAAATAGGTATCAAACAAGAAATACAGTTATAATATTTATATCTACTTTATATTTTATCATAACTAAGGAAAACTATAACTATAAATTCTTCAACTCCATCAAAGCTCCAGAAGGATATACTTAGAATTATACTAGCAATGATAATGATATTCTAGCACAGCAATACACTTACAACATCTAATTTCCAAATGAGTCCTTCAGCCCCCCTGCAAAAGAAATTTCTATTTCATATGGCAACCTTGTTAGAATTTGCTTTCTGTTGCTATGATAAATCTCAAGAAAAGCAAGCCATAAGGATAACATTTATTTCAGCTTACATTGTGCAGTCCATCATTGTGGGAAGTCAAGGTAGCAACTCAGGACAGAAACTGAGGCAGACCACGAGGGAATGCTGCTTACTGGCTTTCTTCTCTTGACTTGTTCAGCTACCTTTTTTAATACTTATCTTCCCCGGTGGCCCGGGCCCTTCCACATCAATGAGCAACCAAGAAAATGCCCCACAGACATACGTACAAGCCTATCTGAAGGAGGCAATTAGTCGGTTGGGATTCCATCTTTTCAGGTAGGTTCCTGTCAAGTTGAGACAAACCACGACAGACCTGAAATGTCTTGTTCCCAACATGAGCCCTGTGTAGCTGTGCAAAAGTGTTGTGCACTACTTTTGCAAGGTCCAAACATGTGTGGCAATGACAGACCCAATTATGAAAAGAGCAGGGTGAATGTAACCTCCCAGGACAAACGAGGGGCAGTAGAAGACATGAACCTCAAAGAAACAAGAAATTCATCTGAAAGTTTTTCATGGAATGCCATAAACTCTCAGCCTCAACGTCAATATCTTTGCTGTAACCAGATCACACTGTGAGATGGGCCTTGGAGTGGAACCATATGTGTGAGAGGAGAGAGGGGGAAAGGCAATGACTCTGAACCAGATTTCTACTCTCAGACAAACTACATTACTTTATTATTTCACTCTTTTGTTTCACACATTGACCACAGGTTATCAGGGACACTAATAATCTCCTTCATGAATACCCACTGATATTTTATACAGAATTTTGATTTACTGAAAAAATAAATCAACAAATCCATTTCTCAATGTCTTACTATAATCAATTCCTGAAGGTTTTGTTTGTTTGTTTAGATGATTGGTTGGTTTTTTGTTTTGTTTTGTTTTTTCTCTTCTCAACAAATAGAAGTAAAGCTACCTGTTGGAGTTATCTGTTGTATATCATGAATACTTACAGGTATTGTGAGAAATCATGTCAGAGAAGAGGTCATTCGGGGCCTGCAGTTTGCTGGTATTGAAACCCGCATCCTAGATTTACGCATGCGTCCATGGAGAAGGAGGTTTGGGCTTTCAATGGTTTTGCTTCATTAAGTGATCTTAAATTTTTAAACTGCTTGATTGTTTCAAACATTTATAGAGTGGACTCCAGTCATTTTCATGTCTTGTACCCTCCCCTCAGTCTCTATTTCTCCCACTGTCACCCTTCTCAACAAGCCCCCCTTCTGTTCTCATATCTCCATTTTGTGTGTAGCCCCTGAGTAATTTCCTTGTATGGCTGCGAGAATATTCAGTGGAGTTAGCTCAATTGCTTGATTTTCAATGGACACACCGCTGAAGTTACTGACATCTCCTCCCCAAACTACCAATAATCCCTCTGGGAGGAGCGAGGCCTCATGATTTCTCTCCTCACTGTCAGTGAAATGAGTCCAATCTTATGCAGGTCTTGTATAGATAACCACAGCTGCAGTGAGTTCCTTTGGCATCACTGCCGTGTCGCATACAGAAGACAGTTTTTGTTTTTCTTTCTTTTTTTTTAGTTTTGTTTATAAGCAATCTTGGTGAAAGCAGAGGTGTACTATAAAATCCCTTCTATCATTACATGAACTAATGTCAAAAGAGGACTATGGGAGTAAGAGCACAGTCAGTGGCTTCTGTTTGGGGATAACTCATGGTCTATTTATATGAGTATATCTCTGGTTGTCCAGTGCCTTCTCCTCTTTTCTTTTAGAATTGATTATCTGAAGATATGAGAGAAGACTGGACAAACAGAGAGTCTTAGCACTCCCAAGATCCTCTGCTTTGCTGGGGATGTTCGTCGAAGCTTGGGGCTGGCTTCAGCTCACTGCTAGTGCTCTGCAATGAGGCTCATTCTCTTCCTGGGAGCTTTCTCTAGACCATTCATCTTGAAGCGCTGAGCAAGCCTCTCATATCTGGGTGTTAATGACAGATATTCCGTGTCATCTCAAATTATAAAATAGAAGCATCTAAGGAGCTTTCTGCCCTTATTTATGGGAGGACTGTAGTGGGTCAGAAGGTTATATTTTGTCTCCTTTACATCGGAGATGTTCTTATTTACATATTTTGATATCTCACAAAAAGGTGATCGCAAAATCTGCTTCTTGGATACTTTACATGAGTATATAGCTCAACTATTTCATTTCATTGAAATTTTACAAAAATATCTGAAATCTTTGGAAACTTATGAAAAGGTTGGCTATTTCTTGGAAAATGAAGGATAAAAATTTAGAATATAAATTAGAGAAACTTACTGAAGAAATGAGATGGCAAGTTTAGGCACAGAGGATGCTTTCCAAAAAAAAATATAAACAGCACGAAAAGTAACCGACACAAACAAAACCACTGGGCAGCACCCAGGGCTGGTATCTCATCAGCTCTCAAAAGAAGTCATAACTACTGTAATCAAGTCATGACAGCAAAGGTAGCCTCCCAGTAGCCCCCAGTAGCCTCTTGACGCTTCAAGTAACTTCACATTTCCATCATGAGTCAACCTTGACTTCACACATTCAATTAATAGTCCTTGATAAGTCATTTTCACTCCCTTCCATATGGTACTATGACCTTCAGAGATGTGAGTTAACCAGGAAAGAATTGAGGGTGGGGCTAGGTAAG
Organism: Microtus pennsylvanicus; assembly: GCF_037038515.1. Lineage (NCBI taxonomy): Eukaryota > Metazoa > Chordata > Mammalia > Rodentia > Cricetidae > Microtus > Microtus pennsylvanicus. The sequence goes on along the minus strand of NC_134585.1, from coordinate 44,400,692 downwards.
TATTATGTTGATAGTTTTGTGTTATTTCAATAATTGGCTAGTTTGTATATAGAACATGGTAGTTGACCCAAAATAAAACAGGCACATGGCAGACTGAAGCAATTTTACTCTTTATTTTAATATAAAAACAAAAATAGATTTTATGGTTGTAGAGGCATGAAAATAAGTGACTTAGCTGGGTGTCCTAGTTAGCTTTCTGTTGCTATGCTAAGACCATGACCAAAAGCAACTTGAGGAGCAAATGGTTTATTTCAGCTTGCGGGTTAACATCTATCATCCAAGGAAGCCAGGGCAGGAGGCCAAGACAGGAGCAACCCGGAGGCAGGAACTGAAGCAGAGACTGTGGAGGAACACTGTTTACTGGCTGGATCCTCCTGGCTTGCTCAGCTTCTTTTCTTATTGACCTGCTGTGAGTTGGCAACACCCAGAGTGGGAGGGGCCCCCTGGATCAGTTGGTAGTTCAGAAAATGTGTCACAGACATTTCCACTGATCAATCCCAATGGGACATTTCCTTAATCAAGGATATCAAGGATCGTTTGTGTTTTGCTTTATTTTGTTTTTTCCCCAGGTGGCTCTTGTTTGGGTTAAGTTTACAAAAACTAACCAGCATACCAGGCATGGAGTCTCACACCTACAATTCCTACACTTGCCCAGGTGGAAGGCTCTAACATCCAAGACCATCTTCAACTATGGAGAAAACTGGGGCTAACCTGGGCTAAGTAAAATGCTGAAAGAGTGACGAGGGAAGGAGGAAGAGGATGCAGGAGCTATGGTTATAAAGCAGAGACTACTCAAGCCAACATCACACAAGCTGAGCTGGCAGTCTTAGAACAAAGAAACTCTCACAGTACATTATGCTAAGTCCTCCATTTTACAAATACAGATTTTGTGTGCTGGAACTAAGAGCTTCTGGTGGAAGTACAGAGAGACCAGCAATCTGTGAACAACTTTAATTTGAGTTCTCCTTTTTCTGATTTTATTTCTTTCATGTCTTTTATCTTAAATGCTATCTAAAATTCAAATCTATATTGAATAAGGAAGAGAGCAAGTACCCTTGCATTATTCAGCTTTTCAAGTGAATGTTCTGTTTTTTCCATATTAAATATAATATTGGGTATAGGCTTGTTGCATACAGTCTTCATTGTTTTCTGGTATGTTCAATCTGTTCCTAATTTCTCCAAACCTTTTTTTGTGAGGGTGTGTTGAACTTCTCCAAATGTTTTTCTTACATCTACTGAGATGATTATGTAATTTATGTCCAGGAGGATTTTACACAGTGTATTATATTAATTGATTTCAGACTTACATCCCTGGGATGAAACCTAACTGATCATAATGTATGAGCTTCCTAGTGTCTCCTTTGAGATACTGTTTACCTCTTACAAGAAGGAAAGAGACAGCAAATGCTAGTCAGAATGTGAGAAAAGAGGATCCCTTATTACTATTAGTAGGAGTGTAAATAAATAGGTGAACTGTTAATAAATATGTATTATATAGACATAATAGAATTTTATTTACTGGTAAAGAAAAATAAAATTTTCAGAAAAATTAATGACCTGGAAAATACATGAAGTAAATAATAAGCTTGACTCAGAAAGATAAAGGTTAGTGTTCTGGCCGATGTGGATCTGAGTCTGCAGCATCCATGTGTGCATTAGTAAGATGAGTTCATGCAGACTATAAAACCAAGAAGGAGACCTGGAGAGGGGGAAGAGAAGTGTTAGGGAAAGAGGATGTTAGCAGAACATGAAATAAAAGGAGACAGGAAGACGTGGAGAGAATGGAAGGGTACAATGGTGTGTTAGGAGGTTATAGAACAGATGGGGGAAGAGAATCACAAACAAATTTTTTAAATGATGTAATTAAACTTAGTACTATGTATCCATCTATCTACACGTTGCGCCTCCTGAGGCTAGAAGGCCTTACCTAGACCCTTTAGATCTACACATAGCTCTTCCCAGCTACTAACCATCCATGCTACACTACAGTACATGCCCCTTTCTGGCTTACACGCTTCACACCATTCTTCAGTGCTTTCAGTCTTTTCTTCTGGAAATCGCAAGTTAAAGAGTAGACTTGCCTAACATGCTTTACAAAAGTGAAACCCAAGCAGGCAGAGCTTTGCTGACCTGCATTCCCTGGCAAATACAGCTACAGTGGGCTTCCTATACGCTATCTTCACATGTTCATAGAGGTTGTGTGAAGTAGTTCCTTGGGCTGTCACCAGTAAGGAACCACACCCCAGAATGGCCAACAGACTTCCTCACTTTTTTACCAACCTTGAAATCAAAAAAAGCCTGCTGTAAGGCTCAGATCCTTCCTTAAAAATTCAGTGCTTTCTTGTCAGATTCTAGCTTGTTTTCTAAAAAAAGAGAGGTTGAATGTCACACCTGTGAGCCTGTGAGTGAGGCCCTAAGTGTAGCGCTGATTGTAAGTGAATAACTCAAGCTGGAGCCCAAACATACTGGTGTGTCAGACATCATCGGTCATGCTGAAGGACACAATATTATTGTTTTATTACTGCAGAAGGCAGACTAATATACAACTTACATGCTGTATTTGCTTCTGAAGTTGTACATAGCTGCTTTTATGGCATATTCAGAAGTATTTGTCTATCAGTTGCTTCAGTAATTCAAATATTATTTCTAATTAATGTCTTAAAAGATTCTGACTGGGGAATGGGAAGGCTTCGTTAAAGGAGTAAAATTTGATTTGGGATTTTATAACTTGAGACAATTCTAGTTATTAATTTAGTACAGTGTGCATTTGGTGGTCACAGGGCCACCATTTTAAGAGGTAGTTCTTTCTTTTCTTCCACAATGTGAGTCCTATGTGCTGAATGAATTGAAGGCATCAGGCCTTGCGCCAAGTATCTTTACCTGTTGAGCCATCTTGTGGCTCAGATCCTGGATTTAAAGAACATTCAATTGCTTAGTTTTCTATCTGCTGCATTAATTTTTTTGTCTCATATCTTATTCAAATTTTACTCTGGGAAAATCTTTGTGTACTTAGGTGAAGATCTGTAAGCTAAAATGGTATAAAAGCTAAACAATATACCTTTGGTGAAAGAAAATAAGAATTAGTTACAGTATAAATGTCTTAAATACATTTCTTTATAAAGTATATAATTGTTTCTCATACTGAGAATTTGAACCTTTGCTTGAGTGTTCCAGTTCTCTAATACAGAACAAGACACAACTGCATTGGAGACTGATTAAATGGTGAGGGAGAATTGTCTGTATTCTGTCAATCATGTTTTAAATAAATGCTGATTGGCCAGGCAGGAAGTATAGGTGGGTAAACCAGACAGGAAGTAAACAGGAGAATGCTAGAAAGGAGGAAGCTCATTCCTCCCAATCTAGCCCAGACCACCGAGAAGCAAGATGTAACCTGCCAGGCTGAAAGGTACTGAGCCACGTGGCTAACATAGGTAAGAATAATGGGTTAATATAAGCTACAAGAGCTAATAAGGAGACTGAGCTAATGGGCCAATCAGTTTATAATTAATGCAGACTCTCTGTGTGATTTTCTCTGGGACTAAACGGCTGGGGGACTGAGCAGGACAGAAACCCCAACAAGCCCGGCCCTCATGTTACAATTATAGAAAACACTTGCCGTCAAATGAGGGGACAGTGAAGTGGTATATGCACTTATCTGTACCAAATATATATATAGGAATTTATAGAGGATAGACTTTAAAGGAGAGATAAAGGTAGCCAAAACAAACAGAGACGTGGACTGAGTACGTACTATCCCAGTGATGTCTCTGTTCTCCTGCCAGTGCCAATTCAGTAAGGCTGAACCAGATGGCCTCTGTCCCACCCACTTGCCCTGGTCTCAGGCTTGGGTCAGCTTTTCCCTGGGTTGATTCTCCTCTACTCCCTAATCTCCTTGACCTGATTTGGAACTCAAGATGGAATCTGATTCTGACTCCTGTTTGAGACTTTAGTGTGGCAGTTGCCTTGGAGGACTCTTGACCTTTGGCCTGTAATAAATTAATTAAGTCAATTCCTGTGATTCATCAGAAAGGGACCTCTCTGATGTGGCTTGAGTATATCTCTCAAAGTGTAGTGCCAGCAACTGGATCCCTAATGCAGTGGTTGGAAAGGTGGCTTGGTGGGAGGTAATTTGATGGCTTAGTACAACTTTTAGAGATGGATAAAAAGGCCATCATTGTGAGCCTAGACTGGTTGTCATAGATTTACCACTTTTCTCTCCCTCTCACCTGTGTGGTGCTTTTGACCATGATATAAAGTAGCAAGATGCCAATACCTTGGTCTTGGACTTCTCGTTCTCCAGAGCCTTGAGAAAAATCCCTTTCTAGTCTTCATAAACTATCCAGACTCAGGTATCCTGTTATCGTAGCACAGACTAGGACACATTTATTATCTAAGTACTCCATTCCAGTATCTCATACAGCTGGAATCTTTGAAGTTAAGCAAAACTCTTTCCACATTCTTTTCATTAAAATTCTGTGTGGGTGTTATAAGTAAAACTGCTATAAGATTAAAGACTTTTCAGAAACCTAGTGTTTCCTTATTGCTACTGTTTATTATAGTAGTACCACTAGTCAACATAGTCTTTATTTTGTCATTCCCTCAAACTGTTCCTCAAATATATTATTGATAACTAATTGGGGAATTTAATGCATATATAATGCATGCATACACACACGTGTGTGTATTCATTTGTTTGAGCACACATGTGTGGACAAGTTCATGTCTACATATGTGTGCATAGATGTGAAGGCCAGATGACAACTTTGATTTGTAAAGAAATCATTCTTTTGAGATGAATTCTCTCACTGGTCTTGAATTCACCAAGGAGAATAGGCAGGCTGGTAAACATGCCTGATGCTGGTCTTTGAATGCCAGCATTGGAATTATAAACATTTACCACCAATCCCAGCTCTTGTCTGTTCTTACATGGGATCTCGAACTCAGGTTCCTGTAGTTGCAAGACAACCATTTTACTGCCTAAGCTACGTCTCCACAGCCACACTGAAGAAATTTTTAAATGTATTTTATTAAATGCATTAAGAGAAAGTATGGAAGTGCATAGGATATGAACTCCAACACCACACAGTTTAAAGTTTGGTGAGGAGAACAGCTGTGAAAATAATCAATTACAATTCAGAGTTAAATAAAGATGACATAAAATGGAATCAGAATGTCACGAGTAGGCAGTAAAAATGTAGATAATTTAGGGGTTTATAATGTTTAAGTAATGAACTGGCATTTGATTTCAAACAGAGAATGAGAGTCACTTAACAAGAAAGTATAAAATATTAAAATATGTTATGTGGGGACTGCGGAGACAGTGCAGCAGTTACACGAAGCAATTGTAACTTTTGATGATGACCTGACCTGGGTCAGGTTCTTAGGATCCCAAGAGCAGCTCACAAAAACTTGTAACACTAATTCCAAGCAACTCAGGGTTTTCCTCTTTGGGCTCCTGTGTGTAAGGGGTACACAAAGACCCGTGCAGGCTCTCCCACACATACACACGAATGAAAATAAATAAAATTTAAAACATCACATGTCAGATTTGGAGAATGCTCACTGGAACTGAACAGAGGACTTTAGGGGCTATGTGGGAAATAATTTATACTTGAATGTCACCTTCATGCTGACTTTTATGGACAAAAGCCACCAGAATGAATGGCCTTCTTTGTGGTGTATATAGGACACAAGGGAGTATCTATGACATTGAACTAAACCTCCTCCCTTTCCAGTACATCGTAAATCGCCAACACTAGTGGAACAGAGCTGTAATCCACAAGCCTCTTAGCAGCTGCTTGCTCCCTCTCCCAAATGAAAAGACAATAGAAAGTTTGGTTTTTCTCTTTGACCTGGAATCTCTCTGAAACACCTTTTTCAAGATGTCATGTCTTCCTGTGAGTGTTGACTCCCTTTGGAGTGTCATTTGTCATGGTCACCATGACCACGTGGCATTTGCTTAGGTTCTGGGGATTTTAATAGTTAATCTTGGACATAAGCTTTTTAACCACTGAGCCCAAATATAGAATTTTAATACAGTTATTAAAGGTTTGTAAAGTATTTCATGAATGAGGGAAATTATGTGTTTCTTTTTATACTTTAATTTAAATATAATTATACAATTATATCCTTCCCTTTTGTCACTCAGACGCTTCCAGTTCTCTTTCTCCAACTACTCCTATGTCACTAACTCTCAAATTGGTGTCTTTTCTTTTTATTATTATTGTTACATATATGTATAAGTATATAAGTACAAACTGCTGAGTCCCTTTTTGTTGTCTGTATATGATTTCAAGGTGGATTACCTTGTGTTGAGTAATTGATCAGTATGCTCATTCCTGGTTAGGCTAATCCTCCTTCTCTCAGCAATAACTATTAGTTGCCTGTAGTTCTTGGTCTAGATGTTGGCACCCCATGAGATTTGCCCCGTCGCCATTTACATGTGTGACTGTTGGTATTGTCCTGGTTCAGGCCTTATTTATGCAACCGTTTCTATGAGAGACAGTCTCACAACAGACTTCCTGCTTTGCTGGCCCCCACCTCTCCACAGACCTCTGCTGTCAGTCAGTGTCCCCACAGGAGCTGTGGTGCAGATGCATACACTGAAGCTATGCTCCCCACAATTCCACTGATCTTTTCTTTGTGTCTACTTTTGGTTTTCTAAAAGGGTTTCCATTTGCTGTAGAGAAACTTCTTCGATGAGGAGCAACAGCTATACTTATATTTCAGTATAAGAATAATATTTAGAATGTAGTTAAGGAATAATACTGGTTTGTCCGCGTAGCCTTAGTAAATTCTCTTCTAAGGTCTGTGACTTCAGTAGTCTATAAATCACGCCTCAGTAGTGGTCTAGATTTATAGTACCAGTCGTGGTTCCCCTACTGTTGAGTAAACATAAGTCCACTTAGACAACTGTTGGTACTGCCACCATCTACTGGACCTTTATAGATTCCTCATCATGGGAGTCATTAACCCCAAAAGCCTCCTTCTAGTAGTCTAGGTTCCATAGTACCATAAAGAACTACGTAAACTTCCAAGAGACAGAAGCAATTAATATTTGTAGCCAGCTGTGACACCTCTGGCCCATTAAAATGTGTGCCTTCCGTTTATATCTGCTTCACTGTCTTAAACTTTACACACAGATTAAAATCCCAGTGAGTCACAAAGATTGAAGCAGTTCCAACTCTGCTCTTGTGTAAAACCTGTATGGTCATGGTTGTGCTGTGGTTTATTTCAATTTACTCTTTAAATCGGGAATATACAGTATCCCATTGGAGACAGATACAAACCGTACCTGAAACGAGTCCTGCCGTTGCAAACTCCCGTGAAGTTACTCTCAAAAAGAAATCTATGTCTGCCAGAGGGCAACTGTAGAGTCTGAAGCTCTCCAAATTCATGTTCTCAGAGAATAGGATGTCTGCTGAAGGCTAAGTAATCACAATATGCTAATTTGAACCCTACCATGTGTAATTAATACTAAAAAAGAAATGTAGCAATTATTTAGAGCTTAGACCAACAAAGTATTTTTTGCGAAAAAAAAAATGCTTTATCACTGACATTGCTTAGAATAACCAATTTCTGGTCAGAATTTTCAAATAATTTTCAGTTTTACTTTTATTTTTGGGTATTCCATATCAATCTTGCTCCTTGTATCCTGCACATGGGAAGATGTCCTTGACTGGTACAACCTCTCCAAAGAGCTGATGAACTGCAGAAACTGGAAACTTCTCATAAACTATTTGGAGTAAAGCAAGATCAATATTGAGAGAATCTAAGCTTGTGCCCAGGAATATTAATAGCAAATGTGTAAGTTTTTACACATGTGCACATATATGAGGGTGTAGATCACGAAACTAGAATGAGGACTACAGGAAAGAAAAAAGAGATGTGGGGTGTAACACAGTGCATGTAACACGAAGGTGGTAAGCGGACCATGGGATGAGGAGGGGTTGGGGACAGGGGTGAGGACCAACAGGAACAAAGAAGGTATGAAAATGCATTGTTTTGTATCCTAATTAAAGAACACTCAGAAACTTTAAAGATGCTGTAGAGAGTGTTGTCTGATTTCATCTGGTGTCAAGTGAATACACCGCAGCATTTAACTTGCCTCAAGGCACCTAGAGTGACCCATGGGCAATGCTTTGGGAAGTGGGGAAGACTCCAGTGGAAAAAAGCCAAGATGTATTACCTAAGGCAGAAGATTATGTGTCCAGCAAGAGAGCATCACTCATACTGGGGAAGATCACAGTAGGGAAGTCCCAGATGGCATCTTTCCAGAACTCTTATGTGTTTACCTTCTATGATTTGCCAGTGTGCAGGAGAATTCACAAGCTGATTGGGTAACTAAAAAGTGATTCCACCTGTCCATTTCCTTTTCCCTTTTCCTCTTTCCCGCCTATCTTTCTTAAAAGTAGGAGGAAGCAGCAAAACAGCACAGTGCACAGGAGTCAAAGAAGAGAAAAGATGAAGGCTAAAACTAAAACTCATCCCTGTTCTTACTGCTATCCCAATGTACCAATCGTGGGCTCTCAATTGGTGATAATATAATTAAATATGAACAACTCTGTATTTGCATCCATTGTCTTATACAAGAAAGAGGCAAATATGATAACATTAGCCAGGTGCTATGAGATCTAGCGGAACCTATTTCAGGGCAATGAGAAAAACAATAAAGTGTGCACTGTTGAGCTCAACCAATCCATAAACCTACAGCACAATACCATCCATAAACTACACTTGTCTGTCAATGATTTAAGAGGCTGACAAGCCATCTTTACTGTCCCCAAGACCATCATATGTCTTAGATGTTCTTACTGTTTGCAGACATGCAAGGACTTCCCGCTTCAAGCCCCTTGACAGGAGATCTCCTAGCATTTCCCACCTTCTTATCCAACTGCTGAAGGTCTGAGTCTCTTAAAATCAGATTTGGAATACAGAAAGTTGTGTATACATTGCCTTAACTGCCCAGGAAGCCCCAGAAGGGGATGGGGAAGATTTACTAGTTTATCTCCTCTTTCTCTTCCTCATGTGCCACATCCCTAAGCCTCCCACACAGGGCTTCAGAGAGGAGGGAAGTTACTTCAGCTCCCTTTGGCACTGTCACTGAAGGTACATACTCGGTTCACTGTGGTGGAGAGCTGTAGCTAAATGCTCAGTCCTTTCTGTACCCTGTTTTCTAATGCTTAGATCAAGCTGTCCACTCTAATTCCTGTGCCAAGTTTCTGTGTCACTGACTGGGAGTGTTCTCACTTTCCTCATGACTATACTGTAAATTTCGAAAAAATCGTACCAAGTCAAATTGTAAAAATTAATCTAAACAGCAAATATAGGCTTTGTGACATTTTAATGGGGGTGGTTCTACTGGGGAAAACAGTTTGAGAAGTGTTAGAACACAAATGTGGATGCCGATTTGTTTATGTCTTGTTTCTCCCAAATATAAGCATGTCCAAACATTGTAGGAAGGAGTCTGGAAGATGTTCTTAAAGCTTCAGGGACAAGCTGCAGCGACAGGGGAGGGAGTGCAGAATTGTCATGGAGGTGGGAGGGGTCAGTACAAATTAAGAGACAGGAACATTTTCCTTTAGAGATGACAGTTTTGAGTAGCTTCGCTAGCTCTGCAGCTATGTATCTCTTCAATGCAGTGCAGGAGCTGTCTGTGAAGCACTGCCCTGCAGATGCTATGCATTGCTGTGTTTCACATTTGCAGTGGGAATGTGATGCATGTTAGGTTGCTTGCTGACTTGACAGAAGCAGAAACCAAGAGTCTCAGGGAACAGTTTTAGGCCTGCAAACAATTCTGAACCTTCTGCCTTCGCACCAAAACAGACACAGATATGTTTCACAACATAGTATACTTTTTTGCTTGGTTGGTTGGTTGGTTGGTTGGCTTCTTTGAGTCAGGATTTCTCTGTGTAACAGTCCTGGCTGTCCCGGGGACTTGCTTTGTAGACCAGGCTGACCTTGAACTCTGAGATCTGCCTGACTCTGCCTCCCAAGTGCTGGAATTAAAGGTAGGTGCACCAATGCCTGACCAACATAGCATCCTTTTAGCTATAAATTAAACATAATTCTGGTGATCATATTTATCTTCCTTGGGCAGGAACTTTACCTATTTTTTAACATGTATATGTGCAATGTATGCATGTGTGTGTGTATGTTTGCTCACATGTATATAGGCACCCATGTGCACTTGAGTGGAAGTCCAAAGGTGATGCTGAATAATTCCCAGAACCCCTATGCACCTTATTCAGTGGTGAGGCAGGGTCTTTCTCTCTCTCTCTCTCTCTCTCTCTCTCTCTCTCTCTCTCTCTCTCAATGTCTCTCTCCCTCTCTTAAAATTAATTAAATTTATTAATTTAGTTTACATACTAACCACAGTTTCTTCTCTTCTCTCCTCCCATTCCCTTTTCCCATACATTATATACTCCTTTTCCGTTTCTATTCAGAAAGGACCAGGCTTCCCATGGCTGTCAACAAAGCATGGCTTATCATGTTGAGATAGGATTAAGCTCTTTCCTTTGTTTTGAGGTTGAGAGGGGCAACCCAGCATGTGAAATAGTTTCCTAAAAGCCAACTCAAGCATTAGGGACAATCCCTGATGCCAATGCTAGGAGTCCCACAAGTAGCCCAAACTACACAACTGTCACACATTATGTAGAGAGCCTAGGTCAGTCCCATGCACCTAGGTCCCTAGCCGTCAGTCTATAGTCTGTAAGTTCCTTTGAGCCTAGGTTAGTTGTTTCTGTGGGTTTCCTTGTGAGTTCTTGACCCCCAGCTCATACAATTCTTCCTCCTTCTCTTCAACAGGATTTTCTGAGCTCAGCCTAGTTCTTGGCTGTGAACCTCTGCATCTATTTTTATAAGTTACTGAATGAAGGCTCTCTGATGACAGTTGGGGGAGTCTCCAATCTATGAGTATAGCAGAATATCATTAAGCATCACTTTGTTCATTTTCTTCTCCAGTTGTGCTTGGTTCTACTCTAGGTTTTTTAGGCCATCTAGCCTTTGGGTTCTGGCACTCCAAGCAGTGTCAGAAGTGGACTCATTCTTGTAGTTTGGGTCTGAGGCTGGACCAGTTATTGGTTGGTCATTCCTTCAGTCTCCAGGTCACCCTTTCAACCGGTACCCTGAGTATCCCATAGGCAGGACTGTAGGTCAAAGGTTCTGTGGCTGGGCCAGCATCTTAATCCCTTCACTGGAAGTCTTGCCTGGTTGGAGGAGATGGCCAGTTTAAAGCCACTCAGCCACTATCGTTAGGAGTCTTATCTGGAGTCATCCTTGTGAATTCCTTGGCGTTTTCCTTGCACCAATTTTCTACCTGACCCCTAAATGCCTCCTTTCCAGTCAACTTTTCAGTACTCTTACCTCCATTGACCCCCTGATCCAATACCTTATGCCGATATCTCTGTGGAGACCTCCAAATGCCGCGCACCGCGCCCCCATGTCTGTGCTCTGTGCACTGGCACCCAGTTCGCGAGCTTTGGCCAAGAGGCTGGAGGTTAAAATACACAGACAGAGAGACAGCGACACAGGCCATTCTTGAATTCCCCAAGAATGCTCAGGGGCAGATTATATAGAGATAGCCACGCCCCAGCCAAACCCACCAGAAACCACTCTCCTGCCATCAGGAACTCCTGAAGGTCTCGTGCTCAGAGCAGCTGTAGGCACTCAGATCAGGGGATTACAAGAAATTCAGGATCTGAGGTCTCACTGCTCCCAACACCTTATGTTCTTATCTCCACCTGCGCCCCCTCCGCCCCAAATTCACATATGAGAGCTCCTCTATTTTCACTTCCAGGGAGATGAGGTGTCCCACCTTGAACCCTCCATGTTACATAGCCTCTCTGGGTCTGTGAATTGTAGCATGGTTATCCTTTACTTTACACCTACTATCCACTCATAAGTGAGAACATACCATGTTTGTCTTTCTGGGTCTACGTTACCCCACCAACAATGACGTTTTTCTAGTTCCATCTATTTGCCTTCAAATTTCATGATGTCACTGATTTTAACAGCTAAGTAATAATTGTGTAAATGTACTATATTCTCTCTCTCTCTCTCTCTCTCTCTCTCTCTCTCTCTCTTTCTTTCTTTCTTTCTTTCTTTCTTTCTTTCTTTCTTTCTTTCTGAGACAGGGTTTCTTTGTAACTTTGAGGCCTGAACTAGTTCTTGTAGACCAGGCTGTCCTCAAACTCACAGAGATCCGCCTGCCTCTGTCTCTCGAGTGCTGGGATTAAAGGCATGTGCCACCACGGCCTGGCTGTACTATATTTTCTTTATCCATTCCTTGGCATATCTTTCACTCTGCACAAATTCAAGGCCAAGTAGATCAAAGACCTCAACATAAATACATAGATAGAAGAGAAAATGGGAAGTAACTTTGAATGCATTGACACAGGAAACCACCTCCTAAATATACCACCGGTAACATAGCGACTGAGAGCAACAACCAATAAATGGGACCTCCTGAAACTGAGAAGCTTCTGTAAGGGATAAAAACACTGTTAAATAGAACAAAATGGCAACCTGCAGAATGGCAAAAAATCTTCACCAACCCCACGTCTGACAGGAGGCTGATCTCCAAAATATATAAAGAACTCAAGAAACTAAACATATCAAACCAAATAACCCAATTTAAAAATGGAGTGCAGATCTGAACAGAAGCTTTTCAACAGAAGAGTTTCAGTTGGTCAAGAAACCCTTTAAACTGAAAACTCAAGAACAATGGCAATGGGTTTTTGGTCCTACTGCACGTACTGGCTTTGTGGGAGCCTAGGCAGTTTGGATGCTCACCTTACTAGATCTGGATAGAGGTGGGGGTTCCTTGCACTTCCCACAGGGCAGGGAACCCTGATTGCTCTTTGGGCTGATGAGGGAGGGGGACTTGATTGGGGGAGGGGGAGGAAAATGGGAGGTGGTGGCGGGGAAGAGACAGAAATCTTTAATAAATAAATAAATTTAAAAAAATAAATAATAAATTAAAAAAAGAAAGAAACCCTTTAAAAAGAGATGTTCGATATCCTTAGCCATCAGGGAAATGCAAATCAAGATGACCCTGAGATTCTACTTTACACATATCAGAATAGCTAAGAACAATAACACAAATGACAATTTCTGCTGGTGACGATGTAGAGCAAGGCAAGCACTCTTCTGCTGGTGGAAGTGAAAACTTGTACAGCCCCTTTGGAAGTCACTGTAGCAGTTTCTCAGAAAACTGGGAATTGATCTAACTCAAGACCTAGCCATACCACTTCTGGACATAGACCCAAAGTATGTTGAGTCATATCACAAGGTCAACCATGTTCATAACAGCTTTATTTGTAATAGTCAGAACCTGAAACAAACTAGAGGCAGGATCTCTTGGTTGAACCAGAGCTCTCAAGTACAACCATTCTCCAAAGCCATTTTGTTAAAAGGTGTGTGTGTGTGTGTGTGTGTGTGTGTGTGTTAGATCCTGTTTCTGCCTTCTTATTTCTTTCATTGGAGGTGTGGACAGCCATGCTTTACAGGAATATATATGGAATTTAATGACCTGAACTTGGGCTATCAAGATTGATGCTTGCATGTCAGATGCTTTAATCACTAAGCCATCTCTCAGACCTGTCTATGTATTTTCTAAGCACATCTCCTGTCTTGTAACTAAACAAACATGTGTTGGAACTATATTATGCCAGGTTTCGAGACTAAATTTTTAAATATTCAGGATACTTTCAGTCACTTAAATTATTATTATCACTTAAAATTATTATTATCCAAAATTGAAACCTATGAACTTAATGCCTTCTAGTGATTTGAATACCTTTTCTATAAATTGGGTTCGTAGTGTTATTTGTAATTCTTTTATCACGAAGTGGCTTTACTATATCAGAGTGTGCTGCCATAATTATTTTCCTATTCCTGGGTTCAGTAACACCACTGGGAGATTCGAGTCTGTCACCACGGGAGTCTTTGGAGTGTGGAAATGAGCTTTGCTGAAAATCATTTCTAATATAGCAGCTTGTTGATCATCTAGATCTAAGACATTGATGCTATTGGTGTAGTTTAAAGCTGCCTTTGGCTACCCTTCTCTTTGTTTCACTAAGACACTAAACAAGTCATGCATGGCTTCTATGTGCCAATAGCTACTAGATTGTGAATAGAACAAAAACGTAGAATGTATTTTTACAGCGTTTGAAAAGTTACCTCACTGATGAATAAATGAGATTCTAGCCTGTCTTTGCTGTCTCATTTTTTGTCTTCTTATGAGCATAAAAATGATAATAATCATTCATATCAGAAACATGGACTGCTTCTTAGCTGAATTAGAATCAAACAGGGTCTAAAATTGTGGCAGCATTGTGGATTACCAAAAAGAAATGATGAATTTGTAAAGAAATATTAAATCATATAAAGATTACTACGGTTGCTTTTAATTTGCAAAAAGGAATGTTATATGTCTTATTATTTGTAAACTGTCTAAATTTGTATAATAAACATGCATGTATAAATATGCTAACAGTCTTAGAGAACCGATTTTAAATGCTCTCCAGCACACCACTGCTGTGAGTTTTATTATTTTAATATTACTGATTAGGTAACTGAGCTTCACAAATCACAGTTTCTTGTCCTGGAATGAGTCATAAATATTAGAGATATGACCTGCTAAAATTCAAACCTGCATGAATAAAATACATGTCTTTTTCTTCGTGTTCTGATTTAGCATTAATATCTATGTTTGATATGGTGACTTGCCTTTAAACTTTTATGCTTGGATCGACAAGGACAAGAAGATTCATTCGGCCTGTCTTCATAGTCTCCTTGTTGCTTAGCCTTGGATTTACCTCTTTTTGGCTGCCTGGCAGTGTTTCCTCACCTTCACATGGATGTATAAAATGAGAATAGATTTTCAAATAAAATGAGCTGTTGTTCAAATATTTATTTCTAGCATGTAATTTTAAATTTCAGTTTTATGATTTTAGGATTTTTACCTTAGATATCATATATAAAGGTCTTTAATACACACATACCTGTATGCCTATGGAGTGGGATGAGAGATATGCACACACATACACACACACACACAAATAAGAAGAGCCAAAGACTCAGATTCAGGAATTTCTAAATGACTAACTAAATCATAAAAGAAAGAACTGAAGTAATGTTAGATAACAATGAGTCTTGAGAACACTGAATAGTATATAATCTTATGCCTCCAAACTCACTTGCCTGTAGCCTAGATTAAAGCTGGGGTCCTCTCCATTTTCAGTCTCTGATGATACTTTTCCATAAGAGTGTAGAAACTTAAGGAGAAGTAGTGTCATTGGAATGCTAAACGAATCATCTGCTTTTGTTTAGTTAAGATTGTAGGGACTTTCATATTAAAGTGATCTCATCTGGTGTATGTGCGTGTGAAGGAGTAGACCATCTATTCTTTCTGTTTACCAGTGACAAAATTCAAAATTCCTATCCCATAATCTCTACTGAACCTTAATGGTTCTCCTACTTTTTGCTCTTCTGGTGTTTCAAAAGGGAAAAGGAGCATTGACAACAGTCAGGTTGCTTAGTAACTTTTCAAAAGAGAGACTTTGCAGCTCTTAAAAAAAAACTCAGAAATATCATATATCTGGAAACTCTGGCAGGTGCTTAAGAGAGCACAAAAAATAGCCACTCATGGAGTTTGAGAAACAAACTCTGGGGGACTTGGTTTCTTCTACTTTGGACCACAAATAGGAAAAAGACCGTGTTTGTACTCATTCTAGGAGCAATCAGGCACATGCTAAGTAATAAAATTTATGAGCAGAAAAGTATTTTTTTTAAAAGAGAGACACCAGAACTGAAAGATTATACTTGGTGAGACAGGGTTCAAATGAGGCAAGGCTTTGGTGAGATGGAAACCATTCTACCTACAGAATGGTCTGGTAGGAGCAAAGCATCTTTTCTGAGCTTTGAGGAATTTTCCACAGAAGCAAAGTGCCACATAGACATTGTGTTTTGATAAAAAAAAAAAAGCCTTTAAGTAAAATAAATCCAAAATAATTCACTAAAGTTTTTGAAATTTCTAAAAATCAGGATCTACTCACAGTTTTATATGATTGTGAAAATACTTAAAAGACACAGAGAAATGTAGTAGCAAACCATGTTAATTGGTTGGCTTGCGTTAGAAGAGTATTTGAGTTAAGAAATTTTGACAACAAATTCGGTTTACACTTCTTTTTTATTGATTTTTATTGAGCTCTACATTTTTCTCTGCTCCCTTCCCTGTCTCTCCCCTCTCACCCTCAACCCTCTCCCAAGGTCTCCATGCTCCCAATTTACTCAGGAGATCTTGTCTTTTTCTTCTTCCCATGTAGAGTAGATCCATGTATGTCTCTCTTAGGGTCCTCATTGTTGTCTGGGATTGTTATTGGTAGGCTGGTTTACATGTCTTAAATGGCTTTGCAGTTTTAGATTTGGACAACTGTCTTCACCAAAAATTGTTCCACCACATGAGAAGTTGATACTAACAGCTAGAGAAGAGGGAAGACAGACAGACAGACAGACAGACAGACAGACAGAGGAAGAGCACATACAGCTGTCGGTTAGCTGATTATGTCTTCAACAGTTGTCAGCTCGACACTGGCTGGACCTTAGTTCCCTGCTGCAAATGTAGATTACAATGTGTTTACACCTTACTAAGTTGCAGCTCATTGTGTATGGGGAAAAAAAATTTTCGATCAAACTTGAGTGCCAAAGCAAGCATCTGTTACACAAAATCAACAATCAAGTTGTTGAGACCATTTCACCACCACTTGACTGAAGAATATGCTTAATCTTAGAAAAGTTATCTGTGAAAACTTTCTAGACATTATTTGCAACGGTCAAAATTAAATTAAAAGAACTCATCACTTTACACAGCCCTGTGTGCAAATAAGTGTGGTAACTTCTGGAATGGAATCCCACATAGCAACGAGAATGAATATCAGACTAAAACAAAGGGCTGGCACACGGGTGGCTTCAGTGTACCAAAGGTTGAGTCATAAAAGTCAAAGAAAATGTACTATGCAGTTCATACCTTTACAAATGTGTATCAAATTGGCCTGTGTGTGTTAAGTATATAAGAAACACCCTTAATTGCTGATGGCATTCAGTTCCTTCACTTATATATGGGTTTTTCAGTTTGGGAGAATTTATGAAACTGTTCATTTTAAATGCACACATTTCTGTGTGCACACTACCCTTAGTTGAAAGTTTCCAAAAGATTTAGCACTCAAAGTATTGGCTTCGTGCTACTCTGTAGAAACTGCAGCTTCTCTAAAGCACTAAAAATGGAAAACGTTTCATAACCAGAGACCAAAAATAAAATCAATGCAGTCTACTAAATAACAGCATGCTTTAAGTTAATTGTTAAAATGATTGCTGTAATAACAAATACAATTTCCAAAAACTACTGCAGCTTTTCAAAAGCCCACTTTTCCTTTTCAAAATTACTCTTATTCTGATTATAGATTGAGTGAATGTCTTCTTCAAGAATTCTAGAAGCTGAAGAAGATAAAAGGAAGATTATGGAAGTTTTATATTAAGTATAATTTTGAGGCATATCCTTTTGAATGTGTATATATAAAGTTGTATGTACTTGTACACCTACAATTATACTCCTTAGTTCAAAGACTAGATGAATTATCTATACTCCATTCATGTGCTACTACTTTATATTAAACTTAATGAGTAGTTAAATGTAATGTTTAAATCTTTCTAAACACAATTTGAAAGGAGACTATAATTAAGATTACATTAAAGGTTAGGAATCTAGCTTGTTGGAGAGCATTCATCTACTTACAAATTTTATTTTTACCATATGGAACATTGCAGCTGACATCTTTTTTAAAAATTAATTTTATAGAGCTATACATTTTTCTCTGCTCCCCTCCCTATTTCTCCCATCGTCTTCAACCCTCTCCCATGATCCCCATGCTCCCAATTTACTCAGGAGATCTTATCTTTTTCTACTTCCCATGTAGATTAGATCCATGTATGTCTCTCTTAGGGTCCTCATAGTTTTCTAGGTTCTGTGGGATTGTGATTTGTAGGTTGGTTTTCTTTATGTTTAAAAAACACTTATGAGGGAGTACATATGATAATTGTCTTTCTGGATCTGGGTTACCTCACTCAATGTGATATTTTCTAGTTCCATCTATTTGCCTGCAAATTTCAAGATATCATTATTTTTTTCTGCTGTGCAGTACTCCATTGTGTAAATGTTCCACATTTTCCCTATCTGTTCATTGGTTGAAGGGCATTTAGGTTGTTTCCAGATTCTGTATATGACAATCTTTATACATTAATGTCAGCATTGTTTACTTTGACTATTAGATTAAAAATGAAAATTTTCAAAGACTTGCCAAAATGCATATTACACATTATTGATGAGGTATTGATGTGTATTCTCAGTTGCCATTTGTAATAATGGTAATTTCCCTGAATCCTTGCCACAAATTAGCCATTTTTCTTTTATTTAATTTCATACTACAGGGTTGATAAATAATATTTGATAGGCCAAATCTGTACATCTCATCATTCTAGATTTTCTTGATTCTTCCTAACGATGAATACTCGTTGTGTGAATGCTATTCATTTGTGCTCCCCTTTTTAAGCATTGTGGGTTGTGCATTAGGTTGAGCTGGCAGGTGGTGGCCAAGCCAAGGCTGAAATGAATTATCATTGGATTATCTAGTAAGAGCAAAGTTGGCAGGCGGTGCAAAAATGCAGACAGGCTGAGGAAATCAGGGTTCTGATCTCGGTGGCTTTACCATCGCAAGTGTTGCTGCTGAGGCTGGGCATTACCAGAGGATCCTCAGTAGTCAGGAGTGGGTGGTGGAGCAGCTCCCAAACTCCATCAAAACCTGGAAGACTGGGGGAGAAAAATAGCTAATTTCTGTCTCTCTTACCCTGGGGAGCTTATAGAGATACCTTTCTAGAACCAAGAAGGGGCTTGGAACAGACTCAGCCATGATTCAAACACAATTGCGTTACTTTTGGAGCAAATGATGAAATGTTTTCCCAGCTGGCAGTCTCTGTGATGACATCCTTTGCTTACCTTACCTGCAAAATTTAAGAATTTTGGCTATTAACTATTTATATAGTAATGACAAAAAGCTCCTTGTGCATGCTAATAACATGTCGCCTAATACACCATCGTTTACCTTTGAACGTATTAACACATGAAACTCATAAAAATATGACACTTCTTTTAAGTGCTTTTATTATTGAATTTTTTTGCATTTATTTTAGGGACGGGGTCTCATATACCCGAGGATTGATTCTAGACTCCTAAGTAGCCAAGGCTTGACTTCCCTACTTCTCCTTCCCATGTGCTAGGATTATAGCCATTTGCTGACAACTATGGTTTTCTATGAAGGATTTATGATCTGTAAAACAGCCTTCCACATTGCTTCTGTTTTCCATCATAGTTCTATGTCTTCCAGTTAGCTTTTATTTTTATTTTATGTGTGTGTGTTGTGTCCATGTATGTTTAGACATGTGTGCGTGGGTACACATGCATCTACAGGTCCTAAGTGGAAATCAGGTGTCTTTCTCAGTTGATCTTCACCTCATTCTTTGAGACTGATTTTCCACAATACGTGGAGCTGAGGATTTGGCTGGAGTGGCTGGCTCCAGTCCCAGGGGTCCTCCCACCTCCATTCCCCTGCATGGATCTCATAGGTACTTGCAGGTGAACTCAGGATTTTTCATTTTGTGTTTCTGAATGTGAGTTCTGGAGTTCCAGACTCAGATGCCAGCCAAGCCCTCTGCTTACAGAGCTGTTCCCCAGTCCCCATTCAGTTATTTAAAGTTTCTGAAATCCATTGTAATAAAACAACATTGGGAAGAAGTGATTATTTAATCATATACTTATTTCCAGGTTGGATGATGAGACTTTTTTCAAAATGGTCTGGGATATCATGCTATATGATATTATAGGTTTTCTACCTTGTCTTTGTATAGTCTGTCTCACGTTCTCTTACATGTTTTCTGCGAACAGCCCCTTTCTAACCAATGTAACTTTCAAAATTTTAGTATTTTGTTAGCACATATTAGTTATACATAATAATGAGTTTCACTAGGATATTTTCACTTATGTACATAATGGATTTTGATCATCTTTACCCCTGGATTCTCACCTCCCACACCTCTTAGTCCCCTCTTGACAACAAGTCCAATTTCATGTCTTATGTGTGTGCATATGTGTGTGCGAGTGTGTATATGTGTATATATTTGTGTATGTGTATGTGTGCACATGTGTGTATATATGTATGTATGTGTGTAAATGTGTGTTTAGTGTATGTGTGCACATGTGTGTATGTGTGTGTGTTTGTATATATGTGTATACATGTGTGTGTGTGTGTGTGTGTGTTTCAGTGTGTTTCATTTTGGCTGTTTATTGCAGTATGAGAATTTCTTTACAAGAACTTGTGCATCTTACTGGCAGCCACACTACTGAAGGAAAAGTCTCTCCCTCATCCACCAATTTTTGCCTGTATATAAATCTTCAGGGAGAGGTAGGGCTCCATATGCCCTTCCCCACTCCATGACAGGATGTTGACAGGCCCAGTTTTGTGAAGCTCTTGTGCAAGCAATCCAAGCAGCTGTGAGCTCAGTAGAGCAACGTGTCCAGAAGTCAACCTTTCTCATACTACTCTCCGTTTTTCCTCCAGTTCCTACATTCTTTCTGTCCTTTTTACAGTGTTCTCCGGGTCTTAAATTAATAGTTATACATGTCCCATTTATAGTTGGTCATATAATAGTTATTTATTCCCTGTTATTGACAAGCCCTAAGTCTCTGGAGTTACCATTGACCGCTCAATGTAAAGAAATAAGAGGCGTCTCTCATCAAAGCTAGCAGCAAGATGATTCTACTGGCATGAACATTCAAATAGCAACTGGACAGGCACACAATGCCCATTTGACAACACAGCAGCAGTAGCTTTCCTACGTGGGCCTTTGACTCTCCAGCTATGGACGCTGGTCAGATTTACGGTACCAGATGTGAACACCTTCCCATGGAATAGCCACCCAATCTAGTCAGAAGGGGGTTAGTAACCTTCATAACAGACGTAGCACCATGGCACCAGTGTCCCTGTCTTCCCTGACTGGTTGGTATCGTCACACACAGGTTCTGAGTAGGACTGTGGATGAAAACGTGCTCCCAGTAGTCGACTAACTCTCTCCTGGCTCTCTGCGGGCTAGCTAGCAGGAAGAAGACTCTACCCCAGTTCTTTCTTGACTTGTCTGGGTCCTAGAACCAACATGCATACCATATTCAGTTATAGGTTTTACCAACCACTTCTGGAGGATCATCACAAACATTGGCCTATGTCGGTGTTGATTTTGAAGTTTCAGGGCCCCTCTGACCAAAAACTCATAACAATGCAGGTTATACTTGACACTGGGGTTTTGGTGAATAAGCTTTGACTTCTTGTAGCAGCTTTATCCATCCACGTGGAGTATCGCCATACAAATTCCTTTTGAAGAACTTTTTGTTTTGATTATCTTAGCAAATATCAATTTTCTGTATCCCCTTTCAATATATCTTTAGTTAACTTTGGATGCTTAGCAGGATATTTCACAGTCATGACACATAGTCAAAAAAATCTGTGGTTCTTTTGTAATAATAAACTTGAACTTTGAATTTATGTTTCTAAAATGCATTTATTTAGCTCTTGAACTGGCTGTCTATCATCAATTTTTCTCCAGAAGATTCTTAGTGAATTCCATTGAACATATAAGTTATTTTGAGACATATAATATTAAAATCTTCAATCATTCTAATTCAAAGACAACACAGCATGTCTTTAACCTTTTCAATGTTTGGTCTTTTCTTTCTTCTTTAATATCTCTGGGCAAAGATTTCATATTTGTTCTTTAGCTTTATATCTGGAATTCTGTTTCTTGCAGCAGAAGTTAACAGCACCTATAACCAGATTTTTAAAAAAGCAACATCTGTCGGGCACAGATGACATTTACTGCAATTAGGTAATATAAAGAAGATGCAGTTCACTTGCAGAAAGAGTTTACAAGTCCAGTTGCTGAGGAAAAACTATACATATGCTGCTGTTCTATGCTTAATGCAGACTCTCATTTTAAAGGTGAATTTAGAAGCCATTTTGGAAGAACAGATTTATAGATTTTCCTTCCAATTTCTGTACAAATGAACTTATCCAAGAACTTTTTAGTATGTGCAGGAGACTTACCTTCTCTTTTCGATTGTGAACAGAAGTAGTTCATGACCTTTATCCTTGGGTGACATGCAACTTGCAATGAGTGAGATCAAATATCTGTAGAAAGGCCGAATCCCTTGAAAGTGGAAAAATAGCTCAACATTTGATAGTCACAAATACATCATAAGTTGTCAACAGGTAAAGGTCGACCAGTAGTAGAGACTTGAGTGGAATGATTCAAATGGAGACAGAGCTAGAAGTAGCAATTACACTACACACACACACACACGCGCGCGCGCGCACACACACACACACACACACACACACACACACACACACTATTTGACCTGAGTGTGTTTTACATTATGATTTTGCCACAAATTTTTAAATTTCCTATTATCCAATTTTTTTCTTTCTGTCTTCCCTATGTCAAGCAAAGATTTGTTTTCCTATATTTAACAAACTACACAATCCCATAGTAGAAAAAATGAGAGCTGAAAATAGATGAGTGTGGTTTTTAAAAAAGGAAGATAGAGTGGAAACCAAAGCAGGTATATTCAGAGCCTTTTGCGTGGTCTACCCCCAGGTTGCTAAGAATTGCTAAGTAGCATTCCCCTTGCTGAGGCTGACCCAGAAAGCATGAGGTGGGAGGACAAGGACGAAAGAGCAGATGGACAGACATGGACACATGAACAGACGGACAGACATGGACACATGAACAGACGCACAGACATGGACACATGAACAGACGGACAGACATGGACACATGAACAGACGGACAGACATGGACACATGAACAGACGGACAGACATGGACACACGAACAGACAGACAGACATGGACACACCTATATCTCTCCACACCAGCACTGCCCCTGCTTCCATCTGAGCCTAGAACTGAGGGTACATGATGGAGCACACCGGCCAGAACAGAGTCGCCTCCATTTCCAGGCTCCCTGGCCATGAGCATTTGTTTATATCTTGTATTAATGGAAGTTGGTCTTTTTCACAAATTGTCTTTAAAATTTTTTTGTACAGTGGCAAGTGGTTAAAGCTAATAATTCAAGTGGTTTTCTGGGAAAAAAAATCTGTGTCATTAAAATCAGTACCTTTTCAGACAAAAGAAAATCAATTTTAAAAAAACTTAAATTGATTCATTTAAAATGTCTTAAATACATACAAAATATTCTGATCATATGCACCCCTCAACTCTACTTTTATTCAGAAGTTTTGCTTATATTCATTTTCTTAGGTATTTTGTAGCAGTATAGTTTTGAAATGGTCATTCTGAACCTTGATAGCTTTGTGATTTTCAGCACTGATTCATAATTTTTTTAAAATATATGAAAGCAGGAAGTAACCATGTGAAAAAAAAGCATCTGGGCATGTAATTGGTAAGAGATAAGAGATAACAATTGGGGTATTTATGATCAACATATATTATATACATGTATAAAATTGTCAAGGAATCATTTTAAGAGAATCAGGTGCATGCTTGTTTAAACATAACATAGGGTTACATTTAACTCAAATAGTATCTCAGTTAAGAGTTTCTCTTGCAATTTAAAGTTAACTCTTATAGATAAGTGAATAGCTAGACATGTAAAACTGTTTTCATGGCATTCATGGGGTGTGGCCAGAGAGGAGGATGTCTTAAATCCCAGAACTCAAGATCAGCCAGAACAACATGGCAAGACCCAACAACATCCATGACAACACAAACCCACCGAATTGCATTTTCTGTTTGTTTTCCTAGGGGTACTTTAAAATCTTTTAATGATAAAAGTAAACTTCTAGGCTAAATTATATATTTTAAAGCTTTTTAACATGTTCCCAACCAAATAGTATCTTTAGCATTATGAAAAGTCTAGAGATAAAATTTCTGTTGATTGCATCTCGTTAGTCTTGACCATAATATATTTAGAATTCACTCCAGAGAAACTATCTAGATGCCTTTCCTCTCCTACTCTCTCCCGAAGGACACACTAGTGTATCATAATCATGGAATTGGTACTCATGATACATCTGTCAGCTCTAAAGGGATTAGTAACCAGGAAAAGACATCTCTAAGTGAGTTACAATGAAAATTGTGAACAATAAATTAAAGGGACGAGAACAGGCTAAAAACTTCTATGATAATATCCGAAAGTTCTTTTTAAAAAAAATATGATTAACTAACATTAATTGGTTTTCATATTTAAATGTTCAATTTAGAAAGAGACTAACCAAAACTGAAACATGGAATATAAAGTAAGGTTAATAGTACACCTTCAGATTTCAGATTACTGGTAGGAGATTAAGATATGGGTATTGGGAGAGGTAGCTAACACTAAAGATCTTTGAAATCTACCACTGAAGGCACGTTGTATAAGTAGGGTGTGTGTGTGTGTTGTGTGTGTGTAGCTTCTCCAGGAGACAATTCCTTTCCTAGATGCCATAGGTTATCAAACAAAAAATCCAGTGCTAGATAACTCCTTTGGAGTTGTTGGTCATTGGGGTCCCAAAGACCTCCAAACTTTACAGGCCTTGGTTCTTGGTTATCCTCCAGAACTTAACGATAAGGTTCGACTGCCAAAGACATCTTGGATGTGAAATCAGACAGGGAAAAATCAAGCTGGTGCCAACCACGAGACTCCCTGTTTGCATGCTAGTTTTCATAGTGCTGAGTGGTGCTACGTTCACTACTAAGGAGAAAGACAGTCATCTGTCTTACCCAGCTGTGAACTAGTGAACTCCCATGAGGATGTGTCTGGAAGATACACCCACTTTTGCAACAGTGGTACAAATGTTATGAGGGTCACAAAACATGATGTGATATGACTTAAAGGATGCTGCCATGGTTAGGTAGAGCACAGGCCCTAGGGGAGAAACTGCTACTGTATTCTGCTAAATAGTCACCATGTAACAGACTTGTAATAGCTTCCTCTTATATACTGAGAAATCAGTACATCACCTCATCAAAGAAGCTTTTTTTTCAGCAGGTGGAAATCAAAAAGAGGTCACAGCTGGTCAGCATGAAGAGTATAAAAGACTGAGGAGTACTCAGCCCTAAATGGGTCATCTATATTATACCTGTACTCCCAAGTGTCTGGGATCACTGAGGAAGAGGGACCAGATAGAGTACAAAAGGCAAAGATCGTAGATGACCACAGCAGAGCAGTGTTTTCCTGAAACAACAGGGCAAATGCATGTAAAAATTCACAATGGTTGTTACAACATGAGAATGAAATTGAAATGCAATCTGTGCCTTGGCAATGCTGAAGCATGTATGGGCAGTCCATATATGGCAGTTCTGTTGAACTTGTCCATATTAGATTTCATGGTCTAAGTTGATTAGGATGACTGACTAGATCTCTTCTTCAAGAGGGCACCAGATCTCATCACAGATGGTGTGAGCCACCCTGTGATTGCTGGGAATTGAACTCAGGACCTTTGGAAGAACAGACAGTGCTCTTAACCACTGAGCCATGTCTCCAGTCCTGTTACAACATGAATAAGACAAAAATATCAACATGGAGGAATGAACTTGTTATGAAGTCCCACCTCTAGCTGAGGAGCTATTGGATGCTTGGAGATGAAGAGTCAGCCTTTTCAAGGACATGGCCCCTGATAGGCTAGCCATGTTCCAATAGAGGGCCATATACCCATGCACAGAGGGGCTTCTAGAACTAAGTGGACCCAGTGGGCTAGATGTAGAAAATATAAAATCAGGAAAGAATAGTGGTGAGGAGGTTAGGAGAGGAACTCAAGAAAAGGAAATAGGTGTGGACTTAATAAAAAAGCATTATAGGCATGGATGAAATTCTTTTAAATTTTTAAAAAGATGTGATTAAGTGTATGTGTTTTGCTCTGGGCATAAAAAGACAAGTTAAAAGTGGTTGGATTTCAGTAGGAGATACTCCCCTGTGTCATTATTCACTGTCGCTTACTGTCCTCTGCCTCTGTCTAGCTTCCTTGTGCTATCTCTTATGTGTGAGTGTGTGTGTGTGCTGTACGTGCTTGCCTGTCTGTGGGTGTATCAGTGAGGCATGTGTGCAGATGCCTGAACAGTACATCAGGGGTCTGGCTCTATCCCTGTCTGCCTTATCCCACCAAAACAAGAACAAGGTCCGTCAAAAAAACTGTAGAGTCGAGAGCCAGCAAGCCTAAATATTATCCTGTCTTTGTATTCCACAGTGCTGGGGGTGCAAATGCGCAAGTGCAGTTCCACCTAGCTTTTTATATATGTCCTGGAGATTTTAACTCAAGTATTTTCATAATAGCAAATTCTGTTATCCACTGGACCATCTCCCTAGTCCCCTCATGGCATTTTGTGTCTAACAGCTCATAAAAGACCCCCATTCTAGTCCTCTAGCAAGCCAGTTAAAGATTTAATTAATTAATTAAATGCGTCTGTGTGAATTTATATTGGTGTGTGGTTACCCATAGCGACCTGAAAAGGATGTCAGAACTTCTGGAACTGGAATTACAGGTAGTTGTAAGTAGTCCTGAAGGCCTTGGGAACACAGCCAGGTATTTTCAGAGAATAGTGAGCACTCTAAGCTACTGAGCCGTCCCTCCATGCCCCAGTAAGACACTTTTTAAGAGGAGCATATCTACACTTTGATTTTTCTGTTTTTCTTTAGTGGTTCTTGGCTCTCTCTGGCTTTATCTTTATATATTCTTTGTCTTCATAGTAACATTTAAATGACTTGCTATAATAGAGACAGCATTTAAATAACCATTTGTATACAGACCATTTATGAAATAAAAATCCTCTAATTTTTTACTACAAACTTTTCTTCGCACATTAATTAGATGAGCTTATCTTCAAAATGTTTGTAATAGAATTAGGAAATATTACAAGGGAAATTTTACTCAGTTTGTAAGGTAACAAGCTTGCTTGAGACCAATGTATTGATGCTGGCAAAAGACAGGTGACTTCTAGGTCAGAAATGAATTAAAAGTATAATTATGCTTATTCCAGAGTAAGAAGCACAAAAATTTTTTTACTGATTTGGTATATTTACTAAACTAAGAATGATGAACAGGTGTTACTGGCAGTCTGGGTCAGGATGGGCAATCAACAATTTCACATTTTCTGATTGCCTCTCAGTCAAAACATAATGCTTCAAGAGAATTACTAAGCATAAGAAAAGAAATGTGAATCTCCTTCAGATTTAGTAACTCCTGTGCTGACCAAATGTCTCCACCACCTGGAGCCATCTCTCTGCAGTTTATCTCTCTTTGGGATATAAGCATCCAATGTGCATATGAGATGTGAGTGCAATTACACACACACATGCACGCACACACTCACAGAGAAAGAGAGAGAGAGAGAGAGAGAGAGAGAGAGAGAGAGAGAGAGAGAGAGAGAGATCAAGTTTGTAATGTTCATAAAAACTCAGTCTAAATAATTTTTTCAACCTCAAAGCCATCTCTAGGTCCTGTAGGGAATGGTGATTGTTTAGTTACTGAATTACATTCCAATCTTTATTAATTGATTTTTATTGCGTTTTACATTTTTCTCTGCTCCCCTCCCTGCCTCTCCCCTCCCCACTTTAACCTTCCCCCAAGGTCCCCACGCTTTCAATTTACTCAGGAGATCTTGTCTTTTTCTACTTTCCATGTAGATTAGATTTATGTAAGTCTCTCTTGGTATCCTCATTGTTGTCTAAATTCTCTGGGATTGTGGTTTGTAGTCTGGTTTTCTTTGCTTTATGTTTTAAAACCATCTATGAGTGAGTACATGTGATAATTGTCTTTCTGTGTCTGGGTTACCTCACTGAAACCATTTTTCCAGCTCCATCCAGTTTCCTACTAAATTTAAGATATCGTTTTTTTCTGCTGTGTAGTACTCCATTGTGGAAATGTACCACATTTTCCTTATCTGTTCTTCAGTCAAGGGGCATTTAGGTTGTTTCCAGGTTCTGGCTATGACAAACAAAGCTGCTATAAACATAGTTGAGCACATGTCCTTGTGGCACGATTGAGCATCCTTTGGATTATATACCCAAAAGTGATATTACTGGGTCTTGAAGAAGGTTGTTTCCTAATTTTCTGAGAAATTGCCATACTGATGTCCAAAGGGGCTGTACCAGGTTGCATTCCCATCAGCAATGTAGGAGTGTTCCCTTTTCCCCACAATCTCTCCAGCATAAGTTGTCACTAGTGTTTTGGATCTTGGCCATTCTTACAGCTATAAAATGGAATCTCAGAGTTGTTTTGATTTGCATTTCTCTGGTGACTAAGGATGTTAAACATTTCCTTAAGTGTGTTTCAGCCATTTTAGATTCCTCTTTTGAGAATTCTCTGTTTAGGTCTGTACTCCATTTTTTTATTGGATTATTTGTTCTTTTGGTGACCAATTTCTTGAGTTCTTTGTATATTTTGGAGATTAGACCTCTGTCTGATGTGGGGTTAGTGAAGATCTTTTCACATTCTGTAGGCTGTCGTTTTCTCTTGTTGATTGTGTCGTTTGCTTTACAGAAGCTTTTTAGTTTCAGGAGGTCCCATTTATTAATTGTTTCTCTCAGTGTCTTTGCTGCTGGAGTTATATTTAGGAAGTGGTTCCCTGTGCCAAGGCATTCAAGTGTACTTCCCACTTTCTCTTCTATGAGGTTTAGTGTGGCTGGCTACATTCCAATCTTAATCCATCTCTTAGAGACCTAACTTGTGACTATATTTAAGATTTTTAAAGTCTTTGAAAACAGAGTCAAGTTAAAATGAATAGGTCCTGAGCTGCTTTTACGAGTGTTCACATAAGAACAGCAGAGACACAAGTGTGTACAGACTGTAAATGCACAAGGAACAGACAGACCAGGAGGACAGTTCCAGAAAAGACAGC
The DNA here is from genome assembly GCF_037038515.1 of Microtus pennsylvanicus. Classification (NCBI taxonomy): domain Eukaryota; kingdom Metazoa; phylum Chordata; class Mammalia; order Rodentia; family Cricetidae; genus Microtus; species Microtus pennsylvanicus. The sequence continues at coordinate 44,371,696 of NC_134585.1, read as the reverse complement.
AGGGTCAATATTGACTCCCTAGACTTCGAAATTCCAGAATCACACTTGTCCACATCACTACCTTAGTAAACTTTGAAATCAAAGCACAAGGCCACAATGAGAGCAGATAAACCCGAGATTCTACTTAAAAGTGACTCATCTCCCCAAACGCCTTTACCCTCTCCTCTTAGGGCATTTGGCCCTAATCGTTGATTTGAATTATCCATAACCACTAAGAACAAGCCTGCTCTCTGACCTTTAAATAACCATCCAAACAGATGTTCACTTCATAGTAAACAAGAAAACACAAATGGAAAAAAGGCAATGAGATGTGATTTTATATTTATCCCTTCAGATTGCCATACACGAGAGGTTTGGCATAAATTATCCACACAAATGTTTTCAACATATACTAATATGATACCAATGTTTCTTGAAAAGGTACAAATGTTACATAAAGAGCACCTTTATTCAAGATTAAACTGAGAAAATAGATATATTTTCTATATTACATGGCATTTTTAACGTGTTTTGTGAACCCATGAAGGAGGGATTAATATTTAAATTATATTGAGATTTAAAAAAATTTGAATGCTTTCATTTAACCCCTCAAGCTTCTGACTTGTTGTGCCTATACAGTATGGACATCGTAGCTTTGAAAATTTCCCAAGACAACTGGTGCTCAACCTGAATGTAAGCCTCATGCTTTGCACAAAAGCATGTGCCAATTACAGACTGGCCATGAAGCAGTTAGGCACGCAGGTTTAAAGCTGCTGTTGCCTATTCTTTCAGCTGTTAGTGTTGACTTCTTCCCCAGTCAACACCAAGGTGTTTTAGATCACTGTCACTTTAAATAACAGGCTTAGAAAAAGGTGCTCTTACAGGGAATTTGGCTCTTCCTGAAATGGATGTCCTTTCTAATCACACTTACTGAATGTCATTTCTGCCACATTGACACCTGTACTATGCATTTCATGCTGTTGATGATGGAGATTTGAATAATTTACAACTATGCTCTCTGGCATTAGTGCATCTATGAAACATGTTAAAAGTCTGCAGGAGATCTACCATTTTATTTTCTATTATTTTTACAATATTATTGTTCTGGGGGAATACAAAGTCTCACTCTGTAACCCAGATTGGCCTCTAACTCACACTCTCATTATCTCGGCCTCCTGAATGCTAAGACTGTAGGCATATGTCTCTTTTGGGATTTCTATTAAGAGATCAACATGTTTCAGCAAAAACCCATTATACTACTATAAAAGAGAACGAAGCCCTAGCAAGATTTTCCTGGCATGCACTCCTCAGACATAATAAGATCATAAAAATAGTAACAAGTCACTCCACAATCATCGTATCATCTTCGAGTCCCTGGAGTCAAAGATCCCAGCTACTCCTTCACTTTCCAAATATTTTCCATGAATGAGCAAACACCTAAAGAAAGATAAGGTGGTTCCTTCAATCTCTTCCTGACTTATTTTTGAGACAGAATCCCTCACTAAGCCAAGAATTTGCCAATCTAGCCACAAAGGCTCCAGGGATCATCCTCTCTCCAGGCTCACCTGGCTTCTAGGTGGGTATTAGGTTAGGATTTACTCGGGTTCTTAGGCTAGGGATCAAACTTAGGTCCCCATACTTCTGTGGTAAGGATTTAGTTACTGCGTCATCCCCCAGCCTTGTCAATTATATTTTTGCTTTTTTGTTTAATATATATAGCGTATGGGTGGTAATAAGCATTTGGGTCCTGGAGATGGGCCTAAAAGCAGAGAATGGGGCTATGCAAGTAGGGAAGTGAGATAATACACCAAATATACTATATACATTGTTGATAGGTTAATGAAATTTACAGAATAAAGAAAAGATGGAATGTTGGGAAAGATGAAAAAAGTGAAATTTTAGACTGTGTTTCTCTGGGAAGTCCATTTCACAAAAGTTATCTCTCTAAGGAATGTTTCCCACCATAAATCTCCTCTGGAAAAAATGTTTTAACATATACTGAAAATGCGGCAGGATAACACATGTCCCACAGCTTGGTTTATAATGTTCCCTCTCTTTTGAGCCCTACCCATGCTGTGACAAGCTCTCACATGCTCCCTGTTCTTCTGCTTCTGCCAAGTAGGACGCGTCTGGTAGGCAAATGTATGGCATGTTTTCCCTACCTCTGACCATCACAGTGCAACAGGCCTGCTCTTTAGATTGGAGTCCATTATCAATCATCCGAGTTTCTGTCTCGGTCTTTAAACACCCGTTTGAAGAATTTCTTTGAGTCACATGAATTAACAAAACTTAGCTTCCAATCTATCCTGCCTCTGGGGCAATCATGTCTTTGTAAATATCCCTTTAAAGTTTTTTTATATCTGAGTTTATTGGGCTCCATTCTGCCCTTGATGTTCACTGTGGTAATTGTGACATTAACTAGACCCTACTTAATGTCTGCAAACCTGGCTACTTATTAAATTTTCTCACTCAAATGACTCAGGTGATTTCTGTTCTCTGTCTGGGCTATTAGTTAATAAGTAAAGTAAATATCTGTGAATGCATCCAGAAATTTATTTTGTTAGAATTCTGCCACAAACTTCAGAGAAATGCCATAGTACGGTTGGTGTAGAAGTGTTTATCCTGGAGTCTTTTCTTTGTTTGCACATGTGGTTCATTGGCCATATTTTCATATTTATACTTACTCATTGTCACTTATTTTTTATTTAATCCTCTCTCTGTGTGTGTGCTTGCGTGTGTGTGTACATGTTAGGCAGAGTGTGGTACAGGTGCACAGGGATTTATGTGCCTGTGTGATGAGGTCAGACGTCAAAATCAGGAGTATCTCTTAATTGCTTTTTGTATTATTTTTGGGAGAGAGACGCTGACTGAACCAGGGGCTTGCTTTGTCTAGACTGACTCCCAGTAAACCTGAGATTTATCTCGCTGGTCTTGGGATTACATGTAATGGCACAGCTCTGCCAGTTTGAACCAATGAATCCAGACCTGGGCCCTCATGTATGTGAGGCAAGCTCTTTATTGATCGCGCCATCTCCCAGACACTGTCCATTCCGTTGCACCTATCCATCTTGAGTTCAAGTATGATCTTGTCCTTTTAGCCAATGCTGCTTACCTAAAACACAGAGAATCCTCTTTCAGTATGAAATACAGTCTTTGAGGGCTGGAGCCAGTTTCAGAAGCACCTTTTTCAGCTGACACCCTTGCTACATAAATAAATCAGGTCTATGCTAAGTTTTCTTTCCCATATCACTTTCTGAAATACAGAAAAAAAATCATTATAATGGGAATATAATAGCTAAGACTGGAAAATATTTATTGAGAGAATTCAGTGTTTAACATGCTCAGAAGCTTTTAAACACCAAGGAATGAGTTGCCTCCTTTTGTGATCATCATTAAATGTGACATGTAGATTTTAAATATAAAAGTTAATGCTACCCAAATGTTCTTACTTCTGTTCAGGAAAAGAAATAAGGAAAAACCTAACCACCTTAACATACATATAAGTAAATATAACATCTCCTTGCCAGATTAGCCAGGTTTTAGATTAGAAACCAGGCCAGCCTAGAACTTAAAGCAACATTATAGAAATGAAAGGGGAGTCCCCGATTCTTCTGATTCCTAACCTGTAAAATCAAAACAAAACCCCCAGACATTGGTATTTACATAATGCTTAATTGGACTTTCAATTTGCTTCTACACAATCAGATGTAGTTCTTTGGTATGTGAAGTCTAAGAAGGGAGGATCAGACTTAATGCTTCTTAATCCAGTGCAAATTGTTCACAAAGATATTGAGATGGAAAATGATTCTCCAGATGGAAAACATCCCATCTCTCTCTTCGGAGCTGTCGAAATTCTTTTCACAATGAGTACATTAGCCATTTTAAAGATACTTCCTTGTTTGCCTTCCATGTAAAGATTGTTTTTCTTCATTTTATAACATAATCTTTATCGATCCTTTTAAACAATTTAAGTGTGTGTGTGTGTGTGTAATGCTTACAGGTGTGAAGGCTAAGAGAGGGGGCTTGATGCCCTGGAGCTGGAGTTGCAGGTGGCTGAGAGTTGCTCAACCTGTGTGCTAAAGAACCTCAACTCTGGTTTTTTGGAAAAGTAGCAAAGTGCTCTTAATGACAGAGTCATCGTTGTAACTGCTGTAACAATCTTAAATCTAAGTTTATTTGTATTATTGGCAATTTGTTAATCATGCCTCTCGATTAAAACATGAAATTGTAGATAAAACACATTTACTAATTGGCATTTTTTAACAGATTTGACAAAGACACAAAGTTCAGAAAACTCTCTTACATTGCTGTCTCCAGTGCCAAATTCCTCGGTGATGGACACTGTATTGACAAACGGTGCCAGTGTGCGTGAAGATGGCAGCATCTAAATAAGACCCTGTCTTTCAAAAGAGCACGCACAGGAGGAGGAAACAGAATGAGCTCACTTAGCCCACAGCCTCGAAGACCATCACACTAGGTCTTGATTTCCCATCTGTTTTGAATTTCTTTACGCCTGTTCCATGTTTAATCACTCCCTATAGGCTTCTGCCACATTCCAGCTACTGTGTCGTCTTGCTTTCTTATCTCAGCACTGAGATTTGCTGGCAGTCTTGTCCAGGTCATTTATAGCTACGCTTCTCGTGCCAACCCCCAATGGACTCTGGCCTTATGACTTCCCAGTACAAAGATAATTACAAGATTATTTTCCACTTAAAAAAAAAGCCCACAGAACCAAAACCACGGTATTGGTTAAAGCGGGTTGCTTGCAGCTGGCCACTGTTGGAAAGGGATATATTTTTACATTCCCACTTCAACATTAGTGATAAACAAAGTGAGCAACGTGCAAAAAAATAACTGTGAGGTTTAGGTTCCGCTCGACACAAACAAGTCAAATCCAAATTTAGGCTCTTGCTGTGTCATTACCCAAGCCCCAGTTGTTCTAGGTATTGTGGCACATATGGTCGGTGAGATCACCCACAGACTTCAGGCTTCCCATTAGATGACCAGATGGACAGGCTGAGTTCCCAAAAAGCAAGAGGACTGCACCGGCATCCCACATCCTAGTGCTGGAGAGTACCTTATTTGGTGCATTTATCAAGGTGTATTTTTCCACCTATGTTTTCTAACACCCACTTTTGATATTTTATAAAATTTTGATTATCAAATTATACGTGAGGCCTTCCCTCTGATGACACTATTAGCGTATCTTTACCTGTCAGTGATAATTTAGGGTCAACAACAGTCAAGCACAGTTTTAGAACTTTAGGAATCTTAATTAAAAATACTTAGTCAAATTATAATTTTTAATGTGTTTAGTTGAATGCTCTTTGTAACAGGGAGGAGGAGTGGATCTGGAGGAAAGGGGAGGTGGTGATGGGAAAGTGTGTACATGCAATCCCTCACCCTTGAGATAAGAGCAGGCCTCCCAGGGATATCAACTGAACACAGCAGTAAGACCAGGCCCAAACCCTCATATCAAGACTGGACAAGGCAACCCAGTAGGAGGAAAAGGGTCCCAAAAGTAGGCAAAAATGTCAGACACACCCCCTACTCCCACGGCTATGATTCCCACAAGAACGCTAAGCCAAACAAACCATGACATATATGTAGAGGATCTAGAGCAAACCTATACAGGCTCCATGGTTGCCCCTTCAGGATTGGAGCCCCTATGGGACTTGCTTAGTTGATTCTGAGAGTCATGTTCTAGTGTCCACAACCCCTCTTGTTCCTACACTCCTTCCTCCCCTCTGCTGTGGGGTTCCCCAAGCTCTGCTGTGTGTTTGGCTGTGGGTCTTTGCATCTGCTCCCATTAGCTGCCAGAGAAAGCCTCTTTGATGACAATTGAACAAGGCACTGGGGATCACATCTCTTGTTCGGTCACTTGCTGTTTGTCCTCATGAATGGACGACCTGTGATTGGAGGAACAGAAAATGGGGTGATGTTCATTGTCAACAGAGCATAGTTAAAGAAACAAATTGCCTTTAGATGTTATCCTTGGTTTAAGGGAGAGAAGACCTGAAGATACTGGTTTAGTATTATTATTCTCTTAACAGGCTAAGTGAGGTTGGTTAGTATAAAAAAAATTGTTTAAACTTTAGAAATCTAAACACCCCCACACACAAAGTCAACATTTATCAGTAAATCATCCTAGTTTCTGCTGTGATCCAGATCCTGGAATCTGTTCTTCACAAAGATGTGCAAGGTCTTGCCTCCTAGCCAAAGAATCTGAGTCTATTACGAAGGGAGAAGCAGAACAAATAGAATAAATACATGTGCTTGAAGCATTTTACTGCCAGGCGGTGGTGGCACGCGCCTTTAATCCCAGCACTTGGGAGGCAGAGGCAGGTGGATCTCTGTGAGTTCGAGACCAGCCTGGTCTACAAGAGCTAGTTCTAGGATAGGCTCCAAAACCACAGAGAAACCCTGTCTCAAGAAACCAAAAAGATTTACTATGGGAATCTGCAACATATAGCTTAATTTTTATATTGTCTATGAGCCTTCTAAGATGTTTTAAACTAAATTCTGTTGAATTCAGTTGAATGCGTCCAAGTGAAGTCAAGGCTAAAAAAGAAATTATTTAGAATTTATAACTGATTATGGTGTGTAGTTATCATTTCAAAAATTTTAAGATTCTATCCAAGAGAATACAATATTTTCTATGGCTACTCTTTATTAACTTTCTGAGATATTCAAATACATTGTTTCCCAAAGCATATTATTACTAAAGGTGACCACATCTGACTTTTAAAAAATGTTTGTATACCACTATGATTCTGTTTTGCTTGTTGCTAACCACATTTATTGACTTCGCCATGTATATAGTGCACATTAACTCTCACAAGCACATGTACATAATAAATCATAATCAACTTTTAGGAAAGGTGTATTAGGGTGGATGCTTAGGGATCAGTAACAAGCCATGCTTCCTAAATGAGCTCCCAGTGTGAACTTTCCTAGATTGAGGGTAAAGTAGGAATTTTGACATGCAAGTAAGAATACTTAAGCAAGAGGTGGGCTCTGCCTTATACTTAGCTTCCTTTTGTTTTTTTTTTTTCATTTGTATGAGCCACTGGGTCAGTCTGACAACTGTCCCAGCTCCTGCACACATCCTCTCTGCCACCATGTTCATGTAACCACCATGTTCTCAGTAATTAGGGTCTCAGAAAGGCAGGCAGATTCTGTTTATCTCTCCAGACTCCTGGGGAGTCAGATAACATCGGAAAATGGGAACCAGACATCTTTGTCAACAATGGGGAAAACGTGGCTCAGTTTGGTTAAACCAGTACCTTCCAGGTATCAGCTTTCTTATTGTCCTAAATGAGAGAAAGAGCAGGTGCCCAGAGTCAGCAAGCAGCAGTCCATGCTGTCTACCCATGTCTACTGCAGAAAAACAGGACAAAAGTGAACCAGGGCAGAGTATGTCATGGAACCTCTGCCTTTAGATATCATAGACAGATGTATTGAGAAGGATGTCTGAAACTCAGTCTGAGTTATTGCAGAGAAACAGAATTGGGGCTCACACGAAGAAGGCAAGGGGAACAGAAACCATAAATAATGGATCATGTCAGGAACTGAATTTAAGATCTTTAGAGAACACCCCTCCCATCTCACAAAAGGAAGCCATGTAAAGTTAGTATACAACTTTAAGTTGAAAGGGTATCCAGAATGAAACCGGGAGCAAGACTAGGCCACTTCCAAACAGTAACTGTTGAGCCCACTCTGTGATATTAAACATACATGCATTATTACAAATAGAAACACTTTCTTAATTCTTTTCTATTAGAAAACGTTTTGCAGAAGTAAGGCAAGATCTTGCAGCTTTTCAGGCTCTAGTCACAAGACTACCCCCGAATAAGAAATTTGTTTAGGATCCATTTGTTTTCACACTTTTCTAATTAAAAACCTGTCCATGTACTGAAACTAAATTTAGACAACAAACACTGATAGAGTAGCTTAACATTTTACTTTTCGGTTTGAGGCTTCTAAATTCCCATCTTCATATGGGGAGGGGGTATTGGGAGGCTTATCAGCGTATAATTTCAGAGCACTGCTCTGTTTTCTGTCAAAGAAAATGAAAGCAAAACAAACAAACACGCAAACACAGTACACCAGGCTGGTACGCATTCACAAGTTACTGATGCAAATCCTCACACTGACCCCACTCTGCAGAGCCTCACTGTGAAAGGGACAGAACGCATCCTGCAGCATGGCCAGCGGTTCAGCAGCAAGAGGCATGCGGTGCTTTGTGAAAAATGCAATGAGCACTTGGCTTTGGCAACCCTCCCCCTACTGAGAAGAGAAACAAACACGGAGTGGAGTCACCTGGCGTGGAAACCAGGTGACGGGAAATTGTATGTGAAGACACATCTATAGCCTTAAAGAAACGTGCCTTTCCTTAAAGCTGTTAGACCAGTGTGTTATTTGATAGGCATCAGTTTTGTTTTGGTTTGTGATTTAAATATGAATTTGTTTTTAGAATTTCAAACATGGCTACTGTATTTATACTGTTTCCAACCCTCTTCAGTTCTTCTGGTGTTTGTCCTGCTCCCTCTCAAATTCTTGGATGGACACACACACACACACAAACACACACACACAAACACACACACACACACACAAACACACACACACAAACACACACACACACACACACACGCACACACACACACGCCTGCCGAGTCCATCTAGTTTAGGGCTAACTGAACTTAGTATTAGATAACCAATCAGGTGGCTTGTCTCAGAGAAAGACTGATTCTCCCTCTCTTGGCAATTGTTAACTGCTTGCTTATAGTCTTCATCTATGAGAGAGACCCCGTGGGATTCTTCTATCTTGAGATGTCCACTTTTACTGGAAATGTTCAGGTCTTCCTTAAGCAGCCATGTTAGAGATTTCGTGCATGTAGCTTCCGTGTCACAGCTAGAAGGCACAATCTCATAGTCTAAATCCTGCTCCTTTGGATCTTTCCATTTTCACCTCTTCTTTCCTAAAGTTAAGTGAGCCTAAAGTGCTGAGGTTATGTTGCAGATGTAATTGGGGGACTTGGGCACCAAGCAATTGTCCCCTGCATTTTGATCAGCTGGAGCTTTCTATAATATCTCCATCTGCTCCATAAAAAGTTTTTTTTTGATATGGGGCAAAAATAAGTAGCTTTGGGTATCAAAATAAGTATTTAGACTGTAGTTATAAACTATAGTGGTATGTGGAAATCACAGTAGTAGGGTCTCCTCTAGGTTGCATGGCATCATCAGCCATGGGTAATCGGCTGGTTTACAGTATAAACAGGAATACTCTCCTTTTGTGGTATTTCTTATGTCCAGTTAGGTGGCTGTTGGTTATCCTGAAGACATTAAGTACCAATACTGCCCCTTTAAAGATATCTTGCTGTACTTCTCATGGATTTTATGGCTGGATTGAACTGTTGATTTTTTTTCCACTTGCAGCTTGCATCTCAGCTCCAGCCAGTCCTCAGGCAGATGCTTCCAGGTCAGTACTGGCTTAACCCCACACCATGTGTTCGAAGTGTATGTTGTCTTTAGCAACAGAATCTTACCTTCTGGTTCTGGGAGGAAACGGAGGCCAATGGAAACAGCCAGTATGACTGTGGGTGCCTGTTTGACTCAGCTAAACAATAACTCAAACGGAGGAGCGCCAATGACTGGGGTTTTTGTAAGATGGCTAGTGGGGGTGGGGGCATTGTCATTGCCTTCCCTAGTGGCATAAATTCTGCCAAACAAACACAAAAACGAACAAACTGTGTGTGTGTGTTAAGTAAACATAAAATAATGCTTCTCTCTATGGCTTTTTCATGCATCAATGGTGATAATTACCTCTCCCCCTCTCCATCTCCCTCTTTCTGTCTGTATGATGACCTCTCTTCCCAGCTAAGTCCTCTTACCCCCATTCCCCCCATCATATCACCATGTCCTAAAAACCACCTCTCCAGAGATCCTTCTCTCCTCCCACATGGTGTTGGGTTTTTTTTTTTTTTTTGCATTCCTAATGTAGTGGTATAACTGGATGATATAGTCAATTTATTTTTAACATTTTGGGAATTCACAAAAAAACCTCTAACTGCGTTCTAAATACCCACAGAATGTATGGCTCTCCCCTCCTCATCAACGGTATTTCTTTCTGCAGTATACGGTGACTATTATAGACCTCAACAATTGGTCAAACTGCAGACAATAGACTGCAGGTTGCCCAACCCCACCTGATAAATCTACAACACAACCCCTGTGCTCAATTCTCAAAGAACACTGGGGAAGAGAGGGGTAAATGATTGAGAAAGTCAGATGACCATGGGATCTGCTGAGAGATAGTTTCTTCTCTATGTGACAGGGAAGCTGCGCACATCACAATCAACAATCATGTGTCACCTAGAAAAGGCTGGACGAGTGCACGAGATGTGTGACCGGTGCTGAGACTGGAAGAAGATGACACCGGCAAGATTGATTGGGAGCAAACTCAGCAAGAATGCTGGCTTGAGAGCTGAGTTAGATGCTAGGCCTGAGAGTGGGGGTCTGGGGTGGGCTTTGTTGACGGAGACTCGCCAGGGAGAGCTGTTGCGGAGCTGCGTTTCTGGAGCGAGGCCTGGGAATGTGGAGATAGGGTGGGCCGCAGCTAGCAGGTTTAAGTAAGAAAGAGTAATTAACTTGTAGCAAGCTGGGATTTCCTTTCCTGAAGGTTTTATCCTCACCACAGACCCTGTAGCACTCCGATAATTTCCCAAACCTCTCGTCTAATTTTGAACATTGAAAAATTAAGGTTAGTGTTTAATTTTCCTTATATATCAATGAATTATTTGACTAACTAGATATGGGTAATTAGGAGTGATTAAATCTACAGTTACCAAATAGAATTTTCTGTAGTTTTTTTTTCAGCATGTGTTAGTATATTTAGCGCCACATATATATGAGATACTAGAAGATGGGGAAAAATATAAGCCCCTCTCTAAAAGTGTTTTGTATTTGTCACCCTCTCAATAGAATTGGAATAGTTCATTGGAATCAGCACAGGTAGGCAGTGATTTTTATTATACCTGGTTGATTAAATGTGATGACAACGGGGTGGTTTAATAGTCACCTTAGAATCTTTAAAGAATTCATTGCTCTTTGAGCAGACTCACGTCCCTCATTCCAGAATCATAAATAACACCAAAGCAGTCAAATTCAGCAGTTTGTCCATCAAAGAGAACAAGGTCAGCCTAAGTCCCCCAATCCCTACTGCCTCACGTCACTCTGATGCTCATTTCTAGGCCTTCATTTCCTGGCAGGCTATATGTGGAGGATGCCCTCCTCTGCTAAGTATGTCTCTGGAGATGCCACTGTCTCTCTCCCCCTCATCTCTGATGTCATCCCCAGTGGCTCTGGGGAGTAAGGGAAGAAAATGACTCACTCACCATGCTCCTGAATGGAAACCAAAGTCACAGAAGCCGTAGAAATGGTAGCAGCAGAAAGTGAAAGGAGGGCGGAGGCGAAGTGTCAGGAAAGGAAAAAGTACCACGGACGCACATCTGTGCGAGAGAATCTTTTGGGGAACTTAAGCTACACCACAAGAGCAGCGCCCTCACAGTGATGGTCTCTCAGCTTGAGAGCCAAGGCCCATTATCACACACAGGGCATTTCTCTCTGCCAGGTAGGCCTGACAGGAACACAGTCAAAATGGGAGGATCTCTAAAGAGAGGAGCATCAGAGAAAAGAGGAAAGAGGCAGGTACAAAAAGCTGAGCAGATGTTTCCCTTTCTTAGGGTGGCTGTCCCTACTTGAATTCCAGAATGTGTAATGGATTTCTGAGATCAGAGCATTCTAGTCAAGAAACAGGAATTACTAATCTATTTACCTCCCCCTACTCTCCCAAGTCTTTTGGTTTTCACTTCTGTGGGCATACAGATCACTGGTTTCTGGACAGCCAATTTACTATTTACTATTATCTATGATCCAATTACTATTGGAACCACTAAACAGAAACTTAATGATATTCATGTAGTCCAAACCAGCTACAGAAAAAAAGTTTCATCCCACTGCTGATATGAAACCCTTCTACCTGAAAAATCCATTCTGGCTTAATAAGTAAAAAGTTGGAAAATGTCACTACCACTGTGTTCTATGGTGAGGTCCCTCTGCAAAAGGCTAGCCACATTCATCACTGTTCTCAGTTTCAAAAGCACCTTTTCCCAACCTTGTCCCTACCGTGCTGTGTCCACATGTACGAGTTACAAAGTGGGGAAGTCCTCTGTCTTTGAGCAGGTTGAAATGTCAGGATTATTGGGAGTCACAGAGTTTTTGCTACTAAGCAATAAGCTATATATATATGGAGAGAGAGATGTAGACAGATGTGTATGGATGCTGCTAATAAGCTCAAATGAGTTAAGAGTCCCATGTTCTCAACTACAGGACATTCTGAAGGAATGGAAAATTTGAAGTACAGATTAACTAGTACAGACTTAATGTTTTTTTTTTTTACTTTCTTATTTATTTATTTATTTATTTATTTATTAAGGATTTCTGCCTCCTCCCCACAACCGCCTCCCATTTCCCTCCCCCTCCCCCAATCAAGTCCCCCTCCCTCATCTGCTCGAAGAGCAATCAGGGTTCCCTGACCTGTGGGAAGCCCAAGGACCGCCCACCTCTATCCAGGTCTCCTAAGGTGAACATCCAAACTGCCTAGGCTCCCCCAAAGCCAGTACGTGCAGTAGGATCAAAAACCCACTGTGATTGTTCCTGAGTTCTCAGTATTCCTCATTGTCCTCTATGTTCAGCTAGTCCGGATTTATCCCATGCTTTTTCAGACCCAGGCCCTCTTAAAATTCCCATGTTAATATCTGATCCCAAAGTAAAGTTGGAGGTGTGGCCTCTGGAGAGGTCTAGGTCACAAGGGTGGAACCTTCTCCTGCAGCATTACTGACTTAGAAAATGACCTTTATCCCTTCTGCCATGTGAGGCAGGGGAGGAGACCCTGGCTATGAGCAGCAAGTGGACACTCAGCAGACACCTAATCTGCCAGCACAGCAATATCAGACTCCTTGGCCTCAAGATGTTAGAAATAAATTCCTGGTTCTTATAAGCCTCAGCTTACGGCATCTTGTTATGAAGAACCAGCTAGCTGAACTAGGATACACTGGCCCAGTGCTTACAGAATAAATCCCTGCCTAGCCACTGTCTGACTTAGGGTTTCTATGGTTGTGAAGAAACACCACGACCAAAAGCTACTTGGGGTGGAGTATTTGTTTTACTTATATTTCCAGGTCACAGTCCATCACTGATGGAAGTCAGGGCAGGAACTCAAGCATGGAAGGAGTGTGGAGGCTGGAGCTGATGTAGAGGCTACAGAGGAGTGCAATATACTGCCCCCCCCCATGGCTTGATCAGGCTGCTTCTTCAGAGTACCATGGACCAACTCAAAGGTGTCACTATCCATAATAAATTGGGTCCTTCCACACCAAAACAATAACTAATAAAATGTCCTATAGCCTCGCCTGTCTACAGCCTGATCTTACGAAGGCCTTTTCCCAATTAGCATTCCCTCCTCTAAAGTGACTCTAGGTTGGGTCAAGTTGACATAGACCCAGCCAGCACAGCCACCATAACAGAAGCCCCTGAGACTCCTACACTTTCTACTTACAACTGGCAAGTCCTCTCACAGTATTCCTCTCTGCAAGTCTGACCATCAGAATGCACTTCATTGGATACAGAAGAAACGGGAGAGGAGAGGGAAACTCTGGTTCTCCCTTAAATACTGAAGCCTCCCCATCCTCTGTGATTTGCATGGAACTAGAGCAGTGGAATGCTGCTGCATAGCTGCGAACCTCCCTAGTTGTGAAGTGCGCTCTTCTCCAATAGCAACGACTCCTCTCTGCTTATGTAATCCTTAAAGCCCGGATGAAGCCTCACCTCCTCCCTGAGTTCTTTGCTGCACATCTCATTTGGCCCTGACAGGGTTCTTCCCTCACATCCTGCAGCATATGTGCCGACAGCCTAATTTAGGTATAATTTCTCTATCGTAAAACTTTCTCAAATCATCTCTCTGCATCCTCAACTACACTGAAATAATTGAAATGAAATATAGTCGAATTCAGGGCCACTCTGGTCAGCAGGATACAATGCTGCTGATATTGTGACTGGACAATTCTGTTCTCCACGCTGTGGGGTTGGCATTCTTGACCTCTACTGTTTAGATGCCAGAAGCACCGTCAGAAGTGGCAAAAAGAAAAAACATCTACATGATTGCTAACTATCCCCTGGAGCTCAACACTTCTCTTAGGTAAGAACTACTGATCTACCCCGATATTGAAATACTTCTTATTATCAGTGATTTTAAAGATGAATTTATGTATGACAGTTGGTTTCCTCAGTTATGCTTTCTACCCTAAATTAGGGCACGCTGATTGCCCACATACCTTTCAAATGATTGTTAACTTTGAGGACTTTTGGGATAAACACCCAAACCTAAATCTTTAGGCAATGTTCCAGAACTTTCTTCAGATCTCCTGATGGTAGTAAGAAAGGCAAATCAAGGATGGTGAAGATGATAAATTATCTTTGACCACTTATAATAGAGAGATAAAGCTCCCTGGGGGTGAAAAGCCAGATGAAGCTTTGGAAACAGTTGGTGGGGGTTGAAGAGATGATAGCTCAGCAGTGTATACTGTGCTCTCAGAGGACCTGAGTTCAGTTCCCTGCATGCATTTTCAGATAGATGCTTTTGGCTTCCACAGGTACCTATGCCAATATACTCACACGTGAACATACACATAATTGAAAATAAATAAGCAAATAGTGTTTACACAGTGTTGTTGTGACAGCAGCCCCATGTGTTTGTTGCCACAGCTGCCCCCCCACCCAGATTCTGCTCTACCAGTCCTCTGACCTCAGCTTCCACTGCTGTCCCGTAGTTAGTGCCACACTCACCCCACCTCAGCGACAGGCTTGGACTCCACCAGCTATGGTGGAGTAACCCACTGTGAGGTGCCCTTAGGTGTGGTTGGTTTCTGAGCTCAGCCCTTCTATAATACATTCTAGAACTGAATGTGGGTCAACCCCAGTGCTTACATAAATGGTGTACCCCACTAATGACTTGGTTAATGATGGATGTCTAGAAAGTCTGTTGGTACCTTTGTGAGAGCTGTACGGCCCTGCTTTAGCATAAGGTCAGAATAGCAAGCGGCTTGCTTTATACCACTCAAGATTTTCAGGCTCGCTGAGCCCTAGTCTTTTTTTTCCCCACATTCTATTCATAGTACCCTTCTGTCTGGACATGGAAAACTAAAGACATCCCACCGGTTCATTCCTATTCCTAAACACCCCACAGAAAAGTAGGTCGGCTTGCTGTGTAATTGTAAAGTGGCTTCTAAGACTTCATAAAGCAAACCAAGTGCTTCTTGGTAGGGTAATTATTTCCTATAGAAGGCACACACTTTGCCTTTACCAACAAATTCCCTCCACAAGCTCATAATTTAAATAGCCATTTGATTTTATTTGTTGAAATTAAGCAAGTGGGGTAACGTTTATCTTAGTCACCTCTTTAAAGTAGGCTGAGAAAGGCAGGGACTTCACATTGACTTTTTTTTTTCCACAGAGACATCTGTTTTTTGTCTTTTTGAGATTATAATATAATTACATCATTTTCCCTACCCTTTTCTGTAACATGAAGGGCTGCTCGTTGGGGTTTCTGAGCTGCTCAGTAAGCCCCAAAGAAAAGAAAATCACACAGAGAGTCTTACATTACTTATAAACTGATTGGCCTATTAGCTCAGGCTTCTTATTAGCTCTTGTAGCTTATATTAACCCATTGTTCTTATCTATGTTAGGCACATGGCTCGGTACCTTTCACAGTGGGGCAGGTCACATGTTGCTTCTTGGTGGTCTGGGCAGGAATGGCAAAGGAGCTTCCTTCTTCCCAGAATACTTCTGTTCTCATCACCCTGTCTGGTTGACCCGCCTATACTTCCTGCCTGGCCAATCAGCGTTTATTTAGAACATGATGGACAGAATACAGACAATTCTCACTCACCAGTTTTCTACCTCTAAACTGTTTCATATACCCATCCTTTCTTTCTTCTACATTCATGACCCCTAATTTGATCAGTTGCTATGCATGTGCACATGAACACACACGCATACACACACATTCATCTAAATATAACCTTCTCAGTCTGTCTAATGTTACTTGCATGCTTGTCTTTAGGGCAGACAATTTGTTGTTGGATCACCAACTGGTGTGCTCTTTCCTGGGGAAGACTATTTCTCCAGCCCTCAGCATTTCACCTTTGCCTGTAGTTATTTGTGTAGGATTAAGGCCTCCTTGACTTTCCCTTGTCCACTTTGGCATATCTATTGTTCTCATCCTGTTCAGCTCATGTTGTCTGTGAGACTTTGTTGGTGTAATGTCTGACGTTACTAGGAGATACAGTCTCACGGCAAACTCCCTGAGCTCCTGCCTCTTCTTCCAGCCACTCTTGCCGCCTTGGGTGTGGGAAGTGTTTTGTAGATGTATTCATTGGAATCCATTAACTTAAATAATTTTGAATTTGTAAAGTATTTTTGTGTGTGTGTGTTCTAGGATGTTGTTTATTTTGGAAATGTTTTCTTATGGTGCTAAGTAGAATGTGTATTTCTTCGTGTTTGGGTGGAATATTCTATAGCTATTTGTTAAGTATATTTGATAGAAGATGTCAACTAATGTTTATGTTTCTCTATTTTTTTGTCTAGATGACATACCTATTGGAAATTGAGATGTTGAAATCACCAACTATTAATGGATAGTGTTACTCTGTGTCTTTAAATCCAGTAGTACAATTTTTATGGGTGTCCCAGAATTTGGGGCATATGTATTTGAGATAGTAATGTCTTCCTGGTTAACTGTTCCCTTGGTTAGAATGAAGTGTCCTTCTTCATCTGTTCCAATTAGTTTTAGTTTAGAGTCTTTTTTGTCAGGTGTTAGGATATTGACATCTGCTTGCTTCCTGGTCCCATCTGATTTGAGTACTTTGATTCATTCATTTACTATAAGATGCTGACTGTCTTTAAAGTTAAGATATGGTTCCCAAAGAAAACAGATAGATGGATTTTTCTTCCTGATCCATCCAATTAGTCTGTGCCTATGATTGGAGAATTGAGGTCAATGATGTTTTGGGGAAGTTTTCTTCTATGATCTTGAAAATCAGGTCTATGTCATTGACTTGAGAGTCTTTTCCTTCATCTATTATTATAATTTGAAGATTTCTTCGGATATTTTGTTTTGTTTTTTATATTGTCCCACATTTTCTAGGTATTTCTTGTCTTTGTCTCTGTGTGTATGTGTTTAACTTTTTATTCTTTCTTATTTGGTCTAGATCATCTACTTCACATTCTGATATTCTATCTTCTGCTTGATTCATTCAACTTATCAGGATTTTCCTTGAATTTTCTAGTTGAGTTATTTGGTTTTTTTAATTCCATCTTCATTTAAACATAAGTCCTTTTCAATGTTTCTGTCTCCTTAATGAATTCCATCTTAAGTCTTGGATTGCCTTTGTCATACTCATCAGCCACACCTTTGTGTTGCCTTGGACATCACCCAGGCATTTATTCTTAAGTTCCTTCGTTCTTTTTCATTTCCTTGAGCTGTTTCTTTGTGTCTTCTTCAAACTCCTTAAATTATTTGACTGATTTTGTGATTGTTCTTTTAAGTTCTGTGTTCTGGGGTTTATATGGGTAAAACTCTTTGGAAAACATTTCCACAGGACTGGTGAGCTTGGAGAGAAAAATCTTTCACATTGCTGGTATTTTTACAATGAGATCTATGCATGTGGACCTGTTTTGATAATTTTAATTTTGCTGTTATCAGAGCAGGTTGGAAAAGGGACAATGGGCCAGCAGGTCCATCTAGAGGTTGGAAATGGCTTGATGGAATGAAATCAGGAGGGAACTGGGCTTGTGTACGGGTCTGTGCTTCTTGGTGCATGTATGGAATGTTGGGGGAGGCCTGACTGAGTGGAAAGGTTAGATGTGGTGTAGGAGAGACCTGTGGTTTTGAGGAGAGGTAGAGAGAAGGTCCTTGTTGCAGTGAGTTTAAGGTTAGCTGGGCCTTGAGACACTGACTCAGAAAAATAAATGAATAAATATATAAATAAAAATTATGTTTGAACATCTATGACCTTCTTATTATTAACTTGTCTTCTAATAGCCTCGGCTTTGTACCTAGAATAGACAAAGAAATGACATTTTTCTACCCTTCATAGTCTCATCTTCCATTAAGGTCATGAATCAAAAAAGTGGGAGTACCTTGTGGCCTCTCCCATAAAAGAAACTACCAAGTCCAATTTGTATTGTCCATACAGTTCCTGGAGGGCATAGTCAAACTCCCAGTGGCCATCTCCTCCTCCTCCTCCTACTCCTCCTCCTCCTCCTCCTCTTCTTCTTCCCCCTCCCCATCCCCCTCCCCCTCCCCCTCCTTCTCTTCTTCTTCTTCTTCTTCTTCTTCTTCTTCTTCTTCTTCTTCTTCTTCTTCTTCTTCTTCTTCTTCTTCTTCTTCTTCTTCTTCTTCTTCTTCTTCTTCTTCTTCTTCTTCTAGTCCTTCCTTAGCTACAGTCCTCCCAGTAGCCATTTATTGTGAAGAGCTATACTTCAGCATCCTTATCACAATTTTTAAGCATTCTCTTTGATAGCTTCCATCTAGATTGTTACTTTTGTGGAGGGGGATGATAGTGGTGGGGCAGTATTACAGAAGCCTTTATGTCTCACTCAACTGTAAGTCTGTAGTCATAGATACCACTGATGAAGCAGCTTCCTTCTCCTTTCCTGTCAGCAGGAGCATAAACCACAAGTATCCACCAGGTCTCCTGCTTCAGAAACACCTCCTTGTACCCTTCCTCTTTTATCTGGTGTTTAATTTCAAAACAAAACTATATGATAGTGTCCTCTCTGAATATGACATTGCTCATGGTATTTTGGTTCAGACATTATGTCTTTTTTTATTATGTCATTTAACATATTCCCAAATCTGGGAGAAGAGGCATAGCTCTACAATAGTAGAAAACTGCATAAACCAAAGTCTATCTGAATGAAATCTTCTATAACACTATGTCACTAGATCGCATTTAAAACAGAATGTTGTCTATGGATTAACAGGTAAAGCAAAAACAATTGAAGATAAAACTATGCAAATTTAGCTTATTCTATAGCTCTTACAGGAGACATAAACCATCTGTAGCTTATGACACAGTGATAATAAAGAGAATTAAGCATTGACTTTAGAGTAATAAAGACCTACGGGAAAACCATAGCTCCATCGCTGGGGGAGATGGCAGGGCAGAAATCAGCTGAGTTGTTACCCACTCCCATCTTAGGCTAGTGTCCTGATTCTTGATGGTTCAAAATATGACTGTATTTTGAGATAGATTCTTTAATAAAGTTGAAACAGGGTCACTCATGTGTGCTCTGATGTAATGTAACTAGTGTTTGCATACAAACAAAAGTCATCAAAAAAAATCAATGTTGTCAATGGCTTGATCCCAGATCTCAGCCTCCATCCAGAACAATCAGAAAATAATTTGTGTTGTTTAGTTATCCAGTCTGAGGTACATTATGACAGTTCCAGTTATTACAAACAGGAGTTTCAGATCCTAGATTTTTTTTTTCTGATCTTCTTGCCTTTACTTTCCACATGCTAGGAGCAGCTGGTCTGTGTTCCCTTGCCTGTCTTAGCTTGATTTTCCATTTAAAAAAAAAAGCTTAGTTCTCATGGGCTTGATGTGATCATTAAATAATTAAGCGTCTAGGATGACACTTTCGAAAACAAAACAGTAACAAAGATTGTAAGGACTAGGTCTTCTATTTAGGTTCACAGCATGAAATAGCATGTTCATTAATTATCCTTGACAAATTCATTAAGGGTCTGTTAGATGCAGATGCACAAGTCAATGTTAGAGTCCCAGGTTTCTTTCTGGTTGGGATTGGAAAGCTAGTATTTGTTACCCCCAGTCAGTGCCTTAATTACTATATTTGGTTGATTCTTATATGAACATTTTTTTTTAAATTTATTTATTTATTAAAGATTTCTGTCTCTTCCCCGCCACCGCCTCCCATTTCCCTCCCCCTCCCCCAATTAAGTCTCCCCCCAGCCCGAAAAGCAATCAGGGTTCCCTGGCCTGTGGGAAGTCCAAGGAACCCCCACCTCCATCCAGGTCTAGTAAGTTGAGCATCCAATCTGCCTAGGCTCCCACAAAGCCAGTGCATGCAGTAGGATCAGAAACCCATTGCCATTGTTCTTGAGTTCTCAGTAGTCCTCATTGTCCGCTATGTTCAGAGAGTCCGGTTTTATCCCAGGCTTTTCCAGACCCAGGCCAGCTGGCCTTGGTGAGTTCCCAATAGAACATCCCCATTGTCTCAATGTGTGGGTGCACCCCTCGCGGTCCTGAGTTCCATGCTCGTGCTCTCTCTCTTTCTGCTCCTGATTTGGACCTTGAGATTTCAGTCCTGTGCTCCAATTTGGGTCTCTGTCTCTGTCTCCTTTCATCGCTTGCTGAAGGTTAATATTCAGGAGGATGCCTATATGTTTTTCTTTGGGTTCTCCTTATTTAGCTTCTCTAGGATCACTAATTATAAGCTCAATGTCCTTGGTTTATGGCTAGAAACCAAATATGAGTGAGTACATCCCATGTTCCTCTTTTTGGGTCTGGCTTACCTCACTCAGGATAGTGTTTTCTATTTCCATCCATTTGTATGCAAAATTCATGAAGTCCTTGTTTTTTATTGCTGAGTAGTAAAATATATTTTAAAATTTTTAGTATATGTTTAGTTCATAAGATTACCATGTGCCAATTTTAACTGTTATTAACACTCTTAACCAGTATGATTCATTTGTTAAATCAGATTGGGTTAAAAAATATAAAGTAGAGTGAGGTTTAGTTAATGCATAATAATAATGGACTATATCTTCTCAGTATCTCACTGAGAATATGAGAATACCACATAACATTCAATTGTCATGCCTACTTACCTATGATGGTTTCTCAGTCTCTGATATATATATATACATTACACACATATATTTATATATTTGAAGGTTTTAAGACGTTCTCAGGCATGTTATAATGTTATAAGACACTCCTTCACAGGGATTAGAATGTTTTTGCCCATGGTTGTACTGGCATTTCATGCTTTGGGAAGAAAGACCATAGAAAGCATGGAGGTTACCTTAGCTAGAGTTATATTGCTATGATCAAACACCATGACCAAAAATAACTTGAAGAGAAAAAAGGTTGTTATACCTTAAAACATCATTGCATGTACATCATTGATGGTAGTGAGGGCAGGAACTCAAGAAGGGCAGTAACCTAGAGGTGGGACCTGAAGCAGAGACCATGGACGGCAGTCTTTACTGGCTTGATTCCAATACTTTGCTCAGCCTGCTGCCCCCCCCCACACACACACTTTCTTTTTCAGGACCACAGCTGACTGGTGGTACCATCCACTCTAGTTTTGACTCTCCCACATTCACCAAGAAAATACCCTATAGACTCACCTGCAGACAAGTCTATGGAGGAGGCATAAGAACATAGACAAGTCTTTGTGTTTAGTTGAAGATCCTTCTTCCTGAATGATTGTACCATGTGTCAAGTTGACATAAAAACTAGCCAGCTCAGAGGTCTGTCACTATTTACACCTATCAATTAAATGCATACTATCATGTTAGATTTTTCCACTACAAATTTACTTCTCTTTCTCCCTCTATGTACATTATTTGGGATTTTCTTGTAGACCTAGTTTTTCTGTTATCCTCAATTTATTTATTAAGTCTTTTATACCTGTATAAATTCAAAGTATTAATTTTATATTTTGAGCTATATAATAATGCTACTTTACTTACATTGTTGTTCAAAGTGTTGGGATCAAATTTGGAGCAGTTTCCTTTGGATACGCACACACATACACACACACACAGGTGCACACAGATATACACACACATTTTTAAGGTACAGTTTATGACTTCCTGAAATTCATAATTAAGTAACTAATATGAGCTTCAGTAGTGTTTAGGAACTATCTAAAGGACATATATTTAAATTCATTTTATTTTTTATTGATTTTTATTGAGATCTACAGTTTTCTCTGCTCCCCTTCAACCTTTCCCAAGGTCCCCATGTTCCCAATTTACTCAGGAGATCTTGTCTTTTTCTACTACCCATGTAGATTAGATCTATATATGTTATAACAAATATTTTGTTCCAAAAATTGTGGAAACTATCAAATGAGGTAAAATTATTTTTAAGACGATAGGTTAAAAAAAAAATCTTGGAGCCAGGGTCTTGGTTCATGCCCCAGGCGATCCTCTCACTCTGTGATTCCTTGGACTTGGCCTTCCAAATGCTGGGGATTTCAGGCAAGAGTCACCATACCCAGCACAGGGAGAAATAGTCAATACTCATCTTTCTGCAACAGTTTTGCTTTTCTGTTCCTGTGATAAAAAAAAAAGAAAAAAAACCTCTGGCCAAAGGCTATTTAGGGAACAAAAGGTTTATTTCAGCTTATATTTCCACCACAGAGGTAACTTAGGGAGGTATTTAAGCAGGTATTGGAAGCAGAAACCACAGAAGAAAACTTTGCTGGCTAACTCAGGGATCATGCTTGGCTAGCTTTCTTTTTCATCTTTGGTTCATCTATCTAGAGATGGTGACGACCACAGTGGGCTGTAGCCTCCCTCATCAATCCCCAATCAAAACAGTACCCTACAGACATGCCTACAGGCCAATAAAATTGAGGCTGTTCTTCGGAGACTCCAGGTTATATCAAGTTGACAGTAAAAAATAACCAAGACACTAACATAACAAAATTGTACAATACAAATGAATCTTTTCTGTGTTTTTATCAAATAAAAAATCAATATCTACCTCAAAAATTGAAGCTTAGAGGGATGAAGTAGAATTCAGTAGCAATGGGGGTAGAATAAATAGCATTCTGGGGAAATAATTTGATTTATTAATATGAAAGACTGTGTTCAGTTTTCATAGCACCTGCACAAAAACTGTGTGCAGTGGCATAGCACTGTCTAGAGCCATTGGAAACATGGAGACAGGAGGATTCCTAGAGGCTCACTGGCCAGCTAGGCTAGTTGTGAAACAATGAGTTCCAGGTTTAGTGAGGGACCCTATTCCAAAATAAATAAGGCTGACAGCAATGGGGGAAGACACTAGACAACTTCTGGCCTCTACACTCGCACACATGGATGATTACACAGAAAAACACATACAATTTAATGGCCAATCAATAATAATCACATAGTCTTATAAGCTAATATAATCATCATAAATCATATTCCATTTATTCACCAATGGTATTAAAAGAAGATAGTATACAGCCAAATACATCAGTAATATCTGTGCTTTTAAAATAGCAAAGACAATATGTGCTTTTCCATAGTATCAGTGTTGACTATCAAACATATTTAGAAATCTTTGGTTAAAGATTAGAGACTAAAGGGTTGGATATTCTTAAAATGTTGGTTATTAAAGTATGTAAAATTAAAATGTCTATGAAGAAAAACCCTAATAACATTTAATGTTCCAGGGCAACCAGATAAAGAAAACAAAATTTTAATTCATTACATTGAATAGAGCAGAACATTTTATGGAATAGAAAAAGATGCTTTTAGTAGTTTCATAGCATATTAAATTTCCAGAGGACTCTGTATTATTTCTCTAAAACGCAACAAGAAAGATGATTTGGACAATGTTTCAATAACATTAGTGGACTCAAATTTGGGGATAAAAAACATGGGGGAAGGTAACTTAGCTATTGCAAAGAATAATAAGGTCAAAAATACACATCCTGAACTCTTCTTTAAGTGTATCTCTGCCATTTGAGATTCTTCTGTTCTTGGAAATTTTGTTTAAATCTGTACTCCATGTTTAATGGGATTATTTGGTATTTGATGTCTAGTTTCTTGAGTTCTTTATCTATTATGGAGATCAGTCCTCTGTCAGAAGTGGGGTTGATAAAGATATTTTCCCAGTATGTAGGCTACTGGTTACCAGTAGTGGAAAGGGTGCCTGAACTGGCCTTCCCCTGCAGATTGGTGACTACCTAATGTCATCACAGAGCCTTCATCCAGTATCTGAGGGAAGCAGATACAGAGATCCCTAGCCAAGCCCTGGGCCAAGGTCCAAGAGTCCAGCTGAAGAGAGAGGGGAATAATTATATGAGCAAGGTGGGGTAAATCTCCAGAGACAGCTAGGAAGCCAGCATGAGACCAGCCTATACCCTCTGCATCTGGGGGACAGTTGTGTAGCTTGATCTTTTGTGGGGCTCTAGCAGTGGGACAAGGATCTGCCCCACACGCATGAGCTGGCTCTTTAGAATCTATTCCCTATGGTCTGATGCGCTGATCAGCCTTGATGCAGATGGGAGGAATTTGGTTTTTGCCTCTCCTTGATATGCCAAGCTTTGTTGATTCCCAAGGGAGACCTTATCCCATCCAAATAGAAATGGAGGAGGAGTGGGTGGGGGAGGGGTAAAGGGGAAAAGAGGGAGGAAATAGGAGGACGGGACTGGGGGGGGGGAGATTGTGGTTGGTATGTAAAATAATAAATTAAAAAATAGAAAAAAGCTCCTAATGATAAATGTGGTATTTTTTTAAAAATAAATTGCTAATTTTTTTTTTAAAAAAATACACATACTGTTGAGAGAGGTTTCTATTAGAGTTTTCTATACAATACGCTACGGAACACATTTTTGTAGAAATCAATTTTTCTACTCGCATTTATCAATTAGCCTGCTGAATATGAAAGACTGAGCCTACTGCATGTCCGCAAATTATTCTTTAGACTATGTACAATATTGAATTGATTCCAATAATACAGGTAGAAATCAATATCACCCAAAGTTGAATGCAGAGCTTTTGGCTATTTTCTCTTAATGATTTTAGCCAACCCAAGTGTCTTTTTCTGTGCTCTGACTGATGACGAGACTGGTCTAATAGTATGCATATGGTTGGAGATGTTTGCTATCATTTCAGCTGTACTATGTTTCAGCATTTCAGAATCTCACAGAACAAGAACACCAATTCCAGCTACTTTAAGGTTCATTGAAGACCAAGGCTTAGTATTATCTTCCATTTACACTATTGCATCTCTCAAGTCAGTTTTTATATTGTTTGCTTAAAGAAATCCTAAAAATGAAATAAAAGCCTGTGACAATTATTATAAATAATATATTCTTGCAGGGAAAAATCTGGATCAATTATTCAGCACGACTATTTATACATAATATCCACTCTGTGTATAATGTGATGGTACAATTTAAAACTGCTCCAAAAAGCATCTTGTTAATAAAGCAGAAGTTATTATTAGAGGTGAAGTCATGTTGTCTGTCAATAATTGTATATTTAACTTTGAAAAAGAATACTGAAAAAAGAGATCACAGATAATAGAATTCTATACCCTGATTATAATTTATATGGTATCAAAAGTTCCTTTTAGAGGATTCAAAACCAATTTTCCATGTAGTTTATTATTGACTAAATAGATTTATTCCTTGAATAAACCACTTGAGTTACTACAAAAAAGTTTTAAAAATATCTTTTGCTAAAAGTTATCTATCTAGTATCATAGTTAAAAAATATAATTCATGGACTAGGAAGATGTCGCAGCTGTTAAGAGAACTTGTAGCTCTCACTGAGGATCTGGTTCAGTTCTTAGCACCTACAGAGTAGCTTACAGCTATATTTAATTCCAGTTCTAGGGGCTATGACACCTTTATGTAGGGGTTCTGATACACCCTCATCTGGCTTCTGTGGGCACCAGACTTATAAGTGGTGCACATGCATATGTGCCAATAAATACACTTACACATAAAATAAAAATTAAAGCATCCTAAAAATAAAAATAAAAGATAAAATTCAGCTCTTCCCACTTTGACCCAGGAGTCTTGATCCAGGTGCCAAGCTCACATGGTCCCCAACACAGAATAAGAAACCAGCTTCCACCACTTCAGTTCCACAGCTTCATCTCCTCCTTTCTAGGTTCCACTCTGGCTGCCCAGCCCTCTGCCTGACAACGAGGCTTGCACAAGCAATCCACCCAGCCCTGGAAACAGACATGCGCCTTTCAGCTTTGCTCTCTCAGGACTCCAGCAAACTACCAAAAACTACCATACCACCTTATGCCCAGCCAGCTAAAAACTCCTATTAAAGGCTAGCAAGTTAACCCAATGGGTAACATTCCTGACCAACAAGTCGTGTGACCCGAGTTTGACCCCCCCCCCACACACACACAAGGTGTAAGGAGAAAACGTATTTGGTATCATTTCCTCTGATCTACACATTTGCACCTTGGCAGGAAAGTTCCCTGCTCATAAACATAAATAAATACTTCCCCACATGCAAAATACATAGATATACATAATTAGTTAAAAAACATCCATCAGCCTAACTCCAGACACTTGAGTGTTTTGCTTGAACCCTTTTGCAAAAACAAAAGCAGAATGACAAACCCCAAAATATAAGCTAGGTGGTGGTGGTGGTGCACACCTTTAATCCCAGCACTAGGGAGGCAGAGGCAGACAGATCTCTGAGTTTGAGGCCAGTCTGGTATTCTTTTTTTTTTTTTCCATGATATATGTCTTTATTAGCATTGAGTAGTTGGCTAGATTTCCAGTGCCAAGCATGATTTCTGTCTTTTTTTTTTTAATTTATTTATTTATTAAAGTTTTCTGTCTCTTCCCCGCCACCGCCTCCCATTTCCCTCCCCCTCCCCCAATTAAGTCTCCCCCCAGCCCGAAAAGCAATCAGGGTTTCCTGTCCTGTGGGAAGTCCAAGGAACCCCCACCTCCATCCAGGTCTAGTAAGTTGAACATCCAAACTGCCTAGGCTCGCACAAAGCCAGTGCATGCAGTAGGATCAGAAACCCATTGCCATTGTTCTTGAGTTCTCAGTAGTCCTCATTGTCCGCTATGTTCAGAGAGTCCGGTTTTATCCCAGGCTTTTCCAGACCCCGGCCAGCTGGCCTTGGTGAGTTCCCGATAGAACATCCCCATTGTCTCAGTGTGTGGGTGCACGGATGGAAATAGAAAACACTATCCTGAGTGAGGTAAGCCAGACCCAAAAAGAGGAACATGGGATGTACTCACTCATATTTGGTTTCTAGCCATAAACCAAGGACATTGAGCTTATAATTAGTGATCCTAGAGAAGCTAAATAAGGAGAACCCAAAGAAAAACATATAGGCATCCTCCTGAATATTAACCTTCAGCAAGCGATGAAAGGAGACAGAGACAGTCTGGTTTTCAAAAGGAGTTCCAGGACAGTCCGGAACTACACAGAAAAACTCTGTCTAGAAAACAAATAAATAAAATCTCCTAATGAACAACCTAGAAGAAAATCAAGACACAGAATTCAAGAGAATCATTATAAACATGTTCAAAAAACTCGGGTAATTTTAAGAGGACACTAATAAACACCTGAAGAAGTTTTAAAAGGAGAGGAATAAATTGATAGAACTCTAAGAAAATACAAACAATGGTGGAATGAATTAATGAATGCAATATGAGATACAAAACTTGATTCCAATAAAAAGATAGAAATACTGAAGGAAAGTCAAACTAAAATGAAGCTGGAAATAAAAAATATAGTAATCTACTAAAAACCTCACTAACAGAATGGATCATATAAAGAACAAAAATATCAGGGTTTAAGACAATGCACAAAAATTGAATCATTCACTAAAATGATAAATTTTTAAAATGCCTTATGGTTTAAATATGTAGGAACATTGAGACATAGAAAAATACTAAATCTACAACTTATGAGCATGGAAGAAGGTCAGAAGCATAGTACATATTGTCGATAAAATCATAAAAGAAAATTTTCTACTCAAGGGAAAGAGATTCCCATTTAGGTATAAGAGACACACAGAACAATAAATCCTAGGGACCAGAGAAGAAATTCCCATGACATGTAGTTAAAGCACTAATATGCAGCACAAAGAAAGACTATTCAAAGTTTCAAGAGAAAAGGGCCAAGTTGCATTTAAAGGAAGCCCCATCAGAATAACAGATTTCTGAATGGAAGCTGTAAAACCCAAAGGAGCTTAGAGCAACAATATTCAAATTCTTAAAGAGTACAGATGGAAAGCCAGAGTGCTTTACTCTGCAAAATGAACCAGCATAAAATTGATGAAGAAGAAAAAAATACCATGATAAAAAGTAGGTTAAAAGAATCCATAACCACCTTACCAGCCCTACAGAGAACACTGTCTGGATTGCTTTAAGTCGAAGAGAAGGATAAACAGACCCAAGGGGTTATTGAGGTGGAGGTGGTAAATGAATCCAGGAAAGTAGCTTTGTAAAGTAGGACTTTTATTTTTTTGTAAAAAGAAAAAAAAGCACAAGAATGTATAAAATGGTATCAATTTTTACATGCCTTTCAGTAATATGTTTGAATACCAAAACCCTAAATTTGACAACTAAAAGACACAAATTAACCAGTTGGATTAGAAATATGATCTACCTTTATGCTGTCTACAAGAAACACATCTCGGTTTTAAGGACAGACACGACCCTAGAGTGAAGGGATGGAAAGAAGTATCTTAAGCAAATCAGATCAGGAAACAAAGAGTCAGTGCTCTTCTAATATTTACAGGAGACTTCCAGGTAAAACTAATCAGAAAAGAGAAAGAAAGTCATTTCATTCTGATCAAGAAAACCATCAACAAAAACGGTATTACAATTCTAAACATATATGTATCAACTCCAGGGCATCCAATTTTATACCAAAAATCCCCACCAATTTGGCATTAAGTCACAGAATATGCCAACACACAGTAGTCAATCACTTCAGCATCCCACTTACACTGATGGGTTGGTCATACAAAAAAAAAATTAAACATGGGAACATTGAAGCTCAATAACATCAGAGATGAAATATGTCTAACAGAAGTTTGCATAATATTCCTTTCAAACTCTGCAAAATACACGTTCCCTGGATGTTTCTCTGAAACAGATCAAATAGTAGTGTACAATGCAAATCTCAACTGAAATATAGATGCAAAAATTATCAATGAAATTTTTGCAAACCAAATATAGGCACACATCACAAAAATCATCTACTTCCAGTAGACTGCAGAGCACCTTCCAGGGTTATGAAAACTAGGAATAGAGCTTTTAGATCAGTGCTAGCTTGATATTTTCACATTCTGCTTGAGCAGTGGAGTCTTAGCATTAAGTTCTGTGAGTAACTGAGAGCATTGGCAATAGTTTGTAATGTACGGGAGTTTTTGAGACCTCCAAAGAGATAGCCTATTATTGGCACTAAACCTTTTCATTGTTATCCTATGGTTTCTAGTAACATGAGCTGAACAAGAACCACAGGCAGGCCAGGGTTGGTGAGGTAAAAAGAGCAGAAGGTCCTTTGCAAAAAACTGCAGGTGACTAAGGAATGCTGAGAGCAGGAGAAATAAGTCTCTCCAGGACAGAGTACACCAATTGCCTTTCCAACATCAAATGCTGGGCCTTGAAAACGTATATACAAGTAGCATTATACAAACTGAGCAGGCTAGATCCAGAAATATATATATTCATAAATATGAATATCCATATATGCATATTAATACTGATTAATGTAAAAAGAGGACTTGGATTTGAAAGTAAGCAAAAAGAGATATATGAAAGGGTTTGGAGTAGGAAAGGGAAACAAGAAATGGTGTAATTGTATTGTAATCTAAAAATAAAAATAGAAGGAGTATAGCCCCCGATAAGCCAACAGTGAAGTGGCTGTGAAGAACACACAGCAAGAATACATAGGGAATATTAATTGAACTTGATGGGCTGAAAAAGAATATGGCAAAACTTGGATAAATAAGGAAGCTGGGGTCTTTCTGAGAATCTGAGAGGAGTTAGAGGAGGGGAAGAATATGAACAAAATGTATTGTGTGAAATTTGAAAAGAACTAATAAAAATTAAAAACAACATTCACCTTGGTCAAGTAGGCTTTATAGCAAAGATAAAAGGATAGTTCTATATATGCAAAAATGAATATAAAAATGACATAAGAAATGTCATAATGACATTTTCTTATGATATAATAATGATATTTTCGACAATTAGATTATCTACTAAAATCAAAACCATTACTAGAGAGGTAAATGAATTGGAGAAAAAATTGAAATACTGGAGTATTGAATGCTGCCAATTAACTTCTGTGTGAGTTTGGATGCTATCATGATTTGAAAATTGAGACTCCCATAAATATATATGGAAGTCCTAACACCCAAGAGCAAAAAGTGTCCTTATTTAAAAATTTGATCTTTACGGAATCATCAAGCCCAAATGAGATCATTCAGTTGGACTTGATTCAACATAACAATAACTTTTTGTCAGTAAAGGAGACCAATGTGTTTGGGAAACAACTCAAGAATAACTTAGGACAGCGCACACCCGAAGACTAAAGTTCAGATCTCTAGAATCCAACACCAGGAAGGCATAGCAGCCACAATTATTTCCAGCTCTGGGGAGACAGAGGCAAAAGCCCTTGAGGCAAGCTACATAGATAAACTAGCCTGAATTAGTGAGTTCCAGGTTTAGTGAGTAGCTATCTCAATAGATAAAGTAGATAACTCTGGAGGAAGACTCTAGATGTCAATTTCACAATTGTTTATACGCATCGAAAACCCCCACGTACATCAGCAAGAAAAATACACTGATAATGCTGGCCCAGATGATCCTGTTGATTCTGTGTTATCAAGAACCAAATCTAGCTAGCTACTCTCCCCTTTTGACAGTATGAAACTTGCCTTTGTATTGGGAGTTCAGGATAATATCAATCAATCTACTTAGGGTGAAAAGGAGAGGTACTGAAAAGAACACCATGAGCCAGAGTGAAGAATGAAGTACTTGACATTCTGTTCATCTACAAACACCTTCCCAAGCCATGTGGAGTAGTTTCCAGTTAGATGAATTCTATCATTGGAACTGACTAGTAACCAAAGGGGCTTCAGCTGTTAGCATCTGCATTTAGCAGAAATCCCAACAAACTAGTAGTCAAAGAAAAAGAATGTGAATATTAGGAAGCTAACAATATCAGACACATGGAAAAGCATCCTACTGATAACCATATATTCATAGCATGGCTGTTCTCTTCAGGGCACGCCTTAAAAATATGCACCTCTAATTTTATATCTCTCTCTCTCTCTGTGATGTATATATTACATATATTATGTATATATAAACTATTTAAATGGAAGGGTAGATTATATCAAAGTCAAATGCTATATTTACTCTCTAAATTAGCCATTATTTTTTAAATCTCAGACTAGCCTTACAGTTTTTAACATCACTGAAGAGCCCATGAATCTTTTATGTGAATTATATCTACTGCTATATACACAATATTAGAAAACAGATAACTAAACACTAACTATATTATATTAGCAAAATGGAATGATTTCACACATAATTTAAAAATAATAAACCATTCTAATGCAGCTAGCTTCTTTTTTATAAAAAATAAGTATATTTTCAAAAATTATAGTGGGAAAAACAGCATTGTTTTATACTTTTGCTAATCTTGCTCATGCCTGGATTAATAGACCACAGCTGAATTTCAC
Source organism: Microtus pennsylvanicus (assembly GCF_037038515.1). Classification (NCBI taxonomy): domain Eukaryota; kingdom Metazoa; phylum Chordata; class Mammalia; order Rodentia; family Cricetidae; genus Microtus; species Microtus pennsylvanicus. Next base: position 44,340,143 of record NC_134585.1, on the reverse strand, counting down.
AGATTGTTACATCATTCAAACCATTTCAATGTGTTGCTTTTATTAACGTATATGAATAAAATCTGTCTCCCACAAGTACATAGTCATAAAAGACTTCTTCCCAGTAATCCAGATGTTTTTCATTAATACTATATTCAAAAGTAATATGCAATCTTTTAAAGACTATCTGAATTATGCATCTGAAACTTTAATGATCAGTATTCTTATTATATGATATTAAACCCAACAGCCTATCTCTCACTATCATATTATATGATATTAAACGGAGTCAGTCTATCTCTCACTACTTTCTTTCCCTCATGTACGGTTTTGACCTCGCAGAATTTCTCTTTGAAAGAGCTTCAGGGACTCCAAAGGGTTCCCATATTACACTTGGAGAATATTTGCTTTAACTAAACAATTAGGATTATTTACACTGAAGTTTGTATGGCTGTAATTCTATGATTCCTCAAATTTTAGACTTGAAACCTGTCTAGTCATTTAACCAACTTCGTTTTGTAGAGAATAGACATAGAATTGGCCTTTTACCGGGGGCTAAGGTTGAAGAAGTCTGATGTCAAACAGTCTCTCCTAGAAATGGCTGCATAAACAAGACCAGAGTATTGACAATGTCAATGGACATATTAGCATGGAAAATTGAGGTCTTTCAATTCTAGACAAGAATCTACTGGCAATTAATGACTTCTGGGAAAAGAAGAATTAGCTTCTCTCAAAGGTGAATCCCTTTATTGGTTGTCCAGGGCAGAGTGGTCAACCCTGAAACTATATACACACAAACCAAACAATAAAAACAGACTTAGTGGATTGTATTTATATATTCTACACACACACACACACACACACACACACAAATATATATATATATATATATATATATATATATATATATATATGCATACATATGGTTACATATCTATTATATAACTATAATAATCAAATAAATAGAGGTTATTAACTTATAAATTGGGGGACATGGGAGTGTGGGTAGCTAGGAGGAGCTAGAGGGAAGAATGGGAGGAAGCAATGTCATCTATTTTTTTAATTAAAAACATATATTGAAGTGGCTGATTTAGATTGTTTTTATCATTCACTCAATAGTTATTCATAAATGTAAATGTTCACCAATCAACAATATGCTAGAGCTCGGATTAGCAACTGATTGCTCACAGTTATCTTTCTGCAACTACCATCCAGTGTTTTCTACTAATGAGATCTCTTATCTAACTTTCTCAGCAGGAATGTTTTACTTTCTCTACTTGCATTTGAAATTTACTGTAAAACAAGCCAACTTGGCATCTTATGAGAAAGTAAAGCTCAAACAATTTTCTTTCCTTAACTTGCTAGTGGACATTTTACACATTCAAGGAACTTACTGGTAAAACTGGGTATTAAGATTAACTGTAAAATTTTTAATTGAATATCTAGTGATCTTTATAAATTTCTAGCTGCCATGAAACTAGAAAATCCCTATGACCATTTTTTTTAAGGCAGACATAACAAGGTCACTTTTAACCCAAAGCACTTAAATGTGGATCTGCTAGGGTGACCCAGTTTTTTGTCTTCTGTTACATAAGAATACCTAAAAGCCTCAAAATGAGAGACCAAGCTATACTTTAGAACGAACTTGCATTACTCATTATGTATGAAGACATAATTTCGGAAAGTTTCAGAGTTTAAGTGAGAAATAACTTGGGCTGGTGTAGCCACAGAGAATTGGTTAAACTGAGAATTTATTACCCCATCATAACCTCACTTTTCCTGACTAATATAAGGGCAGAACTAAGAAGATTAATTCAACATGATTAGAAGTAATCAAATGAATTGTTTAATTAAGTGTTTTGCGCCTGATAACAGTTCTAATTCCCAGTATAGCTGCTTTCTATTTTCTTCTAAGGGAGGAAGCAAGATGAATCATAAACCAGAAGATTATACCTTCTGTAATGAAGGAGACAAAGTAACAATAGCTCCCACACAGTTAACACCACCCAGAAACTGGCAAAGCAGGTAGCTCCTGAAAACCTCACATTGCATTTGAAACTTTTTTTGTCCTATTTTTATTGACATAAGAACACTGAATTTTCAATGAGCATTCCAAATTAATAAGGATATACTATTCTAGCTAATAATAACAAAAAATCAAATAAAATAAACTTTAGGTTAGTCTCAGGGCCCTTACATGCTTTTCTCATGAAATTTTACCCATCATCTGATGAAGAAAAAAAAAAGGCTGTGTGTGTGTGTGTGTGTGTGTGTGTGTGTGTGTGTGTGTGTGTGTGTAAGAAGGGGTAGTGGGTTTTGAAAGCTAGCCAAACAGGTTCTTTTTAAAAAGCAAAGATAACCAGTGCTCAATGAAAAGATGAGACTGCCCCAACAGAACTTTCAACCTGTTACTAACATGTACTCTATTTCAAGCCCCTCTGTATAAAATTTAAATCAAAGATTAAAATGTTAATTTTAAGGTTGGCATAGAACAACATCAATTTAGTATGCTATGCCTTGGAAGCCTGCCTGGCTGGCTACCTATTGTCTCAACTAAAATCAAGGTATCTGGAGGCTTTACTAGAGTTTCAAAGGCATTAGGAGACAATCGCTTCTTTGTCTTCTCTAGCATCTAGATGTTGGTCGTATTTATGTCTGAAAAGCCATTCCTTCCATCATCAAAGGCAAACACTGTGTATCTTCTTTAGCATACTGCAGGCTTGTCTCCACCTCGGAAGGAAAGCAGATGTCACTGCAGTTGGCTAGAATTTTGCTGACTAGCCTGGGCCCACCTGGGCCATGCAGCAGAGTTACTACCTCAAGGTCCCCAGTCCCAGCTCCTTTTGTCATAACATAGCATATCCACAGGCTCTGGGGATTAGGACAGACATCTAGGCAAGAGGGACTATACCCCATGCTCTGTATCTCACTGCAAACCAGTGCACAGAACATGACTAGAGCATGGCTTCCTTTAGATGTGGTTCTCTCTCCAGTGACATGGGTAAACAGTGAATTTTTCTGAGTTTTCACTGCCCAAGTATAGGCAGCATTTCAGCTGGCTGTAGGTAGGAAGTAGAACAGCGTAATTTCACATGGGCTTCTTCTTGCTATAGAATCTGTGGTCGTGTTATTTTAACATGGAAACCCAAGTGTATATTTGTGGAAATATGTTTATATCAAGCGACAGAATTTTACCCACTTATCTCTCAGTGCTTACATACTTCTACATGTAAATCTCTACATTTTAAACCTTTCAGTGGCTCGCTATCAGGAACCCATAATATTACCCCTGTTTTCCTTGTCTTTGGGTAATATTGGATATAGGGTGAAAGGGGAAGTGACAAATTAGATAAGTGAGCTAGTTTAGTGACTATCTTAACAAGTGTGGTACCATCCCCCATTTATGCAATCAAAAGGATAGAGGGTACCTGGAGAACATGGCCCAACAAATGCACTAAAACGTGTTACCATGGGCTCACAGAGACCGAAGTTGCAATCCCAGGAGTGCACAGGTCGGTACCAGGTCCTCACATATATGTTATGGTAGTCAGCTTAATGTTTTTGTGCAACTGCTAATAGTGGGAGTGTGTGTGTCTCCGACTCAGTTGACTGCTCTTGAGACTCGTCCTCCAATGAGTTTCTGTATCCATCTTCAATATGAGGGCTTTTGCTTTGTCTTATTGGATCTAGTTTTGTCCCTATTTGGCTGCTATCTCTGGAGGCCTGCTCTTCTATGAAGAGGAAACAGAGGAGAAGTGGATCTGGGCAAAATGAGAGCTGGGTGGGGGTACCTGGGAGGAGAAGAAAGAGGGGAAACTGTGGCCTGGATGTATTGTATGAGAGAAGATTCTATTTTCAATTAAAAAATTAAAAAAAATAAAATAAAATGAAAAACAAAAGGCCGAAAGTCCTACCTGCATAAAAATTAGCAGAAATAACCACTAGTCTGATACATTGCTGATGGAGTTCTCTGCTGTCTTCAACTCTTCTCTGGAAGCTCAGCTAAAATGCATCAATAACACAAATATTAAGGTAAGGCCTCAGCTGGAATTCCTCCTCTTCTGGCTGTCAGTTCTATTTGGGACAAATTCATTAGCCTTCCTAACCGCATTGCATCATCCACAGTAGTCACTAATTCACAAAGCTATTAAAAATCTTAGGGGGAATGACGTGTACAAGGGTTGGTATTCCTGCCAGCGTGACACAAACTGGAAGCATCTGCAAGGAGGGAACCTCAGTTGAGAAACTACCTCCTTAAGACTGGTCTGTAGAGAAGATTTGGGAGAGTCTCCTCCAATAACGACTGATGTGAGTGGGCTCAGCTCACTCTGGGTTGTGCACCCTGGTCAGGTGGTCCTGTGTTTTCTACGGAAGCAAGCTGGCCAAGCCAGGGAAACAAGACACTAAGAACCACACCTTCATGGTCTCTGCTTTAGTTGCTGCCCAACTTCCTGCCCACGTGGTGCATGTGACCTGAGAGTTTGAAGATGAAGTAAGCCCTTTCTACTCCAGGTTGCTCTCCGTCATGGTGTTTCCCACAACAATAGAAACCTAAGAAGACAATGCACATGAAACATTGCTGGTATAAAAGGACCATCAGTGTGTAAGGACTACTGTATATCCCATTGTTGCTCCTGCCTTGGTAAATCAACCACTAGACTGATGTACTCAAGCCTCTCATTATGACCACTTCCATTCACTGTGGATTCAGTGAGTATGTGCTTGTGCAGTAAATATGGAGAAAAATAGACAAAGTGCATCCTTTACAGGGGCAGCCATTCTGGAAGAAGCAGGTAGAAAAAAACAATCAGAAGCCAGTAAGTATACCCAAGCCATAATGGTAATGATGAATGCTGTGGAGGAATAAATAAAATAATGTGACGGTATCACCAAGAAGTTCACTGTTGACTAGTAAGCTCTAGATAATCAAGTGCAATTTCATGGGACAAGGGGAGGGATATATTGCACAGATGTCCACAGGACACAATGATGGTTGGATACAGTTGGAAGGAAGTACAGGATGCTGAGCGAGGATCTAATTAAGCAGTTAAGAGTTTGGTTCTTACTTGTAAGGTAAATCTGAACAAGAAAGGTAAACAGTGAGTGTTATCAAATCAAACAGGGCAGAGTACAAGCAATGGAGAAACAGAAATCATGTTTGATTATAACAGCGTAAATGACGGGGGTAATGGGGTGAGGTACACTGAAGTCGGCAGCTCAAGCTAGAGCTCTCAAGGTCTAAGTAGGGGCTTTGAGTCAATTTCACCTTATGAGAATCCAGGGACTAGTAAACCATGGCAGTCGAGGGAAACATGGTTTTAGAACATTTTTCTGTGTCTGTGTACCTGCATGCATGTGTGTGAATGCATGCATGCTCGTGTGTGCTCATGTGTGCGTGTGCATGCGTGTATGTGCGTGTGTGCACATGTGCCATGGTGCACATGCAGAGGTGAAAGTACAATTTAAACAAATCGATTCTCTCTGGAATGTGGGTCATGGTGGGTAGGACTCATGATATTAGGTTTGATGGCAAGCTATTTTACTTATTCAGTTACCCGCCAGGCCCAAGGAAAACACATTTTTATGTCCATTTTCATAAAATTATAGCTTCAGAGAGAACTACATTTAGATAGAGATGCTAAAGCGGTGAGTTTTCAAAGAATGGAGTCAAACAGAGAGATGACTTAGTCGAGAAAGCATTTATCTGAGAACCAGAGTTTGAACCCCAAGAATCTTGGGGGTGGCTCCTTATGAGGCAGTAACAGCGAGACACCATAGCAAGCTTGGTTGCCAGGAGAGCTGGATTGGTGGGTTCTGGGTTCAGTGGCAGACTGCCACAGAAAATAAAGAGCAACGAGGGAAAGTGCCTGCTGACAATTTTGGCTCTGTATATGCACCGGAACCCACACACATACCCAATCATGTGCACACATACACCACAAACATACATACTACAAACACACACATACTACAAACAACATACACATATACATACATACACTACAAACACACACACACTCATACACTACAAATACACACACACACAGAGGGGTTAGGGAGGAGAGAGACAGAGAGACTCAAAGATTACTGAGACATTCCTGAGGAAACATTATGGTGTCTAGGATTAAACAAGAGGACTGGCTGCCAGATTAAAGAGACAGAGACATATGTGTCACGGAACAGGAGGACTTGTGTTCTTTTGGGGGAGGTGGAGAGAAATTTCTCCTCAAATGATAAAACGTTCTTTATTTTTGCCTCAAGTTTACTGGTGGAATATGGACAACATTCACGAGGTTAGGTAAAGAAGACTGTGAAGGTCCGAAGGGTGACTGGCAGAAAGAATGAAGAGCTATATTGGGAACATATTTTTGAGCAGCCTATGAATCCTGCTAACAATATGACCTGAGGATGACAAGAATCTAAGTAGAAGTGACAATCTGCTCAGGTGTGCTTTCCTCTGTGTATTCCAGAGGTGTCACAACACACCTCCATCATATTCAGGGCACTATGCATTTATGACCAAGTCCCCACAGGGCTGCGAATGAGCTCTTTTAGGATTACCTTTAATTTGTTTAGGCAATATGCAATGCCTACCCTAAAATAGTAGCCCCCTCCCTGTGCTTTCTGAATGAATATAATTTTCATTCCTTTAACATATCACTTCTATATTCAAGAAATCTTTCTCTATTAGTCTTTTCTGAAGGTAAATAGAATATTCTAATATTATCCAATACATTTTCATTATTTCTTTTGTTTTGTGTATATCCAATAAATATCACAGCAACTTTTACAAACAACTCCCAATTCTAGTCTAAAAACAAGAAGGAAAGGGCTGCTTTCCTATGATCAGGAAGGATATGGCTGGGAAGGAAGGCATGTAGAGAGGAAGACACCCAAACATCCCACGTGATTCATGTATGTGGACAATATGATGCACTTTTCCTAGTAAACTTGGACCTTCTGGTAGAAAGACCAGGAGGACCTGCATGATGAACGGTCCCAGGATTCCCCAAACACATTGCTCTCAAAATTAATTGAGAAAGAGACTTCTCATAATATGGCATCTGTGATGTAATCACAGTGAACAGCTGACTAGGAGCACGCAAAATCGTTCAAAGACTTCAGTTTAATTTCCAACTGGTAGAAACTTCCCGAGGTTTATTTCATCTCAAAACAGCATTTCTTTTTAAGGGCACTTTTCAAAGTGCCTGAGAAGTAGTGTATTGAGAACAGGCACGGCTGTCACAGCGGTGACAGTGATTGATGAAGAGGAAGGGGCCAGGCCAAGAATGCCTGCACTTGGAGAAAAGTAAAGGATCGAATAGATAATTCCACAGAACAGGGGCCCAGTGCTGCCTTCACAGCCATACAAAGGGTCTAGCCAGCAGTGGCTCTACCTGATTGGAACTGAATGCTCCATTATGTTCCTTAGAGCTCCCAAGCCCTCCTGAAGCCTGGCTCCATTCCTGCCTGCTCACAGGCAAAGTGCACTGAAGTTCTTTTCAGAAGGTTCAGTACCCAAGGGAACATTTCCGACACGCATGAAGCCTGCCTTGGTAGCCCTAGCCTTGTTCTCGGATCAATATCTCAGTGTATTAACTCGGGGGCTTCATCTTTCTTTGTCACACTTAGACCTTTCTTAACCAGAATAGAGAGTAAGCGCACCTCACAAATACTTCCACTATTGTTCTAATCGAAATCTGTTTTTCTTTAAACCAAATGTCTTAACCCCTTTCTTTACCTATGAGAAATCAAATTCATAATAAGTTGACTTATATTGATATGTATGAACTTCTCCAGCAGCTCACAGCATTTTGCTTTTCTTGAGTTTGACTCAGAGCCTTTCCCATAACCAGTTGTTTAAAATGAACTATACCATTGTTCATTCATTTCTCAGCTCATCTAACATGACTCCCTCAGTTCTTTATTCCTTGAGAAAGTCGCTTGCTCTCTGTTAAAATATTACAGGGTATCTGGGACTTTTCTTACCTTGAGATATAGAAAAAGTTGTATCTGAGATTTTCGTAGTGAAGAATGATAGTCTAGGCAAAATATCCAGAGGTGGGCAAGTAGCTAAGAGTAAATGGCACGGGCCCAGAAGGTGCCCATTCCTGCAAAACAAGACCCATAGCAGCAATTTCCTAAACCTACGTGAGCTATGATGTAGCCACTTTTTTCCCCATTGTTATATATATGAAGCTGTCCCAGTTTGCTTTCACTGCTATGATGAACACAATGAACAAAAACAACCTTGGAAGCCAAGGATTTATTTAGCTTTCAACTTCTGCATCTCAGCACATTATTGAAGGAAGTCAGGGCAGAAAATCAGGCAGGAAGCTGGAGTCGGGAACTAAAGCAGAGACCACAGAGAACTGCTGATTACTTGCTTGCTCAGTGGTGTAGGAGGTCCTTCTGTCTATGTGTTGCTTTCATTGGTTAATAAAGAAATTGCCTTGGTTTGTTGATAGGGCAGAACTTAGGTAGGCAGGGAAGACTAGACTGAATGCTGGGAGAAAGAAGGGTGGAGTCAGGGGATGCCATGGATCCACGGCCAGAGATAAACATGCTGGAACTTTGCTGGTAGGCCATGACCTCATGTTGATATACAGATTACTAGAAATGGGCTAAACTAAGATGTAAGACTCAGGACCGCGAGGGGTGCACCCACACACTGAGACAATGGGGATGTTCTACTGGGAACTCATCAAGGCCAGCTAGCCTGGGTCTGAAAAAGCATGGAATAAAACTGGACTCCCTGAACATAGCGGACAATGAGGACCTCTGAGAACTCAAGAACAATGGCAATGGGTTTTTGATCCTACTACATGTACTGGCTTTGTGGGAGCCTAGGCAGTTTGGATGCTCACCTTACTAGACCTGGATGGAGGTGGGTAGTTCTTGGACTTCCCACAGGGCAAGGAACCCTGACTCCTCTTCAGGATGATGAGGGAGGGGGACTTGATTGGGGGAGAGGGAGGGAAATGGGAGGCGGTGGCAGGGAGGAGGCAGAAATCTTTAATAAATAAATAATTTTTTAAAAAAATCAAAAAAAGATATGAAAAGGCTAAAAAAAAGAGTTAGCCAATAAGAAGCTAGAGCTAATGGGCCAAGCAGTGATTTAATTAATACAGTTTCTGTGTGATTATTTCAGTTCTAGGTGGTCGGATGAACAATCAGTTCCTTGCAACAGCTGAGTCACTTTCTTATACACCTCCAGACAGCCTGCTCAAGGTCCTCAAGCTTGGACCACCCACAGAGAACTGGAGCCACCCTCATCAATCAACAATAAAAAATTCCTACATGCCAATCAGATGAAGGCATTTTTCATCAATCGAAGTTATCTCTTCTCAGATGAACCTAGATTGTATTATATTGACAAAAAACCTAATCAGCATAGATATGTGTGGAAGGTCTAGCCTGCATAAGATCTGTACTTTCTCCTTCAGTTCCAAAATAGAAGAAAATTAAGCTAAAGAGCCCATGCTGAGAACAGACTGTAGCCTTAAGTCTGTATATGATCCCAGCTCACATATCAGTATCACTATAATAAAGGTTTTATTTTTATTAAATCCTTACTTCAAAATTAATTTTACTATATAATCTATGTAGCACATTCCTAAACACAGTCTTCAGTTTTATTTACTTGTAAACTCAATAGAGTATGTGCACTTTTAAAGTCCTGTTTGTGCTCAGATTGTTCTTGAGAAAATACCACAGTGTACCTCAAAACTCAGCATTATGCCTGCTGCCGTTTATTCCACTGTAGGTGGAAATTTAGCTTATTTTTCTTAATTTTCACTTTGTTTAGAGAAACCAAGGGCTTGGTGAACGCAAGACAGCAGTCTACCCCTGATCCACATCTTTGGCCTGAAATTGCGTTCCTAGGCAATGCTTTTGTCTGACAGAGGCTGCCATTCAGAGCGCGGCTGCACTTATTTCAGGTGAAACTGGGCACATTCAGGGATGTATGGCCACAGAAGTATTGTTCTCATTTCAGAATACAAACATCAAATAATTTCTTTAGAATATATAGCTCAAAAGGAAATCTCTGCAGCAATAACTTGTGCCCATTTAAAACTATTTTAAGTAAAGGAGTCAAGAGACCATGGACTGAGCCCTCTTAGACCTGTGATTAGAAATTAAACCTTCCCTTCTAATGGTATTTTTTCAGGTATTTGTCAGATTTATTTTAAAATAATGACAAGCATGCCACACATAATTACTAGTTATGTTTTGTGGAATGCAATTAATCAATGACACCATTTAATCTCAACAGTTCTAATGTGTTAACTCTGGGATCTTTGTATTTTTGTTCATAGACAGTAATATTAGCTATAAATAATGTGCCTTTATTTCCTACTTCTTAATCTTTTACTTTTATTCATGACTTACTTTACTAGTCAGCATATGAATGTGGTGTTGAATAAAATTAGTCATAAAGCTATCTTATTATTTCTAATCTAAAAGAGAATAAACAGTGACTTATTAATCTATGTCTTTATATTTATATATAGGCACAATTTACATAATCACAGAATGTCCTTCATCCACACAACATAGTTACAAATTAAAAGACACTAAAATGTCTCCTAATGAAGCAAAACCCAATCATTTTCGTGGTTGCAAGAACAAAAATTTTTAAAGTTTTTTTATCAACCATGCTTGTGGAAAATTTGAAAAGTACAGCCAGGGTATTTCTGACAAGGATAGTGGGAAGCACAAACTGCCATGGTAGGTCAGAGTGCAAAGCCGCATGAGCCCTTTTTGGAGGCAAACCAAAGACACTGATGCTTCTATTGCTATCAGTCTCTGCCTGGACTGGGTGTTTCTGGATTCCTGGGGTCCTCCTATTCAGAGAAGTGAAGAAGCACATACAAACAGCAAGGTAGTAAGAGATTTGACCCCGAGGAAGAGTAAAAGTACAAGTTAGATCCACTGCAAGGGAGCGGCAGGCTCTGAGCAAGATGCCTGAGAATATCTGATTGCTTATAGGGCCTTGTCTTATGGGGCCTGGAAGGATAAGTTTTTAGGAAGAAGTAGGGTGTGGGTGGCTTCCTCTATTGACTGACACTTCGGGTTATGTAAGTCTGTGCACTAAGTGTGTCCTCTCCCATGTTGCATCTGATTTTGATCATATGCCTGTCCAATCCAGCATAGATATAAGATGATAAACAAGTGGTCCCCTAAAAGTCACTCTGGGGACACTGATTGCCTTACTGTGTATGCACCCCAAAAAAGCTCATGTTGGATCACTTCACTGCCCCTCGGATGAAGACATGTTTCCGGATGTATTTGATTGCAAAAGGGGATTTACTAAAAATTTCTGTAGAACTATCAATCTAAGTGACTGACCTGCTTTGTTTCCAAAGGGGTGTGCATGCAATTCTCTGCAGGTTGGGAATCCCAGCTGTGTAAGTGCATTGTTGAGAAAGAGTTTCTGTGTAGCTCAAGTCACTGAGGGCCTAGGTTGCTGAGTCGTTCCTATGATCGCCCTCCTCATTTCTGTCAATATTTGTCTCTTGATCTTCCCACATGGCATTTAGAAACACATATTTGAAATTACACTTCCAGCAGTAGTAAAATAAACACTATATATTACTTGTAAATACACATATGCACCCACACATAAACTACCATTTAAAATAAAGAATTACTAATAACAGTCTATATGCTCATATTCATGAAGAGTGAGTAAATAAGTTATAGAATAAATACACACAGTGTTCTATAAGTTGTTAAATAATGGACTGGTTTCTATGAATGGATAGAGGATATGTTTTGTGAATATGCTGTGAAATAAAGACAGAGTAGAAAAGATTAGCCACGGAGCCAATGTATGTGAACTTGTATGTTAAAAAGCAAATGACACAAGAAAATGTAAATGTGCATGCTCATTCATTGAAGGAACTTCCCGGAGAAGTAGAGACTAGTGGTATCAGCTTTGCAGGCTGACAATGACTGCCTACGTTAGTTCACACCCTACTCCCACATCCTAGAAATGCTACCCTATTTGGGGAAAGGTTCTTTGCAGGTGTGAGTAGGAAGTTTGAGGTGAGATGATGACCCTGAATTGTCTGGGTGGGCCCCACACAGAGCTAGAATTCCCAAGAAAGAAAAACAGATAAAAAGGGGAAAAAAATCAAGCAGGATTCAGGAAAAACACAGAATGAAAAGTCACAGTTAAAAATGAAGCTGATGGAAATACAATTGAGCAATACTAACTACCATACGTAAAGAGTGGGACGAAGGACACAGCCAATACAACTTTTGGAACATGCACTTGGCAATATATTCATGGCAAAACACAGGCATCACAGCCTACTAACACCGGCCTTTACCTATGTACTGGATATTTCAGGGAGCTAGAAGATGACAATTCTGACAGTGACTCTGTCTGAGGAAGGGATTTAAGTGAGGAATGCCTCCCATGGATTCCCACATTTAAACACTTCCTCACTGTTGGTGGTGCTATCTGCAAGGTCAAGAAACTTTTAGGAGAGAGACCCTTGCTAGATGAACCTCAGTAGGTTTTGAGAATTCACAGTTAAGGCCACTTTCAGTTCGTTCTCTCCCTACTGGCTGCCTATGTGATGACCTTAGAAACTCCCATCATGAACTTGTGAGCCCAAGTAAGCATCTGTATGTTTCCTTGAGCATGGTATTTTCTCATAGAAATGAAAAGTAATTGATACAATCAGAATTGGGAATAAATACATAAGATAGATTTTTCATTGTCAGAGATAATAGATTACAAATAGAAAAGGCTAGAATAAATTCTGGAATTAGATTAGGACCAAGGGCATCAGGTTGAATGATGATATTTATATATTTCTAAATACATATTTGCAAGTAGTTATGTGGACTCATATTCCCATTAATATCAATATATTAGCAACTATACTTCTTAACTACGTTCACTGATAAAGACCTAAAAGCAATAATATTTTAGTGTCAATGAATATGATTAAGTAGCCAGATATTCATTCCTACATAATGTTCCCTTTAAAAAGTAAGAGAACTTATAAAGAAGTAAGTTTCAGTATAACTTCTTCAAGCATCTTCTGTTATTGTGAGATGGTTTGCGACTACTTCCTGACTTGCCTGAACTAAGTCATGTATTTTCTCAGGAAAAGCAACATACTACATAAGGCCATACTTCATTTCTTGAAAGGCTGAAGCTACCCCTTGTTAATATCCAGTTACCCTGCTGATGGAAATGCTAGCTCGAAGTCATCTGTGTGCTTCTCCTTATTGGTTTATTTATAAAGACAGAAAATGCCAAATCCCATTCTCATCCCATAGTAACCAATGACCCTCTCCTTTTCTTCTCACAGGAGTGGCAGCATCTCTCCCATTCCCATTCCCCTTCCTAAACTACTGGAAATCCTTTCTCATTCGTTGTTGGCCAGTTTAAACACTTGGCTTGCTATCCTTCAGGGCACTATGGAAGCTATACAAGAGGAGTTCTCAGAATTGATGAATTTCTGAGGAATACAAAACAATTTACCACTAACTGTTGGAAGAGCAAAAAGATCCAGACCTGGAATTTATAAAGAAATGTATTTTAATTTTAGAACTAGGGAGATCATTAAAGTAATTCATTAAGAAATTATTAAAAAAGCATATTGGTTTTGCATAAAACACCTTAGCATATTAGTAGGCAACATTATTTTTAGCTTATTGGAACAATATAAACATGCATACCTTGGAATATTTATTTTCTGAACAGGCATGCAACTAAAGGATAATGCTATATTCTTACCAGGCTCTTTTCCTCATGGCTGTCTCTGATTCTGTGTTCCTTTGCATTTTCGGCATCTCTTTTTACTTTGAACACTACTCCTCTGAACTTTCTGAGCTAAATCAGGTTCAGTTGTTCAAACCTGTAACCATACTTTTATTCCATTAATTTCTCCATTTAATTCTATCACCTGTGATAAGGGTGGAGGTGAGGTAGCATGGACCAGACAGCTTCTCTCATGAGGAAATGTTCAGGTTTTTGTAGCAGGGAGTTGTGAGCCTGGCAGCCACTCTGAGCTAGGGTTTTGTCTGTAAGAGGGAATAAATGTAGGACCAACATACTAGGTAATATTCCATAAAAGATAAATCACCGTGCGATGCAAAAGTCTAGTGAGATGGCAGCTTCCCTGAGAAGACAAGTTCACGGACAGACATATTCACTGGAGGTGAAGGGGTACCATTTTGTATGGACTGGAATATGTACAGAGAAGAGAGATTTCTGGGAAATTTTTCTAAGAGGGTAACATGGGCTTCGTTTCTCCCACCCTAGGCACCAGGACAGACATTTAGACAGATAAATTTTCGTTCTCAGAACCTGAGAGCAAGTGTGATGATGTTAGATAATTGTTCTTGACATCCTTGGTCTTCTTCCCCTGCTGTATCAATATAGCTTCTGGCAGAAACAAATCCAATTTAGAACAGGACAAACTCTTTTGTTGTCTTTCAGATCCAGAATGGCAAATACATTTTATATCCCAGTCATCGGTGGTTGGTTTGCTATAATTGCTTAAAATCTTTACTCCTGAATAATTCTGAGGGCTCAGCAGATCCAGTGGCTGATGACTTCAGCATGGTATAAAGTGAGGGTCGGAGGTATCACCTCCCTCAGAGGAGGTCAACAAACAAGCTGGGTTTTGTGTAAATCTTGTTTGGCATCAATATTTTTAAACATTTTATTCAAGAATATTAGTAACATTGTAAGTATAAATTTAGAATTTAATTACTTTCTCATTATTTCATGAGTAGCTACTATGAGTCAGTCATTAACTTTAATTGTTGCTAACAAAATAGTAAGCAACATAAAAGGACATCAAAGATCATAACAGAAATCTATATCACAACTGAAGACTTCAAGGGAGGAGAGGCAAAAGAATTTGTGTTAAGATGATACATCTGTTCACTAACAAAATGAACTTGGACAAGTTACTTATCCTGTTGGAACCTTTTTAAAATGTAGTTTAGACACATCAATTTCACAAAAATCAGCAGACAAACTATTTAATATGTGTGCAGATCACATATTATGATGATGATGATGATGGCAATCAGTATGTTTTATGGACTCTATCAATGCTCATTGAGCCCTCCTATTTGACATCCAGACACATGAAGTGTTTTATGACCTGCTGTGGGTATATGCAGATATTATTTTTTTCCCTGCTGCACAGAAATAGTCTATGAATTTTTCACAACCCCATGTTAACAGTGAAAGAAGGCAAAGATGTTTGATAAAATTCAGGAAACAAGCTGTTCGTTAAAAGAAAGGAAGATAAATGAAGCCTGATCATCTCAGAAAACAGCTAGGGGAGGAAAGATTCTAAGCAGAGTTGTAATAATACTCAGGAGGAAGAGGGACTTGATGATCTCAGTAACCTCTCTCTTCTGGGGACTCAGGTTTTGTGTGAGTCTATGCAATTCACTAAAAAGGAAGAATAAACTAAGACAGAGCCTAGAGAGATGGCTCAGCACTTCAGAGCTCTTGCTACTCTTCCAAAGCACCAGGGTTCTGTTCCTACCACCCACATCGGTTGGCTCAAAAGGATCTGTAACTCTAGCTACAGGCAAACCCGTGGCCTCTTCTGGTACACCTAATGTATACTCAGGCACACAGCCATATCCATAAAATAAAAAATAAATTTAAAAAACAAATTAAGACAGAATATCTACCGTTAAGGACTTGTTCAGCTTGAAGGCACAATACTGGGAGGGCAGCTAATGCAACAGCCAAGTCAGACCTTCCTGAGAGCCCCGGGGAGACTTGGCGTGAGTACAGGCTTTGGAGGTAGATCATAGGTTCTGATTCCAACTCTGCTAATAACAACTTGCGAAACCTTGGGGAGGTTATTAATCTCTCTGAACATCCGTTTCCAGATCTAAAACTCAATGAAAAAGAAAGAAAAACATAATAATACCTCCATTATTAGGATAAATGAAATGATCCAATTCAGGTTCAGAGAGCAGTGCTCGTGCATAAATACTGTGTGCACAACAATTAGCTATTGCTAATAATAGCATGCTTATTAATAACATTATAGCCTCCTACCTCAGTGGGAGTAAGTGAGATTCCAAATTCTAGCCGCCAATTAAAATACAAAAATGACTATTACTGCTTTCAGTTACTAGTAATAGTATCAGCGTACCCACATACACCTGACTTAATTAATGATACATTTAATTAGTTTCCAGACAATAAGAAGACTAGCAGTGGAGGCTTATTGGCTTGTGGCAGGCGCTCACCAGTGTCACCAAACACCAAGGTTCTCCTCTTCCTCTGCTCTCCTCAACTAGTAACGTTTTATCCTTCTCATCAGAAGATGGCCACCACAACTTCAGACATAATACCCGAGAGGGGAGGGGAGCCCGCACTGGTGGGAGTGAACGGCTTCTCATTCTACCTTAAAATACAGTTCTGTCTGAAGGAAAGAAGGGAGCGTGGCTGCTGGGCAGGCAGGCAACCATGTCTACCATAATCTTATTTAAAAATTGAGATGGGTTGTGTTGGCAAAAGCAAATGAAGTAACTCCCTGTAACGAGTCTGGAGTATGTGTAATATTTAGATTCAAAGAGCTCAGGAGAGGGGCTTGAAAACAACAGAGGAGCTGTCAGACCTTTGGGCAAGTTTTTTTTCCCAGTGAATTTTAATCATAATTGTGTGCATAAAACATAAATTTATTTTCAGATATGCAAATGTAGCACCTGGGATAACTGAAAATAATGCAGCTAGGTTTCATATACTGTCTCTCCCAGGCATACGTATTATTTGAGTAATTATAAGTGACTTAAACTCAGCCTTCCCTATACCTTGCTCTAAAAAAAAAAAATCCGTCCCCTTTTTACTGCCTCCTTGCACAGTAAACTATGAGTAAGAGTTGATGCTCCTTTCTTAACTTCTCCAACACTCCTGTCTCTTCATCGTTCTTCAGGGAGGCTCTCTTCCCCTCTCCGCTGACAATCATGGGGTGGCTCAACCTGACCCATCACTGTTCCCTGTGGGAAACTCATCCTTATCTCCTGGCCCATTGACTGCTCCTGCTGATCCTCTCACATTTTCCGACTGCAATGTGGAAGGAGACTCCTTAAGACGCTGGGGGGATGGGTTCCTCAGACAACTTCTCTTTAGCCACGTGCGCAGTTTCTTATTGGTACACTCGTGCCCCTTCTATCGGCACTCAGGACCTTGCTCGTGGACTCAGTCCTGGGTGCATCCCCGGCACTCCCGAAACCACATCGCCGCCACCGTCGCTCATGTGTTTCCGAGATTGGTATTTATTTACCCCGTTGCTTGGGTTCAAAGCTTTGAAATCATGCTTCACTAGCTCCTTCTACATCTACATCCCCTTCATGAATTAATGGGCAAATCTTGTTCACTGTTTTCAAATCCTACTTTTTAAGTCTGCCTTCTTCCACCTGTCCCCCTCCAGTCACTTCTCCACACAAGATCCAAGGGACTCTTTCTCAAATATATTACACCATGTCACTTCCTAAACTAACGTTTCCAATGGCTACCAGTTTGAAATAAATAAATCCTAGCCTTTCCCATCGCCTCTCTCGCTCAATTGACTTCCCATCTCCTTCTTGTCCCACCAGACTCATTCACTGCATTCCATTCTTCCCTAGTGTGTCTGGAATATTCCAATCGTATTCCAGTTGCCTTTGGCTTATCTTACCATTTCTTTCTTAGAAAGGTTTTCATTAACTACTTATATAAAATACTACTTCTAACCCTTTCTCTCTTTATTTTTTTTCTGCTTAAATTTTCACCATGTCCCTTACCTGGCATGCCTATTTGATGATTATTCGTGTCCTCAAACTGAGTATATTTATTGGATCTACTGGTGTACACAGGACAGAGCTTGCCTCCAATCTGTGCTGAGGACACGTGGCTTGATGGTGAGTGAATGGATAAATGGTGATTTGCTGACTTTATTTTTGTTTAATTTTATGTAATTTTCATATTGTTTTTGGGACTGTTTTTACTGTTACAAATTAATATTTTTAATTGTTTCACTTTTGTTAAGCAATCATTTTAATGTATATATGTAAAATAAATATTTAACAAATTTATATGTAAAATAAAATGTACTTTATGAATTCCAATAAATTTTTATGTCGTACTTTCATTAATGTTATGTTTCATGTATTAATGGCTTTTACAAACCAAACCATTAACATGTTTTATTCATGTAAAAAGTTTATCAAAATTGCAGCTCTTGAATATAGGGCATCTTCGCCATTTGGGAGCCATTTTCTATAGCCTGATATTTTAATAATCGAATAGAAAATAATCCAAATACCAATATGCTGTGATTTTTCTGAGAATGCCAATTAACACCTTGGAAACACATGGCATTTCATCTTACTGTCAGGCTTGACACTATTATATAATCTCTTCCTGTTGCATGCACAATATTTTGATGAACTTGTTTAGCAGATTCTCGTTAAGAACGTAGCCCTTTTACAAATGTTAAAAGCTTCTAAACATGCCGCTATAAATACACAGAGTCAAGTCTAAATATATTCATTAAGGTATCTTCCTGGAAAACAAGAGAAAAATGCCGACGAAGGTTCTGTTTTCTGTGTGTTGGTGCTTTCTCACAAATACTAACGAGAGTTAATCTAGTGGAGGGACTTAGCTTGGGATGTCATTTGTATGCATCCCTTCCTTCTTTTCCCTATTTCGGCTTGCCTGCTCTCCAGATAGATGCATTTTATCACAACGGGAGGATTTCCAAGCATTCTGAAAATACCTGCCTTTAAATTAGCACATTTGTATCCAGCCACATCTTTTTCTTCCTGACTTGTCTCCATCCCCAGTCTTCTTCCTTTCACAGGCAGTTTCCACATCCTGACTGTTGCCTTGGATTTACTAACGAAATTGCCATGATTATCTTCTCTCATCACTCATTATTGCCTAGAAACTCCATAGTAATGATGTTTCCTGTTCCCACTCTCTGACCTTATTTTGCTGTGGGTGATTTATTATAATCATAGTGTATTAGTCAGGGCTCTCTGAAGGAACAGAGCTGATTATATATACATATATATTATATGAGGTATATAATATATAATGATGTTATATGTATATATGTACTGACTTACAGGATGTGGTGTGAGTAGTCCAACAATGGCTATTTTATGAAGGAAAATCAGAGAATCTAGTTCAGTTCTTGAGGCTAGATGTCTCGGCAGACCTCATGTGGCACTGGAGTCCTGGAGGATTCCTGGAAAGCTCCTGGTCTTTGGTCTATTTGGAGTCTAGAAGAAGTTTGATTTAATACTGTTCACAGTTAACCGGTTAACCGGACGGGTGACCTTGTTAGCAAAAGTGAGGGCAAGCAAGCGAAAGTGAAGTTTCCTTTTTCTACATCTTTTTATATAGGATGCCACCAGATAGTGTGGTCCAGATTTAGGGTGAGTGTTCCTGCTTTCAATAATCTGATTAAGGAACTCCATCACTGAAACATCCACCAGCTTGATGTGAGTTAGGTCCAGATGTAGTCACATTGCCAGCCAAGATTAGCTATCATAAACATTTAACACCCTCATAATAAATAAGCATAATGCAGATCTCAGTAACTAAATGATTTCATCTCTGTGGCCAATGAGATGACAAACTCAGTTCGGTATCACTAAAATATTCAGGATGTTATTTGTCCTCTCAAACCTTCTCCACTTCCAGTTTTTAAGGCAGCATTATTTTATTCCCTTTTCTATTCTTTAAACTATGTTTGACATATTTCCCCTTTTGAATTGGTTGATGTTTAACTATAAATTCTATGGTTGGTTTAAATCCAAACATAAAATTATCTCAAAAACCAGAAGTGCAAATAAAACAGCATACAATTATAGAGGTGAAAATCAGACTTAATTACTACAATAACAAGTAGCAAAGTAGATTAGAATAAAATAAAAAGTTGTAATCTTATAGATTATCTTCCCTCCGCTCCAGCACCTATGCACTCTTTCCATCATGCTAAGTGAAGCGTTTTCACATGAACCTTCCTGATTATCCTCCAGCTACTGAGTTGTAAAACTTGTTTACTAATCCCTCTCAGTTTTAGGAGTTGAAACCATCATAGTACCAAGAAGTAGCCATTAGTATTTATGTAGAAATATACACAGCCCCTTGAAATGCTTTCTTTTCTCGCTTGTCACATAGCTTACAGGAAAATCACACCTAAATCATGGGTGCTCCAAGCACTCAGCTCTTGTAGCTTTGAGGGACTTGCTGATCTCTCCAGGGCAGAATGCTCCAAAAGATAAAGAGAAAGACATTGTCTTGATCATGCAGGACTTAGGAGTTCTAAATCGACACTGGAAATAAGTATGGGATATGTTTTGATTCTCTTTGTGTGAATGTAAATAAATATATGTTTTCTTTATGGCACTATGGTTTCATTTGCCTCCTTCAACTATATTTTTGTGTTTCTGAACAGAGAGGGATGTTGTCTTGATTGGGGTTTCTATTGTTGTGATGGAACACAATGATGGAAAAACAAGTTTGAGAGGAAAGGCCTTATTTGGCTTACACTTACATATTGCTACTCATCATCAAAGGAAGTCAGGACAGGAACTCAAACAGGGCAAGGACGTGAGAATAAGAATTGTTACAGAGGTCATGAAGGAAAGCTGCTTATTGGCTTACTTCCCATGGCTTGCTCAACCTGCTTTCTTATAGAATCCAGAACCAACAGCTCAGATATACCACCACCCATATTGGACTTGGCCCTCCCATATCAATCGCTAATTAAGAAAATACCTTACAGCTGGATCTTATGGAGGCGTTTTCTCAATTGAAGTTCCATCCTTTCAGATACCTCTAGTTTGTGAATCAAGCAGACATCAGACTAGCCAACAGAGATGTCAAGAAATGTCTCATTGTTTATGATATAATCCCTTTTCCCCCTCAAATAACCAGATTAGATTAGTTAAATCTATTGTCAAATGAAAACATAAACTGCAGAAATTTGGGCATGCCATTGGCCTTCTTGTAATTCACTTTCTTCATTTAGTAAGATAGAAATAGACTCTTGCGACAAAATAACTGTATTGATAACTTTTTGTTTGTTTGTTTGTTTTTTGAGACAGGGTTTCTCTGTGGTTTTGGAGCCTGTCCTGGAACTAGCTCTTGTAGACCAGGCTGGTCTCAAACTCACAGAGATTCGCCTGCTTCTGCCTCCCGAGTGCTGGGATTAAAGGCATACGCCACCACCGCCCGGCTCTGTATTGATAAGTTAAGTCAGCTGTTGGATGCCTGGTTTAGGATATGAAGATCATAACATTCCATAGTCATTATCACATTTAAAGTTTGTAGAACTCTTCTGAAGACTATTTGTGCGTCCTGTTTATGGTGATAAATTTGAGTCTCAGTGAATTAAACTGACTTGCAGAGAGACCCAGCTGATGAAGGACAAAGTGATATCCAGCCCTTGGTCTGTTCAATAACAAGGTGGTGGGTTACTCATAACTCCAAAGTGATGACACCTCTCAGTGATCTCCCCTGTCCATCACTTCTAATGTTTCCTGATGGTCTTCTATGAACTAGGAAGCATTTCTTCTTTCCTCATTACCAACTGAAACATTCAGGACTTCTTCCCTTAATTATGAAATCGATATTTCATTGTTTAAGTTAAAGAAATCATCAAGAAACCAATAAGTAGAAAGTCAGAAGTTTTTTAATTGATGCTGGGAACTGCTAAATTAAGAAGACTCATCATTCAGAGGGACCTTTTTAAATACGATTTAAATTAGAGTGAAATCACATGGCTCTGACTACAACGAGGAAGAGTTCATCCTCAATAGGAACTTTATTATGCAGAGCAGCCCCATGTGAAAGTTCTAGGTGTAAACAAATATTGAGAATACACAGCTATCAGTGTCTTAAAGAATGCCACTTTCTCAAATACTTTCACCTTAAAAGTATCATACGTCAATTAAGAAAGAAAATAGAGTTAGAAAAAGTAGCTAGGATTGTTGTTTTTCAACAGTAACAAAGTGAAAATAACTTAGCTATTTCCAAATAACTAAAGATGGGTTCGAAGGACCATTCATTAATTTGAACCTTAATATTGATGCTAGTCTTTATTTTGATACTAATTTTTATTTTATACTTTTATTTACATATTATTGAAATTCTCTTTAAGGAAGGAGAAATTTATTCAATAAACTAATATCTACTGTCTAGACTATTAAAAGTTTGCACTAAAATAAAGTTTGAGCATGTGCATACATGTGAGCGCTATCAGGAAATAAGCAGCATAATCTAAGTTGATACAAAGCAGAATTTGAGTTTAGAAGATTCTTTTAATATTTTGAAATATAAAAGAGATAATTTATATTAAGAACTTCAAGTTTTAGTTTAGGAAACAAGAAACTATAAAATAATAAATGTATTAGCGAAATATACTGGTTAATTAATAATTTGGAGTTTAAAATTTATTTGTATTCATGATGTTTTTGAAGAACTACTGCTTTATTGGTTCTCACAGTTAATATTCAATATTAATTGCAAAGTAATTTCTTCATATATAAGATATACTTATACACTCACATATTTCATACCTGTATGACCCTCCTTTAATTCTTCCTAACTTAAGCAGGGTGAAAAGTTACATGTTCCTCAAAAAAAAATCTTCTTCATGGGTAGGAGACACTTGAAAGTGTCTTCCAGATACCTAGATAGTGAATATCTTCCTATTATGTGCAAAGTCCACCTTCCCAAGCAGTCATTTCTCACTCACTTTGGTATGGTTCCAAATTTGCACCTGGCTTCACTCCTTTGGAAAGAGCCTAAACATGAGTATCCACAGTATTTTTATACTAAATTCAAACAAAGTTTGGGTGCTGTCAAGGTTTTAGTTTCTCTTGGGCATTACTAACTACTCTTCCTCTTTGTTGAGAGACTGAAGTCCTACAAACCAAATCATATCTACACATTGCCCCATGCCCCCAAGCCTTCCAATGTAGACAAGTAGACTACTACTTAAGAAAAGACACTGGAAAGAAAATGTGTTTCAGCACGAGGAAAAAAAGTGTTCAAGAAATCCAAGTCTCAGGAAAACCGGATATTTCAGCAGCAGTGTCTTGTAGAAGCCAGTTCCTACCATTGATTGTAATGGAATAAACTGGAAAAGCATCTAGGACAGATACCCGATTTAAAAAACATTTGAAAAGGATTATTTATGGGTTTTCATGTTATCATTTCTAATACTTTTTTAACACACAATGGCCAAAAACAACTAAAGCAGAAGAGGTTTTAGTTCTCTGACACTTCTACATTACAGTCCATCATTAAGTAAGTAAAGGCAGGAACTTAGAGGCAGGAACTGAAGCAGAGACAACAGAGGAGCAATGCTTACTGGCTTGCTTCTTATGGCTTGCCCAGCCTGATTTCTTACACAACTCAGGACCACCTGCCCTAGGACAGAACCGCCCAAGGTGGACTGGGACCCTGCATCCATCAATCAATCAATCAATCAATCAATCAATCAATCAATCATAACAACAATAATAATAACAATAATAATAATACTAATAAAATGTCCCTCATATTTGCCTGTAGGCCATATACTGAGAGCATTTTCTCAAATGAGGCTCCTCTTTCCAGATAACTCTAGCTTGTGTCAAGTTGACAATAAACTAACCAGGACAGCATTATTATATGGCAATTAAAAGGGATGCATGAATAACTATGGGACATGATAGATATGTTCATTTTCTTCACTGTAGTAACCATTTTTTCTGTGGTTGTAACAGTTACTTTTATGTTTCTGTACTGAAATTCCCTGGAAAATAGAACTTACGGGAGAAAAGTTGATACACACTCACAATGCCATGGTGGGGAAGACAGCAAGCGGGAGCTTGAGGCAGCAGAAGGCAGAGTGGAAATAAAGACTGGTATTTAGCTTGCTTTCCCCATGGAATACAGTCCCTGATCCCCACCCAAAGTGATAAAATCAAAAGAGGGTAACACATAGTTAAAATGGGTTCCCTACATAAATTAAGCTGTTCAAAATGGCCCTTCACAGACCTTCTCAGATGCTAGTTTTAAGCAGGTCATCCCTCACAGATGTGCTCAAAGGCTTGTCTGAAGGGGGGCGGAATTCTAGAACCTACTGAGTTAACAACTAAAACTAACCAGCACAATGGTGCCTCCTTCAGCCTGTATACCCTTCATATACACAAAAATCTTAGAGGAAACAAGTATGAGAAATTTATAGTGGGAAGGAAGTAAGAGTTGTATAAGACAGAAGTATCAGTGGGTAAGACAAAAAATTGGTCAAAAGTCTCAGGGGCTTAAAAGTTTAGAAAGATTTTATAGTGGACAATGACAAGGATTGCACACAAAATCATTCTTCCAGAAACATCTGCTCCAAGATTTTCTTAGTCTTTTATCCTATCGTTTAAAATAACCTCATACCTACTGCTGACAAATTTAATTTTAAATAGAAAATAAGTATGGATTTCAAGTGAAAAGAAGTTGCTACATCTGGAAAAATGTGTTTTGTCCTTGAAATATTATGCTCATTTTTAGGCTAGTCAAAGACTGAGCAAATATTCTTTTGAGAGGATATGTCAGTAATAGTTTTATTTCTCCCTTGCACAGAAGGGATTTTCTTCCATCAGTCTTAATTCATTAAAACGGATTGGAATTGCGCCTGTTTTGTCTCTGTTGACCTTCATCCTTGACTAAGACTTTGTGAGCTCTTATTATAAATTTCTCCTGAGATTTTGGTGTCAGTTGTAATTTCCAGAAATTAATAAAGAGAAAGTAGGAAAGAGAGGGGAAGGGAGAAAGAGAGAGAGAGAGAGAGAGAGAGAGAGAGAGAGAGAGAGAGAGAGAGAGAGAATGCCTTGAGAAAATCCAAAATGAACAGAAAGCTGGGCTTCCCTTAGTTCTCCTTCCTTCACGATGTTATTGTAAAGTGGAATGAGGTCAAAGGTCTTAGTATTTCCAGCAGATTCCACGCAATTTGCAGAAACATTCAACTTTAGGATCCTCATCTGAAGAAAGAAGGTAAAAATGTTCACCAGATAAAATATAGATGAGTGACTGATAAACACATAAATGCTCAACATTACTAGTGATCAAAGAAGCAAGAACAAGTATCTATTGAATTAGCAATGGCTTATGTCAATGCTGGGCTAAAGGAAACAGGTACTTTCACACACTACTGGATATAAAATGTTAATACATACCAAGAATCTTGAAGTGCTCACGAAATTTAACTCAGAAAATCTCTTAGGAATATATTTGCAGAAAGTCGTTTAAGGACTATATTCAAAAAGAGTTATAAAAACTGCTAGATAGAAAAGCATGTATCTTTTCAAATGTTTAGGGAAATTAGCAAATGAAGCCCACTGTAAGAGATAAGCAACAAAGGGACTTTGGAATACAGTCTACAGTCTGTGCATTGATAAGTGTGCATGTATGATGCAGAAATAACTCTTGACCCAATATCTTAGTGGCCATACTAGCTTCAGAGTTGAAATGGGCTTACATTTCCTTGTAGATCTCAATTATCCAGACCCATAGAAATATCTTCCCACAGCTGGTTCTATTTACAAAGAACCTGGTGTTGCCTGGGAGCCTGTTCCAAGCAAGACCTTTAGCTTTTTAGGAGCTCCCTCCTTATAGTCACTTGACCCCTTTAGATACTCAAACACTCAATGGCCATCATTGAAATTCCTCTGATCTGTGGGGAGGACACTGTATCCTCTGCATACATCTGCCAGGCCAAGTAGCAGGACACTCACTGACACCTTCTGTCTCATTGCTGTGAAGAGACACCATGACCATGGCAACTTCATAAAATAAAGCATTTAATTTGGGCTTGTTTACAAGTGCAGAGGTTTAGTCCATTATTGTCATGGTATGAAACATGGCAGCACTTAGGCAGACATGGTGCTGGAGAGGCACCTGAGAGTTCTACCTCCAGATCCACAGGCAACAGTGATGTGGAATTCCCCTCTGTATGCTGTGAATACCATTGGTTAATAAAGAAACTTGTCTTGGGCCTGCACAGGGAATAGAGGTAGGCAAGTGGTGGGGAAACTAAACTGAATGCTGGGAGAAAGAAGGAGGAGTGAGAGAGAAGCCATGTAGCCCTGCCAGACACAAATGCCAGAACTTTACCCCATGAGCTGCAGCCACGTGGCAATACACAAATGAATAGAAATGGGTTAAATTAAGATGTAAGAGTTAGCCAATAAGAAGCTAGAGCTAATGGGCCAAGCAGTGATTTAAATAATATAGTTTTTGTGTTGTTATTTCGTGTCTGAGCTGCCTAGAGGATGGAATGACTAAGTAGCCTCCCCACAACACAACAGGGAGAGAGAGACACCGAGACCTGCTTGAGCATTTGAAACCCCAAATCCCTCCCACAGCAACACATGTACTCAAACTAGGCCACACCTACTCCCTGTCAAGTAACATGACCAAGAATTCAAATATTGGACTCCATGAAGGCCATTCCTATTCAAAGAATCACACCTTCCAGTTGCTTGGGGCTAAGGGAGGTTCAGTCCAGGATGAATCTGTTAACTGTGCAAATAGCCACAGTGAGCATTCAGTCTAAGAGTCTCATTTGGTTGCTGGCAGGATCACACATCTTCATGAGTCTTCACGCCTCAGGATCTAGGGATAAAACAGACCCTAAGCCCAACATCTATGTGTTCACATCCCAAGAAGAGAGATACCATTCTTTATGCCAAGGATGAGATAAAATTCACTGCAGTTTCCAAAATTTCATTTCCCACTCCTATGATCTATCTGCCTCCTATACCTGGGACCAGGGCTCAACCTACTTCTCACAGTTTATGCTAAATAATATTTGTACACACCATGTGCCCAGTCTATATAAAACTATACAAGATCATCCCAGAACCAGAAAACAGCAGACTCGGGCAAGAGTTGGCAAACTAAGCCCACTGGTCAAATCTTTCCAGAAGACTTTAATTCATAAAGCTTTATTGGGGCACATCACATTCATCATTTGCATATTTTATGTGGCTGCTTTATGCGGCAGTGGCCAAGTTGAATAGCTGCATCAAGGACCATATGGCCTGGAATGCCTAAAATATTTACAGTCTCCTCTTTGAAGAGAATGTTTGCCGAGCCCGGATCTGGCAGAGTTATAGCCCAGATAAAGGAGCTGGAAAGATGGCCTCTGGTCAGTGAGCAATAGCAGCTAAAGCGAGCCTGCCCTGTAGAATCACAGAAGTGTTTAAAGAGAGTCCGCGAGAGAGCAGATTAAAAGAAGATGAAGCGGGAGCTCCAGCAGCTTGCCTTATAAATACACGGCTGGCTGCACAGGACCAGATATGGGCGTAAGAGAGCAGACAGGCTCCCTGCCTTCCTCAGCAAAAACTGTGCTCTAGCCTCTCCCACAGAGGATGAGGTGGGAGCTTTTGCAAGGCAGCTAACACAAAGCTGCCTGATGCCTGGGGTGATCGGGAGGGGAACACAGTGTCCTAGATTTGAGGATGCTGCTGAGAGATGTGATTCCCTTTTGTACCTGGATTCCACTGTGGCCTCCAGGTCACAGAAGGCCACCGTATGTGTGTGAGCTCTTCCCCCTGCAAAGACCCGACTGGACATCTTATCTAATGAAGCACTGGACACAGAGTGAGCATGTGCAAGATATGCCTTTCTGTTTTTAGAAATCAAATTGATCTACCTTTTTTTTTTTTTTTTGACACTGCACTTTGCCGTATTCCTGAGGCCTCCTTGGGATTCATTTGGTGAGTCAAGTTTGCACATTCAGAAGACCTAGTGTGAAGGAACAGCAAGGAGCCTGGATCCCTGAGTGCTGTATTAACTAACCACTGAGTTGATAGCCGTAAGTTTTCTACAGATTCATGATCAACCTCTGATAGTTTTTCTCTACTCTCAAGAAAAAAGGCTTGTGAGCTGTGAGGTAACTCAGCGGGCTGAGGTGCTTGTCACACAGCCTGACACCCTGAAGTCGAACTCTAGAACCTGCAGGCAACCAGAAAGAGAGAAGTGACGCAACAGAGCTGTCCCCTGAGCACCTCACAGGCACTGGGGACATACGCCACCACCCCGCTCATCATGCACACACACAATGATAAAAACTTTGAAACAAATAAATAATAATAAAGAACTCGTTCAGATAACTAGGCTTATAGGACATCTAGGACCTTCATTTCCTAGACGGAATATAGAAAAATGTTCTTGAGACTTGCCCCAGACACAAGGGGCTACTGTGGAATAGGACCATAAAATCACTCTTCTATCAGACTTTATCATCCTTGTCCTGAATATACTCTTGACAAGGGAGGTCCAGGACTCCTCTGTTCATGCACACTGTCCTACTGAGTAAGCTTCGGCCACTCACCAAAGTCAAGGAGTACTATCCTGCACGTTTTGGAGATAGAAGGGCTAGTATAGGATTCCTTAGTCTCCCCTATACATGCATGTTCTGAGTTCTGGAAACTTAAAAGCCAGAAATAGTGACTCCTCTGCTACTTTTGTGACAGTATCTTTTCCTTAATGCAATGAGTTCGGAATAATTCTCAAGCTTGAATTGTGAAATAGAGGACCAAGGAGGAACAGGAAATGCCAATGGGGAACTTGGTTAAAATTGGTTACAGTTTTAACAAGATGTCCCAATGAAGCCAATTATTCTTGGTCTCCCTCTCTATCAGTAGAATATGCCATATGATGTCTTTTCCTATTTGCTCAACAGGAACATAAGCCTACACATGCCCCACCTTTCATAGAAACATATGCAATTAGCACCTAGAAACATTTCTGTAATATACATATTAAGAGAAAAATTAATATACATTTATTAAGACAGGCATGTTACAATTATATATAAAATATCATATGGGTAATATATACCTCTTATATATTTTTATCAAGGCGAAAAATGGCAAAAGGTAAAGAAGCAACATATAAAAGAAACACTATAAATGGCAAATAAAAATATACCCAAAACAGTGAATGAAGAAAGATTCCCCACAGATATTAACAGAGACACTAGTCAACTGACAAAGGACGCAAAAGGACAAGTTGGGAGTGTTTATGTTTTTCAGTTAGGCACTCACAAATATTTCCAGAGCCTCCTGAATTTTGGATATTGAATACCGGAACTTGCCCAGAGATATTAGTCTGACGAAATGAAGACAACAAATGACCCTAGACAGGAAGCTAAACTAAATCTCCAACTATGAAAGTACAGACAGGCAGCAGACACCCACTATCACCAAAGCAGCAAGAAACACATTTGTAGACAGAGTTCTCTTGAGCAGGCAAACATTCCCTTCTCAATCATGGTTTTGAATCCTAGACTAAAACATACCCCCCTTCATAGATGTCCATCAACTGGCTTTTTCCACGCTACTTCTTCAATCCCCTTAAAATCAAAAATTTTACTATTGCTATTTAATTTCAAATATTTACATGTCTATAAATTCTCCCTGTCTAAAATTTCTTTGGCCTTGACTTGTAAAGGGGAGATCTCTGGTTATTGGTTTTAGGGTCTTTAGGCTTGGACAGGATACTTTGATTGGTTTGTAGAATGCAAATCATAGCCAGGTGGTGGTGGCACACACTTTTAATCCCAGTATGCAGGGAGGCAGAGGCAGGCAGATCTCTGTGAATTCTAGACCAGCCTGGTCAACAGAGTGAATTCTAGGACAGCCAGAGCTACACAGAGAAACCCTGTTTCGAAAAAAAATGCAAATTATGAAATAAGTAGCCACACCAGCTGCTCAGGTACACATATGCTTTCCATAAGCCCTGACTAAAGCACACTAGCTCTGTTACTAGGAGATCCCAGCAGCATGCAAGGTGGGTCGCAGCACCCTATAAATAAACGTGTGTCAAACATACCCCAGATGAAACTCTCTGGGAAACAGTGCTGTTTAAAGTCTTGGTGCACAAGAAAATTGCATTTATATTTTACTAACCAACTGCAAACAGGATCGGACATAAAGGGGAGAAAAATTCAAAAACCTTGGTGCCATCATGAGAAGATTCCATTTAGAATACTGCCATCCTGTCTTGGCAGAAATACCTTGTTGGCTTCATTTTGAAGCAGATTGCTTTGAAGCCTCCCCCCAATCCGAAATTTAGGTGCCAAGCTCTGTAACCAGTATGTTACCGCTAATGTTTGTTAACTTACTAGAAAAATAGCATGCCCTAACACGCTCTACCTGCGTTATCAGGGAAGCTCCCGCCCCTGAGCCCTTGCTGGAATTCTTTGTGACACTTTAAAGGAAAGCTCTGGTTCGGAAGTAAGGAGTGAGAAACGTTGCTAGTCGGAATTTTTCCCAATCCGCTCAGCATCTAAATAGCTTTCTTGCTTTGTGCTTAAACCACACTTCAGCAATTCTTCTGTTGGTGTGCAGGTTGGACTGGCTCCTAATCATTGTCATGCAGTGTCTCTTCACTCAGGAGCAATCTGAGGATGTCATTTCTGCCACCGTTGCATCCAGAAGAGGAGAGGCTGAAGAGACATTAGGTGATTAAATGAGTAATTCCATAACCAATGTCTATGACAATAAAGCTTCGTTCGTGTACTTATGTCTAGCCGGTGTCTATAAAAATGATGGAGCAGGCCATCTCATTCAATGTGCAAAATGATGTGTCAGCGTTCATGTCATTTTTCAGTGTACAGGAAGCAAAGAAGAATAACAGGAAAGGGCTGGGACCAAGATAAACCTTCAACGTCAAACTCCTGTTGATCCACAGCATCCAACCTGCCCCATCTTCAACAATTCCACCATCACCCATCAGTCTACTCAAATCTTGATAAGTGGACTTGCCCATTACAGGAGTTTTTGCTCTAATCTTGCCTGTAAATGACCCCCGACAGACACGCCCAGAGGAGTCCTCAAACCTTCTAGACTCGCTCAATCCAATAAAATTGATAAAACAAACCATAACATATGAGCTACATCAATAGAATATGTTGATCCTGACTAGGTAAAGAATTTGGGCAGCCAACACTTTAGTGCAGGAACCAGAGTGCACAGGCTGACTTGCCCTTTCATTTGTATCTGCCGAAGTAGTTCAACACTGAGTCTTTAAGAGGTAACTGTCATGTGACTGGCTCAGATGCAACCTCCTGAAGACTTCAGTCCCTGTTTGTTTGCTACAAAGCATGCTTTAGAATCAAACGCAGCAGCAGAAAAAAGTAAATATTCCCTAAAGTTTTCTTTATATTTATGTATTTTAATTAAAAAGAAAGACAATATATGGATGAACTTGTTACACCAAGCTCTTTATGTGCCACGAGGAAGGAGAGAGACAACACTTATCGGATCCAAAGATGTGGATAAATCACCACATAAGTGGCTCACTAATAGATCAGGGCTGTAGGACGTAATCAGAGACAGCTCTTTTGTTTCCCAGCTGCCCTGACCCGAATAATCACACAGAAACTATATTAACTCCAACATAGTTCTAATGATAACTCAGGTATATTTCTAACTAGTTCTTATATCTTGAATTAACCTATTTCTACTAATCTGTGTATCATCATGAGGGTGTGGCCTACCAGTAAGGTTCCAGCATGTCCTCTTTTGACAACTATGTGGCGTCTCTTACTCCGCCTACTCTCTCTCTATATCTCTTCCAACCTAGCTATATTCTGCCCTGTCATAGGCCAAAGCAGCTTTATTCATTAATCAATAAAAGCAACCCACATAAAAGGACATCCCACATCACCCTGAGCAGAGGGAAAATGAGGTTTATAACCACAAAGATCACAAACATTTGTTGCTGAGGTATACTTTTCACCAATCTGGATTTAGAAATTAGGGCCTCCTTGAATGTTCCATCATTATCAACTGATATACAACTTGATATACAATCAAATTTTTAAGTCCAACCAAAGAGATTCATTTGTTTCTTCTGTTGTTTGAAACAGCCATGATGTTTCTAAGGAACTAAAGCTGTATGGTGACTATTTCTATAGATAGGGAGAAGATTGATCAGCCAATTAGAAAGTTCTCAGCTCCTCTAGGGCTTGGGAACCCAAACTTTATTTCATCCTACAGGTAAAATGGAGTCTGAAGATAAAATGGCAATACTTAGGCCAAGGTGCTTTTGGTTGCTCCCTTCAAATGTAGATTAGGAGATATATGTGTTATGAAGTTTGAACTATATCAATAGAGTATACACTATTTAGAAAGTATAAAATTCAAAAATTTAATTTATAAAAGCACTGAAGTAAAATATTTCTAATATTTGGAAACACTAAAGGAGGTCTCCCCTGTTGGGGTCACTGGGGCCAGCTCTCCCTCCACCAGAGGGGTGGAGCTGGCTCAGCATAGCCTTCAGACTTTAATACTCGTGATTTGCATGGGCCCCAGTGTTAACACAGGCAACAGATATCAATACAGACTGCAGCTGCAATAAGACCATAGACCCAGATGTGGCCCTCATCAGACACTTGGGCCCAATGTTACCATGCCCAGGCCAAGCAGCACAAGCCTAGTGTCTCCTAAGGATTTTTTCCAGCATCTTTTGCTGAAGCTTTCAAAGTCAAAGGACTAACTGTGCACACACACTTGAGCAGGTATACTTCCTTCCTCTCCTCTTCTGCCATGCTGATCTGCTGGATTTGAGTCAATTTATCTCATTGACACAGGTTTAATGCTCCCTCTCCCTGAGGACTTCCAGCCACATTGTTCCTGCTACAGACACAGCTCAGGGCCCACTCATTGCTTAATCAGTCTTCTCTCTTAGGTCAGACCCAGCAAACAAGTCATGGAATTTTTTATTTTCAGTCCTTTTCTTTATTTTTATTTTTATGTGTCTGAATATTTTGTCAGCAGGACTATCTTACCACATGCCTGCAGTGCCCACAGAGGCCAGAAGAGGGTGTCAGATCGCCCTGGAACTGTAATTACAGACTGTTGTGAGCCACCATGTGGTTGCTAGGAATTGAAGTCGGGTTCTCTAATAAAACACCCACTGCTCTTAACTGCTGAGCCAGCTTTCCAGCCATTTTTTTAATCATCCCATTATGCATAGAATCTCTTGTGGAGCAGCAATTAGCCCAAATAAAGTTGATGATGAAGGCCGCTCTCCCTCTTCAGTTGTAACCGTCTATGTTCTAAAAGTCACATTTAAATTCTGGTTTACAGAGAAAGGACATGTGACGCTCTAGTGGCTTCTGGTTTTATTTTTATCGTATGTGAATTCCACCCACAGCTCCTCCAGATCCATCTCACCTACACGAGTTATTATGGAATCCAAAGGAAAAGGCCCGGGTTTCTGTACAGTCTTTAGGGCTTAACCTGAGAGCCCACAAAATGTCAGGACTATGGCTAATTCTAAAACAATTAGCTGCTCCCACTAGGAGCCACACCGTACTTGACTATATCTAACTTTCTCTAACTCTTCCCTTGAGAAGCCCACTGTTATGCCCTCGGGCATATCTTTACTTTATTCTGAGTACCTCTTTCTCTCAACCCCAATGCCTAAGCTTGTATTAAATGGTGTTTAATGAAATCTCTAACCCTAATTCAGAAACTGATTAGTCCTGAAATTCTTTTTCAGTGTAGAAGTTAGAAATCTTGGTTTGACCTCCAAGGGTTTCGAGGACATTCTCAGACTTCTGAGTGTGGCACTGTGGAGTTGTTTGTCCTCTCCATGCTGGCAAAAAAAGGGGGGGGGATGAGAAGAATGGTACTCAATAGCATAGACGACAAGAGTTGTGGCTAGAGGGTATCTTTGATTCACTTAAACACACTTCCAGTGTCTCTGTCTGGACCCAGTGTTTCCAGGTTCTAAGCATCTAATTCCAGGAACTGAAGAAGCCCAGACAAATCACAAAGCAGCAAGACTATTCTTCAGAAGTAAAATGGAGTGCAGGTGAGACAACACCCCAAAAGAGCTGTAGGCTCTTAGCAAGGTTTACTCAAGAGCTCCTGTCATAATTTAGGGCTGTTGGGGGATCCTAGAAGAGGAGGATTTGACTCCTAAGTAGTGAGTTATCAGAGTTTTGCTGTTTTGATTCATTATGCATGTAGTGGATCATGATGCATCTGGTTTTCATTATATGCATGTCCAATTATGCATAGGCATATGTGGGTAAAGAGGGAGTTTTTCTTGAAGTCCATGAAGAAGATACAATGTCATTATTGCTCATTCAGTTTAGGCTAGAGTCCCCCAGTTCCCCCAGTTCCTAGATAAATCTCAGGATGTGCTTTGCTACAAAAAGGGAGTTACTAAGGGTTGCTAGGGAGCTGTGGTCAGTGTGCTTGGAGTGCCTGTGCTTGGAGAGGGGCTCATGAAGCTCATGTGATTCGGTTGGTTCTCAGGTCGCTAAGTGCCTTGTTGGGAAAGGTGTTTGAGTGTGTGTGTGTGTGTGTGTGTGTGTGTGTGTGTGTCTAGTTCAAGCCAAGCAGAGCAATAACGCCATATAGCTTACTAGGCTATCCCTATGTGCCTACTTCAACTTCCCTCTGAGACGATTTCCCCTTAACTCATTAGGGGAACAGGAAGAAGTTCCATCTTGGAGTTGGTCTTGAAAACTGACCAAGAAAATTAAGAATTTTGATAATAAATATCTTTAGGGGTTGGAAAGATAGTTCAGTGGTTAAGAGCACTTGCTGTCCTTGCAGAGAACTTAGATTCAGTTTCGGGCATCTACATGGTGGTTCCCAAGCATCTGTAACTCCAGTTCCAGGGGATCGGACCCCCTCTTCTGGCCTCTGTGGCACATAATGCACAGATACACCTGTAAACAGAAAGAATATTCATGCACATAAGCTAAAAATTAAAAAAACTATTTTGTTTTTATAAAAATGAAAGTTATGAGGAAGAACACATGGGCTCATAAGGTGGGCAAACATTATTGCCATATAAGGTTGCTATCTGTTGACATTGGTTGCATCAGTCTGTAGCTAACTCAGCATTCAAGAACAACGTGAAACTCAACAAACTAATTTATTAGACATTCCTAAATATCAGGTATCCATCACTTTTGAATATAATTTACCGAAGATGTTTTGTAATTTTTATTTAAATTTTAATTAAGTAGTATTCGCCCAACAGTTGGGTTGAAATTCTTTCCATTTATCATCAACTTTATTTGGGTTAATTGGTGCTCCGTGAGAAATTTAATGCATAATGAGATGGTGGTAGTTTTAATTACTTAAAAGATGACCTGTCAGGCTAGAGAGAGGGCTCAGCAGTAAAGAGCACTGGTTGTTTTTCGAGCACCCAGCTTCTATTCCCAGCACCCACATGGTGGCTCACAAATATCTTCTTAGTGAGGTAGTACACTTGTCAGCCCCATTGGCCCACCCATGCGGCAGTGCCTTACAGAACCTCACTGCTCAGCCTGCTTGCTTCCCGAGTTCTACTTCTATTCTGACTGACTGTGTGTGTGTATATATCTGTACACACACACACACACACACACACACACACACACATATATATTCCAAATTCCTAAGCATGTTTGTTCTTGTTTCTTTGAAGCAATCACATTCTACTTCTACAGCTGTGTATTGAACTAAACTCCATACCTAACTTTCAAAGTTGACATTTTTGCCCTCTCCCTTTCCCTGTCTCGGGAACCACCAAGATTTACAGCTTATCTGCCCTGCTCTTTTCTCTCAAGTCCAAATAACCTGATTCTTGAGCTTCCTTCTGAGCTCATTTCTAAGATTTAAAAAATGTGTATTTATATGTACGAGCCTATGTGTGAGAAAGGTGTGTGTGTGTGTGTGTATGTTTATGCTTGTGTGTGTATGCTTGTGTGTGTGAGTATGTGTATGTGAGTGTGTGCATGTTTATGTGAGTGTATGTGAGTATGAGGCACATATGTGGTGTGCCCATGGAAGCCAGAAGAGGCATCAGACTCCTTGGAGCTAAAGTTACAGGGTGACTGTGAATTGCCAGGTGTGGATGCTTTGAGCTAAACTTAGGTTCCCTGGAAGAGCAGAGAGCACTCTTAAAGCCTGAAAGACTTCTGCACCTCCCTGAGTCCATTCGTAAATTCTCAGAATCCACAGAAGAGGGAACTCTGATTTCTAAGTAAGAAAAACACCTTAGCCCTTACCCAATTCCCTAATATGCTCCTACTCCCCTTAAAAAATGTCCCTAACAAACTGGGAGAAAATCATTAAGACAGAAGGACATGTCTGTTAGTGAGCTTGTTAAAGAATGGAACTCAGGACCGCAAGGGGTGCACCCACACACTGAGACAATGGGGATGTTCTACTGGGAACTCACCAAGACCAGCTGGCCTGGGTCTGGAAAAGCCTGGGATAAAACCGGACTCTCCGAACATAGCGGACAATGAGGACTACTGACAACTCAAGAACAATGGCAATGGGTTTTTGATCCTACTGCACGCACTGGCTTTGTGGGAGCCTAGGCAGTTTGGATGCTCAACTTACTAGACCTGGATGGAGGTGGGGGTTCCTTGGACTTCCCACAGGACAGGGAACCCTGATTGCTTTTCGGGCAGAGGAAGGGGGGGGGGGACTTAATTGGGGGAGGGGGAGGGAAATGGGAGGCGGTGGCGGGGAAGAGACAGAAATCTTTAATAAATAAATAAATTTAAAAAAAAAGAATGGAGCACTGAGAGGACATGGAGTCACAAGTTCTAACAGGACAACTCTTCCGGTTACAGAAGTGTCATTGTTAAGTGCAACCCAAATCTTGGAAATAAACGACAGGCTCTCTAGAGGCTCAGCTCCAGCCAGGAATTAAAGGCGCCCCAATCCACCCTGGCAAATGCAATCTGAGTCGGGTATTCCTTGGCTGTGTTGTAAAGCTTAGCAGCATATCCTTCCTGCAGTATCATGTTGCAAGTAAATTATGTAAATGTAAAACTGTCAAATGGAAAACACTTAATGATGATAATTTTCCAATAGCAGTTATAAATGCTGAGAAAAATTATCTTTTCTCTTATGGAACTGTGAAAACAAACCCACAAGACCGAGGAAGACACCTAGGGAAGCTTCCGTTGATCCTTTGACTACAGGAGAGCCTAAACTATGCTTTGAAATTCAGCTCTGCAATACAAAACAGGTTTGGGATTTTCTTTCCTTTCCTTCTCTCTCTCTGTCTCTCTCCCTCTCAAAAGGAAACTCATTAAATCAGCTTACAGGATGTGATCTGAGTAGTCAAACAATGGCCGTCTCATGCTGGAGAGGCCAGAAATTCAGACTCTTGAATCCTAAAGGTTTGATGTCTGAGAAGTGTCCGTCTTGTGCTGAAGGCCCAGATGGTGAGAAGTTTTATGAGCTGGAGACAGAGATGAAAGTGATAGGCGGGTAATTGAGAATATTTACTTGCACATGGCCTTATAAAAAGGGAGAGTTGATTCTCTCTCTCTCTTCAGACAAAAGTAACTTTGTTTCTAACTGCAATCTGCTGGAGGAAGTTAGGCTCCTACCTCAGGTAAGCCTGAAAGGCTCTGGTCTCTTCCAGATACAATCTGGGGCTAGGTTCCTTCATTCCCACCTGCAAGGCCTAGCTTCTGCTTTCTCTGTGGCTTGGGAAGACTCGGTTACATTTAAAGGGAGGTGGGGCCTGCAA
The DNA here is from genome assembly GCF_037038515.1 of Microtus pennsylvanicus. NCBI lineage: Eukaryota > Metazoa > Chordata > Mammalia > Rodentia > Cricetidae > Microtus > Microtus pennsylvanicus. The sequence continues at coordinate 44,302,606 of NC_134585.1, read as the reverse complement.
TTGAAAATAAGTAGGCCTAGAGCTTTTTCAAGCCTAGGGAGCTATAACAAACATGGAAGACATGGTCACAGGATTTTTAAAGAGCTCCTTTGGTGCTTACTATCCTAAGAGGGTAGCCCAACCTGTCTTCTGCCTGGGGAAAAGTGATCAGAGCCCCTACAGCAATGCATCCTTTTGATAAAAGTGCTAAAATCATGGCCAATAAAATCCCATTTCAAATTTATTGTCTTCAAGTTAATTAGAAAGAAACACATTTGTATGGATAAGAACTACCTAATCATCAGCATTATGCAGAAAGCGTCTAATGGAATCCATTGAGATTTTGAAGCATTTCTCAGTAAGTGTTGATTTTTGTTAAAAAGGAATTTAATTTTGTTCAATAACTGGATAAACAATGTTATTTTTATTTGACTATGTCTTTATTCAGTGGTTTGGGATATTCTTAAAATATTTTAAATAAAGTTATTTCAGATTGCAAAAATCTTATCTCCTCTTCAGACCATGTTTATTTCGACTAATATTTTAAATTCATGTTATGGATATAGTATAACACTTCATGATTTAGTAGATTTCAAGAAATGAATAAGTAAAATCTTTGCTCTTACCAATTACACACTAATAAAATAGATTACACAAGTCACTGAGTAGTTCAAATTCAATGCAGATGGAAATTAGTGCTATTGAAAATTTTTCATTGCTGTAATATTACAGAAAAAATCAAATCCAACTGAATCTAATTCTATTCACAGTTATGTTTATCAAGTATTTAAAGGTTTCAAGCAACATAAACCTTTTCCGTTTCTTTCAACAAAGGGGTTAAACATTAGCAAATATAAACATAACCCATGGAACCAAAGATCAACCATCAGAAGCGAAAGGATCCAGAAGCCAAATAATTAAAAGAGAAAATGACTTTCTGTCTCTCCAGAGGGACAGGGCCTCTTATTTCTGCTTGGTGTTCCTTAATTGTTCTCTGTTTCTGAAACTTGCTTTGTTTGGTATGCACAAGGCTCAGCAGCTGTGATCAATACCTGACAGAGACCAACACTGTGTGTATGAGGTCATGGGTTAGGAAGTTGTAGGTCATGTTCACATGACCCCACCTTTATGGGTCTATGGTGAGGCAAGCCAGCTGGGTGGAGAGGGTATGAAGAAGCAACCTGCTTTCCTCATGGGTGCTGGGGTTGAAGAGAAAGACAATATGAATCAGAGACAATATATAGCTTCAAGGGGAAGTGTGGAAACCCATCTATCAACTAGTGCTCACTTCCCAAGGTCCCTCTACCTTTCAATGGATCATCAATAATAAAAAACAATAAAAAACCAGACACTCTAAGGTCCATTCATTTACCAAAAGCTCTGTTACTAAGCACAGTTGTACCCAGTAACATAGGAGCCTTCGAGGGGACATGTCATATTGAAACCATAAGGGTCACCTAGAACTTAATACAACTGAGTTACACCTCAAACACACAAATCCTTTAAGTCTCTAAAAGTGATCTTACTTGTTGCAAGTATCTACTCAGCATACACCATACCTAAAGGTTAAGACCAAAGACACACGAGGCCCACAATTATGGAGTAGTGCAGAATTCCAAGAAAAGAAAATAAAGCTTATGACAGTACCTCAAATATATGTAGAACAAGAAGAAATTACTAAAACCCATTTAGTAGAATTGCCTGTTTACAAGAATTGCTCTCAAGCAAGCCAGCGCACATTGAAAAATCAAGTAAAAGACTTAGTGATACATAACTGTGATGCCAGCATTTAGGAAAGAGAGCAGGAGGATCGGGAGCTCAAGACCAACCTGAGTTCATGAGACCCTGTCTCACAAAATAAAATAAAACAACACAATCAAGACAATAAACTATACTTGCCACCACCACCTCCTACTCCAAATAAAAGGTCCAAATTGGAACTGGAGAGACGGGTTGGTGGTTAAGAGCACTTACTGTTCTCTCAGAGAACCAGAGTTCTGTTCCCTGCACCCACATCAAGTAGCTCATAATTGCCTGTAACTCTAGCTAGAGTGGATATGGCCTCTTCTTCTGGGTTCTGTGGGCACATATACTCATGGGCACATTCCCCCACACAGACACACACAGACACCAATTAAAAGTAAATTAAAACTTAAAAAAAATTTAAAAGTTCCAAATTCCTTCACATGATTTTTTTTGATGTATTGAGTTTCATTCAGTCATTGAGTTTCAAATAACAAATAACTTTTGTTTAAAAGCCTGAACAATCAGAAGCAAGGGTGCTTATCTAACAAATAAATGCCTTCAAATTTCTTAATTTAGTTTCTCAGTGTTATTATAGGAAGCAAAATTCTTTTTATCTTTCTGTCCTGCCAATCTTAACCTTCGGAGTGCTCAAAGCCGCACCTGGCAGTCTCACAAATGCTCAGAACAGAGCCAGGTGCTGATCCAGATCCACAAGTGAATTGCAATGTCTCTTCCTCATGTGGTTTTATTCCTCAGTTTTTTACTCTCGGGAAGTTTTTCAAAATCACAGTCTGAAATGGGAAAGTGTGTCCCATCCAAGTTCTAACCAGGCCCGACCCTGCTTAGCTTCCGAGATCAGACGAGATCGGGCGCGTTCAGGGTGGTATGGCGGTAGTTTGAGGTTGCTCAAAGTTGTTAACAACAAGTGTGGCTACCCCTGACCTAGGGCATGGTTACTTGGTGTTTTGGACGTTAAGATGGCCCATAGAGGTAGATCCTCTCCACTCTGACCAAAGGTCAAAGAATTCAAGGTTACTTCTGCTCCCTCTTTTGAATTAAGAGGTTTGACCTAGGGAGTAACTGCCTTCAGGATACTTGACCTAGGGTGGTTTCACTGCCTAAACAGCAGAATGCTTTTCTCAAGGATTAATAACTTGATGTCTTAAGTATTGAAACAAGCAACTGTTCTAAATGTCCTTTGTATCATGTTAAAACAGTCTTTTTGCCTTCTCCCCTCTTTTGTATTGGGATATAATAGTGTGTGGAAAATTAAACACCAGCGATTTCAGTAACAACCAAAAAGAAAGAAATGGGAAAGTGTGCACCCTAGACAAGTCCCCAGGACAGCAGTGAGATATTAATGTTAAGTTAGTCACACTAACAATTTACCCTGGAGTCATTCTGACCAAGGCTGCACACCAAAATCAGACCCTGCCAACGCGGAAGAAGGGCAAGGTAAGCTATTTGGAACTCTGTTACAATGTTTTGGGTTTCAGATATGTTCATTTCATGAATAATTAATAATAAAGTGGAAATAAACATTAAGGTCACTAAAACCCACAAACTTCAGCATTAATTAACTATGAAAATTATGGTCTTTGCACCATTTTTAAACATTCTGTCAGGTAGCAGTTAGAAATACCCTTTGGGAAGCTCTTACTCAGGTGGTACCAGGACATCCAAAGCCCCAGTTAGGGATTAAAGAAATGAAGAAAAATTATTATTTTATTCCAAATGGAGGTTAGATGAATTAACTTTGGCAGGTTGTGCAAAAGTCCTTCGGATAAAATTAAGGGTGTGTTTTCACCAGCTCAGTCAATTTTATTGCCTGTCTCACATATGTCTTAGACAATTGTACTCTCCTCAGAGCTTGTGGGAACTCACCAATAAAGGCTGACTGAAGAGCATGTCAGTTTTTTAAAGGCAGCAATGGGATCAAAGGGTAAATATTTGAACAGTCTGCCCATGGTATCTATTTCTGGTAGATTATTCTGGAAAACGACACCATTCTGTGGAAATTTATCTCCATGCTGGACAACAAATTTGGTGTGTCTCTCAATAATTTTTTCAGATGTATCCTAGTCTCTATTTGCTGTTTAAAAATCCATTTTATGTTTATTATGTTCCATTATGAAGCAATTGAAAGCAAACTTTTGAAACCCACAACATCAGATTTGAGACTAGGATCTCAAAGTACTTCTCACAGAGTACCAAGTTTACTTTTTTCACTCAGGGTTTTGGGAAATATTTTTGCTCAAACCATAATATTATGTCAGCTACCTTCTAAAGCCATAAATATCTTTATTAACAGAACAGCATATTCCCTCTATAAAATGCTGTTCAGTAATGAACACATGGAGGAAAGTCTATGGTTAAAATTGATCAGATTATGCTCAGTGCTTCTGGGAGGGGCCTCATTCTGAATCGTGCACTGTACATGGCAATTACTTTCCATTAATATTAAAAGAGGGGACAAAGAGAAACTTGACAAACCCTACCTCAAGATTAACATCAATCATGAAAAATCATGTTGAGGGTTCAGGCATGGTGCACACCTGTTATCCTAGCACCCTGAAGACTACAAGAACACTGGCATGAAAAAATAAGTTTGTGACGAATTTGGTCTATAGAATGAGACTCTCTCAAAAGAAGAAAACCAAATAGCAATAAAAGCCATATTGTTAGTATGTATTCTTTATATGAGGTGGAAGGAATAGCTATTCTCATCTTTATTTTTCATCTCCAAAACATTCTAATCATGAGAAAAATATCAGAAAATCCAGACAGAATGACAGCATTACTCAAAACTCCCAGGGTCTTCAAAAGCAAAGGAAATCTGAAAACTGTCATAATCAAGAGGAATGGAAAGTGGCAAAATGTAACATGGTATGCTTATGGGGGGAGAAAAGTGGCATTATGTAAAAACCTAAGTATCTCTGCGTAGTACTTAGACTATGTGATATGCCGTGTTTTTCTGTATATGTTGCTTTTATTGGCTGATGAATAAAGCTTTTGGACCAATGACTTAGCAGAGTAAATCCGGTGTGAAATCAGAAGAGAGAGAGAGAGAGAGGGAGAAGGCGAGTCTAAGAGATGTTGTTTTGCTCCCAAAGGAGACAGACGCCCTGGAACCTTACCAGTAGAGCACAGCCTCATGGTCTCATGGTGATACACAGATTAATAGAAATGGGTTAATATAAGATGTAGAGTTATTTAACAAGAAGCCTGAGGTAACAGTCAGAACAGTGTTGTAATTAATATAGTTTCTGTATGATTATTTGTGTCTGAGCAGTTGGGAAACCAACGAGCAGCCTCCGGATACAGCTATGGGTAATAGCATGACCATTGTTTATACACTAGTTGCAGCAGGAAACCCCTACTCTTGTAATAAAATGAGAGGCAACCAGATGCGAATTTATGGGTTTTCTGCACTATTGTGACTTTCCTGTGTGATGTTGAATGTTGTCAGCTTGATAGACTCTAGAATGACCTGGGAGATGGGCAATCCTGTGAAGGATTGGCTTGATTGTTTGAACTGAGAAGAGGAAATTCATCCACTCTCAATGGCACCATTCTCTGGATAAAGTTCTAGACTCTGGATCTTGATGTGATCACTGGCTTGCACCTCCTGCTGGCATGACTTTCCTACTATGAGTTCCTATTTCTTAAACTGTGGGTAAAATTAAGCACTTTCTCCCTTAATTATGTTTCAGACATCTTTTTTATGCATGTATCTCTGTTTCTGTCATGTGTGGACCGAAGAAGGTGTTAAATTCCCTGGAACTAAGATTTTAGGTAGTTGTGAGCTGCCCAAAGTAAATGCTTGGAACTGAACTTGAATCCCGGAAGATTGATGCCCTTCCCTTCAGAATGCCTTTGCAACAGTGTTTTATAACAGCAACAGGAAAAGGAACTGTGACATTTTATATACTTAAAACTCTTCATAAAATTATTCTTTTCAGTTGATCAGAATAACATTTTCCTTTCATGACAGGAAATGTATAATTTTTCTCAGGAAATCGGGATTGGTAATTATGAAAACGTGGTTGAAAAACAAATCCAATCATTTAGATCTTTACCTCATTCTGGGAACTTGAAGAGAAGAAGAAGAATTTGATTCCTCTGCTAAGGTGTTTCAGTAGGTTGTCAGCTCCCATAAGGCACACACCTCCTTCATGGGGAACAGAGTAAAAGGTGAGGTTGGAGCCAGACATGCTAATCTAGTGGGGGCCTCTATACTGTGGAAGAGAGGTGTGCAGCAGCCTCGGGTCTCCTCGTCACATAACCTACGAGTGAGCAAAGGTGAGGAAAAGAAAGACACAAAAACCTGCTAGTGCTGATTGCCATGGGGGTGACTTACCGCAAATCCTGTCAATTTTTATCTTTTTCCAGAGGTTTGTGGCCTCACCACCTCCTTCACTGGGAAAAGTTTTCCATCATTATATATTAGACTTTCTAAAAGTTAAAATTATGTTAGGATTATATACATACATAAGACTGGTTCCATGTAATATGTTGACATGCATACACACAGCATAGTGTTTACATTAGATGGAACATCTAGCATTTGGATTCAGTACATTACATGTTATCGACAGTTCCTCTGCTTTGCAATAACACATCAGAGCTTCATATGCCTACACCGCTTAGTCCTCACCAACCAACCTTTCTCTATCCCTCTCATCTCTTTAACTACTCTTGTCTCTTTCTCCCCAGACTCTTTAACTTCCCTTGCTGCGTCAGGAATCATGGAAGGGCTCCTGTAGACATAAATATCTGTCCCACGCTCAGGTTCCTTATATAAAATGCCATGATGTTTGCGGTGAACAAAAGCAGGTCTTCCCAAGTCCCCTCTAGATCTCTAGTAATATGTAATACAATGCAAAGGGCATGTGACTAGCTGCAGTACTGCCTTATTTATGGGTCACGATGAAGGTACATGTTCAGTACAGATACACGATTCTCTTCAAATTTTCCATCTGACTGGTCAAAATGGTGGCTGCAAAACCCAAGATCACAAAATACGAGCTATTTTCTTTATAATTTTTTAAAAGTGGTAATATAGACTACTTCATTACCAAAACAAACACCAGGAAAAAAACTGAAAACAGAAGATGAGGGAAAGAGCAAGGTTGCTCAGCATTAGCTTAACTCCTTCGTGCAGGTTACAGGCTGAAAACACAGTAATTTTCAGTCCTGACATTTTACAATCACTAGAAGGAGAATCTGAAGGGCAGTACACTTAGTGTTCAGTCACCACAGCTGTGGGGATGGTGTGGACCCCTGGGTTTCCTGGTATATATTCCCCTCATTTGTGAGACACACCTTAAATGTACTAGGAATTCCTCTGATAAAACGTGGTTCAATTTTGGTTAACCTAGGGTTCCCCCCCAATGTTTGTTTGTTTTAATGAAAATTACCCCATTCTTGTTGTTATATGATGTGATTACTCTCTATAGGATACACTCTGTGAAAATTAACCTCAATGAAAAGTCTGAAGGAAATTAAGTATGGTTCAGAATATTGAGTCTCACTGGCTACTTAGTTTGTCTATGTCCCTGTTAAAATACCTGGAATGAGAGCTGGGGGGGCGGGGAGTAACTCATTGTTTGAACATTTGTCTAGGATGTAGAAGGCTCTGAGTGACTTTGCCAATGTTGAAAACAAACAAACATACAAACAAAAAACAGAAATTCTACCTCCCTAGCGCGCACGCACACACACACACACACACAATTTGTGATCATCATTAAGAGAAGAGAAGAGAAGAAAGTATAAGTGCTCTATACTTTCAAAGGCACAATTTGCAATGTGTGTGTGTGTGTGTGTGTGTGTGTGTGTGTGTTTATGTGTCTACACATGAGTCCAAAGATTCTGGCATTACTTGCTCTTTGGGGTTATTTGTGCCTCTGTTTCTTCCCTCTATTGATCATTTGCTTTTAACTGTCTGCTAGTATAATATATTCTGCTTTCTTACTAGCAATGCCAGCTGCTAGAGATAAATATCACACACACATACACGCAAACACACACACACACCCCACTATTCTTGCATTCTGAAATTCTCATGACTAAGCAAGAAAAATTCTTCCTTTATAATAGCTATTTTATGACAAGCTAAAAAAATCAATATTCCCACTGAATAGGCACACATGCCGCTGCTGATTGTCATTTATTCATTTGGAAAATCGTTATCAAAAATCTGCTGTCATATTCTAAACATTGTTCGGACACCAAATTTATAATGATGCGACAATGTTTATGACCTCATGGAGCAAGGAGAGATAAGCTCATATCCTTAGAGATAAGCATATGTAAGTATATAATATATTAGAGCCATAATGCTAGCCATAAATGCTACAAGGAAATGAAGAAAGGCAAAGGGATACAAACGGGTAGAGAGTAGGCTGTATTAGCTCTCCATGGCTGCATACCCCAAGCACCCTTTCTCTCTGCCTCTCTCCCGCTCTTCAAGTCCCCATCCAGCCCCACCATGCTGTCCACGGTGCTGTCTCCTCTGTTCTTTTACCTTAAGCTGACTTTCCTGATGGCTTTATGGCCATCTATAATGTTCTCCCACCCCATGCCCATCGTGTTACCACTGATGTGGGGCGTTGCCTTCATAATGCTCTCCTCGTGGTCCAATCATAGCCTCAGTTGTTTGCATGGTTATATCTCCCTCCTAACAAAGTTCATTTTATGAAAGGGAAGAAAAAATATATTATTGTAAATACCGACCTCTGAGAGTATCCAGTAATAAAAATCACACTTGAGCAGACAACTAAGGCAACAAACAACTTGTTGCAAAACTTGTGGGTAAAATCTTAGTAGGAAGGTACAGTGGATACAAAGCTATGCAGAGAGAGGTGGTAAGGATGAACTAAGAGCTCAGAGGCAGCCAGCATCTTCCGAGCAAAGGAGCAAGACAGGAAGCCGTGGAAGAGACAGTGAAAGGAAGTGTGGTGAACAGCTGACACTAGCTTTGTATACGTGCCAAAACCCTGACTTATTCCTTAAATGGAGAGTCCATTTTTAGACATAATTTGTGAAATTATGTTGGGATTGCATTCATGTCCAAATTAATTACTTTTCTTTTATGTGAAGTACCAATACTTATACTTTGGAAATCAGTATGGAAGCTCCATACTAAAAAGTGTCAATAGAAGTAAATTGTGACCTAACTATTCTAAGACTCCAAGTACCACAGAGCTACTTGCACAACCACTTTTATTGCAGCACTTGTCACAATAGCCAAGATAGGGAGCTAACCTAGATGTCTATCAACATATGTATGGATATAGAAAATGAGGCAGACATTATAAATGAAGCTTTATTCAACCATAAAGAATAAAATTATGACATTTGCGGGAACGTGTATAAAATTAGAAGTCATCATTGTAACATGAGGGCCTGCTTGTTGGGGTTTTTGTCCTGCCTAGTTTCCACAGCCAGTATGTCCCAAAGAAATCACACAGAGGTCTACATAAGTTATAAATTGATTGGCCGATTAGCTCAGGCTTCTTATTAAGTCTTATAACATATTAGCCCATTATTCTAGTATATGTTAGCCACATGGCTTGGTACTTCTTCAGCAGAGCAGGTCACATCTTTATTCTTCCATGTCTGGGCAGGACTACAGAGGAATGGGCTTCCTCCTTCCCAGAATTCTCCTGTTCTCTTTGACCCACCTCTACTTCCTGCCTGGTTGTCCCACCTATATTTCCTGCTTGGCTACTGACCAAAGAGTGTTTATTTAAAACATAATTGGCAGACTATAGAATGTTAAACAAAACAAGACAGACTCAGAAAGATGAATATTGCAATATTGTTCTCAGTGGAAGAATCTAGATTTAAACATGTGTATGTGGAAATGATGTGAATAAGCTAATTATTTTACACACTATTTTTTAAGCCGGGCGGTGGTGGCGCACATCTTTAATCCCAGCACTCGGGAGGCAGAGGCAGGCGGATCTCTGTGAGTTCGAGCCCAGCCTGGTCTACAAGAGCTAGTTCCAGGACAGGCTCCAAAGCCACAGAGAAACCCTGTCTCGAAAAACCAAAAAAAAAAAAACCAAAAAAACCCCAAAAAAACAAAATATATACTTTTTATGTGTATGAGTTTATCTGCAACACGTGGATGTGGATATTCATAGAAGGTAGAAGTGAGTGTAGGAGTCTCTAAAACTGGAGTTACAGGCAGTTATGGGCTGTCTGATGTGGGTGCTGGAAACCAAACCCAGGTTCTCTGGAAGAGCAATAACCAACTGTAACTGTTAAACCATCTTTCTGGCCCCACAGTAGAGATTAAAAAAAGAAGAAGAAGCCTTCATAGAATATCAACATGAAGTGCTATGCAGTCACAATGACATGAGTGTATTTATTATGATTGTTGGTTTTCATTGTCAACATAACCTAGAACCACCTGGAAAGAGGGTCTCAATGAGGAATTGTCTGGGTTAGTTTGATCTGTGGATAAACTTATGAGACATTTTTTTTCATTGCGGTAGTAGAGATGGGAAGACCCAGCTTAATGCGGTTGTACCATTTCACGGGCTGGTACTTGAGTAGAGAGGCAATGTGATTAATTTCCACCAGGACCAGCAACTTCAACTTCCTTACTATGATGGCTTGTCACTTGGAACCATGAGCTAAGAAAAACCCTTTCTCCCTGAACTTGCTTTTGATGAGATATTTTAAAGTTAAAGCAACAGGAAAAAAAAACCAAGACACTCATCAACATCCAATTATATTCTTATTTGTGTATTTGTGTACATGTGTGTATGAAAGTATCTCTGCCAATACAAACAATTCTTGGACGTTGCTTCACTCCGGTCACATCATGGGGTGTGAGGATCAGCTGAGGCCTGTAGACAAGGACCTTTACTCACTGAACAATCTCATCAGACCTTTGCTAAAGTTTAAGGTTCCTTTTATTTTTTTTTCTGGTTTAATACATTTATCTCAGCGAACCAAATTGCTGCTCCTTCTCATATTTATTATTATTTTGCTATAATTTTAAAAACTTTTGTTTGTTTTACTTTTGACATTGTGTCATGTTCTGTCCCAGAAGGGCCTCAAACCCATAATCCTCCTGCCTCAGACTCCCAAGTGCTACATTTAAGGAGAGTTGTACCACCATATCTTGCTACTATAAATCTAACTCAAAACAGATTACAGTTTGTTTTCAGAGATGAATTTGAATTCCTGTCACTTCTAGCTATTTTTAGATGTATTTTTTTGATTTAGCATTCAGGGAAGATTGATTCTTTTTGCTGTTTATTTCAGCCTCCGAATCCTCAAATTCTTTGCTTTACCCTGAAATACCATTGCATTTCTTATTTTCCAGAGTTGCTAGGGGACAAGATTTGTTTTCCTTTATAATAGTATATCTTTACTGACTTATCTGTCTTTAATTATCTACTATTTTTGATTAATTTAATTTATTTTTAAAAAGCCCACAATATGTTAGAGGAATATTTTTCTATCTGCCAAGTTTATTCACCAGCCAAGAAACCCTTGGGGCACCCAAGCTACATGCTGAATCTTGATGAAGTTTGTAGAGGCCTAGAATTTGCTTCCTTCTGTTAGACAACAGATCAATGTAGCAATAAGATTTTATGATCCAGATTTGTTACCAATTATGGCCATATCAGATTTTTATTTCAGCACATGTTATACAAAAATCTTCAGAAAACATTTTAAAATCACACTTCTCACCTGTGACATGAGACAATAAATGCATTAAAAACAACCACATCCATTATAAATCCTAAGCTGTCATATTATGAACCATCGCTGTTTAGAGAAACTGAGATTTGTAAATACTGAAAGCAGAAAAATTAGCCAGTTTCTAATTCAGCATAAAATAAGTAATTGCTTAAATTGATAACCAAAGTCTACATATGATTTTGACTTGAGAAAGACCACATAGATAAATATATAAGCTTAATTTGAAGGAACCCTTCTTTTAGTAATAACAATCCAATATAGCCCTAACAAAACTTTTTTCAAATCATAAAAGTATACTTTGTTTATTTAGAAAATCCAGACTGTGATGTTTTAAATGAGAGTGGACCCAATAGGCCCATATATTTGAATACTTAACCACCAGGGAGTGGAAATATTTGGGAAGGGATTAGGAAGTATTGCCTTGATGAATGAAGTGTGTCACTGAAGGTGGACTTTGAGGTTTCAAAATCCCACTGGGTGGTTTGAGTGTGTGTGTGTGTGTGTGTGTGTGTGTGTGTGTGTGTGTGTGTATACATGATTCAGGTACCTATGATGACTAGAAGAGTGTACCAGATTCCCTGAAGCTAATGTTAGGGGAAGCTGTGAACTGGCCAGCATGGCCGAACTTTTCTCCTCTGTAAGAGCAGTGTATGCTCTTAGCCAATGAGTCATCTCTCCACCCTCATCTTAATCATCTCTACAGGACTCTCCATTCAGAGCTAGCAGTATGTTAAAAGGGGGAGCATGCCAGGCAGTGGTGGTGCACACCTTTAATCCCAGCACTTGAGAAGTAGAGGCAGGCAGATCTACGAGTCTCAGGCCAACCTGGTCTACAGAGTGAGTTCCAGGAAAGCCAGAGCTACACAGAGAAACCCAATGAGAGATCAAAAAGTTGAGAAAAAAAGTTCAATAACTAAATAGAATTGTTTAAAAAATAAAATAAAAGGGGGTCCATGAGAAAAACAGCACACTAGTCTTTCATTCATTTTTTTCACCTGTGCTCCTTTAGCATCACAAATCTACAAATAAGTGATGTATTAATACTGAGAGAAACAAAGGGCATAATAACTAGAGAGAGGCACGGGTACCAGTAACGACTAAAATACTGGAGTTTACCCAGAGGTAGAGACCACTTTTGTTTGAGACTGTTCTTGAGACTTCTTGTAAATATCATGATAATAATTAGTGTAGCTAACCTAATAATTACCTCAATGCTTGAAAGGTAAGCTGAGTGGCAGTGAACAAAACGGATTCTCTGGATCCTGTCAGAATCTTATTAAAATGGTGTCAGGTGAAGTGTGACAGGAACCCGTAACTAAAAGCCATTTGCTGATGTTGCTGTCCTATGCAAATTAACAGTCTAACAATCCAATCAATGTGATGCCTAAGACTATTGTGTTAGTTTCACATGGCGACTTTACTTTATATCATGCTCCCCAACTCATGCAAATTGTCTATCAGCTACAATTTTTTAAGTTGTTTATAGTCTTCCCTACAAATCAAGCAAAAATTATAGATGTTTGTGAAGTAACACAATCGTGTTAGCAATCTAACATTTAACAAAAAACATAGAATAACAGTGGTGGTATATTTATGATTCTTGGTTATCAATAGAGTGGTGGGAAATTAAGTGAATGACTGTGTTGGAACATGAAATCATGTTTGGAGGAAAGAGTAGTTTTATCTGACCCTACGCTGAAAATATAGATCAGAGTCGGAAGCCATCAAGAGATGCTGGGATGAAAGAGAAGAAAAATTGTCTTATAACTGCCTCAGTTGTCAAAGACAGATATCTTTGTCTCCAAAGCATCGGACTCACAAGCCCTCATGGTCTTCGTCCTGTCTGTTCTTCTACAATTCCATCACATTCATCTGTAAATTAACAAGGGTCTTACGCCTTGTAAATTTTCTTTGTCAAAATATTATTTTGAACCTTCCCTTTTCATTTTATCTTTCTGAAGGATAGATCAGTTTCTGTGTCTCTGAATGAAATGATTACTTCTTTCATGAGCTAAAATAGACCCAGATGCTAGACATTAAAGCTACATGTACAACAATTCTCAATTTGCTCTTCACCCTGGGAAGAGAGAGGGCATGGACTCAAACACTCAAATATAAATACGCCAGCTGTCCAAAAGTTGTGGCCTGAGGGCAAGGAAGGAAACTGTCATCAAGCAGAATAAAGGAGAGAAGATGATGGGTATAGCTATGCTCCTGTGATGTATGTGTGTAAGTGTGCATGTGTGTGTGTGTGTGTGTGTGGAAGTGCATAGGTGCATGTAGATATGAGTGCGTGTGTGTGAGTATGTGTGTGCCTGAGTGCTTATATGTGTACATATATGTATGAGGGTGCATGTGCCTATGTGTGTGAGGGTGTGTATGTGCATGTGGTGTGCATGTATGCATGTGTGCATCTATGTGTGTGGTGGAGAAGATGGAACACTATGCAGAAGATTTCTAGAAACTTCAGCATTATGACCAACTCAGATTTGGTTTCCAAAAGAGATCAGAAGTTTTTTCTTACATTTGTTTATTCTTATACTTTTAGGCTACATGTATTTATTTAGACATGTGTGTCATGACATGCATGTGGAGGTCAGAAGACAACTCCTGGGTTCTTCCCATCCACCTTGTTGATCCCAGGGATTGAATTCAGATCATAAGACTTGGGCTCTCCACACTGGCCTCTTATATTGTTTGTAATACTAGCTTTGCTGACACACAAGTCACGTGACTAATCTATATGCAAGTCACATATACTGCATTTGTTTTAACACACTTGCAGGTATGCACACTCACCTGGACTTTAGAACATTTTTATCACCCTTAGTGTCTCATCTGCTGGCTGTCACCACATCTTCCTGTATCATACAGCACTCAAAAAGCGCCCGATCTATTCTCTGTCTCTATATATTAACCTATTAAGAACATTTCACATAAACAAAATCACTTGAATTGTGTGATTAGCTTAGGTGTCAACTTCATTAGATGCTGTCATAGTAGGGATTTTTATTGCTGTAATAAAACACCATGACCAAAAGCAACTTGGAAAGGGAAGGTGTTTGTTTCTGTTTATGGTTCCACATCACAGTTCATCACTGAAGGAAGTCAGGGAAGAGATTTAAGCAGGGCAGGAACACGGAGGCAGGAACTTGGTGCAGAGGCCACAGAGGAATGCTGCTCGATGTCTTATTCCTCATGGCTTGTTCAATTGCTTTTTTTTATAGCACCCAGACTGGTGTGATACTTCCCACAGTGCTGGGATAGCCACACAGCTGGTAAAACAGTATTTCTGGTTGTGTCTGTGGAACATTTTCAGGTGATGCTAATGTCTTCCTCAGTAAAATCAGGAATGTGTACCCTCATATAGTCTAGGTAAGAACCATCTACTCTGATGTGATCTAGACAAAACAAAAAGCAAGCAAGTGAATTCTATTTCTATGGGAGCAGGAGCTACATCTTTATCTGACCACAGGTATCAAAACTTCAAATTAGATTGCTTTACGATTGGGACTCATATGAGTGGCCCCTACCCTGAGGGTCTTTGGCCATGAACACTTCAATTGACATTTAAACTCTCAGTTCCCTTGGTAATCTGTAATTCTTTTTCTTTTTTCTCCTCCTATTCCTCCTCCTCTTTCTTCCCATTCCTCTGTCCCTCCTCCCTCCTCGTTTTGATTGCTACCTGAACCCCTTTCTTCTGAAATTCGATAGCATTATACTCTAACATGCTAAATGTATCCTTGTTGTGAAAAAAAATGTGATTTGAAAATTAGTCAAAAGTCAGTAAAATTCAAGTTGCCCAGTATCTTCAGGTTTAAAGAAAACACGTCACTATGAGGTCTTCCTGTGCACTTTCTATCTCACTTTGGAAACAAATCTAAATGACAATAAAATCACTATGCTGCAACATGATCCACAGAATCAGCTGACAGAGTACTAAGTGGCTGACAGTTACTAGGAGACAAAATTTAAATACATGAATTATATTTCATTTTTAAATATTGTTAATTTGTCATGTCATTTAAAAATCATCATTTTGTATGCTTTCTTCTCAAGATCGAAGTGTGTTAGCTCCCTAAGGACATGCATATAATCTTGTCGTTCCCAATGCAAAACAACTTTATTCCTGAAGAAAAGGCCATTGTTGTATTTACTGACAGAAGTCAGCCCAAGGTTCCTACTAGTTCGTCCCATAATTCAAGAACAAGAGACATGGCCCTCATATTGGAAATGACTCTTGATTTCATTATGAGATTGACATAATGAATTTGAATTCTAAGTACTGAAAGTCTCCAAAGACTAAAGCTAAATGCGATTTAAAAAATAATAAAATGTTAAACTGCATTTGCAGAATTGCCTTTGGATACCAGACTAGACATGAAATGAATTAATGGAAAATGCTGAAGTGATAAGTTTAATATTGTGGTCTCAAGAGATGTTATGATACCAACAAAACTAATCAATTTAGATTATTCAGTCCGCTTATTACTTTCACTTCAGGGGAATTCCTGAATCATTAAACGTAGCAATTTCTATAGCTACTATGGGTGTCTGATTGCAGTGCTCACCTAATGAAACGGCAAACAGATTCCCAAACTAAAAGCCCCCAAGGACTAGAAGGTTAAAATACTTACCTTCTCAAATATCAAATATTAATCACAATTATTAGCTATTTTAAGTTAGGCTGAATGAAGTTTCATCCTGTAACTAATTCCAAGTAGAGAACTTAAGAATTTGTTGGATTTTACTTTAAAATACACACAAATAAATTTCTGTATTCTCAAGTGAAGTTTTATGTGGACTCAAGACTTGATAGAAGCATTTACTGAAGCAAAGTATATATTATTGTAATTAAAGGGAAAGCTGACCAGTCTGAGTGAACTTCCTATCCCTGAACTCTGCCTTTTCCTAGGACACATAGTGTTAGGAGGCTGAGCATTTGGTCCTCTCTACAGGACATTTGTAGCGGCAGGACAAGGTCTGTAGGGCTGCTGCACATTGAGACATTTATTGAAGCCGTTGACAGAGACTGACTCTTGTCCCACTCACACCCTTTAAAGTCACGTGGTTCGTTAAGTGCAGGTTAATATCTGGGCTTTGACGAGTCAACACGTCACTTTTCAAACCAGCTAGGCAGTGAAGACACAAAGCACATAAATACAAACTGCAGGAAAGTTGCGAGGACTGAACCCACTTAACTGCTTTGGAATCAGCTTTTAAGGAGTTAAGAATATTTACTAAGCCATGTAGAAATAAGTCATTTAACCCTCGTAAAGGTCATTACTATGTGACCATACTGATCAACTCTGCTCTTTTTGTTTGTTTTCCCAAATCTTAGACATGAATATTTGTACAGGTAATACATACGTATGTATGTACACACACATACATATACACACAGAACAACAGACAGACATAGAGTTTAGTATGTCATTATTTTCAAATCATTCTGAAAATTAAAAAGACATGTGTAATACACTATTTTGTCCTGCATTAAAGAGTTATGCTAAAAAAAAGAGGAGGTCTGCTTTTAAAAAATAGAAGATATTTTTATGTATATGAGTGTTTAACTTGCATGTATCTTGTGCACTGCACACATGGAGGTCAGAAGTCATTGGATCCCCTGGAAAGGAGTTATGTACAGATTTGACAAGCTGTGTAATTTGTTGGAACCCAAACCTCGGTCCTCTGCAAGAACAGCAGTGATCTTCACCTCTGAACCATCTTTCCAACCACTTAAAGGAGTAATGCTTTGTTTGTTTGTTTGTGTTTTCAAGACAAGGTTTCTCAGCGTAACTTTGGTGCCTGTCCTACAGCTCACTCTGTAGACATGGCTGGCCTCAAACTTATAGAGATCTTCAGAGATCGGCCTGCCTCTGCCTCCCCAGTGCTGGGATTAAAGGCTTCTACCACCACCACCCAGCTAGAGTAGTTCTTAAATGAATATAAGCAATCATGCATTATAAATTACATGATTTAATGGACTGCACATGAATACGTGAGACCCATCCATTCGCCGGTCCTCATCAGTCCATTAGGCATCTAGCCTCAACTCCACGAACAGACCTTGAAGTCGTGACAGGCTGTTTTGAGAATCCAGACTTCCTGAATTGCTCTGTGGTTCAGACACTTCTGGTTGATATTGACACATGAATCCATATATTTTTGGTCACTCTTGCTAAACAGATAACAGAATTTATGAACATTTTTCATGAAGAAGAAATTGATATTATTTCATATTAATCACAAGCTTGATCATTTTCATTAAACCAGCCTTGTTTTCTAACTTCCTATACTCTAAAAACATAAGCAAAGTACACATGAAGGCCAACAAACCCATATTGTTTCCAAATGCAGAATTGCATATTTAAGCAGGTCTGACTTTCATTTCTCACTCCTCCAGGACATGGTATCATTTACTTCTTATACCTAGTAACAAATATAATGCTTTATAGACTAAATCGGGTCTTGAGTCTTGTGCTAAACATATAAAACAGATTCCTCAAAGATTGAATCATACCCAGTAGCGAAGCTCCTTAAGCAGAAAGGTAAACAATTTGAAGTAGCTTCAGAAAGTCCCTGAAACAAGCAAAGCTAATGAGGAACTCTCTCAGAGAAGTCAAGCTATGAAGAAACTAGTCTGAACCTGGACCAGCGGCTTGGAAGAACCTGAAAACCAGCTGAGCTGCCTGGAAGTGGTTTCAACCAGAGTCACTTGGAAAGGACACTCTAATCTGCTGATCTGTCATCAGCTATGCAGTGTGCTCCCTTTCCCAGCTTTAGTGAGCTGGCACTTATGCTGGGGTGGGTTTTGGTGATGGAGTGGGGCCTGCCCTCGTTAACCACTAGTTAAGCCAGACATTTTCTCAGTTAAGGTTCCTTCCTTTCAGATGACTCTGGCTTGTGAGAGCTGACTTCAAACTAACCAGCACAATTGATCCGTATCACTGTTAATCCAGAATCTTTCCTTTCTTGTTTAACCCCCAAGTCATCCATGAATATCAACATTACGATATAAACGTTCCTAATTTTAAAAGTCCCACAATCTTTAAAAATGTAAAAACCGAAAAAATCAGTCTCATTAAAATTTCAGCCTCTTAAAATCCAAAGTCTTTGTAAAGTTGCAAAATCACTGTAAAAGTCCAAAGTTCCTCAACTGTGGGTTCCTGTTAAATACACAGTAAGTTAAATACTTTCTTTCTTCAAGAGGGAAGAACCAGGACACAGTCACAATCAAACCAAAGCAAGACTGAACTGTGTATTAATAACTCAGTGTCTAATACCTGGAATTCACTCACAATCTCCCGGGTTCTTCCAAAGGGCTTGGGTCGCTTCTCCAGCTCCAACCTCAGCAACACGCAGATTGCCTCCAAGGCTCAGATCAGCTCCACTCCATAGCTGCGGTCCCATGGTATTCGCATCTCCAAAATACTGAAGTCTCTGCTGCAACTGGGCTGCATTTTCACCAATACCATCTCCCGGGCTCTCTTCAGGATACAAAACCTCAGCTTTCTTCGTGACCTTTTCAATCCTGGGGCTTCCACTGCGCCTCTGGCTACACCTTTATCAATTGTCTCTCTTGGCCTCACAGTATAAACCACGGTTAATCTCCATATCTCCTTCCTGCCTTCAAAAACAGTATTGCCTGAGGTTCTAGTCCAAGGTTCAGCCTTGGCCACCTCTGAACACAGTTTGCCTGTGCTGACTCTGAAGAAACATACCCAGAAGATTTTGTGTCGATGATGATGGTCCCTTTTTAATCACCACTGATTTCTCAACTCCAGATAACCAGAATCAATTACCCCAGTAAAGCAAAGGTTTTACTTCGGTTGTTTTGGTTTCTTGAGAAAAACAACTGGTTCTTCAACCCCTGCTCCCAAGAACCACAGGTAATTAACACAAAATAGCAAACAACCCTGAGAGAGTCTTTAACTGACTCTCAAAAGTCCCTCTGAAATTTCACAGCCTGGGCTTTCACTGTCAGCATTACCCTCAACATTCCTATCTTCCAAGTGCTGGGAGCCATCCCAGATGGTGGACAGGTCTCAGCAGAGGATGTGAGGAGTTGGCAGGGAAGGAGTGAGTCAGGCTGCAAGATTCTCGACCATCACGGCCTGGCTGCCACCCTCCCTTGCCAACTCCCTACATCCTCTACTGGGACCTGTCCACCATCAGGGATGGCTCCCAGCATCCAAGCTCCCACAGAGCAGCTCATGAACTTTATATAAATCAATGGTTTTTCTCACTCAATGTTCTTCACAATTCTCACACAAACAACATGGGCAGGTCTGCCACAGCAATACTCTATTCTTGCTAGCAATAAGGGTTTCTATTGCAATACTGAAAAATCATGACCAAAGCAACTTAGGGAGGAAAGGGTTTATTTGGCTTACACTTCCATATCAGGGTTCATCACTGAAGGAATTCAGGGTAGGAATTCAAACAAGGCAGGAACCCAGAGGCAGGAACTGATAAAGAGGCCATGGAGGGGTGCTGCTTACTGACTTGCTTCCCCTGGCTTGCTCAACCTGCTTTGTTTTAGAACAAAGGACCACCAGCCACAATGGGCTGGGCCTTCTGGTATCAACCTTAATTAAGAAATTGCCCTACAGCCTGATCTTCTGGAGACTCTTTCTTAATTGAGGTTCTTTTCTCTCAGATGACTCTAGCTAGTGTTAAATTGGCATAAAATTAGTCAGCACAGTGGATAATCATGTCTGTGTCTATATTTGGCTTACAAGTATTTTATTGAGGATTTTTTAAATCTATGTTCATCAGCAGTGCTGGCTTGTCATTTTCTTTGTAGTTGTGTCTTTACCTAGTTTTAGAATTAGAGAACTACTGATTTCATAAAAGGAGATTGGCAGGGCTCCTTCTGCTTCTATTTTTAAAAAATAATTTTAGAAGGTCTGGATATAGATATTCTTTGGAAATCTGGTTGAATTATGCTGTGAATCCACCTGGGCCTAGCTTTTTTATTTTTGTCAGAAGTTTTTTTTTATTATTACTATTTCAGTTTCCTCATTTGTTATGGGTCTGTGTAGGTTTTTGATTTCTTTTTTAACTTTGATGCT
Source organism: Microtus pennsylvanicus (assembly GCF_037038515.1). Classification (NCBI taxonomy): domain Eukaryota; kingdom Metazoa; phylum Chordata; class Mammalia; order Rodentia; family Cricetidae; genus Microtus; species Microtus pennsylvanicus. The sequence goes on along the minus strand of NC_134585.1, from coordinate 44,282,075 downwards.
CTGGATGAATCTAGCAGCCCATCCATTTCTAAATTTTCCTGTTTAATGAAGTCTAATATAAATGGTCAGTCCTGAAATTATGTACATACAAATAGCACTATGTAGACTAAGAAGATTATATTTATATATTTAGGAATGTATATTTACATAAAGCGTACTTCATATCATATCTGTATAAAATATTAAAGATAAGAAGGTCAGGGGCCATCAGTTTGAGACAGCGTAAGGAGATAGTATATTAGAGAGGTTGAATGGGGAAAGGGGGAGATGATTATAGCTATATTTTAATTTAAATGAAAGGAGTTCCTAAAATTGAGAAAAGAGTACAGGTGGGGTATGCACAATTCTTCAATAACTTTTAAAAACAAGTCTCCAAGAGTAGCTTGAAGGAGACGTTCACTATATACTTGAACGTGGATCTTTGTTTAAATCAGTTATGTATTTTCCAGCAAAGTAATCCATCAGCCTTTTGGCTTCCTGTACCAAGAAAGGGAAGACTATAGAAGTAACCTAAAAGAGCCCCACTCAAACTTCCTCTGAGTCTTTGAATTTAGCATATGTTAACTCTCTCACCTGTGCTATTGAGTAAAAAGGGGAGCTAACGGTCTCTCCAGAGAGTCACATCTTGGCATGATGCAGGCAACTCACACTCAGTGCCAACCTAGAGTAACACAAAGAACTCTTAGCCTCAGGAAAAGTAATGAGGATGACTAGGCAGGAAATGCTTCTGCAAATAGTTGAGTTCGGGAGATGGACTGAGCAAGAGAAGATGCTCTGTGAAGCAGCAGCATGCAAAAGGACTCAGAGACAACAGCAGCGGGACTTGCTCAGGGACTCCATACAATTTGGGAAGGGAAGGGTAGATTAAGAGAGGATGGGAAGGAAAGTGAAAGGGGAGAATTCAATTTGCTGCTTGAGTTTGGGGTTAATCACCAAGGCGATGGGAACCCGTGTGGAAGATTTGTAGATAAGAGAATACGCAGTCTGGTTTCTAAGTTCTTGGTAATGCAGCCAGGAGCGACAAGAGTTATAGCCACGGAGCCCACAGGAATGAAAAGAGGGTTAGATCTTTACCACAGTGCTCTAATAGCTTCAAGTATAATGATCTTCCTTACGTTGGCATCTCTCGCTAAATAATGATTTATCTCTTTCCATATGCTAACATACCTAGCTGGCATTGTCTTTGCTCAAATTGCTGTGCTTTCTTCTACCATGGTGGCCACGGTTATTAGACAAGATATACCCAATGTTCTCACTGATGATGAAGGCTGTGGAAAGATGCTTCCTGGGAGAAAGAGCCCGGGGTCTGACATGGGGCAGTCTTGAATAAAATCTTGGTTTTCATTGATTTAGCTGAGTGTTCTAGAGGAAATCCCTGAAGTCCTCAGCATCTTCTACCTTAAATAAATAGAAACTAAAATAGCTACATGGTAAGGTTTGGAGAATTGCAGGCAATTTTGTTCAAGGTCTCTAAAATAAGACCTCGGGGAGTGGTATACACATTTATTATTTAAGACGAAACGCCACTATCCAATTTCCCACTTGCCACTTCCTCTTTAAGACAAACACACACTGCCAGGAGCTCAGAAGCCTAGGCAACTAAGCCTGGAACTTTCCTGACACTCTAATTCCCAGTCATTAATGCTTCCCAAGAGCTAAGCAGCTGACCCGCTCCCCAAACCTATGCAGAACAGCTCCGTCCTCAAGTATGTAATCAACCTGACAGGGCCACGGCAGAAATAAATGAGAACTCCGCGGCCAGGTGGCCTTGGGAAGTGTGGAGTGCAATTAACCTGCCCACTCCCACTCCCTAGGACCCCAGAGAGGCAGTTGCCTTGTCGCTGGCTGAGTTTGGTTCTGACTGCTAATTCCCAGCAGCTTTTCCACTCCCTTTGTGGTTCTGGTTAGAACCACCTACAGAGAAGAGCGTGCCAAACGCAGAGGCTGTCGGGAGTACCCATTCCATGGGTAAACCTGTCAGAAACCTCAAAGAAAGAAAGTGAGCAGGGCAGCTCAGGAGATGGGGAGTCTTCTGGTTTCTTAAGACAAATAATAAACTCACTGTTTTTAAAAATGTGATGTGATGTCTACAGTGTAAACAGAAGACGTGGTAAGAGAGCAAACCGTAAGCGTACCCGGGAAGTGCAGGATTCCAGTTCAGGAAGAAAGCAGCAGGGACTGGAAATGTTCAGCCTTCTGTGTTACTGGCTTCCAATCCACATCCATTTAGTAATTCCTTTTTGTTCCCCATTCCTCAAGACAGGAATATCAGAAAAATCTGTCCCTCCGCAGTTGCAGCTGGCAGTTTTGCAGCGATCGTTAGTACATGTTGGCAGTGGGAAACAGCTCCGGCGTTTGCAGAACCGGCTGTCATTTGTGCCAGAATCAGACAGAAATAGAAATAGCAACATCAATATTGTTATCAGGGTACCAGGAGTCAGTCGCTGCTCTAAGACTGCAGTCTCTGCAAGTGGTGCCCCAAGTCTGTATCACATGGGGGCTTCTCAGCACCATTGTAGATGGGAGATGGAAAAGTACAGGAGGAAGAACGGGTGGTCTGAGTTCCTGTTCAGCAGAGTCTTTCCCCAAGACATTTCCCCCTTTGTAATTAAAGCTAAGAAATTGAATCCATTCTAATGGAAGTTTTAATTAACAGAAAGTTTCCAGAAGGCAATTTAGATAATTTGGCCATATTATAAGTAACTTTATTTAATATATATATATATATTTGAACCAGGACCTCATTCAAAGATTATACAGAAACTGAGGCAGGGAAATAGAGGAACGAGTGACTTCCAATTCCTTACCGGGTTCACGAGAACCTGGAACGCCACTAGAAGTGCCCACCAAACTCCAATACCTGCTCATATAGAATACATTAAAATGCACAAAAAGATCTGTAAGCACAAAACTCTATGTCTATAATAAAAAAAAGTCAGTTGAACATCAGCAAGGCATTAAATAAATTATCTTTCATTTATAATAAATTAATATAACTATTAAAGAAAAGGAATTTAAGAGTTTTAGGTGACATGAGAAAAATACTTGTTGAAAGTGTCTTCTGTTCTCATTCCAAGGAAAAGTTCGTAATCTCAAAAAAGAGGTGTTTTGATTTTTCTGGCCTGGGGAGTAGAATAGTTATGAGGTAAAACTTACTTTAAAGGGATAAAATCCCATTAGGTATCGGGAGTCGGAGCAGCTTCTAAAAGCTGCTCACCTGTTACGCTCTGCACTTCTGCCTTTTCTTCTATAGTCACCTCATTAATCTGGTTTCTGCCATCAGCCATAGGAAGGCTGATGGGTGTGCTCACAGCTGTCAACATCCAGCTCCTTATCATTTCCCTTCAAAGCACGTTAAGTGTAGACTAACCTCCAAACCGCCTATGGGGGCAGGCACACAGATGGCCATGTTACAGTAAGTGAAGCAAGAATCACAACTGTATTCTTGCTGCCATGTTTTACTAATAAATTCACTTCTTATGTAAAATGAATGTATTTGTTTTACGTTGATTTCCCCCCCCCCCCAAGAAGTCAGGAGGAAATGTTTATTAACCTCAGATAGGATGCTGAGACCAGACAATAGAAATAGTTCCACGGAAATCCATCACGGAGCAATGACGTTAGTGGGGTTACCTACGGGAACATGGCAAACTCAGGGCAGCTTCATCAATGTACAGTTCCATCTCAGCATGAATGGCTACCTCATAAAAGCTGATGCAGTGGGGTACCAGTTTCAGTAAGCCTTACAACTCCAATATCTCCAGCACCCCTCAAACCACATGCAGCTGTGGGACAAGAGGGAGCCGATGGCCATAAGTCCAGGTGGAAGTCAACTGATATGCCCCTCTTTTCTCCAGGTATCTCAGTATCTCTACTACCATCTGGTGTGGGAGTCCCCTCTGTGTGCTGTGATTATCATTAATGAATAAAGAAACTGCTTTGGACCTGTAGCAGGGCAGAACTTAGCTAGGCAGGGAAAGCTAGACTGAATGCTGAGAGGAAGAAGGGCGGAGTTGCAGACACCGTGGAGCCACCGTCTGAGATAGATATGCTAAAACTTTTGCTGGTAAGCCTCAGCCACATGGTGATATACAGATTAATAGAAATGGGATAAATTAACAGCCAATAAGAAGCTAGAGCTAATGGGCCAAGCAGTGGCTTAATTAATATAGTTTCTGTGTGATTATTTTGGGTCTAAGCTAGTAGGGTGACCGGGAACCAAATGCCCCTCCTCCAACAACCATTACTGTAGACTTCTCTATAACGGTATCATCTTTCTTCTTTTATCGCAGCGACTGTGGAACTGAGGCACTCTGTGGGTCACTACAGCCATTTTTTCCTTACCATTTCCAAGGTAAAGAGAATTTTCTTATGAGTTCTAAGTCTTTAAAATAAGGTAATACTTATTTTCTAAAAGCTTAATTCTTTTTTATTTAGCATTTTTATTTATTTTACATACCAACCACAGTTTTTCTTCCCTCTTCTCCTCCTGTTTCCTTTTCCAACTCCCTCTACACAACCCGCCCCCCACCATCCACTCCTCCTCTGTCTCCGTTCAGATGAGGCAGGGCCTCCCATGGGAATCAGTAAAGCATGGCATATCAAGTTGAGGCAGGACCACGCTCCTCTCCGCTGTATCAAGACTGACCAAGGCATCCCACCTGAGGGAATAGGCTCCAAAGAGCCAGTTCATGCATCAGGGGCGCCACAAAAGACCAAGCTACACAACTGTCTCCCAATTGCAGAGGGACTAGGCTGGTCCCATGGTGGTTCCCTTGCTATCTATCCAGAGTCTGTGAGCTCCCATTAGCTCAGGTAAGCCATCTCTGTAGATTTCCCATCATAACCTTGACCTCAACCTCCCCCTGTGCCCCTCACCATGCTCATATAATCCCTCTTCCCTCTCCTCTACTGGACTCCTAGAGCTCGGCCCAGTGCTTGGCTGTGGATCTCTGCATCTGCTTCCCTCAGTGCCTAGAAGAAGGCTGTGTTGACAATTAGGGCAGCCATCAAAGACCAGTTCATATAAATCTTTCGCCTTTTACTAAAAGCGGGATTCTAAATGCAGATTTAAAGTAGTTCTGAAATGAGTCACCTAGGAAAGCAAGAAACATAGAGCAATGCCTGCAGGCCTGGAGAACCCAGACAGGAGAGTCTGCTACTTCAGAGTAGCACAATGGTACTGAAGATGCGAGATGTGAGATGACCCTGTGATGCTCAGCGCTGTTGCTAACACAGTGGAAGTGAGTGAGGTGCCGGGCTGACTCGAGGGTTTCTGAATCACTCAACTCCTACGAATGTGAGACAAAAATCATGAAGGTAGGCCATAGCTCAGATAGCACAGAGTCAGAGCTCAGTATCTCGTTTTCTCTTCAAAGCTATGACGTTAATAAAGTGTCGCAGCCTGTTTGAAAGTTTGAGAGTGGAAGAATCGTTTTGACAAGCCTCTGCTTTCTCTCACCCTCTTAAGAGAGGCACTGACATTGCCTGAAGGGACCTGACAGATGTCAATAAAAGAACTGCAGTGAACTGGAAAAAGGGTTTTACGCAAGTCAAAATATTATAGTAGGAGACATAATGTTCTCAGGAGTTAAACTTTCTCCAGAAAATTTGCCACGCCCTCACCGCAGTGCACTGGCAGAGGATAAGGAAAGCAGGTGTTACTTTTATCTTGAATACCTTCTATCAGCTGCGTTTCTGATGTAGTTTTAAAATTTAGATGTCTTCTTGGAGAAAAAAAGCAACAATTTTTATTTTACTGGGAAAATAAGGAAAGAAGACTGGAAATACCAAAATCTACTGAAATGCTAATTAGAGGTAGACTTGACCACAATGGACAAAGGGCTGATTGAGGAAACGCAGGTGCACTGAAATATTCTGACGAATTGACTAGCAAGGGAACTTGGAGGTGGTAGAAACTAAAGAGGAGTGTGAAGTTTAGGAATTTGATACTGTGTGGTGTAGGGGGTCCCCCCAAATGCCATGGCTAGCATGAGGCCAGAAAGAAATCTGGCTCAACACAACTTAGCTAGCCAGTGTTTGGGTGCTGGTTTAAACTTCTGACCAGTTCATTTTTGACATATTTAAAAACTGTACAATTTTGGGGAAAATTTTCTGGTGACAACTATCACAATATTGTTTAAGATGAGACCACAACTGAATGTTTTCCAAATTACATGTGAGCTTTTCCATAAGAATGGATTCTATAGCTTAAGGATTTAGGGAGATACCCCATTCCCTTCTTCCTCCTCCTCCTCCTCCTATTCCTATTCCTATTCCTATTCTTATTCTTATTCTTTTCAATACATCTACCACAAACATTCCAGACACTTGTAGGCTGCCTGTCAACCCTCTTGGATAGAAAATTGTCTACAGAAGTCTTGCAAACTGAATTCAAGAAGGTAGGGAGTATGCCTGAAGTCCTAAGTAAACGTACACTGTTGATGTGGGCACAGCCATAACAAGGACTAAGGCCCTGAGCCCATGGGAAATTGGCAAATCCTTTCCCCATATGTGTTAGAAGGCTCTTCTTTCTGGTGCAAATTCAAACGTAAATGATTATGTATACCAAAACTAGCAGCTCCAGTTTCTTCCTCACAAATGTTTGCAGCCTGAGACTGCACTCTCAGAGACCTCCTACTGTGACTGACTAGCCAGAGTATGATAAACACACTCAAGTTCCAGGCTGCATGTGCTAGGTGCAGCTCCATCTGAGCACACATCGCCCACCGGACGACAGCTTTTCTACATGTGCCTGTCTTTTCTTCATCCCCTCATCACCCCTAGTTAAGGAGTCTAGGACCCAGGCGTGAAGAACAGAGCACAAGAATATGTTAAGAAAATAATATTCCATGACCAAGTTTATTTCATTCCAGAGCTGTGAAGATAATTCAACATATACAAATCAATAAATGTAATAAATAGACTCAAGAACAGAAGTCATATGATTATCGTAATAGGTACAAAAAAGACTGTTGGCAAAGTTCAATAACCTTAAATGAGAAGAGGCCTGAAAGAAGTCAGAATAGAAGGAACATGCCACAACATAATAAATCATACATGACAGATGCATAGCCAATGATGTACTGAATTGGAAAACGAATGGAAAGGATTTATTGTAACATCTAAGCAAAAGTGCCCACTCTCCATGCTTACTCAACATAGTGTTTGAAATCATAACTAGAGCAATAAGATGACCAAAAAAAAAAAATTAAAGGGACACAGAGAGGAAAGGAAGACGTCAAAGTATTCTTTTCTGAAGGTGAGGTGATGGTCTCGCTTAAAGGTCTTATGGATTTCACAGGACTCCTAGATATATTTTCAACAAAGCAGCAAGATACTAAATCAATATATAAAATCAATGGCTTTTAAATACTGATAATGAAGCTTTCACTGAAGAAATCAGAGAACAAACAATACCCATGAAGTCTCATCAACATGTCTACTTAAACAAGGCCTGAGCAACATACATATGAGAGATAGAACAAGGGGGATGCATAAGATGGGCAGAAGAAATGAAAGTGAAGGGGAAAAGGATGTAACTATATTATAATTTCCCAAATCAAGAACTGTTATTTCAAATTTTGAAAAAGGAACACCAGGGATAAATCTAATGAAGGAAGTCAAATAACTCTCCAATAAAAATAAAATTACATTAAAGAAAACAATGAAGAAGACATTAGAAGATGAAAGACCGTCCATGCTTATAGACTGGCAGAATTAATATTGTGAAAATTACTATACTGCAAAAGTTATTCATGAGTCCTACGCATTTCTTATGAAAATCTGAACTATTGTCTTCATGGATCCATAAAAATCAATCCTATAATTCAAATACAAGCACAAAAGACAGCAGATAATCAAAGCAATCCCTAACAGGATGAACAGTGTTACAGATACCTAATCTGAAAGTATGCTATAGAGCAACAGTATCAGGACTGTGTGGTACTGGCCAAACAAACAAACAAAACAATGACAAAAATACTAGGCATGTAAGCCAATGGAACAGAAAATAGGGCCTGCTCCCCCATCCAAACACTAAATAAATAAATAACAAAAAACACCCTATGAAGTGACAACAACTTAATTTTTGACAAAGTTTTCAAAAACATGCATCACAGACAGTTTCTTCAACAAAGGTATTGAGAAAGCTGCCTATTTATATGAAAATGGATAACATGATTTATATCTTTCCCCTCAACAGATACCATTTAAAAATGAATCAAATACTTTAATGTAAGACCTAAAATTTTGAAACTGGAAGTGGCAACTGTGTACCTTACTGGCTGAATTTGAGAAGATTCTTCTCCAGTTTCCATGACCCATTCGTTTAGGGATTCATCTAACTGGGGTGATGGGGAATGAAGAAAGGGCAACCACATATACAGAACAGCTAGGATCTGGTGGGCCATGCACTCTGAAGATGAAGCAAAACGAGCAGCCCAGAAACTCAGAGTGTTTATTTTATACATCTGACTAGAGGTGGCATTTTGATGTATGCAAATGAGCAAGGAGGCAGGTTTAGCTAATCTCAGCTTGGGGTCTTGGTAGGGAAGAAATTTCAGGCTGTGAACATGAAGGAGGAGGATGCTACAGTTGAGAATTTCTGCAAACATTGTCAGCCTCTTCACATGGTTTGTGAAAAAGCCTTGTCACTTTTCTATGCCTGATGCAGAGAAGGCTTTGCCATTTTGGGTCTGAGGTATTGGAGTCCTTGACATGTCAATAATATGCATTAATTCAGAGCTTCTTCTGCTCCTTACATCCAGGCAGTATTTTACTACTACTACTACTACTACTACTACTACTACTACTACTACTACTACTACTACTACTACTATTACCTACTACCTACTACCTACTACCTACTACTACTACTATTATTATCAGAGAAAATCCTGAGCAACATTCTCAATTCAAGCTCTTCCCTTTCATCAATTTGAAGTCTTATAAGTTTGAGATTTTCATGAGGGAAGCATGTTGAAGGACTTTGGAACTTCACACTGGAAAAGCAACTCAGTGGACTGTTCTGTAGGAGCAAACCAGTAAGTAGCTCTCGTCCATGGCTTCTGCATCAGTTCCTGCCACTAGGTCCCTGACTTGTTTGAGTTCTTGTCCTGACTTCCTTTGATGATAAACTATGATGTGGAAGTGTGAGCCGAATAAGCCCTTTCCTCCCCAACCTGCTTTAGTGTGGTGTTTTACCACAGCCATAGCAATGCTGACTAAGTCAAGGGCTTCTTGCCTTTAATGGTGCTAACCCCTTTCACAGCTGGAGCTGCTTATCCAGCACCTCGGTGCCTAAGCCTTTACACCTGCTCATGCTTCTCTCCTCACATTTTTTGCATGATTTTCTTCTCTATCACCGGAGGTTTGACAGAGAGCGGTGAGGAGTAACCATGCCACAACCCGAATATTGTGGTGTTCTAAAATTTCCTGATGAGGCACTTAGTCCATCACTTTTTAATTCTGCTTCATTCGCAATCTTCAGGATATGCAGATAGTCTTTGCCAGTAAAACAGCAGCAACACCAATAACAACAACAAAACCCAAATAAACAAGCAAAAAAAAAGCCCCACAGATTTTCATAAAGTCTGTGTCCCTTTCTGAAACTTCATGATCTAAGTATGCATTGAAGGTCATTATCTGGGCATTCTAGGCCTCGATATTCCCACCAGATGATCTATCAAGCCCCTTTTATACTGCAGGATTTCCCTAATCCCCACAGCTACAAACTCTTCCACATTCCTAGAAAAACACTCCCCAAAGCCTTTGAACCGCAAGATTAGATTATGGCTTAAACAACCCCACTTCTTGGAACCCATTTTTGGTATTAGTTACTTTTGTCATTGTTTGACAAAACACCTGACAAAATCAGTGTAGGGGAGGAAAAGTTCAGTTTGGCTTACCGTTTGAGGGGATATAGTCTGTCATGGAAGAGAAGCCCTGGTGGGGGAGAGCTGTCAAGCGGGAGCATGAAGCCATGAGTTACATTTCATCTGTAGTCAGAAAGCAGAAAGATGAATGCTGCTGTCGGTGCATAGTCTCTTTGTTTGTCTCTTTATTAAGTCCAAAACCCTTGTACCTGAGATGGCAGCATCTGCATGCAGAGTAAGTAAGTACTCCCTCTTCTGTTAACCCTAAATGAAAATGACATCAACGACATCTCTAAATGTGTGTTCTCAAGATTTTCCTAAGGGTAGTCAGGTTGACAATAAAGAATAACTCTTGGGAAAATGCAAGAGAAAGCCGATCCAAGATTCCATCTCACTCCAATTAGAATGGCAAGGATGGAGAAGGCAGATGAGTAGAAACTACCATCCCTACAACCCCACAGTAGCTAAGCCAAACTGTGCTGCCTCTTAACTGGTAGGTGTCACTAGGGGCTGTGAGTTGGAGTTCACTGTCCTCCCAGCCTAGTGTTAAATGAATAAGATAATCTACATACTATTAAGATAGCATGTCATTTTAAGAACTAGGTCTATGTTAAGTTAAATGAATAAATCACCAAACAGACAAAAATTCAACAAGCATGTGTATCAGAATTACCTAAGAAGATTTAAAGCAGCTTTAAAGATTAACTATAAACACCCCTGAAACAAAACCAGAGAAGCTATGTTTTGAAGAAAAAGATGTTAAGAAAAACCACTAAAATGTAAATTTTAGAATTTAAAATACAATAGCAAAAAAGGAAAGAAAAAAAAGAAAAGAAAGGAAAGGAAAATTTCCTTTTTAATAAAGATAGAATGGCTGATTGTGACCAATGTTTCCCTAACAGGAATACGAACAAAAGTCAGATCAAACCACAAAAAGAGTCAGTGATCTTCAAGAATATTATTGAACTTCCAACAGAGACAGAGACCAAAGAGCAGAATCCCAACTCTTTAAAAAAAGCTACAAGTCACCAGAAAAGACAGAGCCTCAGGAGCAGAATTCTAGAGAGGAGAAAACACATTGAGGAAAGCAGTATATTCTTACTTTCCCACTGGAGGAATTTGCTGTATTTTTCAAAGGCAGAAAAGTTGCTAATAGATAGGATCAGTGACCGACTTTTAACAGCACCACAAAGCTAGGGAGGCAGTAGCTGATGTTCAGAGCATTAAGGTAGGCCAAGCATACAGTGAGGTCAGCACACACAGAAGCAGGACATGCTTAGAGGAAGCAGTATCCTATCAGAATTTCATGAAATAAAGGTGCTATTACTTAAACATTAAAAGATCCCAAGGCAGAGATGGAGAGAGCTAGAAAAACACATAATGCTTGAGAGAAAAGAAACTCTATTCAGTGTTCATGGACATGCACCACTGTTTAGGAAAAGCAGAAGGGACAACGAAGATAAAACGGAAAAAGCAAACAAACAAAAACCTTATCTCACAAATCTAAATTAGTTTCTACAACATAACCACACCACCTGTGAGAAAGCAAGCTACATTCTTTTCCAGAAGATGGAACCAGACGATGGCTCAAAATCACCTTGATATTTTCTCATACTCATAATCCACCTTAAGTATGGTATTGTAAATATTGTAGAAAGTGCAACAGGCAAGAAAAATAAAAGTCTAGCGGAAGGAAAAACCAAAATAAGTGACAATACACTTTCTAATATTGAGTGCTATAGCTAGTGACATATTACACAAGGACTCTAACAGGACTGCGATGAAGATACTAGAAGAATAAATGAAAAGATGCAGAATTTTAGTATATGGGCTACATGAAAAAAATCTAATAAAATCTATAAAAGTCATTGTAAAACAAATTAAATGTAAAAATGTAAGACCATTTTAAAAAATGTGAAAAGTCTAGAGATACCTAAACAGGATGAATGTCAAATGCAAGACAAATCAGTACAAAGTAGCCAGATTAAAACTTAAAGCATGAAAAAATATGAAAATAACTGAAACTATTATGAAGCATAGTAACACGTTTTATTATAAATACAGTTTAAGTTTTAGAATGGCAAAGGCAACAGAAGATGATGACTAAAACAACAGAGACAACGACCACAGCTTTACATAGTGAAGAAAAACATCAAGTCACTGACTAGAGAACGTCGATTCATAGGATTGCTCAACAACAATAAAACAACCAGGGGCCAGAAAGATGACTCGGTGGGGAAAAGGTGCCTACCGCTCATCCTGATGACCCAAGTACAATCACTGGATCGAATCTCATGCAAAGATGAAAAGAGGGATAAAGCTGAACACATCCAGTGAGGAAAATTGTGAGTCAAATGATCCCAAGCTAACTCCAAAAGAGTATTTTAGATTATTCTTCATTTTAAGGGAAAAACTCATGGAACAGGAACGGGGGTCCAACCACAAAATGTGGAGCAGGGGAACAAGGGCTGGCGGCTTTCTCTGGGTACCCAAAAGTCACACTCCAAACTGGTCCAGCCTCTTAAAGGTCATTGGCTAAAGGAGGTTCCCCATCAGAGGGAACTTACCAAAGTTGTCTTTTGGCCACCCCATGCATGCAATAGCACATGAGCTTATAAATACACGTGTACACATGCATGCACACACAGGTATACTTTTCATGCCTACACATTCACACAATAATTATTTTAAAGTTTTCTAAATAATTATATCATATCCCAATTGACTGCTGAAAAATCAAAAACTTTTTCTTCTTTTGATTGGCCCTAGTCTTCCAGAGGCTGAGATAGCAAGATCCTTAACCCCAGGCCAGTCTGTGAAATATACCCAAGACTTGTTTCAAAAATGCAAAGGACTTGAGGTTTAGTTGAGTGATAGAACACTTGCCTAGCATGTGAAAAGACCTGTGTTTGATCTTAGGAACTTACTTGCTCCTGTTCAACTAAAACAGGTAAGAGGAAAAGGTGTATAAATTTTTTTTAAAGAAAAACACTAATACTGAAATTTATCTTTTCATCAGAAATTATATCATAAAAAGAAAATAGAAAATTGTCATTAAAGTAATTAAATAAAATAAATGACTATTGGATCTTCTATAACCTGAAAACAGTACCTGAAAGTAAAAGCAAAAATGAAAAAAAAAACTATGATGATTCTTCAACAGTAAGAACAATGTGAAACCATTTTATTGTCTGCAAAATAAAATGGAGCTCATCAAAAGATGGCAAACCTTTGTCTGTTGCGGGGTTGGTAAAGATCTTCTCCCAGTTAGTAGGTTGCCTTTTTGTCTTGGTGACAGTGTCCTTTGCTTTACAGAAGCTTCTCAGTTTTAGTAGGTCCCATTTATTCAATGTTGCCTTTAATGTCTGTGCTGTTGGGGTTACACATAGGAAGCGATCTCCTGTGCCCATCTGATGTAGGGTACTTCCCACTTTCTCTTCTATTAGGTTCAATGTGTTCTGACTGATAGTGAGGTCTTTAATCCATTTGGACTTGAGTTTTGTGCATGGTGATAGATATGGGTCTATTTTCATTCTTCTACAGGTTGACTCCCAAGGTCCCAATGAGGAACAGAAGGAGGGAGAACATGAGTAAAGAAGTCGGGACCACGAAGGGTGCACCCACCCACTGAGACAGTGGAGCTGATCTATTGGGAGCCCACCAAGGCCAGCTGGACTGTGACTGAAAAAGCATGGGATAAAACTGGACTCTCTGAATGAGGGCTGATGAGAAGCCAAGGACAATGGCAAGGGGTTTTGATCCTGCTTAATGTGTTGGCTTTGTGGGAGCCTAGCCAGTTTGGATGTTCACCTTCCTAGATATGGACGGAGTGGGGAGGACCTAGGACTTACCACAGGGCAGGGAACCCTGACTGCTCTTTGGACTGGAGAGGGAGGGGGAGAGGAGTGGGGGTAGGGGGAGAAGGGTGGGAGGAGGGGGAGGGAAATGGGAGGCTGGGAGGAGGTGGAAACTTTTTTTTTCTTTTTCTCAATAAAAAAAAAGATGGCAAATGTAGGGGAGCTCATAAAAGAGTGGGAATGGTTAAATGTTGCACCCATTTGCCAACATATTGCCTATGTGGCAGTGAAAGAATTCTCTGGCGTGGCTTAAATTATACATTGAATGAAAAGAAAACACAACCATGATCAACTCCCCAAATGGGAGAATTCTAGACTTAAACCATTCTTTTCTTACTCCATATGCCAGTAAGTATATTCATTTTTACCATATTCTGGTAGTTCAAGTGGTCTTTAGGTAACCCTAAAAGAAGATAAAAGGAAGAAGCTGATTAAATAGTTTTAAGAAGGATAAATTCTTTTATTTCAATATGAAGAAACAGAAAATGGAGGATGATGAAGAAAAAAATAAGAGGAAAAAGAAAGAACAGAACTTATCAGACACCAGAATACAGTAATAAAATACAACCAACAATCATTAATTCAAATATAATCATAGTTTTATATATATATAATATATATATTTAAGTGTCCTAAATAAATTAAAGAAAACATAAAATAAATGAGGCGCATGTCCATATAATGGCGATTGTGATTTAACAAGTAGATGTTAACATATTAAGTAAAGCTGGTGTTTGCAGTCATGTCACAGAAAGTAAGTAAGATTGAAGTTAAGAATTTAATACATATCAAATATATACCCCAATGAAAAAGTGTTCTGTTATTGTGATGAGGAAGTTGTGAATGTATATACATTTACTTAAGTAGCCTCAATATAAATATTAGAAAAAATTGCTAGACAGAACAAGGATGACGTAAGTGGACAAGCTAACACAAATAATGAAAAGTTCACAAAGCCTCAACCCTAGACAAAGAACTATGGGCAACCAAGAAATGCTAAGAGCTGGATAATCTTTCCCAGGGAAGAGCCCCACAAATTGGTTATCCAAAACCAAGCCTTCAGACCAGAAATACTACATACACAAGTGATTTGATACAGGTCAAGCAGTTTGCATTTATATACTTAAGAAGATAGGTAGGTAGGAAGGTAGGTAGGTAGGAAGGTAGGTAGAAGATAGATAGATAGGTAGATAGATAGATAGATAGATAGATAGATAGATAGATAGATGGATAACTATTAAGGATTTAGATGTTTTGAGTTTGAGAGTGAGCAAGATAGGCAAGGGGTATGTTGTTTGAGAAAGATTGGAAGGAGAAATGATGCAATTATATTTTACTTTCAAAAATAAAAAAATCATAATATTTTTTCAAAAATTTTAAGAAGATGAGGTATGGAAGGTATATAGAGGGAGTGAAAGAAGGGTAGAGGGTGGAAGCTTGGATTGGTATGTATAATGAAAAAAAGATAGTTTGTTTTCTTTGTTAAAAAAGTAAACTTATAAAAGGGGGAAACTTGATGCAGGATTCCCCTCTCTGTGCTGTGAACACCATTGGTTAATAAAGAAACTATCTTAGGCCTGCACAGCAAATAGATGTAGGCAGGGAAAACTAAACAGAATGCTGGGAGAAAGAAGGAGGAGTTAGAGAGAAGCCATGTAGCCCACCGGACACGGATGCTTGGACTTTAGCTGGTAAGCCACTGGCACAAGGCGATGTACAGATTAATGGAGATGGGTTAAATTAAGATGTAAAAGTGAACCAATAAGAAGTTAGAGCTAATAGGCCAAGCAGTGATTTAATTAATACAGTTTCTGTGTGATTATTTCAGGGCGGAACAGCCAGAAATCAACAAGCAAACTCCCTTACAACGAAAAATTTTAAGAGGTGTCCAGTTTTCTGTGGAGACATGAAGAGGGGTCTAATCACTCCCAGACCTTCAACAATAGAGCACTCTTCTTGAATGTTCAGTGTGTCTGGCTTTATGTTGAGGTCTTTGATCTATTTGGACTTGAGTTTTGTACGTGGTGATAGATATGGGTCTAGTTTCATTCTTCTACATGTTGATATCCAGTTATGCTAGCACCATTTGTTAAATAGGCTTTCTTTTTTCCATTTGATATTTTTTGCTTCTTTGTCAAAAACCAGGTGTTTGAAGGTGTGTGGATTAATATCACTTTGATTCAGTTCCATTTTTCCTCCTGTCTTTTCTTATGCCAATACCAGCATATGGGAAAAGATCTTCACTAACCCATATCAGACAGAGGTCTGATCTCTAAAATATACAAATAAGTCAAGAAATTGGTCATCAAAAGAACAAATAATCCAGTTTAAGAAAATGGAGTGCAGACCTAAACAGAGAACTTTCAACAGAGGAATATAAAATGGCTGAAAGACACTTAAGGAAATGTTCAACATACTTAGTCATCAGAAACATGCAAATCAAAAAACTCTGAGATTTCATCTTACACATGTAAGAATGGTCAAGATCAAAAACACTGATGACAAATTATGCTGGAGAGACACTATAACAACGGCTATTCTTATGAAGGAGAATATTTAATTATTTAATTTAGGCTGACTTATAGTTTTGGAGGTTTAGTCCATTATCATCATGGCGGGAAGCATGATGGCATGCAGGCAGACATGGTGCTGGAGAAGGAGCTGAGAACTCTACATCGAGATCTTCAAGCAACAAAACGAGAGACTGTGTACCACACTGGATGTAGCTTGAGCATATAAGACCTCAAAGATGTTGGGAGCTGTGAACCCCCAGATTCTGAATTTCTTGTAAACAACTTGTTTTCCTATGCTCTAATACAGCTTGCTGCTGCTTTGAGCATGAGACCCTCAGGAGTTCCTGATGGCAGGGGAGTAATTTCTGGTGGGTTTGGCTGGGGGCGTGGCTATCAGTTAAGGATCCCTATATAAGCTGCCTCTGGACACAATAAAAGGGGCATTCTGGCATCAAGGACAACCTGAGTCTCTGTCTGTGAGTCTTTGTGGGTTTCAATCTCCAGCCCCTTGCCCGGTTCATGAACTGTATGGCTTTGCATAGACAGCAGACAGGCGCGGTGCACTACACAAAGCATGCCTTCAGAATGCCACACTTCCTCCAACAAAGCCAACAAAGCCACATATGAGTCAAGCATTGAACACCTAAGTCTACAGGGACTATTCCTATCCAAACCACTACACCTTTCTAAAACAAGCAAACAAAAAAATAATAATAATTGCTTTAGTTATCACAAAACCATGAGAAAAGTAACCTCTGAAGGGAATTTTCTAAAATATGCTGAATGTGGGAAAGAAAAAGGTTCCCACAAAACAGTCAAAGAATAAACATCATATAAAGTACACAGACTCTTAGTACTTTTATTTGACAAAATACTTGGTGTCCTAATTAGTGCGGTAAGATTAACAAAATGTTAAAATTCTATAAATTTGAATGGAAACAATTGCTTTATCATTCCACATAGGTCTATATGCATAGAAAATTCAAAAGAATCCACAAACCATTATAATTAATAAGTGAATTTAGCAGAAGGCTAAATACAAAATCATTTTTATCTCTGGGTGCCAGAGTCATTTAGAAAAATGAAATTAAACAAACAAGATAATGTGAACATAGAATATTAAATAATTAAAAAGGAAGAGATAAACTAGAATCTTCTAATTAGACGTTGAGTAAAATACGATCTGATAGCAAAAGCAATATGGGCAGGGAAAATTAAGAAACAAAACTGCGTCTTTAGCAGAATTAATATATCATCAGCAAAACAAAAATAATATATGAACAGTTGAATTCTGCTAAGACCTAATGCAATTTTCTTCATTAACTAAATTATATGTGTCCTTGTTATTTATTTATTTGTTTTACATTTTAAAAATAATATAGCCGTTATTCCAATTTCTTTTATATTGGTTATAGCCTTTAACTCTCCATTTAAAAAATCTAAAGCTCTGCTTTTTATTAAAGATAGACAAGTGTTTATTCCATATCACCAAATATTTATATTTTGTTATACAAAATTCATTGTAAGAAATAAATATTTGTTTCATAAATAATTCAGTACGTACCCCATAAGTGAATGAATCTATAACTTAATTGATGTTAACATCTCCCTCCCAAAGTAAAGCTAGTGCTATAGTAGATTTGTTTTAGACCCTCACACTCACAGCAGGAATATACAGCTTAGTTTGTGTGCTCTTTAACCATTATCCTTTACTTTGAAAGTTGTTTGTGAAATAGGTAAATCCTAAACCTGTGAAATTTGGTGAGTCAAATTTGCTGATAATAAATCAAAATAAGACGCCTTTCACCAGAATATTTATTCCAGAAGAGGAGTGTGTTTGACAATTACTAGACACGATGCAGAATCCTAGTACTCAAAGGTGCAAGTCCTTCAAGGGATATGTTGATTATGTTACTAGCTGTGGTTGTGGGCTGGTCATTTCATGGTTGTTCTCACCAGTTGGCAATTATCCCTTTGATTCAGTCTCTTCGTCCTAAAATCTTCCTCATGTCTGACCACTACATCTTCCCACAGAGGTTGTCATTCCATCAGTGGTGTTGTTCTGACATTGGCATTTGCAAGAGGCTTAAACCACTTCAAATTCTGTTCCATTCGTGAAGCTATGAGTGAGTGGCCATCATGGGTCAGCCAAGTGAGTAACAGACGGAGACTAGGAAGGGTTTGCCAAAGCAGGAAGGATGCACAGAGCTGAAATGACTGTGTCCCTTATTTCAGGGTTGAAATAGAACACGCTGCAAATTAGAGGTACATCCTTTGTGTAGATGGAGTCACGTGTTTTTATATCCTCCTGGATTCTTTTCTTACCCTCTGTGTGAGCTGTGAAGAGAGATAAAAATTGTGATTATTAAATCCTGCATGTGTTGGCACCATTCGTTAACAAAGTATGGCATAAAACTGCATGCATTTCATTTCTTATTTTATAACATATTTCTTACAAGTTCACAGAGGTCATCTCGGCATCGTTAAAGGCTTTTCTCTGCCCGCACCATACTGTTGTCTTCTTTTTCCTGATACAGGATATGAAAGTTTTCCTTGTGGAAAGCAAGCGTGATGTTCTGCAGCTCACAGGCCATGACAGAGTGTTCTGAAAAAATGTGTCATTTCCTTTTTAATCAGTTTGCTCCATCTTACAGATATCACACAAATGCAATCTTGGTCAAGGATTACACGGAGAAAGAACAGAGGTTTGCACACGGCTGATGTTCAAATGTGCATATTTATTAAAACCAAATAAAGGTACAGAACTCATAATTTCATGATTGTTTAAAGTTTTTTTTTCTTTTTAGCTTCCCATGATATGGACCAGAAGCTCTAAAGGTCCAGAGACAATTAATCTTAACAAAAAATTACTACAAAATCAATGATGATTTTAATCCATCTCAGTGCAAGTAAGATAAATTTTTAAAACAAAAAAAATTGAATGTTTGTTTATGGAGCATGTACTGATTATAGAATCAAAACAAAACAACAAACACTTCAGAAAAATTCCCAAACCATATAACTTACTATGATATAGAACATTTTGAAATAATAGACAACTGCAATAGCATTTGCAACCCCAGAGGTTTGTATTAGCAAGAGATGCTGGGTGCTTCCCTGTATTACTCAGGGAGTGATGACCAAATATTCAGTAACCTTTGACATCTCCCTGATCTCACTTGCATGTCGCTGTCAACAATCTCAGTTTGTATTTCCTCTTTCCTTTCCTTTTCTTAGCTGTTCCAAAGCAAAGGTACAAGTTTATAACCAGTTCACCCACTTCTGATCCAGATTTTTACAAAGTGCCACTCTTCGATTCCCAGGTTATCACAACTATTTATTACTGTGACTAGTTTTACACTTCTGGAAGCCTGAACTCTGAAGTTAAACAACTATACGTGTAGTCCTCTTTTTTATCTCACAAACCACACCCTTCATCTGACACAGCCCCTAATATCTGACCAGGTAGTTTTGGATCAAAGCTCAGGAATGTTTACTTAACAAACTCTTCAATTGCTTCTTGTGTCATACAAAATTCAAAACAATTAGAGTGAGCAGAATGGTTGACTTTTTAAAATGTTAATTTTAAATAAATAACATTTTTAGTTCTAAAGAAAATGTCCCTGCTTTCCTTTTAGCAATGACTTCAAATAAAAACTGTTTCCTCAGAGCTCTGACTCTGGCCACAGAACTTGCAGAGAGAAAACTCTCTGGAAACCGCTCTAGATGAAGGTTACAGTTCTGTTCACAATAGCCCAACAGGTGATGGAGGACTGCAGTTATTCTTGGGCTAAAACTTGAAAAAAAAATGTCACCATTTTTTATCTTTGTGGGCTATTTTCAGTAGTATCACTTTTTAATAATAGAGGGACTATTATCTATCACAAAGATATTTAATACCATTTGCAGGGAGTCAGTCTTAGCCCTGGAACCTGAAATTGATCCTCCCTCCTGCCAGCCTGCCTGATTCTGGATACACTGATCAATATCAAACAATTTGTCATTGCAAATGCAGCAGCTCAGATCCGTTGTAGGATGTAAATTCTAAAAGGTATTTCTATTCATCATCTTATATATGAAAAATAGAAGAGAAACGTAACTTTGACCAACGACTGCTGGCTCTCAGGTGTTAAAGCACTGACAGGCTTCTCAATCTTCTTGTGTGGGTGAAGCTTGAATTTTCTTTGAGGATCAGAAGTAAACATGGGCAAGGCTAGAATGATGACTGAGTGGTTTTGAGCACACACTGCTCTTACAGAGGACCCAAGTTTGGTTCCCAGCACCCATGTCAGGTAGCTCACTACTGCCTGGAACTCCAGCTCCAGGGGATTCAACAACCTCTGCTGGTCCCCATATGCACCTGCGCTTACATGCACATACCCCCCCCTACTTGTGCATAATCAGAAATAAAATAAACATTAACTTTGTTTTCAGCTTCAAGGGTCATGTTGTTCAGATGTTACACACGCTTCGTATGTTCTCATCTGTCATTGTTGGTTGCTCGTCATCTCATCCCTTAGGTTCTCAACATCTTTCTCATGAATTCCTCTTCTCAAGTTTTCAGAAACATGTGTACAGAAAAGCATCATTTCCATATTGAGCAGCTGATTATTTATCATTTTATATTGTGTATGCATGTGTACATGTACACTACCACTCACAAAAATGTATCATGGTACATATAGAAGTCAGAAGACAAGTGGTGGGTGTTGGTTCTCTCCCTCTGCCTGATGGCCCTGGGAGTTAATTGAACTCAGCTAATTAGGTTTAGTGGTAGGCACAGTTTCACCCATTCCTTTATTTCCCAGACCCTTGTGTCAACTTTTAGTGGTGTTATTGCTGAATATTTTTGTTATGTTACAATACTATTACCATTGTGCACCTGAAATACACACCAAGAACCCAAATTCTTGAAATCTTCCCTGTTCAATAGCTACAAAAACAGGACTATGTGAATTTTTTATGTCCCTGTAATGTTTGTGATTAGGTTTTCTGCCACTGTTCCGTTCAAATGAGCATATGAGTGAAATTTATCATGCTTTCCAAAGAATAAATTAGCCCATAGATAATGATCGAGTAGTTACCATCTTTTGCTCTTCAAAACCATGTTTTGCTAAATAACTAGGGTCATCAATCTGAATTTAGTTTTAATCACAGCCTGTATTAGTTGATTCCTTTACAGTACATTCATAGTATAATGTTGCAACTCCTTGACATACAACAAAGAAGACCCTTCATTGAAAATAGTTTTATGCCTTATCTTATAAATATAGATATAAAATAGATTGGCAAGAGATATAATTGATTATGGTCAAGCTACCAATCAAAGTGTTGTTCCTGTTCCTCCACACTCCATGATTTTGTTTGCTTTACTGACTGAAAACCTTTCTTAGCCTGTCTCTATTCAGGTCTATTTCTGAGAAAGCTTTTACACTTTTCCTTCTAAATTGAATTGTTTGACTTATCTGTGTGTTTCTTGAACACCAGGTCCATTTTCTATCAACAGATTATTGTTATTTTAGTCTCATTTTCTCTCACCACATCCTTTTGTCCACTGTGAATGAACCATTTGAGAACAAGGACTCCATTTTATCTATATTTCAGTCTCTGGGCTGTTGGCCCATCGGTGTTCATAACCGTTAATTGAAAACATGACTGGGTTAATAAATTAATTTACTAATTAACAAGAAAATATCAGTTGATTTGGAGCCTACAAGAAGAAGCATGCTTAAATAAAAATAGGCTTTTATGTCGTCAACACATAAGTTTGTTATTTAAAATATATGGAAGACAAGATTTGTGTCTTACAATTTATAATGCTTTTCAAAAGTATTTATTTTTATTTTATATGTATGAGTATTGTGCCTGCATTTATGTAAGTGCGTTGCATGCATTCTTGGTGCCTATGAAGGGCAGAAGGGAGTTCTGGATAGCTGGAAACACAAATTATGGGTGGTTATAAGCTTCCATGTATTCTTGGAAGTAAACTTGGGCTTCCTTCAAGAGCAAAGTGCTCTTTTCTTCCTATCTATCTCTCTAGCCACTATAAGCCTTAGAAAAGAATGCCATTTTTAAAGCAATATAACTATATCACTTCCCATTTCCTTCCTGTACCTTCCCATATACTCCTTCTTGCTCTTTTTTAAAATCAAGGCCTCTTTTAATATTAATTTTTGATATAATGATCTTATCAGTTGTACATACATTTTCAGGGTTGATCATTTAGATCTGGATAACCAATTGGTGTGTTCTTCCCTGAGGAAGACTTATTTTTTTCATCTACCAGCATTCTTTGGTTACCAGTCATTCTTCACGTAGGGTTGAGGTCTCCTTAGCTCCACTCTGCTCACATACACATTGACATGCTTGTTGTTATTGTCCTTGTTAAGTTTATGTTTAAGCAAGTTACACTAGTGAGAATTTGTGGGTATAGCTATTGACATTTCTAGAATACACAATCTCACAGCGTACTCCCTATCCACTCTTCCAAAATGATTCCTGCTCTTCAAGGCTCTTTAAAACAAGCATACTTTATTAATGGGTCTTTAGTTTTCTATTTTTTACTTTTAAAGTTTACTTATAAAACTATCCATGTCCTTTTCTCCCAGTGGTATCTTAAAAAGGACAATGGAGACCGTGTGGTATGAAGAAGTAGGGTTCCCGTCTGATATTCCAGCTTTCTCATCTTCTAGCTATGAATTTGTTGAGGTCCATTATCGGAGTCTTGATTTCTTGTGTGTAAAATTATTATCATAATGCAAATCTCTCCTGAGATTTCAGTGAAGACTGGAATGAGACAGACAGGTGAAAATACCATAAACTTTGTTCTTACTTAAATAACTCTTTTCTATTTGTTCCCATCTCCGCATAGATTGGCTTTTAAAGAACTGTAGCAATTAAAGCACCTGAACACTTGTTAAAAGCATATTGTGGGCACTGGGGAGATGTCTCAGTCAGTAAAGGGTTGTCCACGAAAGCATGAGGAACTGAGTTCAGAGACCAGGCGCCTACATAAAAGCTGGGTATGGTAGCCTGGCAGAAGCAGGCTGATCTCTATAATTTTAAGTCTAGTCTAGCCTACATAGCAAAATCCAGGCCACCTAAGGGCTGACACAATGAGACCCTATCTCAAAAATAAGTCAATAGATAGATAGATAAGGAAAGACATTACATGTGCTCCTCAGTTGACATGAGTCTGCAATTAGCAGCTTGGCAGAACCCTCCCCCTCCAAACCACCCTCTTATACATGGTTTGCTCCTGCATCTGTCCCAAAGCTCCTGTCCTCACATCTCCTTTCCAGTGTGGCACCAAGAGCTGATCCTCTTATGCAGTCAGTGCAAGATTTCCCTCCACTTTCCATTTCCTTCATCTGCCTGTTCAGAGGCAGAATAAAAAACACCTGTCTGTATGCATCCATTTGTAGTGTATGTTCCATTCTTATATGCAATGCCTGTAGCTCTAGAGAAGATGCACACTGATGACCACAGACATATTTCAGACTCTTGAGACTGTACGTCCACCTGATAACACCAATAGCATTGGACTCATGCATTTTAGCTTAGTACAGAGGATAAACAATGCCCTTCTTTCTAATCCAGCCATTTTTATGTTATTGTGGTAGAACTTCACTAACAGCAGAAATTTTGTTCTCTGTTTTCAAGAGCTTTTAAATACAGTAAACGATGCATGAAAATAATGTTCAGGTTACTGATTGGTAAGTAATGAAACTTGCTAATCCTTTTTATGTGTGTGCCAACCACCATACAAAGATCTGGAGATGTAGTCACGATCTATGTAAATATTAACAATACAAACTTAATTCACGAAACAGGTTGAATAGGGGAAATGTCTAGAACACCAGGCAGACATACACAAAGACATTATCATCAGCTTTTATCTAAAGAATGGTAGTATTTTGTCAGAACTGAAGCAAAGAAGTTGGCATGTGTGTAAATGAGAGTTTGGAGAGAGAGTCAGCACACAATAAAAGCTAAGGAAGATTTTTATCTTAGACGTCTACGCTGAGAAAAGGCAGCCTGGTAGACTAAAAAGATACCACATCTGAGCGACTCATTAAGGCCAGCAAAATGCTTGTGCTTTTCCTAAGGGCAGTGGTACATTATCAAAGAAGTTCTGGTTGGGAACAAAACACAGACCGGCTTGAATGTTGGGGACTAGATCAGAGCTAACCTCACTGGTCCAGGGAGAGGAACTGGTAATGTGGGCTAGGGTGATGGTTGTTAGCATGGGAGAATGTCACTGTATGTAGAAAATCTCAGAAGAGTAATTGATAATGCCTATACAAAATTTGGGGACTAATATAGGAGAAAAATTAAAATTTCTAGCTGGAATATGTGGGACTAGTAGTTGAGGTAGGGATCCAGAGAGAGAAGCAGGTCAGGAGAGGAAGAAGCTGAAGGCATGCTATGTATCAGAGAGTCGCTGAAAATGGTGTACTTCATGTATTTGTGTGACGCTCACTAACAAGGCTAGGTGACATTCTAGCTCTGTTTCTGTTTCTGTGGTTAAAACCATGACCCAAAGCAATTTAAGTGAGGAACGTTTCATTGGTTTACAATTTCAGGTTAAGGTCCAAGTCAAGACAGAACGTGAAGCAGCCCGTCACATCACACCCATGATGTGCACTTGCTGCTTAGACTTAGCTAGCTTTCTCAGTCTTAGATAATTCAGGGCCCAGCCTATGAAAGAATCCTTCCTTCCATCCAGGTGGGCCTTCCCACATCACAATCTTGACCATTGCTGGAGAGCTGGCTCAGAGTTTAAGTGCATTGACTGCTCTTCCAGAGGTCCTGAGTTCAATTCCCAGCAACCACATGGTGACTCACCACCATCTATAATGAGATCTGGTGCTCTCCTCTGGCATGCAGGCAGAATACCATATACATAATAAATAAGTAAACCTTAAAAAATGTATATAAATAAATAAACAATAAAACCAAATCAAACAATCTTGATAATCCCATGTAGATATGCCCACAAATCCACCTGTTGACAAAACTAGCTAGTATCAGTGTTATTCATGGAGTGTTCAAGAAAGTGTTTAGCCACTGAAGTGGTCCACTGTGTTAAACCATACATAGCACACCTAGGGTCTTAATGTTGCTTCAGAGGAAACTGATGTGAAGTGGAGTGAGGGCAAAAGAGAACGCCAACAATACTAACTTGTGCAATAGACAAGTCCAGACGAGCGTATGGCCTGACACTGAACCTCATTTCTTCTACACAGTAGAATGAGTGCAAACTGTGACATAGGAACAAGGCTCTGCTCACCAGGTAACTCCACCATCCTCACAGAGTAAAAGTCCTTAAAGTCATCATGGCCAAAGAGGGTGAAACTGGGTGAAAGCCCTTTGTGATGCAAGGAAACATGTGGGCCTATCTGTCACACGTACTTGCCTCGAATCAAAATGACCCTCTTACCTCCTTGGAGGTGGGGAAAGTTTGCTAGTTCTCTGAGAAGAAGGGAAGCCAGGAAGTTGGGAAGAATCAACCTGTAGAGCAAACAGCTAATTCAGTGGGATGCAAGCAGAGCAGGAACAGAGAGAAAACTCGGATATTTTAAAAGAAAGTGATACCCAGCTTGAGCGTTAAAGAGCAGTTTAGTAGGCAGTCAGGAAGGGACTCTGGGCCTCAATAACAGTATATGTGATGCCCTCGGCTGGCATTCACAGACCGGGGATCCAGCAATCATGAGGGAGATGTAGATGCAGGGCGGGGCAAGGGCAGAAATGAGGAAGTCAGCTGCGCTGTTCCAAAGGTGAGGACACCGGCTTCTTAAAATATTTCATCTTAAGCATGTTTCCAGACAAGCCAGAAATCAGCCTCAAAGGCCACTGGGGTACACACGGGGTGAGTTTTAATTTGTTCGCTTATTGTTCTTTCAGGCTGCACATTACATTATACTGTATGTGATAAACAGACCACACAGGGCATACATAGACTCCAGCACTGTTGACTTTCTTGCTCCATTTTATTTTATAAATCTTTCTCATTCCCTAGATTTTTTTTCCTTAATCTTCTACGAGAACATTGACTAATACTTTGGAAACGTAGAAACTTAGGAAACTTTGCTGTCATTTTTTTGTTAGAAGTCTATAAAAATTATCACCTTGCCAACAAGAATTTCTATTAAAACACTTTTAATTTTTTCTCTAAACAAATATAGGCTATTTGTTTTTTTTTCTTTTAATGAACATCTTTAAAAGGGTACACCAGGACAATGTTTCTCGTTTCATTCAGAAGCAGCAATAACAAAATGTGACCTGAAACACGATTAAGGTAATTGGAAGTGTGATTATTCTGGAGAATTCTGAATTTAAATTGCCAGTTCACTGAACATGTTACTCAAATACCTGCCAATCTCTCTCCAACGATGTCAAAAGCAGTGATAAAAATAATTCCTGATGAATTGATTGAAGCGCTGCATGTTTTGAAGTCACCAAGTATTCAGTACATAGCATAATTTTATTTTTGAAGTCTATGTTTCAATTCTGAAGGCTGAATTAATTGTAATTTTGTCTAGTTATTTACTTGTAAAACCATTGCCTCTCATATTGTATTTTCATTTGTTTGGCTTGGAGGTTATCAAAGCTAGGACTTTATTATTCATGCTGCCCGAATGAAAAGTAAAACAAGTTTTGATTCTAGAATTAGTAAAAGATTTTCAAACGCAAGTTATGAAAAGCCATGATCAGCCTGGAGGTGGTGGCACACACCTTTAATGCTAGTGTTTGAGAAGCAGAGGCAGATGGATTCCTCTGGGTCTGAGGCCAGCTTGATCTACAGAGCCAGTTCCTGGATAGCCAGGAACACACAGAGAAACCCTGCCTTGAAAGACAATAAATAATTAAATAAATACATAGGAGGTGATCATCTCCGAGGAGCAGAAAAACTTTTGAAATAAAGTGGGAGAATTGTAAATGAAGGCAAAAATGTATCCATGCAAAAAGAATTCCTAGCAATCACGCCTGCCAGAGTCTCAATTATTCCCTCCGTGTTTTTCATGCAACGTGAGAATCATTCTTACCACTCCTGGACTGTCCTCACGGGCACGGGCAGAAACACTGCGCTTTCTCACAGTGTAACTATGACGTCATACTTTGGGAAACTCAGTTCAGCAATAATTCTAAATACTCAGGCATGACTGTGAAGCCACTGCCAAAGAAGAAAGAGCGCCACCTAGTGAATTCCTCGACGAATCTTTCCTACCAGTCCCTCATTTGGGTGGCCGGGTATCTACTGTGCCCACAGACCTCTCAAGTTAATGAAGCTAATTTTGTAAAGAATGAAATTCTCTCACAGGTCTTTACACTGTGCTGCGTGCTTTTATTTGGCATCCTGTGTCAGGAATGTCCGTACGCCTTTGCATCTGCTAAAACTCTATGTACACTTCAAGGCACAATTTAAAACTCTTGTTTCCTCACTACGATGCCTCCACTGCCTGTGGATCTCGTGTTTCCATCGCATTTTCTGTTATCCCCTTCTCTTATACGCATGTATTGTATAGTCAAAGGTCTGTCTATTTCATCAAACTATAGCCTCGGGGCAACTATATGTCTATGATACAATAAACACTCAGTTTTTATTGCATGGAATAAGGAACTAATCTCTAGAGGTAATTTTCCTTTTGTATTACTATTAACTATTCCTCTGCTTAAAAAAATAGATTTTAGAATATGTTTGGGAAGTGTCAACAATATTATGGAATATTCCCATCATATCTGTATGCTACTAGTTGGCTAAATGACCATAAAAAGATGTTTTGTTTATCTACTGTGAACTTTCTTACTTCTTGAAGATAAAATATTTAGCTAATAGGCTCAAAATATTAACCTTTTATTACTTTATACAACGAAAAACATAATCACTAGATACTCAGTGAGTAAATGTATTGACGTAAAGAAGGCAATAACCTAAAAAGCCAAGCAACCAGACACAAACACTGCTTGACACAGAGAAACCCTTATCGTGGACACCCCCTTACTGTTTGCCCTGGACTGCACAAACTCCACATCTCTTCCTTTCAAAGGTACAAGGCTCAGAAGGAAGCAAGAACCGAGAGAAGAAAGTTACAGTTTGGCATGTATAAGAGGAGATGGCTGTACAGGTGGATGGGGCCCAAAGGCTCACAGAAGAAGAAAAGCTATGGGACTCAGGCTTGGTTGATACTGATATCAGGGATGGGACTCTCCTGACCGGGTCCTGAGAGGATCCAGGTGTGGTGGTAAAGAAGGTCCTACCATGAAAACGAGGCAGGAGGAGGAATTCCCACTGATGTGTCTTGCAGTGTCTTTGAAAACAGTGAAGTCTTTTCAAGGGGTATAGGGTCCCCAAAAGCTTCACAACAGTCACAGGTGCCCTGAGCCTGTGGCTCTTGGGTTTTTGTATAGCAAATTCAAAGAAGAAAATTCACGGACCCCAGAGGGTGAGTTTTAGAGAGTTTATTGTGGACTCAAAGTTGGAAGCTAAGAGAGAGAGAGAGTGCGGAGCTCCTATATAGCAGAGAGAGTCCCAGGAAATAGGGCACTATTCAGTTGTTAGTCTAGAGGCTGTTGGAAGGACCCTGGGCACGGAAGGGTGAATTAGTCAATCCACCTGGCCTACGTGGTTTTCAGCTGTGCCTTCTCACTTTCAGAAATGTAGGAAGGCACAGCTGCTCATTTAGAAGCCAACAAAAGAAGAAGAGCTGGAACTTCTTTGGCATTTCTGGCCTCCAGCAGGGACATTCTCAGACCGGCTCCTTGACCACCTTCTATCTGCTGCTCTTCCCAGCTAGACAGACACAGGACCAAAACCCAAGCGAGAAGGCACGTGTGCTCTTCTTAGAATTAGACAGGAAATTTAGTTATGGGGTGGAGTGGGGAGATGCACCAGCAGAATGGCTTTAGTAGAGGAGGAATGAGTCCCATGGTTTGAATACCCTGGATTTCAGAGGAAAGAGGAAGGTAAATGTTACAACTTCAGACTGATGTTTCTCAATCATGTTTCATGTGTCTAAAACCCCCAACATAAAGGCTGTATCTCATGCTGATTAATTCAGAATCTCTAGAAGCAGGACCTGAACTTCAAAACTTAAAAAGACTCACCAAACAGTTGAAAAGCTATGCTTTAGGGTGGGACAGCTACCCTAATACTCTTCCTGAGCCTACTCACTCCTAGGCTGGTTACCAAAACATCTACTGCCTATCAGCTTCCGAGCAGAGGAAGCCAGGTATAGTCAAGATGTTCCACATAGCACTGGAGTAAAAGAATGGACTGTGCAGAGATGGGATTTCTTGCCCCCAAGAACCAATGCTACACTAGAGAAGAGTAGGAACCTGGTCTGGCCTTTCTGCAAACCACACTCAGGCTCAGCTGTGTACAGGGACAAGGAGGAAAAGCTCCATGAATCAGCCTGGGCATGCCCCAGAAAGGCGAAGACAGCAATCCCTGCCGACCACAGTAACAATTACCGTGTGCCAAGCTTTTCCGTGTCTTAGTATTTATTATGGGGAAGGGGCTGTATTTGAATGAGGAGTCGAATGGAAGCTTGGTTTCTCTATTGCCTTGTTCAAATTACGGCTGGAACGTAGGGAGCTACAGGAATACCATGGAAAGCCTAGTGCAGAGGACATCTGAAGAAATAAAAATTGAATTGCTGATGAAATATAAAAGTGTACTTTCCCCCAGGGTTTTGTTTGTGTAGTGAAAGGGCTATTTGAAGGCACTTTTTATTAAAGAGAAAAAAACCTAAATTAATAAATAATAATTTAAATTATAAAATTCTGACAGCATAATATTTTTCAAACCTATATTTATTATTATTATTATTGTAAATATGAATGTAAGATTTATTTTAACATGACAATATTTATAATTAATTTTGCTTCTGGGGTTTCCATTCTATCACGTATGACTTATCAAGAATATGAAGACTCTTTTCAAAAATGGAGTGAATAAGCCATCCTCTCTAAGCAAAATAAATATGTATTAGTTATGAAAAGCAAGCAATTACAAATGTTTATGTTATTTACAAGCAATTGTAAACTCTTTGAACTTTTAAAATCAACTGTAGAATCCCCCACTGGGACTGTTATAAGTTCACTCTGTTGAGTTCTAGCTTGCACAGGCTAATCATACTTTTCAATACTTCTAAACATACTTGGTAATATTTTTGGAAACTCTATTTGAAACACCAAACTTTCCTGTGTCAAGGAAAGGAAACAGTCATTTGTCCCTTTACTTAATATAAAAGAAAAAAATCACAGTGAAATTAAATGATCAGTGAATATAGGCAATACGGATTAGCCTCCCAAATTTAATAAGCAAGATTAGTGAAACAGGATCATAGCCAGAGTACATTTATCAGAAGCACAAATAGGCAAAACCTCCTTATTAAACATCATGCTGGGGATGGCTGGGCAGGGAGGGGCATTTGCTGGGTAGCCTGATGACTCGGATTTGATGCCTGGGAGTGGCACAGTGGGCGAGAACAGACTTCTACAAGCTGTCTATCCTCCGGCATCCCCAATATCCACAATGCTATGAGCATACACATATATACATATATGTGCACAATGGTATATGCATACACATATATACATATATGTGCACAATGGTATGTGCATACACATATATACATACATGCATGCATACATACATACATAGAATAAAAAGTTTTAAGATTGTAGTTTGTCTTGACAGTGGGAACAACTTGAACTTTTAGAGCTGCTAGTAATCTTCCTTATTTTGAATTTGGGTTTGCTTATCTGAACATGATCAGTTTAAGGGAATTCAATATAGCATACATCCCTGATGGGTGGATGTTTCTGTAAGCTTTGATAACATGTCTAACCCCCATAAGAAGCACCTCCCATAGCATAATGAATTAAATCAGGGGCAGGGTGGATGACCACTTCCCATCTTGTTCTTGGTTTGCTACCCCACCTCTGTGGTTACTCTCTATGTGGCCTTGAGAAATCACCAAATCTTTTTAGAACTACGTCCCTCCCTCGGTGATAAAAGTGGATTGTAACAGCCTAATACTAGGCAGTGTGGAGCAGGTGATGAGTCGAAGATACTGCAGCTTCCTGCACATGGCGTGGCAATTGTGAACTACAGCTCCATCGCATCCTAGTTTGCCCATATCAGGAAGCATCAAAATGTTTCTTAACAGCTACTAGTATTGTAATATTGAATGTCTTGCTGTTGTTATTTCTAACCCAATCGGTGCTAGCCAGATACACCCACCTGAAAACCTCCAATTAAACAGTACAACAGTTTGAAATAGGAACAGATCACCTCTGTGGAAGGGTTTATCTCTTGGGTGCCGACCCTTACTTTTAAAAGGATATGTTTTAATATTATAGGCGTCACAAGATGATAAGTTTTCAGTCTTTTCCAGATTAGAAAAAAAATCAAGGAATTGGTCTTTACGTAACTGAGGCAAAAGAAGAGATGACCTCATCAGAGATGGAACAGACATGGTCTTTGGAGAGGATGGTAAAGATCAGGAAACCTTTGTGAGAAGATGCAAGCTAGGGGGATGATGAACAGGGTAGCGCTTGAGTAATGTTTAATACTCAGCTTACGGAAAGCACTGTTGTGAGAGAACTGATGGACACGGATCCTGCTGGGGCCTGCCATGGTGGGATTTATCAGTGAAGAGCTGGGGAAACAGTGAGGTGCCCACATGTGCAGAACTATAGAAACCACCAGCTTGTTAAGTCCAGCTAAGAGGAAGGGTGGAGCATGTGATAACCCATTACCATGTAGAACTAGGAGAAGCAATGCTTCATGGACAGGGATCAGGTTGTAAACTGAGAGCAGTATTTCCAAATTACAGGATGTGGCCTATAGCAAATTTAAAAGAGGCAATGGTTGATTAACATGAAATTAATATTAAGATTAGTTAATATTAAATGTTATTATTATAGCCGTATGCATTCCCACCCCTAGGCTTATGGTAAAATAATAGACACAATATAAATATTCCAATAGTATCTTCTCCCTACCGCAGCTGGTACATACACAACACAGGCCCGCCATTTAACTCAGAAAGCAAATGGAACATTAACTGGTTCAGGAGCATCACGGGGGAATGGAGAGAAAGAATGGAGAGAGAGCACCTGCTGGGAGATAGTGTGTCTGTCTATATGCGACAGGGAAGCTGCATGGTCACTTAAAGAAGGCATAAAAAAATGACAAAACTGGTTGACATGTCAATACGGGCGGAAAAAATCTAATAAAAATCAATCCACAGATGGAAAGTTATAGGCAATTAATGGTCATTAAGAGAGGGAGAACCAGTCTTCCTCAGGAACCAGCCCCCTAATAGTCTATCCAAACCCAAACAGTCCAACCTAAACACATACACATAATGAGCAAGAGCAAATGCATTCAGCAGGCCGAATTACTATGTATGTACACGTATATTTGTAAATATATGCACGTAACAATAATTACAGAGCAGTCATGATTTTGAGAGGGAGTGGGAGCTCATGGGAGGAGAGGGAAGGCATTGAGGAATGTGTAGAAATTATGTAAATACAGTACTCATATGAAATTCTCAACTTTTTTTAAAAAAATTGATGAACTATAAGGCATTATGAGAGACAGAAGTCAAGGGAAACAAGGTTTGGGCCTTAAAGTTTGTTTGTTTGTTTGTGTGTTTGTTTGTTTGTTTGTTTTGAGACAGGATCTCAAACTGTAGCAATGGCTGACCTGATACTTACTATGTAGACCAAGCTGCCCTCAAACTGCCAGAGATCCAATGCCTTTTGCTTTCCAAGTGCTGGAATTAAGGTCATTAAATTAAGTCGTTGCAGAAATCACAGTCACTTGCTAAGATAGGAAGCATTAGATAGCAGCTTCTAAGAGGTAAGTATATTAGGAGGAAGGTGGACCAAATACCTGGAGCAGGAGAGAAAGATCAGTTCTGAGAAGCCTATTAGTAGGCTAATGATATGAGGACCGAGAAGTGAAACTGAAATTTAGGAAAGCAGAAGGCAGGACTGGTCCCAACAAGAGCTACTTATGTGGAGGTGAAGTTTAAGCCTGAGAGGCCGCAGTTGTTTTTCTATATAGTGAGAAACTTTGCCAAAAAAGGGCATACTGTGTATGTAATTCTTTTGAGAAAATTAACAAATATAGACATTCAAAATTTTATTTAAAAAAAAAAATCCAAGATGGGGAAGATTCAAGTCTTTCCTTGCACAGAAGATACGTAGAAGAAAAGCCTATCTGGGTAGAGGTTGTAGAAATTTTATTTTGATGGTATGTCTAAGAAAGATGAAGTAAAGCTAATTAATCATAATGTGGAGTGTAAAAGAGAAGTTGGAGAGACCAAGAAAGAAAATATAACCTACATTGATGATGCACAAATTGTTGGCTACATTCAAATATACATACGTTTTAGAATAAATACATCTAATTTTCTCACATTTTGCAAACAGGTATTCCTGGGTTTTGACTATGTTACAGTTTGCTTGTGACACATTGCCTGATAACTACATATTTTTAAAGGGTAGGATTAATTTAAGAAGGTGGAAAAGGAAAGACAGGTAGGTGAACTTATTGAGCAAGACCCTAAAGTGAAGAGGAGGTCTGGGCCTGAGAACACAGAGTCATCAACTGGTCTCATATGGGAGTGATAAACGAAGGCAGACATGATGCAGATGTGTGTTGTACAGGGAATGATTTGATTCTTGGTAGAATCAATTTTCTCAGGTGCGAGACATATAGCTGAGAATGACGAAGGCAATGTGATGAAGTAGACATGATAAATAGAACAATTTAGAGTTGGAAGAGCTCCTGTAGTGAAAAGCAAACATTGCTGAACAAGTGTGTGCCAAAAAGGGTTATAGGTCACTCCTTCTCCTCTTGAGCTCTGATTGTGTATATTTTGTGGGTCATCAGCCCTATGGCTAACTGGTTTTCTCTAGTATTCTCTAAAACTAAAAGATAAATGGCTTTATTTACTTTTTTTTAAATGGAAGCCAGACTTCTTCATAAACAAGAAGCACCAAAAGAAGAAAATGTAGGCAGTCTATGTGACATAAAGGTAACACTTGTGGAATACTAAATACACATTCATTGATTCAGCCATTCTACAAAAGGTTACAGTGTCTTCTATATGCTACAAGTTAAAAAAAAAAGAAGAGCCTATAGTCTGATGGGAATAAGAAACTAATCAAATTCACAAATAAATGGGAAATTGCAAAGAGATCCCACTGTAAATGAAAAGAGGATGGATCTATAATGGCATTTAATAAAGACTTTACTCCCTTGAAGGGATGCACTGAGCAGGCTGCCCACAGGGTAGGAGTGAAGTCTGCTGCACACAACTCTGAAGGCTGAGTAGGAGCTGCTCAGAGGAAAATGGTGTGCACGCTGTACCCTGGGCAGAACAAACAACATATGTACACAGCAGAGCGGGGAGGTAGAGAGAGCACAGAGTGCTCCGGGCCAAGCGCCAGCAAGAGGAAGAGGAGTGGGATATAAACACAGCAGGGTGGACAACCATGTTAATGTTGTCCCCGTATGCTGAAGGCCAAGAGTGGCAATGAACTTGTCAGAAGGATGATCATATTTGCAGAAGTGACAGAGGCAAGAAGTGAATGTTTACAGGAGGTATTTGAAACCAAAATCGTAGGGTTTTGTGAGGGATTTGATAAAAAAAAAATTGTGAGAGAACAGCCACCTGGTTTCACTGTCTTGTTTGACAGGACAGATGATACACTGGTAGGTTTGTGAAGGAAAACCAAGAATTCAAATCTTGTCATATTAAAATTATATCAGTAAGAGTATAAATGTATAAATTAGTTGATTTTAAGCAATTATAATCAATAATTTGGTGATGCTAAATATAACCTACATTCTAGTATTTGTTTCTGATGTTACCTGTGTTGATTTTAGATTTTTTTTTCCCTCAGCAATTTATTTTTGAGACAGATCTCAGTATGCAGCACTGACTAGACTCGGTTTTTAGACCAGCCACAGTGGTCTCAAATTAACAAACCCAACTGCCTCTGTCTCCTAAGTGTTGGGATTAAAAGCATGTACCATGCTGAGCACCTGTGCTGTTATTATTTCTGGTATATTTCGAAGGATGGTATTTTACTTTGCAGAATAACTTCAGAGCTTGGTAACATCTATTATAAAAGTGAACATTGTCACAGTTAGGACCATGCAGAAGAACCAAGCAGGAAGCAGTATGTAGACCACGCTGCATCTGTCTTCAGAAGCTCTGGAAACTCCGTGGCTGACGTTTTCTTTCACTTCGGACTTCACCTTTCTTCACCTCACTGCATTTATTTTTAATGCAATGCTTAAAGGGGTAATAACTGAGAAAAACCATGGTCTGCCTGCCAGTCACATAGGGGAAACAATTACTGGAGAACATAAAAGCTATATAGTAAATAGCTCAGGCTTTTCTCAGTGTTCTTAGATAGGACAACTTCTCTTCTCCAAATAAACAGAAAACACACACACACAAGAGAATTAAACAGGTCTGAAAGCAAACATTCAGAGTGAGCAGAAGTCTGACTTTGTAAACAGGAAGAGAAAAATGACAATTATTCATGATTAAAAGATACATGGTTGAAATAGGAGCCAACCACACACACAAACTCAATTGTAAGAACAAGGCCACTAAAGAAGGATATAAGAGGAAATGTAAAGGAGAATTATTATAATGAGTTATTATCAGCAATAACAGCAAAACACTTATAATTTATTAGCATCTAAAAGGATGTGCTGCTCTAGGGCAAAATGATTTCTATTGTAAGTTCAGATGAATGGCCATTACAGAATGCAATATTTCTTCTTCCTGACTTCTGAGACAATGTGTCAAACTCTAAATGTGAAAATTCGACAAAATATGAGGAAGTCACACTCTGTAGTGGGAGATTGCTCATTTGCTTCCTGGTCACTCAGACCAGAAATAAACACACAGAAACTATAGCAAATGCAATACTGTTTGGCCAATAGCTTAAGCATATTTCTGGCTAACTCATATCTTAAAATAACCTATTTCTATTAATCTGTGTATCGCCACATGGCTGTGGTTTACCAGCAAGATTCCGGTGCCTCTGTTTCCTGAGGGCATGTACATGGCTTCTCGCTGACTCTGCCTATTCTCTCTTTACATCTCTGTTTCGATTTCCTGCCTAGTTTTACTCTGCTAAGCCATTGACTGAAAGCAACTTTATTCATTAACCAATAAAAACACCACATATGTAGAAGGACTTCCCACATCATTTCCCCATTTCTGTTTAAATAAAAGGGAAAGTTTTAACATTAATATAGTATAATTACATATTACATGTATAAGGCAAGAATTACAGTTACAATATTTATATCTACTTTATCTTTCATAATAACTAAGGAAAACTATAACTATCTCTTCTTCAACTCCCTCAAAAACCCTACAAGGATATAACATTACCTAAGTTAACAGAAAGTGCATTATAAGAAACCTCTAAAACTCTAGAATTCACAGAGATATCTCAATGCCTGGACAGTCACTCAAAGTTCTTCTGTAATGTTACAGACACTCATCTTAAGCCTACATGCCCAGTATATCTGTTAGACTTTTACATGAAGCAGAAAATGTCAAAGACAGTTTCATCTATACTGGCAGTTTGTCGGGCACTTTTTTCTGTGTCCTGCACAATGTCTTTCAGACTCTTTCATGAAACAGGAACCCCAAAGGACCATCTCACCTTAAGGGAAGGTCAGCAGTCATTTTTCTGTGGGTCCTGCATGTCCAGTTCATACAGAATAACATCAAATAGTACAGGCAAGAGTAGTTTCTTGCAAAATGACTAGCGAACTCCATAAGGAGTCCTTTTGTATACATGTTTCTTTGATTGGTTAATAAATAAAGCTGCTTTTGGCCAATGGCTTAACAGAGTAAATCCAGGTGGGAAATTCAGAGATGCAAAGAGAAAGTAGGCAGAGTCAGGGAGAAGCCATGTACCTGCTCTCAAGAAACAAAGGCACCTGAAACTTGCCGGTAAGCCATAGCCACGTGGCGATACACAGATGAATAGAAATAGGTTAATTTAAGATATAAGAGCTAGTCAGAAATAAACTAAAGTCAGGAAAAAAAGCTAAACAAAGGAGATCAGATTCAGAGGTCTTGTTTTAAAAAGAAAAAAGTGGAGGGAGGAGTGCTATGGGGACAATGGTCTTGTACCCTGTAAATATTTGTCACTTGTATTGGTTTAATAAAATGCTGATTGGCCAGTAATCAGGCAGAAAGTATAGGTGGGGCAAACAGAGTAGGAGAATTCTTGGAAGAGGGAAGGCTCAGTCTGCAGTCATCACCCAAACACAGAGGGAAGCAAGTTGAGAATGCCTCACTGATAAAAGGTACCAAGCCATGTGGCTAACACAGACAGGAATCATGGGTTAATGTAAGATATAAGAATTAATAAGAAATCTGAGATAATAGGCCAACCAGTTTATAGTTAATGTAAGCCTCTGTGTATTTCTTTGGGACTGAACAGCTGTGGGACTGAGAAGCACAAAAACCTCTGTCAAAAACACTCCTAAATTTGCCTGACTTTTCCCTTTACCCCTTCAGCTATCAGTAATTTTTATGTATATGAAAACTATACTTTGTATTTTGTAAACATTTTAATGTCTTACATTAAACATTTACCTTTTCTAAATATATACAGTTTATTTTGTGCATACTTAGTAATTATGAAGCTATTTCATAGCATATTAATCTAATAACTTATGTTTAAGGCTATGTTTCTATTTTTGTGATTAAGAATATAATGAAAATATGTACATGTAAATATTTATCTCAGATAGCACAAAGCCAGATATTACATCAAATGTCATGGACCACTTTAATATTTTACATGTTTGAATTTTCTTAGCTATGCACAAGTCACCCTTCTAGTCACAATGTAAGGAAGTGTCTGGGCAAGCATGGTACTGCATTTCTGTAATTTGAACACTCTGGAGGATAAGTGAGAGGACCCAAGTCTGGGGCCTCTCTAGGCTATATACCCTACATAGTGAGAGCCATGGGACTTCTTGATAAAGAATTGAGAAAAAAAACCCTGACAAACAACAACAACAACAAAAAACCAACCTTAGTCTCTTCATGAGATGGATATCTACAATTAAAGGAGTGAATTCATCACTCACCATGAACAAAAAAAATTCTAATGTATCACAGATCTTAATGTGAGGCCTGAAATGTCAAAACTGTTAGAGGGAAACACTTCAAGATATGGACATAAGCAAGGACTTTCTGGGAAGGACTGTAATAACTCAAGAACTTATAGAAAGAATAGACAAATGAGGGTGTATGAAATTAAAGACTTTTGCAAACCAAAGAAAACCACTGAGCAAAGATGTAGCATATACAATGGTAGAACATATTTGCCAGATATTCATCTGAAAGGACATTAATATCCAAAATTTATTTTAAAAAATTTAATTAAAAAGCAAGAGGGTGGAAAATGGTTTAGTAAGAGTGATTGTTGTGCAAGTGTGAGTGCCTGGGCTCAAATCCTGAGAATCCACTTTAAGAAATTGAGTGGGTTGCGTTCTGTCTTGTAACATCAACACTGTCAAGGTTGGCCACAAGGAGTTGCTGGCTCTTGCTGGCTATCAGATTATCTCCAGGCTTAATAAGATATACTGCCCTGTACTCAAATAAGTGCCATCTATGACTCAACCAACAGCCTTGAGAGAATATAGGGTGGGAAGATGAAAAAGAGGCAGAGGCAGAATAATTCATTAGCTGGGGAAAGAGGTGGATCTGAAGAGGTGAGGGTAGAGAGGAATGGGTTGAAATGAATGGTCAGGTAGCCATCTAAGTCCAGGGAGATGTCTGGGTCTGGGCTATGATCAAGGGCTGGGTCTTGATCTGGTGTACTGGAGCAGCCTAGGGGGGCTCTGTTGGTGTCTGTGCCTCCTGTTACTGCTAAGAGCCATGCAAGGACCTCTGGTATGGGTTGCCACATGGGGTCACATTGGTATCCAAGATCTACATACCTTGGGGGCCATGCCAATCTGAGTGTAGGCAGATTTTTCTATATAGTCTGCCAGCTCCCAAATAACCACCAACAGTCAGGGGCTGAGTTGATATCCAGGGCTCCTGTTGTCACTGAAGGCCATGCTGATGGTCGGGGTCTAGTTGGACACCTAGGACCATGTAGTTGTCCAAGGACCATGTCATGCCTGCGACCATGCTGATCTGGGTGGCTGATGCTGTCACCTGTGTTGTATTATGAGCAGCAGGGCTGCGTCCCCAGCACCCAGCCGCCCCCACGGCTAGCTTTACCCGAAATAATTACACGGAAACTGTATCCTTTTAAACACTGCCTGACCCATTAGTTTCAGTTTCTTATTGGCTAGCTCTTACATATCGATCTAACCCATTTCTATTAATCTGTGTAGCCCACGAGCTGGCTTACCAGGAATGATCTTAGCCTACGTCTGCCTGGAGTGGAAGAATCATGGCGAATCATTGACTCAGCTTCTTTCTCCCAGCATTCTGTTCTGTTTACTCCACCCACCTATGTTTTAACCTATGAGGGCCAAGCAGTTTCTTTATTGCTTAACCAATGAAATCAACAGATTGATAGATGACACTCCCACATCACACCTGGAGCCATGGAGATGTCTAGGCACAGGCCAATGTCTGGGTCTATTGCCCTGTGGAGGCTGGGGTCTGGGGTGGTGTGCCTGGGTCCAGTTGCCAATGAAGACTCTGTGGATTCCTGGGGTCTAGCCAGCCACCTTGGACCATGCTGGTGCCTGGGGGACATGCTGCTGGGGCTGTGGGGTGGTGTCTGGGCCTGAGCTATTGTCAAGAGCCGTTATTGCAGTTGGGATCTGTGATGATGTCCAGGGTCTTGTTAGCACAGGGTTTATTAGAACCATGCTGTGCTGAGTCATCCTCAACTCTTTGCTGGCCCTGGGAGGGCTGGCCCTGTTTCTCACTGGATACTGTAGCAGGTGAGCTAACCCTACCCCTAGGGGAAGAAATATCCAAGCACCTGGGAAAGATGACCTCACCCCTCACCATAGGCATGTACCTCCCCTGGGTAGCACACTAGAGCTGACCCTGTGGTCTGGAGGCAGGAGAGCCTACCTTGAGAGAATAAGAACAGGAGAGCTGACCCTACCCTCCCTCATCTGCCATATGGAGGCATGGGGGAGAGAAAGATGCCCTTCCCCCCACCGATTAACACCTGTGGCAGGTGAGAGAGCTGGCCCCATGATCACAAGAGTAGGAGAGCTAGTCCTGACCCTCACCAGCTGCAGTGCACAGGAGAGCAGGCCCTCCACCCCACCTGGAATACAGACTAGAACTGACTCCATTGTCAGAGTCACAGGTGAGCTGGCCCTGGGGACATAAGAGTAGGAGAGCTGACACCCTCCTGGCCCTGTATTCCTACTACAACAATTAGGAGATAGGGTCCTGCACCTTGCTTTGGCAAAACAATAAACCTGGCCCTGGTGATATGAGTGAGGGGGACCCAAATCTGAGGGTCTGAGAGCAGTAGAACTGGTCTCACTCTTTGCAGCAGGCTTTATCATGTGAGGTAGGCTAGGCAGTGCTGGAGAGCTCACCCAGTAGTAACAATGAAGGAAAATTATCCAGCCTCCCAATGCAGCTAGCACCCAGTCCCAGAACCATGGTTAGAGTTGGCCCACCCCAGTATCCAACAAATCTATGAACTGTTGGAGCATGTGAAGGGGATGGACCTACGGATCCAAAACAGGAGGATCTCCATGACACAGGACAACAGGAAATCCAAGAAGATCCCGTGAGAGTCAATTATCAGTAGTGTAGCAGAAACCAGAGGCTTCAAACCAGACCAATGACTCAGGGCAATGAACACTTGAAACTAAAGCTGAAGGGATTAAAGAGTAAACTGTGTGACTCAATGGGCCACACTACACCTTTCACAACATATTCTTCTTAATTCATTTTTTCTTAATCTTTTATTTTATGCTTTATTTGCTTGTTTGTATTTGGTTTTGTTTTGCTTGGTGTCTTTGGTTTGGTTTGAGGGTTTTCTTTTAAATCTGGTTTTGATTTGGAAAACAGGTTGCAAAGGGCAGATGAAAAGAAATGGGAAGATAGGCGAGACTTAAATACATGATGTGAAATCCACAAAAAATCAAAAAAGGTTAAAAAAATACACTGCCCCAAAGAAATATGGCAGAGAGCAATAGAGCAGGGCACCAGATATCCTCCTCTGGCTTCCACGTGTATGTAGGGGTACATACCACACACACACACACACATACACACACACACACACACACACACACGTGCGCGCACACTCTCTCACATACACATACACACAGTAAAATGTAAGAAAGTCCAAGTAATCTAATCAATAATGTACAAATGGATTGAATAGAAAGTCCCCAAAGAGGCACAAAGAGCCAATAAGAACATTAGATACTGTGTATCATCTTTATACAAGTGCACTGAGTGGGTCTGTGTCAACGGGACACAAGCAAGAGTCATCAGAGGAAGATCCTTCAGCCGAGGAAATGCCTCCTTGAGACACAGCTGCAAGGCATTTTCTCATTTAGTGATCAATGCGGGAGGGCCCAGCCCATGGTGATGATGCCAGCCCAGGGTTGGTGGTCCTGGGTTCTAGAAGAAAGCAGGTTGAGCAAGTCACAAAAAGTAAGCCAGTAACCAGCTCCACTCCATGGCCTCTGCATTAGCTCCTGTCTCTGGGATCCTGCCCTGTTTGAGTTCCTGTTCTGACTTCCTTCAGTGATGAATGGCAATGCTGAAGTATTAGCCAAATAAACCCTTTCCTCCCCAACTCGCTTTTTGGTCATGGTGTTTTGTAGGAGCAATAGAAACCCTAACAAAAGCAACAAATCTCCTTTGCAATCACATCTCATTCCAGTTAGATGCCTATCATTAAAATAA
Source organism: Microtus pennsylvanicus (assembly GCF_037038515.1). Lineage (NCBI taxonomy): Eukaryota > Metazoa > Chordata > Mammalia > Rodentia > Cricetidae > Microtus > Microtus pennsylvanicus. The sequence goes on along the minus strand of NC_134585.1, from coordinate 44,239,893 downwards.
ACAAATATGGATGAGGTTATGGAAAAATTTTGTTAGTGAGAACATAAATTATTGCAGTAAATATGGAAATCAGTACAAAGTTCACCAAAAGTAGAGGGAGATGGAGGACTTGGGTTTGAATTCCAGGAACCATATGGTGGTTCACAACACCCTGTAACTGTAAAAAGACCAATATTTTCCAAGTTAAATCCACATAGCATAACTGCTATTACAAATGTAAGTAAATTACATTGACAGATAACATTCCCATGGATATTATTAGAAATAATTAGAAATATCATTAGAAAATAATTTCTGAATTTTATTGACTGAGTCTACTAAGTACTGAATCATAGAACTTTAGATATCTAAAAAAAAATGTATTGTTTAGATTGCAGTTGGCTAAATTACTCCCCACTAGCTAATACCTTTGAATGCTGGGAAGAGGGAGCTTGGCAGCTATAAGTATGTGGTCTTTGGACTTAACCACAGGGCAGGGAACCCTTACTGTTCTTTGGACTGGAAAGGAAGGGGGAGAGGGAATGGGGGGAGGGGGAGGGAAATGGGAGGAGGGGAGAAGGTGAAAATTTGTAATAATAATAATAATAAAACAAAATAAAAAATATACAAAGAATAAAAAGAATCTTGAGAGGGAGATAAGTATAGACAATCCAACAAACGCATTTGTAAGAGGCAGGAGGAGAAGAAGGCAATACGAAAAAAGGGTCAACAATACACCCACAAGCCAGGAATGGAAACAGCTACCAGAATTCTGGTAGCTAGGGAGTGGAGGTGGGGCAGGTACTACTTTTTATACATATCTCCCCTTAAATTGATTATGTGGCCTTGAACTAAAATTGGAAGCTAAGAAAAGCAGAGAAAGATTGTCTTCCTGAGTCCCTAACCAGGGGCACAGCCCTGCTGGATGCTGACCTTCTGACCTCCAAACTGTGTAATAAAAAGTTCTCTGCTTTATAAACCATCCAGTCTCTGGCCATTTGTTATGGTAGCCTTAGGAAAAGACACATTACTTTATATTAAACTTACTTTAAACATTCATAGAGAATTAGTTCCCTAATGAGAAAGTCCTGGGCAGGTCCTTAGCACAGGAGAATTTTACACAGGTCTCACCCTGAATTAATTGTGTGACTTTGAGCAAGTACCTGTTCCTGTTCATTTCTTTGTATTAGTTGAGCTAGGGGGATGCAAAATTCATCAATAAAATCTGTATTTCTTGTACTAATGACTATCTTATTAACTACAGGAGAAGCACAACTAACAATGTGTATTCAGAGTCACACACACATGTACACACAGAGTCAAACATACATACATGCATAGACATGTGCACACAGAGTCAACTACTCACACACACACCACACACACACAGAGCTCTTAAATGCATATTTCATAAGGAAACTTGTTTGAAGGAGAGAAACAAGGCTACCTATATCTGGTCCCAGTTGTCCTCTCCTTTTTTTTTTCATATAGTCTTCACTATATGAAGCTTACTGTAGCAATTAGTGCCGTCAGGTGATAGAGAGATCACACAGTGGAATATAAAAAGGCAATTAAACAGTGACACAAACAGCAATTATAAGACGAAAACTCAGTGCAGTACTATATGGCACTGGGAAAGCACTCAAGAAAAATCAAATTAGAAAGTGCTCAGGGAATAGGTTTAACCATCAGGCTGCAGAGAAAGTGGGTGACTTGCTCAGGGCAGAGTTCATCTGAAGTTTTCGGTACATGACAGGTCACTCTTTTGAATGCAGGAAGTGGGCAGGTGAACGGCAATCGGTGGCTGGGGAAGCGGCCCTCGGAGTGCAAGAAATAAAAGAGTTTGCAGAAGCAATGGCTGCTTCGTACAGGATGCTCTGAACAGCTATGGCTTTATGCAGTGTGTGTAGAGGTAAGATCATAGGCAACTCTCTCTGGGGCTGCTGACTGGAATGAGCTCTATCAAAGGTCTTCACACCCAAACTGCGCAAGTCCGCAGCACATACCAGAAACTTCAGGAACCTTCTCCTCAGCAGTATCCTCTTAAGAAAATTTAGCACTATGTTCAACTTAAATGAGAAACAATTTAGAAATTCTATCATTAAACAAATATTGAAGGAAATATTGAACTAAGAATTGATAACTAATACTATTACAAAGTAAATGTTCTCTACAGTCACCAACTAGGAGGGAGAATACTGCCACTAAATGGCAGAGCCAGATGAATTATATCCAGAGCCATAAATGATAATTAGTTCCTGAAACTAGGTTTTAACTATAACCCAAAAATTGTACAATAAAAAATTTTCTCTTGAATCTTTTCATCAGTAGCTCTATAAAAATTAATATGAGGATGCATATTCATCATTTTTGCTAAGATGAAACAAATGACACCAGCCTCTAAACTTCCTTGACTTTTGTTCCGTTTGATTGTTGTTTTTGAGACAAGGTATTGTGTGGTCCAGGTTGACTTGATCTTGCTTTGCAAACAAGAATGACCTCAATGCCTGTCCATTCTGTCTCCCAGGCAGTCCCTTAGTGTGAAGACTAGACAAATGCCCTCTTTTTCATTATTAAATGTCCCTCTACTCTCAGAAAATACACGTTTAGATTTCTTCAAAGCACTCACCACACTTTTATGTGATTATCTGCTATCTATATGTTTCCTCTGGCAAGCCCAGCCTGTTTGGCTGCAAAGGCCCAGCCTACTTGTTCAGTTTGGTAGCTCCAAGGGTGCAAGCCAGTGCCTTGCCTCACAGCAAATGCTTACTGTGTTGAACCACTGCAACAAAATAAAATTCACATCACAGATTTCCTTAGGCATATCATTTCTATAATATAATTCAAGGTCAAGACTGTCCGTTGGTCAAGGGGTTCAAGGGGTTCAGCATTTCATTCTTCTAGAGTTCTTGATGGCATGCAAAGTTCACCATATAAAGAGGATGAGGGAGTGAGTTTGCAAAGCCAAATACTATGAGACACAGCAGTTTTTAACAATATTCTATTTTACTGTCCAGGTTTATGTGAGGCCATTTTCACGCAAGTATATTTTGAATTTATCTATCTCCTCTGTGTTCCCCTACTTTCCCACTTACGTACTGTCTTCTCCCATTAGTTCACCTTTTTTTTCTGTATATACATTATGTATCTATAAAGTATAAGGCCCATAAATAAGAAAAAGTATGTGTTTTTTTTTTAGACTGGCACAACTGACATATCAGCACCTCCAATAGCATCCATTTTCTTCCAGTGATCTAACTTCATTCTTCTTCATATATGAAAAAATCTCCATTATTTATGTAAACCACATTTTCCTTTTCTGTTCCTTTATTGACGGACACCTGAACTGATTCAATAATCAATCCATGCTTGAAAGACTAGACTAAACAGGAACCTGCACTGGGGACAAGGTAACCAACACCAAAAGAAAAATGTGAAGTATGTAGTATGGTTGAAAGATTGGGAGCTGATAGGAGTGCTGATGCAGGGGAGTGCTGTGAGCAGGCTGGAAGAAATCTGAACCGGTTCTGAGTGCGGCATGCTTCCAACAGTACTGCTACCCCCAGTGTGTATTTGTGGAATGATGTTGAAGTTATGTTCACCAATATTACAATAATCTGTTTCTCTCCTCCCTCGGAAGACTCTCCCAATGCACTCTACAGCTAAGACTATTCATAGTCTTAGATTCGCCATCAGTTATAAGTAAGCAGCACAGAACCATAGTCACAGGCAAGTGCTTGTGGGCATCTACATTCTCAGCCCTGTAACAAGTACCCCTTTAGCCAATAGCTTTCTATTATTATGACCTTCTATCCCTATTGCTATCTAGGTCTCTTTTACTCAGGCCATCAGATATTTGGAGAACAGACTTTTGTCTGTCTTATCCCTCCTACACAATCTCCTCTAGAATCTAAAATTCAGATTTCCACTTGTATATCCATGCTATTTAAATTCAGTCTGATCCAAATCACATTCTGCTTGAGAGGGAACACTCTTCTATTTGTGAGCATATTTTCCTTTCTACCTGTTGACTCCTGTTTGGTTCTTGGTTGTCAAGCCTCTATCAGCCACAACCTTCCCAATTGGCTCTTCAGAGACATTCTTGTAATTATATGCCAGCTATCACCCTCAAATATATCTATATTTAACTTTCTGACCAAGATATTGACAGTAGAGACCTAGTGAATCTACACTGACCACATAGAGAGTTCTATATAGTGATAATTGAGGCTCGACACTTTGATCAAGAAATATTGCTAGCCTCAGAGATGTATAGGAAAATACCAAATTATAGCAAAATCTCTCAGTTTATCAAGTAAAATAAAATTAAAATCTCATCATAGGTGAAAATGTATAAAATGGATGTCAATTTAACCAAAAATTTGATGAAATCACAGTGCTCACTACTTATATACATACATATTGTTGTCAGTTACAAGCTAACAACATTCAAAGCTAAACGTGTGAAGATATATAATGCATACCATTATTTTGGTCCAAAATTGCTTAATAGACTTCCATGATTACTAGCCCAGGAATCTTTTTTTAGATTTTTCCTTACAAAGATAATAATGCATAAGACAACGGGGTTTTGGAGCATCAGTTTTGCTGTGAAGAGATATAATGAGAATCTGGACAAGATCCACATTCAGTTTGCAGAGCTTCCAGAACATTTCCTAAAGGATTCCAGATTCAGTTTTAAGCACAAGCAAGTCTCTCATAATTTGCTGCAAGCACCACAAATTTTTAGATTTTTATCTTCCTTTAGACAAGTATAAAATATTAATATCTGAGCTTTCAAATCCAAACAGGACAAATGATTGGGAATGGATTTATACCCCATTCTTATACAAATAGAATTCCAGCCAAAATATGTTTAAAAGGGGGGGGGATTTTGTTTCTTTTATTTATTTGCATTTAGATAAAATTTCTATTAAAACATGATCTGTCTTGAGAACCAAACTAAATTGTAGAAAGCAGCCTCATTGTTCATTATAAAAGCAAATCAAAATGCTTATACCTCTAAATTTGTTTAAATGTTTACAATAGTAACACCCTTAAATTTAAAGGTTCAATTGCTTCCTTAATTTCTGATGTAGAATACTTCCCTGTTTTTTTTCTTGCTACAGCAGTTCCCACACATTGGATAACAGTTGGTGACGAGTACCATAGGTGTGTCTGTTAACTTTACTGCACTAAAGAGATGGGTCTGAGAAATCAGGGATGCAGGGTGGATAGAATTTATAGGACAAAGGATTGGCTGAGAGAGGGATTCTAAGGGATTAGAGAAATGCATGGCAATAAGAAAGTTGCAGATAGATGGAAATGTGTGGGGAGTACTCCAAAAATTGGCAGAAGGGTTCTGGGTACAAATGGGCAATTGTGTGTGTCAGGAACCACCCCCATCCCAAGCAAAGAATGAACCACCAAAAGAAGCAGGGAGAGTAATCTCCAAATATAACAAGTTACAGAAGGAGATATGATACAAAAGGTAATGATAGAAACAAATATTTTAAAAGATATTTTGATAGTTAAAAAAATTAGCTTTAATTCAAAATAAAATATGATAATATCCAAAGGAAAGCAAAAGTATTGCTTCTGAATGGAATAAAATTTACATCTGGCATTCAGCTAAAAACGACAATTATACAAAAAAGTAGTAAAATATAACACATTATAAAGGGGAAAAATCAATTACTAGAAAGCCTACAAAACATCACAGATTACAGAATTAATGGAAAAGGACATTAAAAACAGCTATTATACTATATTCCATATGACTAAACCCTGACTAATTTAATTACTCTAGGCAATAATACTATGCATTGAATTTCAAGTTTGGGCATTATATATTAGCCAAAGACACACTTATTTTGTTGTTGTTGTTGTTCAAAAAAATTGAGAGATTGTGGCACTTAAATAATTCAAAGAACTTATCCGCTTTTAAAAGAATGATTGTCTATATTGGATAAAGTCAGAAATTAGTGAACTATTGCTGTATGCTGAATTCAAAAGAAAAATGTTTCGCTTCCTAGACCTTTTTTTTTTGACATATTACATTGCTTTATGGAATTCCCAGTGTCAAAGCATATTGAAAGTTGAGGGGGAGAAATTAAAAGTGCAAATAATTCAAAGAAACCTGTAATGTGATTGTATTTAGTTAACAGCCCAATGGAGGTGGAAGAGAAAACTATCAAATACACTGTTGTACTCAGCCCACCAAAACTCAGCCCATAGCCAGGGACTAAGGTAAGAAAGGGATGGAATATTTCTAGGTTCAGCCAGGGCAGATGAGCCTTGAAGTGAGTGTGATGCATTTTTAAGCAACAAATTATCCCCTCCAGGTGTCTAGGCTAAAATTCATTCCCTTCCCCGGCTCGCCAAAGAGTCACCCCTCATTACTCTCACCACTTAAAACGCCACAGAAATTAGACCCAGCCTAGTTCCCGGAGTTAAACAAGAAGAAATCAAGGAGAGAAATGAATAGATGGTGCTGCACGTACACCGTCTTTCCCCCTTCCCTTCTCTGTGTTGTCTCCTGGAGCTCCTCTAGATAGGCCTATCCAGTCTTCAGTAGTCATGACATATCTCACCGGAAACAATCCACCATCACAGCTCTCTCTGTTTTGTTGTACTCTGTTTTTGTGTTTTGTTTTTTGCAAATTATCAAATGATTGAATTTTCCAGTAAGACAATTTCTATATGCTGATTTTTAATCTGAAAGTCATTTGGTGTTTTCATCCATGAGATTTTATTTTTTGGACAACCTGAGATATTTAGTGAAAGGGAGTTAGATATATTATTGATAACTTATGTCCCATATGGTAGGTGCTATTGTGCTTGACTGCGGTAATCACTGATGACTATCCCCTGTAAGACAAAATCCAGAGGAGATGAGAAAATGTTCAATAAGTGTATGGGCCAGAAAAGAACTCGAAGGTGTTGAGGATGCTGAGGTATTAATTTTGCGTGAATGACATACCAAAGGTGAAAGAACTGAGGAGTGGAAATACATGGAATCCTTGGGTTTCTCTTATGCTTGTGAAGTTTAAAAATAAGGTGTCATAATTTTCACTTTCACGGTGTTTTGGTTTTTATCTTTCAGCTTTCTTTTTACCTGAGATGCAAGATTTAATCATTTATTCAAGGCTGAAGTGTAGTTAAACCCATTAACCCATAACCCATTAAGTCTGATACAAAAGAAGTTTTAAAAACTAAAAACATCCAAATTGAGAGATAAGGTAAAGAAAAACTTATTCTTTGAAACCTAACACAACTCTATGAGTTATAAAGGCTATTAACATGGTAGAAGTAACTTATAGTGATAAATAAAGGCTTATAACAATTTTGTTTTAAAAGGAATTCACCACATCTGACCAAAAAGATGGCCACATATACATAAATATGAATCTGATACTAGGGAATGCTATTGCCAAGCTCATCAAAATAAATAATGAAAATAATATCAGAGAAAGATAGGCCTGTATCGAAATAAATACAAAACACTCCATGAACTATTCAGCTGTCTCCAGAAAATGAACAATCTGTGTCATTAAGTTAGAAAACAAGAAGGTCCTTTATAATCTAGATTGATGGGAGTATCCTTTAAGAGGGCACATGGCTTTTAGTCCAGCGCCCAATTAACATTCTGACTTCTTGTCTGATTTCTTAAATACATTGAACAGAGTGAAGGGATTGGAAGTTCTTTGAATGTCTGTTCAGTTAACTATTATTAATCAAGATTTAGAGTTCTGTATCTATCCATGATACCACATCTGTTAAATATCAGCTTCTCTGGAATCTAGTTGTTATGTGTTAACACTGATACTTGGGTCTTCCATAGACAGATAATGAGCTTCTCTTTTTTCAAAGACTTATTTTTTATGTGTATGTTTTTTGCATCACATGCATACAAGTGATGTCAGAGACCAGAAGAGGGTATCAGATCTTCTAAAATTGGAGTGTCAGGTGACTGGAACAGAGTGGTGGGAATTGAACCCAATTCCTCTCCAAGAGTGGCAAGTGTGCCTAACCTCTGAGCCACTTCTTCAGACTCCTTAAATACAGTGTTGATATTTCATAGGAACACTGTTTTAAAATTATCCATTGGCACTGGAAAGATGGTTCAGAGATTAAGAACATTTGCTGATACTGCAAAGGACCCACGCTTAGCTCCCAGCTCTCAGGTAGGATAGTTCACAACCACCTACAACTCTAGATCCACGAGATCTGACACCCTTTTCTGGCCTCCATAGTTCCATTATATTAACATGCACACTCCTTTCATGATTAAAAATTTTTTAAAAATCTTTTTAAAAGATCCATTTATTGGTCCATTAACTACAGTGTTCCCTAAATAAGAGTGAGGTCTAATTCATCTAAATTCATAACACACTGCATTCTGCTTAATGCCCAAGGAGTGCATAACACACTTTTGACAGAAACATGTTTTATATTAAATTACCATGTTTGGAGACAATTGATTTCTCTATAAAAATTACTTCACAGATATTTAAATTACATTTTCCACTAAAACTCAACCTTTCTAATATTTGCATAAATTGATCGTTATTAATATGTGGTGATTCCTGGGTCAGAAAATTTCCCACTAAATATATTTACAATATATATTTTAGGTGACATTTATGTAATAGTTTCTGCACATGAGTAACAATTTTAAGTGCTTTATAAATGTTGACTTGAATTATCCTTATAACAAGCTATGAACAATATTCTTTTTCCATTTGTATTTGACAAACTAAAGATTCAGAGAAGTCAGGTACTTGGCAAAGACTGGGCAGTTCTTAAGGAGAAGAATCAATATTCAAATTCAAGCAATGTGGCTCTCAGGCCAAGGTCTCTATTGCAGGTCTAATGTGTTGGTCGGTCATTCTTAAGCCAGGAACTGAATGGGTGCATTCGTATACAAGAACCTTTAATGTATGTATTGTTTCTCTCCTTCTTTCTTGTATAACCTTCTTCAACAAATACCTATTATTTTATTTTTTAAATTTGTATTCTATTTTTTAATGTATGAGTATTTTCCATGCATGTGTATGTGTGAACCATGTCCATGCCTGGTAGACATGGAGGCCTGAGGAGGGTGTTGAATTTTTTGGATCTAGAGTTAGAAGCTGATGCAAGCCACAGTGGGGATGCTATAAACCGGACCCAGGCCACCTGCACCAGCAGCAAATGCTCTGAGCCATCTCTCCAGCCCCAGCAGATCTCCTTTAGATTATGCATCTTCACGCAAGAATTTTATTGTATTACTTTCCTCTAGAGACTCTACCATCTTTTACAAAAGGAGAAACAACAAGAAAATCTCTATAATCCTCACAAAAATCCATGGACGAATAGACATGTCAAGAAAGAAAATATTTTTAAATGGATATTAGCAAAACTCTCACCTTCTCAAAACAAGACAGGAAAATGGTTTCCTGAGGTGGGTTTTAAGTTTGGAAAAGGATGTGAAAGGATCCAAGGGCTCTCCATGAAAATCTATTTTCATTTCTTTTGAACTTCCAATCTTACCAGGATTAGCTGCAGCTGACCTTAGCCCTCTTCTGAGTTGTCGCAGAAACGAATTAGTCTCTCTTCAGCCAAACACTTCAAGATACAGTGAGAAGGAGCCATCTTTAGACTAATCAGTCCCCTAAAATTATCTTCAGCAGGATCTTTGATAAAAAGAAGTGGAGTCCTGTGCTAGCCTTTCAACTCAGCCACCAAGGAGAAAAGAAACGAGAGAAGCTGCCAGGACTAATTGAAAACTGTGTACTAAAAAGGGATGATATCAATTAAATTGTTATGTTCTTAAACGGATCAATAGGGTTCATAGAAAAGATGTTTTGACTCCATTTAGAAAATTTATGAGGAAAATTCCTTGGGAGAATAACTTGGAAAATTGTGTTTTTAGCAAGCATATATATATAAAGCAAACTGTATACTAAAACAAGCCCTTAGCTTGTCTCTCAGGAGAAAGGGATTTCCTATTATGAAAGAATTCACCACCTTCAGACCTCACTACAGGAATTGTCCAATAAAGTTCTATAGGAATAAAAGACATAAGTGGCAGAATTATGAGTGGGTAGTCTAAACAGAGACAAGAGAGCTGGATAGGTGGCTCAGCTGCTAAGTTCATTGGCTGCTCTTTCAGGGGACCCAGCTTCATTTCTAGCATATAATATGGTGTCTCACAAACATCTCTGATTCTAGTTTCAAGTGATCTTTTGCCCTCTTCTTGCCTGTACCATACATACTCATGGCTCACAGACTACCATGCAAGAAAAAAAAATCCATATATATAAAATAAAATTTAAAAATCTTAAGAAATAGAGAAAAGAGGGGCACATCCACATTCATGAACTTTTCACCTCTAATCTTACCAGATGATTCTCTCTGTGTCCTACCAGTCTCTTAAAATTCATACACTGAAAATACTCAATTGGACACCATAGTGGACCCCCGCCAACTTCCAAATACCTAGAATTGTCTGTGAGTAGCTCTCATGTTTAACAGTGCACAGTCCTTTGAGAATTCTAATTGCCTTGATCTGCTGGATCTAGGTAGTCGTTGTAAGTTTTCTGGGCTCCAATTGGCCTACACATCCTTACCCCATGCCTGGAATTTTCTTCAATGCATTAACTAGGCAATAATAAACCTCATTTCCCAGCAATGTCACTCCTGACTCTCAATGGCCACTGTATTTCCTTGCCTGGATTCTAGTGAATTGAAAAGCAATCTTTTCTCTCTTTCTTTTCTTTTTTATTTTTAAAACAATCTTATTTTATATACCAATCCCAGTTTCCTCTCCCTCCAGTCCTCCCAACCCACCCCCTTCCATCCACTCCTTATGGAAGGTGAGGCCTTGCAGGGGTAGTCAATAAAGTCTATCACATCACTTAAGGCAGGACCAAGGACCTCCCTGCTGAATCTAGGCTGAGAAAGGTATCCTTCCATAAGGAATTGGCTCCGAAGAACCAGTACATGTACTGGAGATAAATATTAGTTCCACTGCTAGTGGCCCCCAAAATTGCCCAAGCCACATGACTGTCACCCGCATTCAGAGGGCCTAGTTCAGTCTTACTCAGGTTCGCCAGCTGTCAGTCCATAGTCAGTGAGCTTCCACTTGCTTGAGTCAGCTATTTCTGTGGGTTTCTCCATCATGCCCTTGATCCCTTTGGTCATAATATCACTAAACCCGAAGAGGGACATACATAGATCCACTAGGAAGGGGAAGTAGATAAGATCTCCTTAGTAAAGTGGCAGCAGAGGAAAGGGGAAAGAGTGGTAGGGGAGTGGGGAGGAGAGAAAGGAAGCAAGGAAGAGAACAATAGTGATAAGAAGGTCAAGTTGGGTAAAGGACAGAGAGGCAGAACAATGAAAGAGAAGCCTTGAAAGAGGGAGCCATTGTGGGGTTAGCAAGAAACCAGGCACTAGGGAAATTTCCAGGAATCCACAAGGAAGAACCCAGCTAGAAAACTAAGCAATAGTGAAGAGGATATCTTAACTGCCCTTCCCCTATACTCAGATTGATGACTACCTTAATTGTCATCATACACCTTCATCCCATAAGTGATGGAAACAGATGCCCAGATCCACAGCCAAACACTGGGCAATCCTTACTTATGTAGTTTGCTTTTTATTGTTGTTGTTGTACAAGGTTGGTAAATAAATCTGGTCCCAACTGTTGCAACTTTATCATGCAGAAGTCCCCCTTGAAGACCCTCCTAACTGTTTGTAAAAAGAAATCTCTTGTTGTCTCACAGAAAAGATGAGATTTATGTAAGCACACAACTGGTTCTCTAGGAGCCTCCTCTTAAAAACTTCTGTAAACCTTTCACATGCAAAAATTAACTTAAAATAGGTTATTGAAAAAAATACAAACATTTAGATAAAAATTCTAAGAAAAAAATTAAATTTAATCCCCAGGATTAAGAAAAAATTATAGGCAAATACCACTCTTCTTTCAATAGCTGATTTAAAATCGAAACATACTCACAGAATCACACATACCTCAAAATAAAAAAGAAAAATTAAAGAAATAAAAGTCAAATTTTAAAAATTAACAGACAAACCACAGAAGTTATTTTTTTAAACTGTATATCTGATAATGAAGTTAAAGCTATAACAAAACATCCTGAATTTTAATACAACAAAATATGAATTCAAAACCAGGCAAATATTGCAGTCTTGCTGCAGGAGCCTGTCCTGCCACTTTACCCCATTGCCTGTGGACTCTGCCTGTAGGTGCAGACCTGTGGTCTGTTCCCAACACCCGTCTCAGTCTTTCCTCTTAGCCTATCTCTATTCTTTTCTGTCACCCACTTACCAGCAGAAACACTTCCTGTCAGGGACCCCATAGCAACCACAGTTTCTTGGAATCCAGAGTGGAAAACAGCAACCAAAGAACAGAACATCCACCCAACAAAGAGAAGACTAGATATCCACACCAAGAAACACTTCAGGTATTATAACTTCATATGCTTGGATTCCAGCACAAAAGCACAAACATGAACAGCCAAGACAACAACTTCAAAAGCGGTTGTGAATAAAAGCTTTAATGAACATCTTGAAAACACAAATATCTGAATGAAAACACTTTAAGACACAAAAGTAGAATTTAACAAAAAATAAGATAAAGAAAACTCAGATGGGAATAAAAAACAGAAATGAAAAACTTATGATGTCATTCACAAACTTCAGATGTAAGCCTCACCAACAGATTAAAGGATATGGAAGAAAGAATTTCAGATCTTGAAGACAAGGTAGAAAAAAATGGATAGGTCAGATGGAAAAAAATGTTATATCTTAAAGGATTCAGGTATAAGAAAATATGAAAAGACCAAACCTATGAATAATAGGGATAGAGGAAGGGGAAAAAATCTTAGGTTAAAGTCACAGAAAAAGCTTTTAACAAAACCAAAGAAGAAATTTTTCCTAATTCAAAGAAGGGGATACATAACAAGGTATAAGAAGCATACAGATAGACACGCCAGAAAGAAAAATATCTCACAAGATACAAAAATCAAAACACTAAATGTACAGAACAAGACAAGGATATTAGAAGCTGGAAGAAGAAGAAAAAGACCAACTCACATATAAAAGCAGGCCCATTAGAACAACACCCAAATTTTCAGTGGCAACTCTGAAAGCCAGAACCACTGGACAAATGTTCTACAAGCTCTAATTGACTACAGATGTCAATCCAGACTATAATACCCAGCAAGTATCAATAACAATAGATGGAGAAAGTAAAATATTCCTGATATAACCAAATTTAAGCAATTTCTATCTACAAATCTAGCCCTACAGAAGGCAGTAGACGGAAAACTTCAGTCTTAAGAAACTAACTATACCATATAAGACACAAGGACTAAGCAATCTCTCAATTCAAAAGATGGGAGGAAACACAATATAACAACAAAATAACAGGAATCAATAAACACTTCTCATCGATAGCTCTCAATATTAATGGCCTCATTTGATGAGTGAAAAGACATGTGTTAACAGATTGAATTAGAAGACAGAGTCATCCAAGAAACACACCTTACCATCAAGAAAAGACATCACCTCAGGGTAAAAATGCAGAAGATATTCCAAGTAAATGGACCCAAAAAGGGAAAAGGTGTGGCCCTGTTAATATTTGACAAAATAGACTTCAGACCAAAACTAATTAAAAGAGATAGGGAATTCCACCCACACACTGAGACAATGGGGATGTTCTATCGGGAACTCACCAAGGCCAGCTGGCCTGGGTCTGAAAAAGCATGGGATAAAACCGGATTTGCTGAACATAGCGGACAATGAGGACTACTGAGAACTCAAGAACAATGGCAATGGGTTTTTGATCCTACTGCACGTACTGGCTTTGGGGGAGCCTAGGCAATTTGGATGCTCACCTTACTAGACCTGGATGGAGATGGGTGGTCCTTGGACTTCCCACAGGGCAGGGAACCCTGATTGCTCTTTGGGCTAATGAGGGAGGGGGACTTGATTGGGGGAGGGGGAGGAAAATGGGAGGCGGTGGCGGGGAAGAGACAGAAATCTTTAATAAATAAATAAATTTAAAAAAAGAAAAAAGAGAGATAGGGAAAGACACTGTTTACCCATTAAAGGAAAAATCCACCAAAAAGATATTGCAATTCTTCATGTTTCTTCACTTAGAATGAAAGTACCTAAGCTTCTAAAAGAAAGATTTCTATAACTAAAATCACATATTGACCTTCACACAACGATAGTGGGAGACTTCTACACCACACTCCCACCAATAGACTGGCCATTCAGACAAAAATTAAACAGAAATACTGGAGTTAGTATTATATGTCAAAAATCAACCAGACCCTACAGATATTTGCAGAACATTTTACCCAACACAAAAGTATGTTTATTTTCTTCCCAGCAGCTCATGGAACTTTCTCCAAAATTGATCAAATACTTGGACATAAAGCAAATCTCAACAGATATAAGAAAAATCAAAATACCCTGTAATCAGACTGATGTCTACATTCATTGTAGTCTTAGCATCTTCATCCAGCCACTGATGCAAGCAGTTGCAGAGATCCATAGCTAAGTACTGGACTGAGTTTCTGGAGACCAGTCCAAAAGAAGACGGAGTGATAATATGAGCAAAGGGATCAAGGCCATGATGGTGATACCCATAGAAACATCTGACCTAAGCTGGTGAGAGCTCACTGACTCTGGACTGATAGCGGAGGAACACACATAGTACCACACTAGGCCCACTGAATGTGAGGGACAGTTGTAAGACTTGGACAATTTGTGGGGCCACTGGCAGTGTTACCAGGGTTTATCCCTAGTGCTTGAATAGGCGTCTTGGAGCACATTCTCTTTGGAGCGATACCTTGCTCAGCCTAGATACAGACAGGAGCGCCTTGGCCTTGCCTCAAAGTGAAGTGTCAGAATTTGTGGAGTTCCCATGGGAAGCCTTACCATTTCTGATGAGTAGATGGGTGGTAGAATAAGAAGGGTGTGACAGGAGGAGGAGAAGGAGTTGGAATGGGATAGCTATGTAAAATGAGAAAAGAATGTATTTAAAAAATTCTTAATAATAAAAGAAAAATAATTGATTTTAAAAATAAAAATAAATAAGTAAATAAAAAAAAATCAAAATAGCATTCTGCACCCTGTCTTACCACAATGAATTAAACCTGAATATTAATAATAGAAGCAACAAAAATATGCAAACTAATAAAAAATGATATGGCTAACTTCTAAATGAAATTGGGTCAAGACTGAAATTAAGAAGGAAATTAAAAGCTTTTCAGAATCAAAAGAAAATGAAAACACAACATACCCAATCTACAGGACAAGATGAAGGTTGTTCTCAGAGCCAAGTTGATAGTATTACTGCCTACATGAAAAACAAACAAACCAAAAACTAGAAATATCTCATATAGGTAACTTAGTGGTACACTTGAACACCCTAAAACAACAGGAAGAAATAGTCTCAAGAAAGGTAGATGTGAAGAAATAAGCAAACTCAGGGCTGACATCAGTGAAATAGAAATAAACAAACAAAAATTACAAAGAATCAATAAAACAAAGATATGAGTCTTTGAGAAAATCAATGTTTGATAACCCTTAATCAAATTAACTAAAGATATAGAGTGAAGATCTAAATTGGTAAAATTAGAGATAAAAAGGGAGATATTACAACAGACAGGAAACTCAGGGAATCATAAGGGCATTCTTTACAAACCAAAATCTGTACTTCACCAAACAGGGAAACCTAAAAAGAAATGAATAAATTTTCTGATATGTACACACACACACACACACACACACACACACACACACACACACACACACTATCAAAGCATAGTTGAGATCAAATAAGAAATTTAAGCAGACCCAGTGAAATAAAAGCAATAATTAAGTCTTCAAAAAAAAAAGCGCAGGGCCAGATGGATTCAGCAGAGAATTTTACAAATTTTCCAAAAAACAATTAATGCCAATACTCCTCAAATTGTTCTGCACAAAGAAACTGAAATAATATTTCCTAATTCTTTTTATGAAGCCACAATTACCCTGATACTAAAACCACAAAAGACACGACAAAACAAAAAGAAAATTATAGACAAGTATGCCTTATGAAGAGAGATGCAGAAATTCTCAATTAACTACTTTTAAAAAATCTAAGAGCACATCTAAAAGATTATCCATCATGACCAAGTTGGCTTCATATCTGAAATATATTGAAATATATTGCTTTTGTGAGACAGGGTTTCTCTTTGGCACCTGTCCTGAAACTAGCTCCTGTAGATCAGGCTGGTCTCGAACTCACAGAGATCTGCCTGCCTCTGCTTCCCAAGTACTGGGATTAAAGGTGTGCACCACCGCCATCTGGTTAACATCTTAAATTAATCCATTTCTGTTACATGCCTCTAAGTACAGAACTAGGGAGGATTACAAAACAGGAGGAGCCAGCTCTCGGTCTCAGTCTGATTCTGAGATTCCTGGAGGCAGGACTGCCATTTCAGAATGAGGTCGAGGTAAACCAGTAGCTGGCTGTTTTGCTTTTCGAATCTTCAGGTTGAACCCCAAATTGTTTCTGAGGTTTAGTTAATCGTGCCTCAGAGCAAATTCCCTAAAAGTGAAAGCTGGAAGAAGGGACTTAAAATAAATGTGTTTGAGAAATATTTTAGGAGTATTGATGTATTGTGGACATCTTTCTATAACTGTGGCAAAATATCTGGCAAACAACTTAAGAAGGCCATGGTTTAGGAGTTTAGTTGACAATGGTGGGGAAATCATGTCTTTGGGAACATAAGACGTTGGTCACTCTGAGTCCTCAGCTAAGAAACTCCCTTTCTCTGGATTCAGGGTGGGCCCTATTTGTTCTGACAATCAGGAACCCAGCTCATAGGCACACTGAGAGGTCTGTGTCTCCCAGGAGATTTTAAATGCAGTCAAGCTAACAATCATGGGCAAGGCGTGGTGTTCAAAAACTGGATTTGGTTGACAACTGCACAATTCTTTAAATTCCACAAAACTTACATAGCTGTCACTTACAAAATGGAAATTGTAACTTGATCTGCTACTTTAAAAAAAGAGTACACAATTATGTTCTTTTTTCCCTGTAGTTATACGTATAAACAAACAATAAAGAGAATTTTATGCTTCCATATTTAATCAGTTTTTCTCAGAGTAGTGACATTTTATCAAGAAAAAAACGAGACAAAATTTCCAGTTTAGAAAGGATTATAAATGATTGATTGTTTTTCTAGAATCTAAAACTATAAGTAAGCAAAATAAAATTGCAGGACAGATTGCTGTCTTCAGCAATTTCACATCAATATAAACCTGTTAAATTATTCAGAGATCTATCACAATCCTATAATGTGAATAGACACGATATTTTTTGTTCATTTTAAAATGTGAAGAGTATTAAGCCAATATGGAATTAAAGACTTTGTCGAAAGTCATGGGACCTCAAATTAGACAAAAATATTGTCAATGTCTACTCATTGATATTTAAATTTTCCTCTACAACTCCCTTTAAAGCCCAT
This sequence comes from Microtus pennsylvanicus, assembly GCF_037038515.1. Classification (NCBI taxonomy): domain Eukaryota; kingdom Metazoa; phylum Chordata; class Mammalia; order Rodentia; family Cricetidae; genus Microtus; species Microtus pennsylvanicus. Next base: position 44,222,383 of record NC_134585.1, on the reverse strand, counting down.
CAAAACTGTCCAAGAAGAACATACCAAAAATCGTGGTAGTCCCCAAGAGGTAACATTTGTTTACTTTTATAAAACACAAACAAATAGAAAGGCACGGACTCTCTGTCTGATGCTAATGGCAGAAGGAGGTGGTATACCATATCCAAAAAGCCCAGCTATTGTCATATCACAACCTTTCAATATTCAGTACAAACTACTATACATAAAAGCCATAGCCTAGATCTTGGATATACAGTTCTTCGTGGAATATAAATTCTGTGAGAGTAGGGTGGGCAGGATTCCCACATTTGCTTTGGCACCCCTGAGGCACACCAGTGTGCCTGACAGATTAATGACTTAACCATAATCTATAATTTTATAAAACAAAATAAGGACATGCAAATTGTCTGACCACTTTTCCAACATCTCTATTTCACGTGCATATTTGAGCACCGGCTCCTTGTTGGAGAAGGCAGCCATCCTTTCATTTTTTTCTGAGACATGACAAAACTTCGGTGTGATGATTGGTTTTAATGGCAACTTGCCACAATTTAGAATCACCTTAGTAGGGAACTTCAGTCAAGGAATTGTCCCAGTTGCCTTAGTTGATGTGGGAGGATCTACTCCAAGTGCGATTACCTGGTAGCAGCCCAGATGAGAAGGGGCGTGGCCCAGGAAGATTACTCATCCTTTGTTCTTTTGGCCTTCCCTCTTGTCACTAGTGGACACACTGCAGCATTGTTATCTTGTGTTGCTTTGTTTTTTATGGCTCAAAGCAGTAAGCTATGGCATCTGGTACAGGTATGAATAAGCTATATAATCTAGGTTTAAGGATACTTCATGACGTTCGCACAATGACCAAATCTCCTATTGACACAATTTCAGAATACTTCCCCGTAAAACTTATAGGACTATTTATTAAGAGAAATGATTTCATATATCCTTAACTTAACATTTGGAGAAAATATGCTTATTTTTATGATTATCTGTAGTTTCATTTGCTTATTATTTTCTTAAAATTAACATTCATATGGCTAGGGACATAGCTTAGTTGATGGAGTCCGTGTCTTGGATGACCAAAACTATGGTGCAGTCCTCAGTACCAGCCTCACTGCCCCTCCCTCTCAAAAAAAGCAAAAATTAAAAAAAGGAAGTCAGTTTGAGCTGAAGAGCTAACTGAGGAGTTAAGAGCATTTGATATTCTTACAGAAGATTCAGGATCAGTTCCCATCACCAACATAGTGACTCACAACTGTCTATAACTCCAGTTCCAGGGGACTCAGTGTACTCTTCTGGCCTCTCTAGTCAATAGGCAAGCACGTGGTACACATACATACATCTGCTGTGGGGCAATGGTTTTACCCTGTAAAGATTTGTTTGTTGTACTTGTTTAATAAAATGCTGATTGGCCGATAGCCAGGCAGGAAGTGTTGGCAGGGCTACCAGGCAAGAAGTAAAGGTGGGGCAATGAGAACAGAAGAATTCTGGGAAGAGAGTCAGTCTGCAGTTATCACCCAGATGCAGAGGAAGCAAGATGTGACTGCCTTGCCAAAAAAAAAAAAAAAAAAGTGCCAAGCCATGTGGCTAACACAGACAAGAGTTATGGGCTAATAAGTTATAAAAGTTAATAAGAAGCCTGAGCTACTAGGCCAACAAGTTTATGATTAATGTAGACTTCTGTGTGTTTCTTTGGGACTGAATGACTGAAGGACTGGGTGGGATAGAAACCTCAGTCAACATACATCCAGGCAAACACTCATAAAATAAAAATAAACATTTAAAAAATAGTATTTGCACCTTTTTTAAAATTGGTGTTACTGATTACTCTATATTAGTTTCTGTACAACCAGAGATCTCACGCAAGAAATCAAAACCCAGTATAGAATTTGCATGCTTACACATCAGAAATTTGGCAGACACTGTACAGCCTAAAAACTGATCTATATTCCACAGATCAGAAACTGTTATTTGTATAAAAGCAGTGTGATTAGGAACCTTAGGTAAGCAAGTCTTCACATTTCTTTGTGGTTTAAACCATAGTTTAAACTCTTGCATTTCAGCTTTCCTTTGCAGCATGCTGAGACCCAGCAACCAAGCACGGAGTCATTACTCAATGTGTGATAGCATTTGTAAACAGCAATGAGGTGGAAAATTAATTAAATGTGGCTGGAAATTATAAATTAGTTAGCATTCCCTCAAAGTTCTCTTGGTGAATAGCTGCTGTAGGAGAGCATGGAAGGTCTTTATAAAAGCCTTTTGCCTTTGCAGAAGATGGGCTTAGACTTCAAAATGGCAGCAAAACAGTATTTTGGGGATTTGGGCCGAAACTCTTCCATCATTTCTTTGCAAATGAGCAGTCAGCTGGTCAGATAGTGCGCTCATTTCTTCTGTATTATGTGTTGTGTGTAAATTAAATCTGGCAAGTGTTTTAATTCGCTATTGCATGAATGCACACTGCGGGGGAGATGGTGCAATATATGTGTACAGAGCTCAGAGAACAACATTGAGAAGTAAGTTCTCTCATTCCTCCTTTAGGTGACTTTAGGGGAATTGAACTCAGGTCTCCAGCCTTGCGTAACAAGCACTTTTACCCACTCTGCCAACTCACTAGCCCACGTTTCGATTCTTCTTTGGGGAAAACAAGCTGTATGAGAAACATACCTGAACCAATCTTTTTAGAGTTCTAGTCAGCTAAAATATGCTGCAGTTAACTATAGCCACAGTTGTTTTTTTTTTTCCTCATTTGGAAGGAGCCTTTCACACATGCCCCACCAGGAAAATCCATTTTGAGCTTAAAATTGATTTCCACTTATGTTGTAACAGATTGTGTAATCCCTGCATCTAAAACACGCAGCAGTCTGCCTACATTTAGGAGGCAAGTATCCGTATCCACCCAGCAGTCTCACTGCAGATTTTACTTGGGAATTAGTGTGCATTCCCATCTGACATCAGCCCCCACTTCCCCAACCCCATTTCAATTTTTGTTTCTTTCCAGAAACTAAGTTTGACCGATTCTCCCTCCCCCGGGCAACCATATGGTCAAAATGTAATCTGTTTTAACCTAAGCCCTGGGCCAACAGCACAGAATTCTAGTGCTACATGTTAGGCAGGCAGTAGTCTGCTTTCTGTCTGTAGGAAAAACCTTCAAATTTAGGGAAAATAAAAAGATAGTTGAACTAAGAATTTGGCAGCCAAGGAGATTTGACATCTAAATATTTCAAAATATTTCTCTTGCAGTAGAAATATGTTCTTCCTCTTCAACCTTATCACCACCCCAAGCCTTGATGCCAAAGAAGAAATGAATAGAGAGAGAGAGGTACAGAGAGAAGCAGGGGGAATTTATGCTTAACTTATTTACACAATTATTTAATTTATTCAAGAGGCAGCCTTCTCCAAGTGAAGCGCAATTGTTTCCTAGGTTAGACACAAGGACATCTAATCTATAAACTTGACTTGAATAAGTATATATGGTGGGTGGTTTCAAGGCAGTTCAGGGAAATTTTGGGAAGCGGAGGAGGGAAAACATGTCTCTCTGTACCCCTCCCCCCATCCACCTGGTGTCTTAGAACTTTGTGAAAGCCCAGATAGCCTCTAAATGGCAAGGAAGACCTTCCTGTATGATTCTTTCACTCTGTGGAGGAGCCTTTGCCTTCCCTGCCTCATGAATTCCCATAACTGAATTCTTTGTGGCCGCATGAATACCAATAAAGAGCTGCAATTGTTTTCCATGTCTTTAAGCTGAAGAACTAAGGCTGTCCTAAACCAGATCTTACACAGCTGTTAACAGAAATTTCTGTCCTGCCTTGTTTCTGTCCTCCCACCAGGTCCCACAGCCATTTAGCCCCAAAGAAATCACAAAGGTCTAAATTAATGATAAACTGATTGGCCCATTAGCTCAGGCTTCTTATTAACTCTTATAACTTATATTAACCCATTATTCTTATTTGTGTTGGCCACATGGCTCAGTACCTTTTTCAGTGGGGCAGGTCACATTTACCTATCTTCTGCCTTGTGTCTGGGCAGAACTAGGGAGGAATGGACTTCCTTCTTCCCAGAATTCTCCTGTTCTCATTGACCTGCCTCTACTTCCTGTCTGGTTGTACCGGCTGTACTTCCTGCCTGGCTACTGGCCAATTAGCATTTATTTAAAACATAATTGACAGAATATAGACAATTGTCTTGCACCACTTTCCCCTCTTTTAAAAAAAAACACAAGAATATCCATAGTACATTTTTGGGGAACGTGGGCATAGTATTCCAGGCTACTTCCTGCTGGTTGGAGACCTAAAGAAAATTTAGAATGATGAGCAAGTCCTGACTGGAATATCCTGTGAGTCTTGATCACCTCAGGCAACAGTCTTGTATCTGTTTTGGATGTAGAACTCTGACATCTGGGCAATCTGCTCCTACAGGAGATTTCTCGGGTGGTCTTACTTGATCAAACCTGATTTTTCTTACTTTAAAATGAATCTATAGCTTCTCATTTCCTGTGGAAACAAAAGCAAATCCTCTTCTCCAAAGTAACATACCTTTTGACTTCAATTTTGAAGTCAAGGTATTTTCAATATACCTATCTTGTATTAATTCAGCAGCATTTATAAACAAATATATTTTAGCTGCTGTTGTTCCTTCCTCATCATAATAACATACATTTTCTGTGTATTTTCTATTTTTACGTGGCTTTATTTTAACCTCTATTTCCTTTATTTTTACTTCTAATTTTCTTGTTTCCACAGGAGAAGAAATATTATGGATACCATCAAAATTAATAAAGATTCACTTTGAAAAGGAGAAACCTTATTGAAACAGAGAAATGACAGCTGATCCACAATGGTGACAACCATACAGGTGGTAAGGAAAGCCATATAGGGTTGGAGCAGGGTTCTGCTCTTATCTTTGTAGGGAAATACGTATCATCAAAAATTCAAGAGACCCTGGATGTTTGAATGCTGACAGAAGAAAAAATAACTATCCACTAAGGAACATCTAGAAAACAGAATATGGTTTATGAATCCAGGTATGGGTTGCACTTACATTTACACACACACACATATGTATGTATATATATATATATATATATATATATATATATATTCAGCTGCTTTTGGAGTTGGACAATGGCTCTGTACTACTCTAAATCCAAGCATGTTGTTAAAATCAACATTCAGAGTTTCTGTCTCATATCGGGAGCCATGTGGTATAGGACAAAAGAAAGACTTTAGGAAAAATTTTACTTTCTCCATGTCTTTTTTGTCTATATCATATTCTTCACTGAATGTATGTATATATGAATGATGTTTAAGTTTTTCATGAACAATAGATTTTCCTACAGATCCTTTTCCTGCAGTAATCTTTGAAGTTTCTAGGAAGAAGATGGGACCCCACAGCAACAACTCTACCTAGTTGAGATGACATAGTGATGCAGACAGTACTACTATAAGACCGCTTCTTTTTTTTGGAGGGTGGGGGTACCAGATGCTGAAATGTTGCACCATCTCATGACATTCTGGCCAGAACTCCAAATAAGAATGTTGGGGGGGGGAAAAAACTATCTATCAACTGCTTAGAAATTGTTTGCAACTATACTAGACAGTAATTTTGGAACTTAACCATCACTTTAATTTTGTAGGCCCCCATTAAGAAAACATCACCCCCATGACAACAGGAAGCAATTCTAGAAGATGATGCCCCCATCCCAAAAAAGCTTCCCATAGGGTTGGGAACACTGTTTAGGGGTTGTTGATTATTACTTGTATTAGATAGAGAGTTGGAGTGAAAACTATGTTTAAAAGGGGGGATAGTAATAGTGCATAATTGAGTGAACACCTGTGAGCTATTATTCATGGGTATTTTACACTGGTATAGTTTTTGTATTTTGATACAATTTAAATTATATTTGCACCTATACAAAGTTATTTTGTCAGATTGAATATCTGTATGTTATTATTTCTGCTTAGGATATTTTGTATATTGATACAACTTTTAGGATATATTTTCATATTGCATTATATATTACTCCTACCTCTGATCAAGGTACTTATATATTGTTTATATTTTGAGGTCATTGTCCTCATTTGTTGCACATTTGTTTACAGATTATTTAATATTCTGACATGAAGTTTTAGTCTTTAAGTTATACAGGTATTATTATAGGTCAATAGTTGTTCATGCTTGCTGTACATACAGTTAAATAAATTAGGTTCTTTAGATACACAGAGATTTATTCTGTCCAGACATGTAATCTTCAACCACTTCAAAAATCTGTGGAACATGGCATTTAAATAACTTAGGGTTCTGTTGACATGAGACATGACTGCTTCTGACAGAACCAATCTATTCCTGAGAGAATGTTGAGCACCGAAGACACTCCACTTGGAGCTTGTTTTCTTCTTGGCAAAACTGGCCTTTGGGCAAGGAACTGCCAATGGCTCAACCACTGACAAGGTATATGATATCCAGAAATGGATAAGCAGGACTGTCAAATCTTGCCGAGACAGGATAAGACAGTTTTGAAAAATTTCCTGCCTCTGAAAATTATGCTAGGCCATAGCCAAAGTTGGTTGCTTCAACGATGCAAAAATGAGACTTTGGGTGATTGCTCAGGTAGCTAATTGTCTCTGTCATATATTGCTCTCTTTGGAAGCTACTTGATTGTACTTCCTGCCTGGCTACTGGCCAATCAGTGTTTATTTAAAACATAATTGACAGAATATAGACAATTGTCCTGTACCACACAGCAGGTTATTACTGACTTGAGCGAGAACTTTAGTTATCAACAATGAACTGTACACTTGAAAGTCACCTGCAACCTGCAAGTGTACTCAACATTAATAAGCATGGGAGTAATAAGCAAGTGTGTCAATTCACTTGACTCAGTCATTTTATCATGCATATGTATTTCAAGAAATGCTATATACAGTAAAGACACAATTTTGTTTGTCAGGAAAATGTAAAGAAACAATAACAAACAAAAGAGACAGGCAACTATGAAGTTTCAAAGAGTTAGAAATACAGGGATGTTTATAATAAGATTCTCCACAAATTTCTGTATGGTTTATTTATAACCCATACTGTACAGTGAGTTAGGTGGCAAGAGGGGACAGGGAGAGCAGAGAGAAGCCACTCCTGATCTGGAGAGTTGGGCTTTGACAACTCAGAGTTCACAGGAACAGTGGACAGAAAATGAAAGGTGAACAGGTAAAGTACAGTATCCCTGACATTCCAGGCTAAACTATGTCTCATCAGTCTCTATTGTTCAATGTACAAACTTTTAATACTAATTTTAAGAATTTTGTGACATTGTGCACCAAACTAACACTAATGAGTATAAAACCATCCAATTCTGTTACAGTGGGCATGGTGCGTTCAAGTGCTAATAGCAGCTTTGGGAGTAGTAAAAAAGAAAGCAAAAAAGGCCATCCCTTTCACCAATTCCTATACAGTAATGGCTGGTGTTTGTTCTTTTAGCTTGCTCCCTCGTAGGAAATTCAATTGATAAAACTAGACTACTAGACTGTCTCTCTGTCTTTCTCTTACACACACACACACACACACACACGAGAGAGAGAGAGAGAGAGAGAGAGAGAGAGAGAGAGAGAGAGAGAGAGAGAGAGAGAGAGATGCTGCTCACTCCTTATGTAACAGAGCATTTAACACTCTGTTAATAAGTTAAGATAGGAAGCATGCTAGCAAAGCAAGTTAGACTTTTCTGAGAGGAAACTCAAGTCCACAGATGCCGGTGTGCAGATGACCCCTTGGGCTCTTCTCTGCAGTGTCAGCAGGGAAGGGTGTTCGCAGAACCTAAATCACTCTTTGGATCAGCAAAGTTGAATCAGGATAGAAATATAACTCCTCCTCAGGCCAACTCCTCTGCAGGTACACAGGAAGATCTCAAGAATAAACAGAGCATCAGATTATCCGTGTTGCATTCTGGGATTGCAGTAATCAGAGGTTCAAGGTGAATCGGGTCTCAACTCAGAACAACTGTTGTTACTTAGGGAAAATTTACTCGGTTGTCTCGGGTTTCTTTTATGGAAAACCATAGAGAAAAACACAACATTCCTCCTGAGCTGTCCACATGAAAAAGGTCTGTCCTGGATCAATGAACCCTCGGAAGATGATTGAAAAGCCAGGTGGTAGCCAAAATGAAACCCTGAAAAAGTGAGGCAGGCTATGTTTAAAGAGGGCCTATTTTCAAGGCCAGCGAGAGAAGCAGCGTGACACAGATAGGAAAATGTGAGAGGAGACAGCATAAAAGCTAGACTTTCATCCTGTCTATGAAACATATATATTAAGTATCTGTTTCTTCTATCGCCTGGCACAGGAGAAGAAAAGCAGGCAGGTTCCTTCCTCATGACCACAATGCAATGGTCGGACATTGTAAAGCAGAAACAGAGAAACAGAAGAGCAAACGGGGTGTGACACAGGCCACGGGGATATTTAGTTTTCTGAGCAGTCTCCTTTGCGTTCCATGTTTTCTATAACAAACGCGTGTTATAGTTACGCTGAAAGCATGTTTTAACATCCATTATGGACTTCCGTTTACCAAGTTGATTTTATAGAACTGCTTTTCAAATTAAATGTTTACAAAGAAGAACTGTTGGGAAGACCAGATGAAACGGCTTCCTAGCATCTTACGTCTCATGACTCTAGTGAAGAAACTTAAGAGAGACTGATCACACATAAACTCATCTTGCTAAAGGACTTTTTTCCCCGGAGGAGCCAGGATTAAAAACTAAGTCTTCTAAAGTCTGAATCAGAGCCCTTCCTACTTCCTGGTGGTATCCGCAAACAACTTCAAGACACACGGACTGCAATAATTTCAGTCATTAAAAAAAAAAAAAAACCTATAAAAGAAAGCCAACGTCAAAATGTGCCCTACTCTCTTGTTTTTATTCTCCTAGCTCTTTAATCCTTTTTTATTTTATTTTCTATTTCTAAATAAAGACATTCTTAAATTTCATTTCATTTGGAAATAAAATTTTTAAAAATGAGAAAACAAAAACACATCTATTCTAAATTTATAAATTACTTATGTTTGGTTATTCTGCCTCTTTTCCTTGAGTTGAAGACTTTTTGGAATTATAATTCTCTATATTTTAATTAAAGTGTTTTGTGGATCTTACCTGCAATTATCCAAAACCAATATGAGATTTTTGGTTAACCATAAGAAAGTAGTTCTAAAGTAAAACGTTACTAAATAGATCAGACGAAACACCTTAGATCAGCATTTCCTTAAATATCTGTCTATGATAAAAACACTAGGTTCATAAAATGCTTACCGAGAAAGGAGTTAGTAGCCTTCAGGGAACATTTCATGTTCTCATCCTATTTGGAGATTCCCAGCGGACTTTGCAAAATTTTCCTAAAACAGTGTTTAAGGAAAGGAAAAATGTGCTTAATTCCTTTTTATCCAAGTGTTTTCAGATTTTATTTGACTATAACATTTAAAATATATTTTATATCTATTAATTTCCTGGAATAAGGTGGGTGGTCCTTGGACCTCCCACAGGGCAGGGAACCCTGATTGCTCTTCAGGCTGACGAGGGAGAGGGATTTGACTGGGGGAGGGGAAGGGAAATGGGAGGTGGTGGTGGGGAGGAGGCAGAAATCTTTAATAAATAAATAAATTCCTGGAATAAAGACAAACTTTTGTCTCCATTGCTTTGATTGAGATCCTTTACAAAATTATTCCAGGGATGGATTTTGAAAAGATAACATATTGATGAACAGAGCTGTTTTGCCATACTGGATCCATCTGTCTGGAAAAGACTGAGAACAGGGTTTTCCCCATCCATCAGTCAGAAATGGGAAAGAAGCAGGGATAGTCGTGGTCTCTGCTCAAGGGAAATCAACTTACAAATTATCCCACTCCACCTCTTAGTGTCTTCAAATCTTCTACAAACACATTTCCTTTTGGAAAATTTCCTTGTTAGAGATGTTCATCAATGAAGGAACAAATAAGAGAAGTGAAAAAAACAAAACAAAACAAAACTTCGCCAGCCAGGCAGTGGTGGCGCACACCTTTAATCCCAGCATTTAAGAAGCAGAGGCACTGGATCTCTGTGAGTTCGAAGCCAGCCTGTCTACAAGAGCTAGTGCCAGGACAGGCTCCAAAAGCTACAGAGAAACCCTGTCTCGAAAAACAAACAAACAATAATAAATAAATAAAAGAGAAGAGATCTGTTGGCACTATTGATGATTCTTCTCCCCTAGCACATTTCTTCTTAACTCCAATGATTTCCATTTTTGTTTATTTGTTTTATTACATCCTTAAGTCCACATCAAAGTACATAGGTAAATTGATCCAAAATTGGAAACTTTCTCTATTGACTTACCCTCTATACCACCCCTCTCCTATTCTGTAACTACCCTTTTCTTATTGTCTACTCTATGCCCAGTAGGCATTGGTTAGAGATATGTTTGGAGATGCTCATCACCAAGATGCTTAGCTTCAGGACTTGCTGGCTTTTCCAAGACTACTGTATTGGGGGGGGGGGGAGTTTATATTAGCTCACAGTTACTGGTTACAGTCTACCATTTTGAAGAAGTCACAGTGGAGGGAGTTTTAGACAGTTGCTTACATTGTCTCTATGGCCAAAAGTAGAAATGGATCTAGAGAGATGCCTCAGCAACTATCATGATGGCCCTCACGTGGAGTGGAACTCAGATCCCAACACCCAGGTAGGGCAGCTCACACACGCCTTTAACTCCTCCTCTGGGGGATCTAACTTCCTCTTCTGACCTGCTCAGGCACCTGCACACGCATGTGCTCATATGCTCAGACACGTACACACATGCATATACACAAATCAAGTCTCACCTTATTTTGTGTCCAGCTTACTCTTTCCTTTTCTGACAGTCTAGGACCACGAAACAGTGCTGCCCACATTCAGGGTGGGTACTCCCAGCTCAGGGAACTCAATTAAATAAATTTTCCACAGGCATGCTTTCAGGCCCGCCTGAACTAGACAGTTCCTCATTTAGGTCACCATCCCGAGTGATTCCGGATTCCATCAAGTTGACAATCAGAACCAACCTTCGCACTGACTGCTGGCAGCAACGGGCTGACAAGTTCTCACTTTTTCAAGGCGGTCTCATTTAGAAGCTATGGGCTGTGACCTTCCTCTCTGCTGTTCTCCTAGCGTTTCTTTTGTACCTCTTTTCAAGCACATATCAGGATGTGTCTTGAGTTGGAATTATTTATGCATATGTCTATTTTCTGCCTTAGCTTTATGGACCCCTTTTGAACAGGCTCATATTTAATTCATTGAATCTCACCCACATTGAACAGGGGGCCTCACACCGAGCGTTGCTCCAAAGACAGAGCAGAGAGCACTACCAGTATGACAGTTTGCGCCAAGCCTGTTCTAAATTGTATTGCACTCTTTGACAGTGAAAGCCATTGGTACTCTTTTCCTCGAGAAACAGTTGTAAAGTTAGAAGTTGAGAAATTTCCTTTCAGAGATGAGGCAAGTATGGACGGCAGACATATGGGGCCTGGATAAATCTTCCTGTTATTATCCCTGAGTCAATAAAGATGGAATTCTTGTATGCCTTAGTCACAGACTAAGCAAAAGCAAGTCCCCTCTCCTAATGAGACATTCCCTTTTTCATGGTTTCTTACACAAAGGCAGGACTGCATAAAGCTTCCCATTACCTAAGTAACTAGAGAAGGGAAGGATAGGGATATACTGGAGAAACCATATGGCAGTGACCTCTTTTACACCATTCCTGAAGAGGAAAAGCCATGGAAGGCTGGCTATTCCTGCAGATGACCTCACCACTTGCTCAGTTCAAGGCGCTGTTCACACTTGCAGAAAATGAGATGCAGAGGTGTGAAGGAGTGTGGCAAGAGGAAACACCTCTGCTCCGACACAGAATTTAGGTCAGCTGATGTGGGAAGCAGCAGGTCACGCTGAAGCACTGCTAGAGCCTACTAATTTTAGGGAGGGTAACTTTCTAGCTCTAAAGTTTATCCAGCCCTTGCTGTCAAGAATCTGACAGAAGAGGCCAAAGAAAACCGAGGTGGAAACCTGAAGTTTCCATTATTCTTCTTGGTGCCTGCCAGGAAGCCGAGATTTTAAGCCAAAGGCCATTGTGGTGAGGGCTGTGCTCTTTGCTTTTGTGACAATTTGCCATGAGGTAGAGTCATCTGGGAGGGGGGAGCCTCTGTTGAGAAAATACCTCCATTAGATTGGCCTATGGGCGAGTCTATGAGGGCATTTCTTTGATGAATGATTGGTGTAGGATAGCGTAACTCATTGTTGGTGCCAATCCTGGGCTGGTCGTTCTGTGTAGTGCAAGAAAGCATGCTGGGAAACAAGCCATCGCACAACACTTCTCCATGGCCTTGGTTTCAGCTCCTGCCTCCAGGTTCCTGCCTTTAGTTCTTGTTCTGATTTCTCTTTTTGATGAACTATAAGTCATAAGGTGAAATAAGCCCTTTCTTCCCTACATTGCTATTGGTCTTGCAATTTAATACTGCAATAGAAAGCAAACAAGGACCTAAGGTCATTTAAGCTTCAGTTTGCTTTGGTTGTTGTTTTGTTTTGTTTTTAGAGACAGGGTTTCTCTGTAGCCTGCCTGTCCTGGAACCAGCTCTTGTAAACCAGGCTGGCCTCAAACTCACAGAGATCCACCTGCCTCTGCCTCCCGGGAGTTGGGATTAAAGGTATGCGCCAGCATTGCCTGGCAAAGCTTCAGTTTTAAGACCACCATGTATCCCTCTTGCCCTTGGAAAAGATGGTATTTATTGTGCAGTGGAACTCAGCTGGTAGTCTCAACAGTGAGACGTCGAGCTCCCCTGATTGTGAAGTGTCGCTGACATATGCTCTGAAAACACTTATTATCTACTTCCTCTTCATCACAGCGCTGTCCTGTTTGATGACCTTGTCCGTCATGCAGGCATTGGATCTCCTGAATCGCATTCAGTTCTTTACCTCATCGGTTCCCGTTCCAGGCTTCTCCCTGATTTCTGGCATCACCCTTGCTCTACTTCCTACACAGATCTGGCCACCCTCAAAGTAATTTCAGCCGTATTTCCTATGTGCTCTCAAATGCGGAAGTGAAAAGCAAGAAAGTAAATAAATAAACAAACATCCCCCACAATAACTCATGTGTTAATTAAGTACTGTTTATAAATATGTGTGTGCATATGTATACATACACGTTCGAATATGATACTTTAATGCTGATAGAAGGGTACTTGTTTAAGAAGGCAAAATCTGGCAGCAGACTCCTTGGTTCAAATTCTGGCTCTACAACTCCATCATTTAATTTCTGTGTATCTCTGCTTACCTGTTTTCAAATGAGGATGGAAATAACATCAGTCACTCTGGGTCTTCCCTTGGATGCATAAACAAAGCAGGAACAGTAGCTACTGTCTAAAGCAGAGGGAATATAATACTCACTGTTCCTCTCCAGTGGCAATATTGAGGGCTGAGAAGGTGATAGCGCAATTCTGTAGTCTTGGGCTCTTTTTGCCTTGCTCTAATCTCTTCTCTTTCAGGAACCATTAAGTCTATATCCTATTCAGGAAAGAATAAGAAAAGGAAGAACTTGTTTTCCCTGCCTTTATAGGTTTAATTCAGAAGTTACACATACCACTTCTATTCTTTTTTTTTTTTTTTGGCCAGAATCTAGTCATTGACCATACCAAATTTTAAAAGATAACACACGATTTGCTAAAACTTCTGTTGCTTTAGCAAAAGGAGAGGATATAAATTGGAGGGGAAAAAAACCAATAAACTCTGTCAGACAGAACATGTAGACTTGCAGAGATTAAGTCAAATATACCTGTGAGGGGCTTAAAACTTCCTAAACCAGGAAATCTGTGGCAGCCATTAGACACTAAGACTAAAACAAGAGTGAGTTAATGTGGTCGTATGTCTTCCCATCTTAGGACCACAGATTTGCAGGAAATGAAGACTCTTTAGATTCTTAATTTAAAAATAGCTGGTTATTAATGTCTCTTTCATCTAGTTCTTTTTTAAATCTAAGTGCAAATGAGATGAACAAAATAATGGCCCATCTAATCTTTCAGTTACAGAAGCTACATAACTCTAATAGAACTAGTTCTGGGCAGCAGCATCTTTTTTTTTCCCCCTCGAATCTATACACATACATCAAAGTATTAACAAGGGAAATCTTCAGCGTTTGCTTTGGCCTATGATCCCGCCTGCTAGATAGGAACTAAATTTGTTTAAAGAGTTGACAATGACCAGGGCATTTTCTTTACAAAAGATCAAAGGATTTAATTTGTTTGCCCAGCACCTCTTGTATCCGGGAATATACCTAGCAGAGTTCAGCAACACCCACGGGCTCTTTGACATGACTAGAGAGCTCCTCTCACCTAGATGGGAAAGGATGAGAAAGCATAACCGAGTACATGAGAGCGATCTTGTTAAACCAGCAAGTGGTGAAGCTCTGGCCAGATCCATTGTGCACAAGAGGTTTTCTTTAAGGTTATTATTAGCTCTTCAAAACAGTATGAAGAGCTGAGTTTTCTACCCACTGGAGGAATTCACGTTTTGATACTGTTTGTTACCACGGAAATGTATTAGAGTCTTGAAGACAGATGAATGTTATTAGCAATTTTGCATCATTTAACCCTAGGGTGAATTAAAATTCATCTAAAAACAGGAATGGTAATAATATATACCTTATAGAGTAATTAATATAGCTAATTAAAATGCAATGCTGAAAGATTTTTAGAGTCGAAGCATTCAGATAGCATGGGGTATACAACGTAATATTATCTAGGCTTATAGTGTTCTGAATGTCAACCCCTACCCTTTCAATTCAAAACTTTAAAAAATGTATTTTCCTTATGTGTATCTGTGTATTCATGTGAGTGTATGCCATGTGTATGTAGGTACCAACAGGGGTTAGAAAATGGCATCAAATACCCTGGATCTGAATTACAGGTGATTGTGAGCTACCCAGTCTGGGTCCTGGGAAATGAACTCAAGTCCTCAGGAAGAGCAACAAGTGCTCTTGACCGACTAGTCACCTATTCCAGCCCCTCAAAACTTTTTCAGTTCTACAGACTCATTTGAGTCTCATTACACTTCTCAAATGAGAGTCAACATTCCCATTTTTAAAGCCATGAAAATGGAGGCTTAGAGCCTACAACTATAGAGGATCAAAGGATTTTACAAAACATCAAGGACTTAATAGGTTTGTTTTTTTTAATCCAGGGTTCACTAACAACAACAGTGTTTCTGAAAGAATAGGTTGTTAGAGCTGAGTAAGTTTCTCAACAGTGGGCCAGAGTCAACCCTTTCTCCTTTAAATTGCTTTGGTCAAAACACCTTATCACAGCAGTGGGGGCAGTGGGGGCAGACATGAAGACAGACACCCAGTGGGCACATGGTAAACCCTTTCTCTTTATTCTAGTTCAAGCGGATTTTCATAGGCCACGACAGAGCAGACATAATGCTTCTATTTCTTACCCAAGAAGTTTGTGTAGAACCCATCTGGCTTCATTTTGTGTACAAATCAAACACAAGCGTATGTACTTGGCCTCAGTGGCATTGAGACATTTAGGAGAATATTATCTCACACTGAAAACTCTGAACTTGACCTTAACTTTCCTTAGTTCTGACAAGTTAGTCCTACACTCCATTGTCAATCGTCTAGGGAGCAATAGAGAATAGACTCTGAATACTGTAAGTTTTTTATAGCAAAGAGCGCTGGCACCTGGGTTAAAAGATCATCAAATAACACTAATGATAGAAACTTCCAGAGAGCAAGACACATTTATCTCTCCAGAGCCACTCATTTATATCCAGAGCAGAGAGAGTGGTAAAGCAGCCACTGTCCCTCTTCTCCCAGACAGGCTTTATATATACCTCTGAATAAGATATACCTACCTCCATTTAATCATATTGCCAAGACCATCTTTCATTTTTTTTTATTCTTTGTAAATTTTGTGCATGTATACAATATATCTTGACCATATTCCTCATGTCCCGAAACACACCCAGAAAAGAGGGTAGACAAGCATACCAGCTACCCTTTGCAAGTTCTGAGCTTTCCAGTCTGGTGTTCCTTTTCTTATGTTTCCTGTGCAGCTATGCTCAGCTCTTACAGAATTCCCATATGGGAAGTCTTGGCATGGGAAGCTGACTTGAAATATTTTGTGATAAAATAGGAGACTCCTATCTTGGTCCACACAGAAATTTTGTATTTCTGTTAGTATGAGTTTGTGTATTTGTGTATACAAATGGACATGTAAACATATGTATCCTTGTATTTATGGATACATATATATTATTTAACAGGCTGACTTGTCAGCTTGCAAGCATGGATAAATCTCCAGATATACCATTTTACTTTGAAGCCAGTCGGTTTACACAGAAAAGTTCAAGCCAGGCACCACTGCATAATCAAACTCTATCTAAAAAAAAGCAACAAAAAAATCTGTTATTGACACTCAATACCACATTCCCAGTTTCCCAATAGAGTTGAAGTTTACATTTGTTATCTAGAATAATCAGTAATCCTCCATTCACCCTGAAAACATCCCTATTTAGAAAGTAAATTGTCAGGAGCCCAAAGTACAACCCACAGACTCTCAAGAAGTATCTTTAGAAAGGTTTAATATTACCTGAGGATTTGGCACAACTTTTAATATTTGGTGATTCACTCTTTTAATTTGCCACTTCAATTTATTCTGCTTAGGCTGCTATTCAAAGAGTAAAATTGTTTGTTTGTTTGTTTTGTTTTTGAGACATTTCTTTTTCACTTTCTAGAACTCAATAGCAATGATGAGGCACACAGATCTTTCTGTCTGGTTACATGGTGTATTTAGGTAATACTTTTGTCTCCTACATTTGTCCTCAATATTTTTCTTTGTGGAGACCCAAAAATGTGACCCTATCCCGTCCCACCTTGTCTGAAGGTCAGAGAGTTTGAACTTGCTCAAAGCTATTTGACAACAACTATGACTCCACACCCTGAACTAGGGTGTGGTTACTTGGTGTTTTGGACATTAAGATGGCCCTTGGAGGTAGATCCCCCCTGACCAAAGGTCAGAGAATTCAAGAATACTTCTGCCTCTTCTTTTGAAATTGGAGGTTTGGCTTAGGGTGTAGCTGCCTTTAGGATACTTGGTCTACAGTGGGTTCACTGCCTAAACAACAGAATGCTTTTCTCAAGAAATATTGATTTGATGGGGCAAATGACCATTCTGGTTGTCCTTTGTATCATGTTAAAGCAATCTTTTGTCATCTTCCCCCTTTTTATATTGGGGTATAAAACTTTATGGAAGATTAAACTCATCATTCTGTATTCACTTAATTGTCCTCCTGATACTATCTTATGTCTCTGTGTTTCTGTTTCTCCTAATGTTTCTAATACTCATGCCCCTATCCTTGAACATATGAACCTGCCATGCCTAGGATTGTGGCAGAAGTCACCCCAAAAAGATAGCTCCCGACAGCATATGTATTCATTGGCACCCCTAGTATGTAGCTAACAAATGAATGATCTATCTTTTGGAGAAAATAAGTATTTAAACCCAGACATAATGCTAAAGGATTCAAGTTGTTTGAAGGACTCCTAGTGACGTGGTTCGTCTGTTCTAAAGTTGGGCAGCAACAACTCCTCTTGCAGTTTAAACAGGTTTGATATTGAGTTTCTTCCACAAGTGTGAGATTGAGACACAATATTAAATTATTTATGGTAGGTTACTGGCAAAGAGGGAAACCAAACCACAAAATATAGCTATTAAACTCCTGCTCAGCACCCTATCTTGGTATGACAAGATAGTTTGTACTCTTTGTGAGTCTGTGCACATTTCGAAGTGGCTTTATTTCACTCAACATACAACATACCTTTGCAATATTAGGCTACCTTAAGTCTGTGAACACAACATTGGTAATACTTCATTTATTGAAGATCATGTTTTATTAACATATCTTATTTACATTTAAATGAAGGTTCAAAATAAAACTGAAAGAGGTAAAGTTAAAAATAGTGGAAGGAACTTGACAGCTGAAGAGCATGATGAAAGGAAACAAGAGTTATCACTGATGTTACAGAATGCACACATGTAGTCTTATGATTATACGGGCCTTCCCTGTCAGTATCCTGTCCCTTTAAGAGATAAGCTCCGCCCACTCCCAGTTGCTCCCTCTGCCCAGGCAAACTGATCTAAGCTCTCTACCCTTTTTTCTCTCTCTCTGCCCTGTCTCTCCCCATTCCTCTCTCTGTCTCTCTGTCTCTCTCTCTCTCTCTCTCTCTCTCTCTCTCTCTCTCTCTCTCTTCTTTTTCCCTCTTCCCCCCACTTCTACCCTCCTAATTCCCTCTAAATAATCTCCCTATACATAAATTCTCTCTGCATGGCGTATTCTGTTTCTCACAACCACCATGGGACCCACCAAAGTCCCTCTCATGCCGTAAATCTTTCAGATTTATTGATATTTGTGCACGGGGGGCAAGGAATTGTTCTCAATACTCCCTGTACATTCTCCTATTTATAAGAAGGTGTATAACCTGTGCAAACCTGTCTGACTCCTTTAAATCATCTCTAGATTACTTTTAATATTCAGCTTAATGTAAATGCAGTGCAAACTATTGGCATATCTATTTATTTATAAGAAAAATATCGTACAGTATAATTTTCAAAAAATACTTTTCATGAGATTGGGTGAATCTGAAGATGCAAGAGCTAGGGATATGGAAGCCTGTAAGTATATAAGGAGACTAATGGATAGAAATATGATGGATGGATGGATGGATGGATGGATCGATGGATCGATGGATGGGTAGATAGTTATATCAATCTCTCGGGTTAGGGAATTTATTCATGTATAAGATAGGAAGGCATTTAATTAGGAAATTTTCACCATTGAAAGGAAATGTATTAGGTAACCAGAAAGATATAATAATAGATAAAGAGAAAGGAGAGAGAGAGAGAGGATGGACTGCCAGAATTATGTTTTATTCAAATACAGTATGAAGAAGCACTTCATTAAATTTTATAAAACTATTTCACTACTGAAAGAGTACATCGTCTATCTTTAACTTAAAATACCAGATATATTCAAGTGAACTTCATCTGGATTCTAACTTTTTAAACAATTTGTAGAGTTTGATTTGTCCCCAAGTTAAATATATGCTATGAGCCATACTTTCTGAAAAACAAAATATGGCAGAAGATTCTGTGAGAGGACAAATGACCAATATTTGTGGATTGTTTCAGAGGGTTCAGAATTTAAAAAAACATCAAAAAAATGAAAAGAAGAGAGAAGAAAACATGCTGAGATTACACCCTATGGATCCTGAGAGAAGCAAACACTCAGTGAACTAGCCCAATCCCCTTGACTCACAGAAGCCAAAACTGCAGCAACTTACAAAAGGAGCCAGAAATAGAGACTGGGTGACCTAATGTTTGCGGAAAAGCTAAATTAGTCCCTGCGATGCCATGTTAAGTCCATGTGATGCAGTGCAGAAAAGAGGAAGGAAGACCCCGGTGAGGGGGCCGGTAGAGGAGAGGCAAGAGGAATATTTGTATTCATGGCAGTTCATCCAGCATCTAGTCCTGACACCTGGAGTAAAACTCAGGTGGTTTGAAACATGAAACCAGTCTTATAAATTCTTATGCAAAACTGCCTCCTCCAGAGTATTTAATAATGTTAATAACAAATCTATAATTGATCTATATATAGCTTTTCACTGTCAAATTTATATAATAATATAATATAATTTTGACATAGCATGTATAACTATTGACCTATCAGTGTTGGAAATATAGCCTTCCCATAATATTATGTACATCAGTGACTGTTACAGATGCCATGTCCTGTCTTGCCCCTGTGAGCAGTATTGGATTACTATAAACTTTCTTGGCTTCTGTTCTAAGAAAGGCATAAGTTACACTGATAACTTGTTTCAGTTGTTGCTTTTAAGATATATTGGAGGAAAGGAAGCAGTACTCAGTCTAAAATGAATTATTCACCACAATGGAAGACTCCATGTACCTACTAATTATGCAGTTTTGCAGTCTGCCAGGTTGAAACTGGCACTGTCCGTGGCCTTGTGATTCCTAGCATTCCAGCCTTACTGTATGTTCTCTTGTGTGGTTGCTTGCCAACACTCCCCTGAATACTGAAAGGGTGCCTTGAATGTCTGCAGAGCTCCTTCAGTGCACAGGATTCTCCCATGCAGCATTCTGTCCAGCAACCTTAGTAATTTTACTCTCCAGGCCTGTGGCTCAAGTTCTGGCACTTACGGTTGCCCTGGGCTGCAGAGCCCACCAACATGAAGGCAGCTTCATCCATGGCTTTTCCCTGGGGACAGACATGGTGCAGACATGTGATTCACTGACCTGGAATCCATCTTCAGTGTCTGTCAAAGTGGAGACATGTTCCTCACTGCCTCTTATTCTTGATCTCCAGAAGCAATGTGCCTCGTCCCCAGATGCCCAACATCACTGTGTTATTTATGTTGTACATTTGTTGTTTAGGCCAGAAAGCAAATCCTTCCTCTTGATTGAAAATGTCAATTTCTCTTGATCTTTTTTAATGTTGTAAACACAGTTCCATTAGACATAAAGGAATAAAAAGCATAAGAGGCAACTGACAAATGTCAATGACGTATTGCTTTGGGGAGTCCTAGGGCAGTACAAAAACTCAGGAATTGGGAAATCAGGAGGAGACAGCAGCACATTATGAACGTTTCTGAGTAAACACAGACAAAAGTTGTTCCTCTGGAAAGACCAATCCCACAGCACTAGCAGCCTTGAGTGGCCACAGTAGCGTTACATAAAGCTGGCCTGCCTTAAGATGCATAAGCCAACCTTTATTTAGAATTAATTTTTGATCCTTTGACCTTTTATGAATTCTTAGCTTTAAAATGTCAAAATGCTTCAAAGGTTTCATTGAAATGATGTCATTCTTCAACATCAGGATGTTCTATATTTTGTCTTTTCCTGGAGGTTGGTAACTATGTGTGCTTGAATTTTTATTTTTTTATATTTCTTAACTGAGGAGATGTAATAGTGATTAAATTTACAGTTATAGGATATATTAATAAAGATCATTCCATCACACCTAAACTATCAATTCAATTTTCTAAATGACCTCAGAAAAATATTTACATCTGTAAGGAAATATGTTCAGCTCTCCAGCCCTTTATCTCCTTTCTATACTCTGTTACTACTCACTTCTAGGCTTTGCTTTGTGAGACCTAGGCCTTGGCATATGTCAGTTACTGTTCTTCTATCTGTTCTGCCAGGCAACATGGTCTTGCAGTGGGGCACTGAAACTTCTCAAAACTTAATGACAAGCGAGGTGGTGGTGGAGCATGCCTTTAATCCCAGCCCTCAGGATGCAGAGGCAGGTGGACAGGTGGATCACTGTGAGTTCAAGACCAGCCTGGTCTACAAAGCAAGTTCCAGGGCAACCAGGGCTATCTCAAAAGATAAAAAGAAAAAACTGACAGAGCCAAGGAGAGCGTACAGTGGGTCACTGCTACCATGCCTGATGACTTGAGATGTATACCAGAGGCCCACAAGGTGGAAAGAAAGAATCAACTATTGTACTACATGTAGTACCCTTACCATGCCACAAAAAGAGACAGGCATGTTTATACATGCAAATAAATGAACAGTGTAATATACATTTTAAAATCATTATAGATAAAAATTTAAAACTATTGTAGGAAGTAAGATGCACACAGTGCACTCTAGCTACCTGTTTTACTGACACAAGTAGGTGGCATATGACCAAATTCCCAAGCATTAAGAATGTGAATCACTGAATTTGCATGACAGGAAGTAAAGGAATTACCATATACAATAGAATTTAGATCACTGGGACACGGAAAAATAAATGTCAGAGGTTTTTCTTTGAGCCTTTCTTCTGAAAGCTACTGCTGTGTTGCAAATGAGTAACACCTGAAATAAATGAAAAGCTTATTAAGAACTTGTCCCTCTAGGTGCAGGTAGAACCAAGCTGCCGATGGGGCCAGTGGTCCCTGGTGCAGTAGGGGATGGTTGGTGGGAGAAGGTTCTGCTGCCTGGTTGCAGGAACCTACATCTAGTAACTGGTGGAAGTAAGTGCAATGACTGGCAGCCAAGCCCTGGGCTGATCTTCTGGAGTTCAGTTGAAGAGAGGGAGGAGGGATCATATGAATGGGGGGGAAGTCAAGATCTGATTTGCAAAACCACAGAAACAGCTGATCCAAGCTTGTGGGTATAGCACAAGTTCTAATAGGTCTTAATAATAAATGCCCAGAGTCAGATATTGGGGAAAAGGCTGACTATCAGAGAGACAGAGGATCAAAACCACCAGCCACCTTACCTCTCATCTTCCCAGCCATAAAGAGACTGAGTTCCTGTTTCCTTGCACCTTATCACTTCTTCTCTCCAGCCAGCCATTTCCTGTCTGTCTGTACAGAACCTCCAGATCTCTATGGTTAGCTAGTGCCTAGCTCTGCCCTCTGATCTTCAGGCAAGTTTTATTTGTACAAACAAGGTATCTCCATATTTTCCCCTTCTGTCTAAAAGTTAAGGAAGATTATAACTAATATAAGAAAAAGTATATACAATAAGTACAATAACTATATATAATATATACAAGCAATGAATACATCGACAATGTCTAGTCCATTAACAATAAAGATATTCAAAGAAGATACTCCATATCCATCCTTTCTTGGTAAGTCCAAATGTTTTACCAATTTACTTTCTATTCTAACTTACATTACTAAAACTATCTTTTCTGTCTCTCAACCTTATACACTTAACATTTCTCTAGTGAATTTCTTTTCTGGATCTGGTAACAAGGAAAACTATAACTCTAAAGTCTTCAATTCCATCAGAGACCTGAGAAGGAAATGATATTAACTGAATAAGCAGGAACCACAAGCAAGCAACTTCCAAAAGAATGTGAGAAATGACAGAAACAGCTGGCTGCCTGGACAGCCACCCAAAGTTTCTCTGCAATGTTGGGCATCCATCTTTGGCCTATAGGCCTAGTATATTTGACAGACTTTTTTGTGAAGCAGGATATTCTGAAGAGCTGTCCTACCATGTCTTAGCAAAGTTTAGAAGTCCTTTCTTTTGTATCCTGCTTGTTCAATTTGCACAGCATACTGTCAGCAGTTGAGACAAGAGCACTTTCTCTTACCCAGTAGCTAACCTTTGCCACAAAAAGTAAACTCTATGTGGAGTTTCTTTGATGCCCATCATCTTATCCAAAGCAGATTGGTGCTGCCAGGAATAGACATGTCTCATTGTCATTTTTTTAAAAAAAGAGAAAATTACCTGTGTTATTAAAATATCTTTAATGCCATATTCTCTAGACCTCTGAAGTGCTTAAAAACCACCTGTCTTCCTAAAATATATCTATTTGACCTTGAAAATATATCTAATGTGACTACAAGTTCAATTGTAACAGGTAACTAATTGCTAACTTGTACTTTCTTATTATCTTAATATATTAGTTGGCAATAATAATTTTTAAGGGCTAGAAATTTGCATTATATTGTCAAGTGACTTGAATAGGTACCATACCTTGAACAAGATGTTTTTATTTTGTGTGTTTAGACTAATCTCATTTAAAGTAATTTTTTAAAAAAAATATAATAACATCTAAATCTGTTTTCTAGATATTAGGTTGTTGGCTTCTTTTCCTTATCGACATTGTAAAAGTCATGTGTTTATTCTCTAATGTGATGCTACTTGGAGGCAGTGAGTATCTAGGAAGTGTTAACTGAGGCTCTATGATATCATGAGAATGAGGCCTTGTTGGTGAGATCAGTATCCTTACAAGAAAAGATATGAAAGTCATATCTCCTCCCTCCTACCTATCCCTCCTCTTTCTCTCCCTCTCCACTCCCTATCTTTTCTCTCCTTATCCTCCCTCCTTCTTCTCCCTATCTTTCCTCTTCCTTTCTACTCCTTATATCTCCTCTCCCTCTCCTTCCTCATCCCTCTTACTCTTTTCCCTCCTCTCTATCCTCTCCTCCCTCCTGCCTATCTCTCCTCTCCCTCTCCTCTTTCCTTCTTCCCTCTCTCCTCTCCTCCTTCCCTCCCTTTCTTTCTCCTCCTCTCTCTCCTTCTCCCACTCTCCAGTCTTTCCTTCTGTCTCTTTCTCCCTGACATAGGAAACAGTAGCAAACTTCAACCAAGGAAGAGAGCCCTTGATACAGCCCACCCACACTGGCCCTTGTCCTCGGACATCCAATCTGAAGAACTGTAAGAAATATATTTGACTTTTTGAGACACCTACTGGGAGTCCTATTCTTTTCTTAAGGGAAACTTTGGATGATCAGTAGACTTTTGAGGAGA